>NC_044032.1:254081120-254765953 GCF_901765095.1 Microcaecilia unicolor
TTTCGACACTACCCAGTGCAATCAGACCATCTCTGGCAAGGACACCCATTCTTGGTTTCTCCATGTTTAGGGTCTGACCATAGACCTGCTAACTGTGTCCTCTGTCTTCGGATGAAGAAGCTGACCCAGCTTTCCAGAGAGGCTCAACACGAGATGATTTTTGGAGCCAGGTCTGATTCCTCGATGTCGGCATCGGCATAGAAGTTGACGTCGTCGGCGTGAACGTTAAGTGCTGTACTGGGATCGGGAACGTCAGTCTACATGGCTGCTGCTAGACCTGTTGACACTGGGAGCAGTAGTGCATCGAGTGGGTCTCCACCTATCTCAACGCTGATCTCGAGGCGATGTGAGGAGTCGACATCGTCCTTGTCAGCAAAGAGCTTCTGCTGAAGGCCAAGAAGCATTGGCATCGATCGTCCTCAACACATGTTGCGTCAGGAGCTCCGGGATGTCGAGAGACTCGGCTCTCAAGAAGCTTCAGTGCTAGGAGGACTGCTTCTCCTCTATTTCGTCGGTCTCCCAGCAGCCAGGTCCCAGCTCCCATCTTGGCCTCGTCAGTTCTGCAGCCTGTCTCTGAGCCAGCCTTTCCCAGTGTCGGCCCTGAATGAGCGCGTCCGGGCATTGCTTCTCGAGCTGCTGGATGGCCTCTTGTAACGGTGTGCATCAGCATCAGGAATGCTTGCACCTATCCTGACACCCGTTGCAACTCCACTTGGCCCTCAGCCTGCAGTGCGGCCTCTGATGCCTGCGTGCTTGCAGCTCTGGTGTCGCCTGCCACCCAAACTAGTACTCCCTCAACGTCAGTGGAGGAAGTTTCCCCGGAGTCCAAGCAGGAACTGACTCCTTGACACCCTTCTTGAGATCATGGTTCCTCTAAGTCTAGGCAAGCTCAGTCTCAGCCCCCCCATGAGGAGTTTTTGACTGACACCAATGAGGAGTGCTCATGGGAATTGGAGGAAGATCCATGGTACTTTTCGGAGGATGAGTCCAATGGCATTCCCTCTGTACCCTCCCCTCCACTTGAAAGGAGAAAATATCCTCCAGAGAGCTTTTCTTTTCCTTCTTTTGTGAAGGAAATGGCTGAGGCCATTCCATTTCCTTTAGAGGTGAGGGACAAGCCCAGGGCCAAGATGCTCGAGGTCCTGGACTACAAGTCTCCATCTAGGGAGGCTGTGACTGTCGCTCTCCACGAGGTACTCCAGGAGGTTCTTGTTCGGAATTGGGAGTCCCCTTTGTCAGTCCCTGTCCTTCTCAAGAAGATAGACACTATGTAGCAGATCCACAGCACACCTGGATTTGATAAGCTCCAGTTGCCTCATCATTCCATGGTGGTGGAATCCACCCTCAAAAGAGCCAGGTGTTCTAGAGACTATGCTTCTGTGCCCCCAGGCAGAGAAGCTAGGACCTTGGACTGTTTGGGGAGGAAGATGTTTTGGGCCTCTATGCTCGTGTCCCATATACAATCTTACCAGCTCTTCATGAGCGTGTACTTGTTGAATTCAGTGTGCACGTTGCTAAACTTGGCTGACTCTCCCACCAGAGCAGGCCAAGTCGGTACGCCAGTTGGCCAAGCTACAGAAGGCGTGTTGTAACTTCTTGGCCAGGGGCACCTACGACACTTTTGATGTGGCATCCAGGATCTCTGCCCAAAGTATAGCAAAGTGCAGACTCTCATGGCTGCATGTTTCTGACTTGGAACCGGCGGTTCAGAAGAGGTTGGCAGATGCCCCATGCTGGGGGGAGGACCTTTTTGGAGAGAAGGTTGAGGAGGTTGCTGACCAAATCAAGAAACATACTGATACCGTCTCTTCTCTCTACAACCGGGTACCTTTTGCTTCAGCCTCCTCATCTAAGAGGTCTTTTGGCATGTCAAGGAGAGGTGCCTACTACTCTCAGAGGCATAGGTACGCCACCTCCTCTTGCAGGCTCAACCCCAGTGCTCTGGTTCCCATCAACAGAATGCACTTAAGTCCCCTGCTGCTCCCAAATCAAAGTAAGGGACGAGGTTTTGACTGGCTCCAGCACAGCATAGCCAGTGCCAGTGTCCGATCCGAATGACTTGCTGGTCGGGGGGAGGCTGAAGTTTTTCTACAAAAGGTGACCCCTTATAACCTCTGACCATTGGGTTCTCCAAATAGTCCATCTTGGATATGCCCTAAATTTATTTATTTATTTATTTATTTGTAGCATTTGTATCCCACATTTTCCCACCAATTTGCAGGCTCAATGTGGCTTACATTTGCCGGAATGGCGGTTGCCATTTCCGTGTAACAGGATTACAAATGGTATTGCATTAGGGTGCATACATACGTCGAGACATACAAGGAACATGATTTAAATGGGATAGCTCATGGTGTAAGTAAATACTATTTGCAGACATACATGATAAGGAAAAATACATTAAAGTGATGTAATAATATCTCTAAGTAATAGATTAGATTGTACCATACATTACATCGTTGACTATAGGGAGACCCTATTCGACATACAGTTTAGAGTGGTAATGCTTGATCGTTAGTATCATAGAGATTAGGCAGTCGAGCGATAAAAGTTCATCTTGTATAGATCAAGTATAATATTAATATTTGGTATTTAAGATGGATGTTTATGGTATGCCTTCTTGAAAAGGTCCGTTTTCAGTAGCCTTCGGAAGATGGTTAGGTCTTGTGTTGTTTTTATGGCCTTCGGTAGTGCATTCCATATCTGTGTGCATATGTATGAGAAACTAGTCACGTATATGGACCTCCAAATTGCCCACCGAGATGGATGCATCTCTCCTGGGTTGGGGGAGCTCATGTAGATCGGCTTCACACTCAAGGTGCTTGGTCCACTCAGGAAACAGATCTCCAGATCAACTGGATCTTCAGACGATCTGGAGTGCTCTAAACACTTTTAGAGATCAGCTGTCTTGCCAAATTGTACTCATTCAAACAGACAATCAGGTTGCTATGTATTATACCAACAAGCAGAGGGGCACCAGATTGCACCCTCTATGTCAGGAGGCTGTCTAGATGTGGCATTGGGCATGCTGGCATGGAATGTACCTTTGAGCCACTTATCTGGTGGGCAAAAACAACAGCCTGACAGACTGAGCAGGGTTATGCAACCGCGCAAGTGGTCTCTCAATATGGGCGTTGCCCGAGAGATCTTCTGAGTGTTGGTCACCCCCTTGGAGGATCTCTTTGCCACTCACATGAATCACAAAGTTCCTCAGTTCTGTTCCAGGCTTCAGGCCCACGACAGACTAGCATCGGATGCCTTCTTCCTTTGGGGGACAGGTCTTCTGAATGCTTATCTTCCCATTCCTGTTGTGGGGAAGATTTTGCTGAAACTCAAGCAAGACCACGGAACCATGATTCTAATCGCACCTTACTGGACTGAGCAGATCTGGTTCCCTTTTCTTCTGGAGTTATCCTCCGAAGAACTGTGGAGATTGGAGTGTTTTCCGACCCTCATCGCGTAGAACCAGGGATCTCTTCTGCATTCCAACCTTCAGTCTCTGGCCCTCACAGCCTGGATGTTGAGAGCCTAGAATTTGTTTCCTTTGGTCTTTCAGAGGGTGTCTCCTGGGTCTTGCTAGCTTCCAGGAAAGATTCCACTAAGAGGTGTTACTCTTTTAAATGGAGGAGGTTTACTGTCTGGTGTGAGGGCAAGGCCCTAGATCCTATTTCCTGCCCTACACGGACCCTGCTTAAATACCTTCTACACCTATCTGAGTCTGTTCTCAAGAATAACTCCATAAGGGTTCACCTCAGTGCAATTAGTGCTTATCATCAACGTTTAGAGAGTAAGCCCATCTCTGGACAGCAGGCATTGGCCTATTACATGGAGCAGACTAGGGCCCACAGTCTGCCTGAAATAAATGTTGGCTTCCTCTGAACAGTGTCACTCACCTCAAACTCCAGCATCACTCACATCCGCTTTCACAGAATGGATAGTTGAACAAACTTCTTACTTGTTCTTATGGTGCCTTTATCCTACTTACTCAGTTGATACAAGCCTTTGGGGCAAAGATTAAGTCCTGTGTTCCTCTGTCTCTCTCTGAGTGGTAAAAGTTACTGTGCTCTTATCCCTTTAGTGTTATCTCTAGCTCTCCTTTGCTGTTCTGTACTCTCCTAGTGTTGTAGTTTGTCTTATTGAATAGATTAATGAACATTAATCCTTGCTGCAGAAGATGTCCGTACTTACCAGCTCCACTGCTTCTATCTAACCAGATCCCAGACTGTCCATCAGCAGCTTCAGTCTCTATAGCTCTGCCTGACAGAGGGATAGGATAAGGTCTCCCCAATGACCAAATCTGATTTTCCTTCTGGGCACTCTGTGCCTCAGGAGACAGCTGTAGATCAGACTGGCAACCCCAGATCAGTTCAGTTCATGTGGGAACACACTTCTGTCCTCCTTTATGCACCAGAGGAGAGCTGTGGACCAGGCTGGCAACTTCTGTGCCTTCCCCTTTCCTTTTCCCCTTTTCCTTGGTCTCTAGAGCAGGGAGCCAGGACTCACATGAGCCCCAAGATGGGGCTACCCACCTATTGCTGTCTTATATCTGCTTTCTGGATCACCGTCATGGAGGAAGAGATAAGGCTCCTCCTTTAACTCAGTGTTTTATACTACCCTTCAAAAGCTTAAACCCCATTGGGCTACTTTCTCAGAACAGACCTCCTCCTGTTCAAATTTGAATTTGAATTGACACCGACAGGGGCCCAGAATGTTCTTCCAGCTACTGCATAGGAAAGAGCAGTTTGTCAGCCAGCTACAATAGTTACAGATTAAGGTTACCATTGTGGAACCAGGGCTCGTCATATATAACATTCATTTTACAGCAGTCAACACCCCTCTGTGGTCCTCAAGCTTGGAAAGTGAGGGTTATCTGATTATAGTATGTGAAAAAGTTAGCAACTCTAGTCATTAGGGATATCTACAGATCCAGGGCTTAGAGTTTAAAATAAATAAATAAATACAGAGAAACAATAAGGTTTTACATACTGTAGGCTCTACTAACTCTCTGTTCCAGTGAGAAAGGAGGTGACAAGGAGAAGCACTTCCCAGTGGCTGACACGGTTGCAGCAGAATATTGCTCTGCCATCACTGCTTCCTACTCTTTTGCGTGCAGCTTGCTGATTTCACATCTCTTTTTCTTCTCTCCTCCAGGATCTGCGGCAATGCAGCATCTGAAAAGAATCTCAAAGAAGGAGTCTGTGCCCGCATTGAGAAGAACTTTGCCAAAGCCAAGTGGAGGGTATGAGGCGCCTGTGTAGGAGAGAAAGGGTGGCAGTGGGTAGGGGCTAGGAGGCTCTCATGGTGGAGTTAAACACCACTTAGCAACATAGGGCCCAATATTCAAAAGATTTATGCTTCTAACTTTGAGAGTTATGCTTCTAAATTGGCCTTTTTGAAAATTTATTAGGGCTGAGTGCTTAAATTTGTACTCAAAGGGGTCGATATTCAAAAGGGTTTAACCCTCTTGCCTTGTTAAACCCTGCTGAGCTGGCCATTTCTGGATATCCAGCAGCATAACGGGATAAAGCCACAGAATATATCCTCTGACTGCCGAAGCCTAACAGTTAGGTAAGGAGCAGATCAGGGGTGGAGCCAGCTCTTAACTGGTTAGCGGCAATATTCAGTCCACTAATCAGTTAAGTGACAACTGAAAGGTTAGTTTCCAGGTTGCCATATTAACCCAGATATTCAATGCTGGAGGCCAGACGTGCCCCGGCCACGTACTGCCACAGGCTGAATATCGATCCCAAAATTTCACTAAACTAAATTTAGGAGCATAAAAAATGAATGGCAACAGGGGCAGATTAAGGATGAGGAAACAAAGCTAAGAGCATTGCTGTGATTCTTAGCACTAGACTCATAAATTAGCCTTATATATCCGGAAAAATGAATGGTAGGGCCTACATTTATTAACATAGGAGGTAATATTCAGCCCGAGCTAACTCTGGATATTCAATGCCAGGGCATGCACGGCTCCTGGCATTGAATATCTGGGTATGTGCGTTGACCTGGAAGTTAACCAGGCACTAGCCAATATTTTTGATTAGCTTTGTTAATTGCTTAAGCCAGTGATCGGATCTATTTTGTGGTATATCAAGTGTGTAAAATAAATAAATAAAATAAAATAAATATTCAGACCCGTGCCCAGTTAACATGGTGCATAAAGTTAGAACAGCATTTTTGTTGTCCTAACTTTGGGCCCCTTTTACAAAGCGGTGGTAAGCCCAGCGTGGGCTTACCGCTCGCTAAACAACAGCCTGGCGGTACGTCTCACCCCCAGCACGCCATCGTATCCAGCGCTACAAAATATATATATTTTTGCAGTGGTAGTGTGTACCCGGTAATTGGACAGTGCCGCTCGCTGCTCAGTTACCAAGGGAGCCCTTATCGCCACCTGAATGGGTGGCGGTAAGGACTCCCTCCCCATGAAATGGCCGTGCAGCAAGTGCTTTACTTGACACATGACCATTTCCTGCTGAAAAGAAAGACCTACCCTTTTACCTGCTGTGGTAAAAGGGGGCCTGTGCGCGCATCAAAATATGTGCCAATGCCAGCGCAGGCCCCCTTTTGCCGCAGCTTGGTAAAAGGGGCCCATTACGTACTTAACTTAGGGGATCTTTTACAAAGGTTTTAGTGTACACTAATGATTAGCACATGCTAAACGCTAGAAATGCCCATAGAAATATTTGGGCGTCTCTAACATTTACCACATGCTTATTTATAGCACACACTAAAAACTTTAGCGCACCTTTGTAAAAGGACCCTTTAGCCAGTTAGCAGACTGAATGTCATCACTAACTGGATAAGTTTGGCTCCTCTCAAATTCCTCCCCTGGACCACCCCTAAGTTTGCCTCCTTGTAGGGCACAAATTTATAAGCCTAAAATTAGGAACCCAGCTTTTTAAAAACATTAGGTCCATAGTAAATGACAGCAGTTAAAAGACCAAAATGGCTCATTTAATCTGTTCAATTCTCATATGCACCCCAACACCAGTTGCTCCCTTCCTCATACCTTTTTCCTGTTTTCTCACCAGCTTGTCTGCCTCTATTCTCTAATTGCTTCCAGACTTAATTACTGTAATATTATCTGTGCCAGTCACAGTTCTGTGCTGTTTAGACTTCAGTCTATTGAAAACATTGCAGTCAAAGACTTTTTCACATATATGATCATTTGACCACATTGCTTTCCTTTTAATTTGCTTTCACTGGCTTACTGTTTTCTACAGTGGCCAACACAAAATCCTAACTGTAGCACATGAAGCTCTTTCTAACAGAACCCCCTGTTACCTGGCTTCACTGTTTACACCATATACCCCATCCAGGACCCTTCAATCTCTTCTGGATCACCATCTTTCTATTCTTGCAGTCTACCAAACCCATCTGAATCCTTGGATAGAGTGCTTTCTTTTGTATTTCTCCTTACACTCTACAGCACGCTCTGCCATGCCCCTCCACTTTGACTCTTGCTATAAGAAATTTAAGTCTGGTCTGAAAGCCTACCTTTTCCCCAAACCTTTGGAGGTCTCTGGAATGGTAGGTGCCCTTTAGGTACCAGTCCTTGCACCCTCTGCCATCTTCCTTATAAGGTTCCTTCCACCCTCTCCTCTTATCATCTGTTCTTTTCTGTTTAATTTAAGGTATTCTCTTCCTCCTTTCATTTTCATTTTTATTTATATGTATCTGCTTAGATGTTCCCCACAACCAGTAGAGTCACAGTAGATCAAAATCAATAAACATAAATAAACCACTACCCTGCGCACTAACACATATTCCAAACCAGCCCAACATAAAAAGGAAGACTCAGTTTTCTTGATTTCCAACTGTTTGTTGCAAATAAATAAAATAGATATGCAGGTCGTTGAACAACATTTCTGCCCAGGCAAGATAAGCCCTTGAAACTATATGCTGATCAATTGGCTGACAGTCTGCCAAACTGAAGGAATAGATGTTAAGAAACTGGCGAGATTGATATTTAGTTTTATGAAGGATGCCTGTCTGTTGATTGGATGAATGCTGGGTTCAGTGAAAAAAGGGTGATGGGTACTGGTGAAATAGAGGTTACTATTCCAGAGGGAAGAAGGGGACAGAGACTGCTTGCTCTTGAGGTCAAGATGGAGAATTCTGCTCTGCAGGTAGGGTTGCAGAGATACCCAGAAGGGGACGAAGGAAAGACCAGCAGGGTCAAATCATATACTCTGGGCTGAAGTCTGAACCTGGCAGGACTCCCAATGACTAAGACATAAGTGTTGTCATACTGGGACAGACCAAAGGTCCATGAAGCCCAGTATCCTGTTTCCAGCAGTGGCCAATCCAGGTCACAAGTACCTGGCAAGATCCCAAAACAGTAAAACAGATTTTATGTTGCTTATCCCAGAAATAAGCAGTGGATTTCCCCAAGTCCATATAGGACTGCATAAATTTGGACTTTATAGGCTGCAGGTGATCCAGAGAAAGGCTACCAACATGCTGCAGAATTTACACTCAAAGTTGTGTGAGATAAAACTTCAAAGTGTTATGTATATACTGTACCCTAGAATGGGTTTTTTCAGTGCAATATTGGAGTTGTCTTCCCCCCCCCCCCCCCCCCAGCAGTACGAAGGAGATAGATTTACTGTTCTCTCATGCATATTCATTGCAGATATTCCAAAAATTAGATTAGCAAGGTGGTAGAATGACCTGGCTGATAACTCCTGGTCTAGCAAAGACAGAGCCCAACGCACTTAAAAACCTCAAGAGGTTGATATTGTTCCGGTGGCACTCAACGTTTTACTGACCGCCACTGATATTATGCCCAGAAATTCAGTGCCGGACGATGTCCAGGCTCCGGCATAAATTTCTGTGTTAACGGAGCTGGCTAAACCATAGATGGTTAAAAACGATATTCAGCACGAAACCAGCTATGGGTCACTGCATAAAAATAGGATTGACTTTTATGCGGTCATATTCGGGCAGATAATTGCTGAACATCAGCACTTAACTGGCCAAGTATCAACAGCTCCCACAAAATAACCACTTTTGCTTTAGGTGCTCTTTCAGCAGCACTAACCAGTTAAGTGCTGTTGAAAATGACTGGTTAGCCCTGAACTAGTGATTTAACTGGCCAGGAGCTGTTTCTGACCGAATAAATCGCTTGGAATATCGACCCCCAATAGTTCAAATAATGCAAATGAAGAAAGTATGTTTCAGTGGAAAGGATGTTTTAGAACAAGAGGTCACATTGTGTGCACCAAACAGGGATGACTCAACGGTAACTTTATGGAAAAAGTAGTGGATGCATGGAATGGGGTTCCAGAAGAGACAAAGGCAAAATCAGTAATAGAATTCAAGATTTGTGGGGATGTGAAGGGAAAGCTGGGGTCTGGCACTGTTCGGTAAATTGGGCATAGTCAAGAAGGCTTCTATGATCCTCATCTGCCATCATATTCTATGTTTTATATTTCAGAAGGCAATCCGGGTCACGACCTTCATGCAACGACTTCGGCCCCAGAGATGAGTGCGGAGCCCGACTCCCAGTCACCCCCCGTTCCTCCATGAGCGTCTCCCATGAGGTCTCCGTTGAGGCTGCCCCTTCAACACAGCAGCAACACCGCCACCACCTCACGCCACAGAAAGAGATTTTGGGAACCAAGAATGGCCAATCCCAGCAGAGACTCAGCCCAGAAGTGGTAGAGGCTACGTGCAGCCAAGACAAGAGTCACTGACCCTATGTCCTGTCCTGTGTACAGCCATAGTGGGAGGGGGCAGGGAGTAAAGATAGAGGGGTGTCCTTTTACTAGTGCATGCTTTGGAGCTGATCAATCCATATACACACCCACCACTTTTATAGCTGTAGAATCTGTTGCCTCTATTCACTCAGTAAACAACAGCAGTGGAACAGGTATTGCCTGAGTAGGGGGAAGTTCTCCGTTACTTAGGTCACATGATCACAGCCTAAGCAAGGAGCTGTTCTCCTTTACATGCATTCTTCTATTACTTGTCCTGTAGATCTACAGTATCTGCTCTAGGGACTGCTGGTTAATTACTGGTGATTCTGAGAAACAATACACACAGACACTTGGACTTGACACCAGAAGTGCAACTAGACAAAAGTTCTGGCTGTATTCCCTGACACCCATGTATCCCCTCCTCCCCTGGACAAGCCATGGACCTTTTGTCCTCCTGCTTCTCTTCCTTCAACTCCTTGCTCAGTGGTTCTATTTTTGAAACTTTTGGATATCCCTGGGCCAGACTTTTCTCTACACCTCCTCTTCCAAACGCTTGCTGAAACAAAAGGATCTGCATGTTGTAAACTAGGGATGATCAACTCTTGACTTGTCCAACTATTTTATTACTAAGCTCTGTGCTAGCCTTTGCCAGAAGAGTTCTAATAAAAAGGGGAAAAAATCATACAGAGGTTGTCTCTGTCTATATGTCTGTCTAACTGTCTGTCCTTTCTTCATGTCTGTTTAAAGAAGGGACTGAACTTCCATGTAATGATTGCATGAGATCCTGTCACTACCATGACTGGGACATTAAAGTAGCACAGAAACATTTTGTAACCTTGGTATCATCTGCAAAAAAGCAAATGTTTTTATTTTGTTTCCTATCATCACTCAAAAAAAGTATGTCCCCTAATGTTCAAAGCCATTTAACTGTACAGAAATGGATATTCAGCGGGAGATAACTGTCTTCCCCTGAATATCGCTGGTTAGCAGCTAGTGGATAGCCAGTTATATTGGCCAATATAACCGCTATCTGCCAATTTTCACTGTGAGTTTGGAATATTGGTTTGGCCGGTTATGTTTAAAGTGCACAAAAATAGATGGATATTCAGTGCCAGTCACTGGAAACAGCCTGGCATTGAATATCTGGGCTCAGCACTGACTGCGGGAGGCAGCCCAGCTACCGCCCACAGTTTGAATATCGGCCCATTGACTAGAAAATGCCCGAGGACTGATCACTGGAGCTCACTGTACCTTTCTTTCTTCAGAGTTGACTTCTAGGTGCTGGTATGCTCTGTTGTCTCTCTCTCGACTAGTCTCTAATCCAGTCCACCATCTTGGGATCCACCCTTCGACCGAGTGTCCTGTGTGGAATAATATCAAAAGGTTTTCTGAAATCCAAATACATCCCAGTCAGTACCTGCCCCTAGTCTAATTCTCTGTTCATCTGATCAAATAAAAAAAATGGTTATATTCATATATCAAGTAAAACAGTGCTGCGATCTTTTGTATTCAAGATACTTCACTATCCTTTCCTTCATAAGAGCCTTCATTAACTTTCCCACAATCAAAATTAGACTATCTAGCCTGTCATTTCTACACTACTCCATGAGGCCCCCTCTCCACCCCACCAGGGGTTATGAAGAGATGAAGAATTATTTCACTGGAATAAACTTTTAGACAGATAAAGGAGAGGGCTATAATTCAGAATAAATGTCGGTAAAGCAGAGCAGAAGTTACAAACTGTAATATGATGTATCGGTGGGTAACAGGACAACGGTTAGACCCAGACTAGAGAAGAGTGCAGAGGTTGGTCATGCAAATTTCTTTCACTGAGGGGAGGAAATCACATACTATTGAAGCTGAAGGGTAAGAATATGGAATATATGAAATTTTGGGAATATATATATATATATATATATATACTATAAATGATCAAACAACCGTTCACTTAATAAGCAATTCAATCTTTATTAAGTATCAAAATATCAAAAAACTAACATAATATACTGTTATCCTATCACATCTACACACTCTCATTCATACCCACATACACAACCTAAAATCGTTACACATAATTAGTAAAGGATATAAAACTATACAATAACTCCTGATTATGGTGTAACGATTTAGGTGAGTATGTGGGTATGAATGAGAGTGTGTAGATGTGATAGGATAACAGTATATTATGTTTAGTTTTTTGATATTTTGATACTTAATAAAGATTGAATTTGTTATTAAGTGCTGAACGGTTGTTTGATAATTTATAGTTTGATATTTATATGCAACCATTATCTATATTTGAACCTGAGTTAGAATTGTGTGTGTGTGTATATATATATATATATATATATATATAAGGAATGCATTTTGGGGAAGGCAGACTCACAAACCAGAAAAGGGTAGTATTTCATCCCAGTACTTGACCGCGGAGCGTATTATAGTTCAAGAAAAAATTGATAACTATGACCTTACAAAATTATTTTCTTAGGAGGTAATGTTTAACCTGCGGCAGTCAGCATTTTTTGTGGGGCCATGTCCGGGTTCCAGCATTCAGTATCTGGTACGTGTGATCACCCGGAAGTTAACTGCGCACCAGCCGATATTCAGACTGGTGCTGGATTAGTTTGGCAGATAAAGTTAGGACAGAAAATAAGCTGTCCTAACTTTATCCGTTGACTTAGCAGGTTAGCGGACTGAATACCGCTAACTGCCTCTGTACTGACCAGACAGTGTAGGGGCAGTTATTGCTATATTCAGTGGCACTGTCCAGTTAAGTGTCATTGAATATCAGTGGGGCAGGCAGACACAAGTGATTTAATTGGGCAAAAGGCTTTTCTTGCTGGGTAATCACTTTGAATATTTGGAGCTTGGTCTTTTGGCTAAGAATGAAAGGGTTTTTGTCAGGCTTGGTAATCTCAACTGCACCATGGGCTTTACTAGCTGAAACCTCTGAGAACTAAAATCATTGACCTAACAGATGCAATCCATGGTAATAGAAACTCTTCCCTGGGGAAAAGGCCATGTCAGATTTTCAGCTGTGTCTGAGAAGCGTCTGGAACACACAGCACAGGAGGAGGAGCTGAAAGGTGGGTAATGAACAGGGTCAAGAGGAACAGCAGAGTCCTGTGACTGAGAGACATTTGGAGCAGCAACCCTGCCGGCTGAGAGAGATAAACACAGCAGCAAAGAGGCAGAGGAGCAGCGAGCGACCTCTACAGGGAGGAGGGAGGTCTAGTAATGCAGAGGCAACAGAACAATAACCCTTCCAAGCGGGAGAGAGTTCCAGCTAGGGAGCAGTGATAAAAGGCACCACAGATCCTCCTAGGCTTCCAGTAACCACTGGTCCAGCTGCGCTCCTGCCATACTGTTCTAGGCAAAGTATAGTGTAGCTTAAACAGATAGCATAAACTAGTCCTAAGTAGAAGCTTTACCTGGTAGATTCTCAGTTCTTAAGCAAATCTTTATTGTAGTACTCAGAATAAAGAAAGAAAGCCCAAAGGAATTATGGCCTTCTGCACATAGAGTCTATCTAGCCACCTCAGAGGCAAGGAGATGGCCAGAACCTCAGCTCAGCTGAGAGGAAAAGCTGTAACAGTCAAAGGGGGAGAAACTAAGGGAAAATAAATGGAGAATGATGGGGGAAAGGTGAAAAATCTTGATGGATTAAGGAGGAATCAGCCCTAGTCTGCCTAGAACAGCTGCTGATCACAAAAGCATGCTAGCAAAACTGGACTCTCTCAGGGGCAGAGCCAGTGAGAGAGGGCTAGCTATAGCTCACAGCTAATAGCCAATAAGGAAAGCTCACAGGAGTCATCACAGAATATTGTAAACTATAGGAAAAGCAGCCCTAATACACAGTGCTATCTTTTACACAGACAAAGCAATTAATTACAAATAATACTCATACTAAATATTCATCACAATATACCCTGCCTCCATGAATATGGGGACCGAACACCTTCCGTTGGGTAACATTTGGTGTATGGTGGAAAGGAAAACTAATAATGGGACATGGGGTTCCTTATCTAACTGGTAATATTTTTATGGGATTGGTACCTCAAATTATCTGAATGGTTATTTGATGCTTTATAGGAATAAGAACATAAGAATAGCCATAGTGGGTCAGATCAGTCATCCATCTAGCCCAATATCCTGCTTCCAACAGTGGCCAATCCCAGAAAGCCAAATAGTAGCAACATTCCATGCTATCAATCCCAGGGCAAGCTGTGGCTTCCCCATGTCTGTCTCATGGGGGAGAAGTGGCTTTCCCATGTTCATAGCAGACTATGGACTTTTCCTTCAGGAGCTTGTCTAAACCATTTTAAACCCAGATACACTAACTGCTGTTACCACATCCTCTGGTAATGAGTTCAGAGCTTAATTATTCACTTGCTAACATCATTCTTCCTTAGTTAGAGGTACCAAGCGCCAAGCAATTAGGAACCTACCTGAGGAGGCTCCTGCCACATCGGCTCTGGACCCAAGGATACCTACAAGGGAGTGCCACACTTGTATAAAGAAGGACAGTTGCTAAGAATCACTCCCATCTCTAGAGACATTCCAGCAGATCTGCCAGAACTTCTCTGAACTCCTTTAAAATCCAGGGCACATCATGGTGGGCTCAGAGAGTTTCTGGTGTGACCTCTGAAGGGAAGGAGTGATGAGATTCTGGACAGCTGGTTTGGGGATAAGAAAGGGAAGGGAAGATTCTGAGAGGACTGGGGCTGACGCTCACAGCTGAATGTGAAACGCAGTCGCTGTTAGTCATCCAAAGAGGAAAATTGCATTGAAAAGTACATGGGGGGGGGGGGGGGGGGGGGTGTTGCATGGGGAAATGTTTGCTTGACCTGGGCAGTGGATGGCAAGCGTCAGGAAAGAGACATGCTAGACAGGGGGGGGGGGGGGGATGTTGCATGGGGAAATGTTTACCTGACCTGGGCAAGGGGGAGAGGAAGCGGCAGGAGAGAGACATGCTAGACAGGAAGGGGGAGAGCAGAATTGGGAGAGATACTGGACCTCAGCCAGAAGGAGAAGGGAAGGTGAGAAACTGGTTCTGGGGCAGAGGAGGAGGGGAAGATGAGATACTGGGAGAGAGGAGGGAGAAAAGAGAGAGGGGAAAATGCTGGATCATGGGGTGAAGGGGAGGGAGGAAAGAGAAAGGGAAACATGCTGGATCATGGGGCGAAGGGGAGAGACAAAAGAGAGAAGGAAACATGCTGGATCATGGGGTGAAGGGGAGGGACAAAAGAGAGGGGAAAACATGCTGGATCATGGGGCGAAGAGGAGGGATGACCCAAACCAGACTAGCAAAATTCAGACACTGAACTTGAACCAACTTATGGCATTACTGAGATTTGGAGCATCTTGTGAAACTTAGCCAAAGGCATAGGCATCATTATGGGGGGGAGGCAAGGGGGCAAATACCCTCAAAAAATCATAGTAGCCCCCCCTCCCCTTTGCACTCCCAGTGAAAATGCCAAAGCTGCACATCTCCTTTCCTCCCTCCCTCCCTGCGGGCCGTACAAACTTAGAGAGTTCGCCAGCACTGTCGACTCAGCAGTGATTACCACAGTCTCTCTCTGGCCAACCCAGAGGTCCTTCCATGGGAAGGACGCTGCAGAGGGAAAGCCTTTGAGCTGCTGGAGGGAGTCTGTTGTAATCACTACTGGCAATGCCGGTGAACTCTGTAAGTTTGTAGAGCCTGCAGAGAGGGAGGACAGACGGAGGTAAGGAGGTGATGCTGGACCCACAGGGGGAGGGGAGAAGCTGCACTTGCATGAAAGAAAGGGAGAGGAGAGGGGAGAAGCTGCCCATGGATAGAAAGGAAGGAAAGGGAAGGGAGAGAAGAGGGGGACAAGGTGCCCATGGATGGAAGGGAGAAGCTGCACATGATGGAAGGGAAGGGAGAGGAGAGGTGAACATGCTGCCATATGGATAGAAGGGACAGGATAGGGGACATGCTGCACATGGACGGATAGGAAGGAAGAGGGGGGACATGCTGCCTATGGATGAAAAGGAAAAGAAGGGAGGGGGGAATGCACATGGATTGACAGGAGGGGAAGAGGTGGAAAACTAAACAAATTTGGAAGGAGGCAGAAAAATGGAAGAAAGTTGCAAGATCAGTGCTAAAGATGGATGTACGGCAGGAAGTGAAGAAGAAGGAGGCGAGAAATAAATGATAGTTCCTTACCTATAATGGTAGTTTTCCATGGACAGATCTTATAGCCACACTGAAGAAGTGATGTCACGGTGACGTAACTGACCTGGTCATTCTGCAAGCTTTGAAAATTTCTTATAGAAGCCTGCTGCACATGTCCCTATTTTTCTGCCTGAATACAAAGAGTAGATATAGAAGATAACCACGCCCCCCCCCTTGTCAATTTCATGAATAGCAATCGACAACATTGGGAGGGAGGGAAGGAGAGATTGCGTGGCTATAAGATCTGTCCATGAAGAACTACCATTACAGGTAAGCAACTATCATTTCTCCATGGACTAGAAGATCTTATACCACACTGATGAAGACTCCCAAGCTGAACACAGGTAATAGACATTAAACATTTGATTATATACAAATCATATATGTAAATAAGGATGTCTGGTACCTGTGTCTGGTGAAGGAAGGAAGTTGTTGATTCACAAACTGGAAGACAATACTGCTTGACCGAAACTGGCATCAGCAACCGAAGCAGTATCCAGGTAGTAGTGTTGAGTAGAGGTATGCAATGATGATCATGTCACTGTGAGGTATTCAATGATGATCATGTCGCTGCTCTGCAAATATCCATTTTTTATGCCTGATGTAAGTGAGCTGTAGAAGCAGCCATTTGTCTAATTTATGAGAAGTAATGTGTGGAATGTTGCCAGAACATCGATCGTGTGTGCTTTTATAACAAAAATGGATGCAATTTGCAATTCAGTTTGAAATATTATGTTTAGTAACAGATCAAGAATGTTCAGGGGTAATTGACAAAAATAACTGTGAAGGTCTTTGAGATGAAGACTTATGTTGAAGATAAATAGTGCTCTGGCACAATCTAAAATATGTAATTGTTTTTGTTTGTGTATTAGATAAGGTGGAGGGAAGAAAACTGGTAAAATTATAGATTGATTTATATGAAATGGTGAAACTATCTTTAGTAGAAGCTTGGGGTGAGGACATAAAATAGCATGCAAAATTTGTGTATATAGAGGGTAATGAACCAGAGCTCAACATGCAGGTGTAATGGTAAGGAGAAAAGCCATTTTCCAAGTAAGAGATTTGAAACTTGTAGATTCCATTGGTTCAAAAGAATGGCCAATTAGTTGGTTAAGAACTATATTGAGATCCCATACTACTGGTGGGACTTGAAAAGGTGATTTTAGATGCAACAATCCTCTTATAAAACATTTAGCAATTGGATGCCGGAATAGTGTAACGCTGTCCAACTGATCATAAAAAATCAAACGAGCTGCTAAATGTACTTTGATTGAGGAGTACGTTAATCCACTGTTTTAAAGATCTAGGAGATAATCCAGTATTTTTGGAATGGAACATAAGATTGGATCTACACTTTTAGGAGTACACCAATTGACAAATCTGCACCATTTGGCAGCATAGGATTTTCTTGAAGCAAGTAAAACATTCACCACCGATTGTTAAAAAATGAGCAAGTCAATCTTGATAGGTGAAGAAACCAAGCTGTTAATTGGAGTCTGGAAATGTCCAGATAGAGGAGCATACCCTCCTCCTGGGAAAGTAAATCTGTAGTCTGTGGAAGAAGTCAAGGAGGTATAATGGTTAGATTGTGTAGTATTAGGAACCAGCGCTGCCTGGGCCAATAAGGAGATATAAGAATCAAAGTTGACCTGTCCTGAATTGCTTGGAATCAAAGGAATTGGAGGGAAAGCATAAAGGAGATGAGAGGTCTATCGAATGGAAAACAATGTCTTCTGCTATTCGCTTCTGACTGGGCCACCTTGAAAAAAATTTGTGACACTTGTTGTTCAGAGGGGATGCAAATAGGTCTACTTCTGAAGTACCCCAATTGGCAAATAGTTTTTGTGTAACAGTGGTCTTCAAAAACCACTCATGAGATCATAATTTTCTGTTTAAGGAATCTTCCAGCATATTGTTGACTCCTGGGAGGTACATTGCCTGTAGAGATGATTGGAGAGCAGAACTAAGTTCCATATTTGTAACGCTTCAGAACAGAGAGTTGGAGGACCCATTCCTCCTCTCTGTTTTTGAGATAATACATTGTGACCTGGTTGTCTGTTCAGATCTGAATGATTTGATGACAAAGATTGTATCGAAAAGTTCGAATCACCATCTTGATTACTCTGAATTCCAGCAGGCTGATAGAGTACTGGGATTCTTGAGGAGACCAAACTTCCTGAGTGGAAAGATGGTTTAGATGTGCTCCCCATCCCACTTTGGAAGTATCCATAGTTAAAACTGAAGTGGGTAGTGGATTGTGAAATGGTGCTCCGTGGAGTAAATTTTGTGGATTGGACCACCAGGTTAGGATATTTTTGATTTTTGGTGATAAGAATATTTTGGCTGAATGAGGATGAAGAGCTTGATTCCAATGATTCTTCAAATGCCACTGTAGAGGGCGCATGTGAAGTCGAGCCATTGGAATAACATTGACTGTGGAGGCCATTGGGCTCATTTTCAAAAGAGAAGGACACCCATCTTTCGACATAAATCAGAAGATGGACGTCCTTATCCCAGGGACGTCCAAATCGGTATAATTGAAACCCGATTTAAGACGTCTCCAACTGCACTCCGTCGCAAGGATGGCCAAAGTTCAAGGGGGCGTGTCGGAGGCGTAACAAAGGTGGGACTAGGGCGTGCCTAACACTTGGACGTCCTTGACCATAATCGAAAAAAACAAGAATGTCCCTGACGAACACTTGGACGTTTTCACCCGGACGTGTTTTTATTACGAACAAGGCACAAAAAGGTGCCCAAAATGACCAGATGACCACCGGAGGGAATCGGGGATGACCTCCCGTTACTCCCCCAGTGGTCACTAACCCCGTCCCACCCTCAAAAAACATCTTTCAAAATAAGTCGTGCCAGCCTCAGATGTCATACTCAGGTCCATGACAGTGCATGCAGGTCCCTGGAGCAGTTTTAGTGGGTGCAATGCACTTCAGACAGGCGGACCCAGTCCCATCCCCCCTACCTGTTATATTTGTGGAGGAAACAGCGAGCCCTCCAAAACCCACCAGAAATCCACTGTACCCAAATCTAGTTGCCCCCAAAGGACTATGGTAGTAGTGTACAGTTGGGGGTAGTGGGTTTTGGAGGGAGGGTTTGGGAGGCTCAGCACACAAGGTAAGGGAGCTAAGTGCCTGGGAGCAATTTATGAAGTCCACTGCAGTGCTCCCTAGGGTGCCCGGTTGGTGTCCTGGCATGTCAGGGGGACCAATGCACTACAAATGCTGGCTCCTCCCATGACCAAATGGCCTGCATTTGGCCATTTTTGACATGGACGTCTTTGGTTTTGAAAATTGCCGAAAGTCAGAAACGTCCATGTCTAGGGACATCCAAATCTAGGGATGGCCAAATTTAAGGATTTGGACGTCTCTGACGGTATTTTCGAAATGAAAGATGGACGTCTATCTTGTTTTGAAAATACGGGTTTCCCTGGCCCTGGATTTCACAGCTTGGACGTCCCTTTCAAAAATGCCCCTCCATATGACTGAGAAGTACCAAAAGAGTTCTGGCAGTTGTCACCTGTATGGATTGTACATGGTGTACAAGCTGAATGATCATTGATGACCTTATGATTGGTAATCTGGCCATTGGCATTGTCAAGATTAATTCTGTTCCTATAAATTCCAGTTTTTGAGTTGGGATCATATGTGATTTTTTGTGGTTGATCAGAAAACCTAACTCTGTGAAGAGTTGACTTGTGAGATTTAACACTGCAAGATTTTCTTGAGGAGAATGATCATCCAGATAAGGATAGAGCATTATCCATTTCTAACGAAGAAAGGCCACTGATACCACTTCACATTTGGTAAATACTCTGGGGGCTTACATGAGGCCAAACGGTAGGACCCCTAGCTTATTTTTGAAAGGGAAGGACTCCCATCTTCCGACAAAAATCGGGAGATGGGCGTCCTTCTCCTGAGGTCGCCCAAATCAGCATAATCGAAAGCCGATTTTTTGCATCCTCAACTGCTTTCTGTCGTGGGGACGACCAAAGTTCACGGGGCGTGTCAGCAGTGTACCGAAGGCGAGGCAGGGGCATGGTTAAGAGATGGGCGTCCTCGGCTGATAATGGAAAAAAGAAGGGAGTCCCTCACGAGCATTTGGTCAACTTTACTTGGTCCCTTTTTTTTCACGACCAAGCCTCAAAAAGGTGCCCGAACTGACCAGATGACCACCGGAGGGAATGGGAGATGACCTCCCCTTACTCCCCCAGTGGTCACCAACCCCCTCCCACCCAAAAAAAAATTAAAAAACATTTTTCCAGCCTCTATGCCAGCCTCAAATGTCATACCCAGCTACATCACAGCAGTAGGCAGGTCCCTGGAGCAGTTTTTAGTGGGTGCAGTGCAGTTCAGGCAGGTGGATCCAGGCCCATCCCCCCCACCTGTTACACTTGTAGTGGTAAATGTGAGCCCTCCAAAACCCACCCGAAACCCACTGTACCCACATGTAGGTGCCCCCCTTCATCCCTAAGGGCTATGGTAGTGGTGTACAGTTGTGGGGAGTGGGTTTTAGGGGGGTTGGGGGCTCAGCACCCAAGGTATGGGAGCTATGTACCTGGGAGCAATTTGTGAAGTCCACTGCAGTGCCCCCTAGGGTGCCCGGTTGGTGTCCTGGCAAGTGAGGAGGACCAGTCCACTACAAATGCTGGCTCCTCCCACGACCAAAGGACTTGGATTTGGTCGTTTTTGAGATGGTCGTCCTCGGTTTCCATTATGGCAGAAAACCGGGGACGACCATCTCTAAGGTCGACCTAAATGTTGAGATTTGGGCATCCCCGACCGTATTATCGAAACAAAAGATGGACGTCCATCTTGTTTCGATAATATGGGTTTCCCCGCCCCTTCGCCGGAACGTGCTTAGAGATGGACGCCCTTAGAGATGGTCGTCCCCGTTCGATTATGCTCCTCATGCTGTATTGATAATGTTGATTGTTGACTATGAAATGTAGGTAACATCTGGAAGCAGGATGGATGAGAATGTGTAGATATGCATCTTGAAGGTCTTTTGACGTCATCCAGACATTCTGCTGAAGAAATGGAAGGATCACTGCCAAAGTAGTCATTCAAAACTTTACCTTCTGAATATACCTGTTTAAACCCCGAAGGTCCAGAATTACCCGGGTTCTTCCATCTTTCTTCTGAATGAGAAAGTACTTTGAATAAAAACCCTTTTTCCTTTTGGAGAAGGATACCACTTCTATGGCTTTGGCTAGGAGTAATCTTTGAACCTCCAGGAGTAACAGGGTATGTTATTAAGTCGGCACTGGTAAAGATGGCAGAGTCCTGCTGGGTAGCTGATTATGAAAAATTATTTGATATCCTTCCTGAATAATTTTCAGAATCCACCTGTCTGCAGTGATTTAAAATCTCCGAAGTCTTCCTCCTACAGGAATGGTTGAGTTTTGTAGATTGCCAAAAAGAAGGTGTTTGTTTTGGTTGGATCTTAGAGACAGCCTTTTGATTTCGTTTATCTCTTGTAATTCTTGGTGGTAGAATGTACGCTGGCATCCTGACTTAGGAGTACAGGAGAATCGGGAAGTAGCATAAAGTCTGCGTTGAGAAATAGTAAGGAAGTTTTTTATAATTTGATTTATGAATCTGATATTTATCAGACTCAAGGGTAACTAAGGTGGTACAATCATCCATGAGACCTTCAATCAATTCCTTATCTTTTTCCCCAAATAAGGAATCCCCTATATACGAGGCATCTGCAACCTTTTTGAAAACTTCTTCCCCAAGCCCTGAAGCTCGCAACCAGGACAGGTGAGGGGTTGCTATAGAAGAAGTTGCACCTCTGATGGAGGTGTCATAATTATCATGGGCACCTCTAATCGTTTGTTTTGAACAATCCTCTAAATTAGAAATATTATGAAAAGTTGGAATCTTACCCTTTGGTATTACTGACTGAAGCTTCACAAGTTCATCCATAATAGTGTATAGTGTTGGAGGTGTGGGAAGGGGATTGGGGTGGGAAGAGAGGAGGTGGGGTGGGTGGAATGCTGAAACAATGTGCTACAGGATTTGGTTGCTTGCTGATACTTGTGTTTTTGGGTCATTCAGGGTGTTTTTCCTTGGGCTTGATTAGATCTACCTGTTCTTCTTGTAGCTCTCTATACACATGCCCTGGGGTGAGGCTGGGCACCCACAGGTATTTGGTCTTTTACATTTTTTATCATTGCCATACATTCCTCCTTATTGTGCCCTGGCTAATCCACATGCACCTCACATAGTATCGTGAAATGTTAGAGGGATGATCGCTTCCATTAAGCATTCTAAAATCCTGTCACTGCTTAAACACCATAAAGCCTCTATTGTGTGTCTTGAGGAGATTACGCTGAGCATGAGAAACTGAAAAGACAGTGGATGGGAGAATGATACTATTCCTCTTCATGGGGGAAATGAGGAACTGTTGCCATTCTTCTTAAGCAAGAGCTGCCTTGTCAATCACGCTTGATCACCCATGATGTTGCGGGTCACTATGTGGTGATTTGGATCAACTATCTCAGACAACAGTTCTATCTCTGCGCAGTTTATGGCCCAATAATTATGATGGCCAATTTTTTCCCACCTTGTGTCTATGGGTCTTCAGCACTCAGATGCACCCTGGATCATGGTGAGAGATTTCAACGAAATGTTTGACCCTGCCTTAGATAGGTCCTCTCCCCATGGTTGGCCAATTTTGAGGGTTGGGAGGGGGTTCCCTTTTCTCAGTAAAACCTTAGATCTATTAGACCCCTGGTGTTTACTAAATCCGACCCTACGTGATTATACTCACCTCTCCCGAGTTCATCATACTTGGTCTTAACTAGATTACATCCTGGCATCTCAATCTCTTTTCTCTGGAGTTCGGCGGGTAGCCATTGGACCAATGGAGGTCTCTGACCATACCATCATTTGGATGGAGATTGATTTGGGTCAGCAGAGTTCCACCCCTGGCATTTGGTGCTTCCTTTCATACCTATCAGAAAACCATGATTTTCGAAACTTTTGTTGCAGAAATGGAAGGCTTTCTTAGATACTAATGAGCAACACTGTGAGTCCCTGCTTCTGTTTTGGGAAACATCCAAGGCGGTTCTTTGAGGTGAGATAATCACCTTTATTTGTGCCCAAAATAGGCGTCTTTCCTAGGGTATCCTCCATTTGGAAAAACAGTATACAGCTACTAAGCATACTTTTTTACGATCCCCCTCTGATACCATTCAGGATGTCATGACGGCATCTCTAGCAACATTGAATTTGTTAATCCATGAGCAAACGAAAAAGCATCTTTTCATTTGTCAACTCCAATTCCACAAATTTGGTAACAAGGCAGGGAAAGTATTAGCTCAGATGGTGAAGGCATGGTCCCCCAGGAACCCCCCTCACCACACACACTATGATCGTAAAGGATGGGTCTTGAGTACATGGTCCTCTGGCTGTAGCTTGCATCTTCTATGATTACTTCTCAGCCATTTATTCTTCGGATGCTGGCAATACCAGTCCTTGCTTAATTGATTATCTAGAAGATTCAGGTCTTCCTAAACTTTCTCCAGCAGTTCAGCTGCAGCTTTCTGCACCACTTAGAGCAACAGAGGTCCAGAAATCTATCAATCTTCTGGCACAGAACCTGGTCCTGACAGTTTTTCCTCTGAATATTACAAATTATTATCTTACTAGGAAAAAATGCCCGTTTCTGAGCGCAATGAAACGGGCGCTAGCAAGGGGCCCCCTCCCTCCATCCCTCCGAGCTACTTGCCTTGTTCGCTGTGGCGTATCCGTTTCGGCCCTCGAGTGTCATAGCTCCGCCCTCGATGTCATGACATTTTGACGCAAGGGCGGTGCAGACACTCCAGGGCACACCGGATATCTTGGGCGCCTCAACTTCCGTGGAGGCTTCAGAACGTTGGGGTTGCCTTTTATATAGAGAGATTATCTTTATTCTTATTATCTTTATGGCCCTCTCATGGCATACTACGAAGAGGCCATGGTACGTGGTGCATTTTCTTTGCATGCTAATGTAGCATTGATCACATTACTGCCAAAGTTGAGTAAGTACCATGACAAGCCTGAATCCTTTCAACCTATCTCCTTGTTAAATGTCGATATATAGATCCTGGCCCTTGTTCTAGCTGACAGGTTGGCTGACCATCTTCTTTCTTTGGTGGGTGAATCAAGTGGGATTCATTCGGGGTCGTCACTCAGTCTTAAATGTCCATAAGGTTCTTCTATCTATAGCTAAAAGCAGGGTGACTCAAGAGCCTTTGCTGCTGGTCAGTCTGGAAGCAGAAAAAGCATTTGACCAGGTCATATGGGATTATTTATTTATTTATTTGTTGCATTTGTATCCCACATTTTCCCACCTATTTGCAGGCTCAATGTGGCTTACATTATGCCGTGATGGCGATCGCCGTTTCCGGAATGAGAAATACAAAGTGGTATTGCATTAGAGTTCATAAGTGACAGAGTAAATTAAGCAGTCAAATACAGAGAGTTCATTTCCGGCATGAGAAATAAAGTGGTATTGCGTTAAAGTTCATTAGTGACAAAATAAATGAAGCAGTCAAGTATAGAAAGTTCGGTTTTGTCCAGTTCTGGTATAAGTTTCGTTGTCTGTTATTTAGGATGGATCATTGTGGTATGCCTTTTTGAACAGGTTGGTTTTTAGTTTTACCTGGATAAATAGCTTTTAGAGATTGTCTTAATTATGTAAACAAATACAAAACAAAATCTGTTTACTGCAGGATTGTTCTAGGAAGGGTGATGGGTAATCGTGATTGTTCATTTAATTATCAAACTCTCAGCAAGACAGGAGCCAGGGACATGAAGTGAATTGGGAGGGTAAAACTGAAGGTTTTGCACAGGGCACCTGATACCATTACACCAGCACTAGAGCAGGAGGAGGGGGCTGAGTTTACGGTTGCCAACTTTTTAACAGAAAAACCTGATACATGCCCTACCCTATGCCCCTCCCTTGCCCCACCCCATGTTCTGCCCCAAATCCCTTGCTACACCTACTGTTTCTCACACCCTTTTTTCCATTGCCCCTCCCCATGCTCCTTTCTCATTCATACCCCTTTCCATCATTTCCTGGTCTATAGAATACCTCTGCAGAAGCAGCAAGCCGAAGAATAATAGAAGAAGTAGTCCAAGGAAGAAGGAACAAATCAATGGTGCATAAAATAGTTAAGGGGCCCAACTCGGACAAATTTCGGCAACTGTCTGCATCAGGGGTCTACAAATATACAGTAAATGATATATTAACAACAACCAAAGTAAAATATAAAAAACATTCAAAGTAAAAAAACATATAAAAATGCAACAAGAATATATAAAATAATAATATTACCATCAAATTCTTCAATGCAACATCAAAAAAGCATGTGAGCTGAATAACTCATCCCAAAGGTAATTGGAAATACCATGCCAACTGCTATGGATTGTAATAGTGCTGCACATATATCTAAAAACAGAAGAATGTAAAAATATAACCATATGAAGAAAACTGTGGAATAATATGGCTAGTTATTATGATGACATACTATAGCTTAGAGATACCAAATGGATGAACCATGAGCAAAAAACAAAAATTAGTAAGAACAAGTATTATGAGTACATGAAATTGCAGATATAAAACCAAACCTCCAGAATATACTTTAAAAATTAATGACTAACTTATAAAACCAATAAATGTATATCTATTACAAAAAAAAAAAAACAATTTTATGTGCCGTATACCTACTAATACCTAAAACTAAGGCACTTAAAATGGGCATAAACAACAGATAAATATTACCAAAGGAAAACTACCCCCAAAAATAATAATAAAATTGGTGGCACAAAATATAATATAATATTGGTGGCTTATCCCACTGCCTCTGCATGTGTCTCCACTGTTGGAAGCGCAACAATCTAGAGATATTTTGGACACATTCCCCTTCCCTCTTCCCTCCAGGTTTCCCTAATCCTTCCGTCCATTCCTACTCTTCCCCAATATCTCTTGTAGGTTTTTCTGCTGTATTAGCTTCATTTTACTGCATTGGCGTCTGCCTCTGTGCTCCGTTGTAAGCCACATTGAGCCTGACACTGTTGGGAAACTGTGGGGTACAAATGAGATAAATAAATAAATATGAACATTAATAACCCAGCATATATCTATAACACTGAGTCCAGGAATTTTGTGAAGGAAGTACGAGAAGGAGGGGAGAAAGTAGACCAAGTGATAGCTGCCAAGGTAGGGGAATCCATGGCAGCAAAGTCCTTAAGGGGTGCAGAAGAAGATGGGGAGGTTAAAAATGAGACTGATGTAATGTACTTGTCAACTTTAGAAATAAAGAACTAAGCTAGAATGTCTGGGGATGGCCAGTGGATAGTCTTGTAGTGTTCTGTGAAGTAGCCTGGCCGATGAGATGAAAAAGTGTTTTTGCCCTATTTGAAGATGACGCCATCCACTTTGAAAAACAGTTCCTCTTTGCTAACTTTGATAGTTACAGATAAATAGCATTCTTTTCTTCTCATTCTGGTTTTATTTTATAATGTACACCGCTTAGGTACAAAAAGTGTTAATAAACATAAACATAGTCCTAACTTCAGGGTGGCTCCTTGTTTACTAAAAAAAAAATAATAATTAACAAAAAATTTAAAAGGGTGTGTAGCCTTGCTGTTTCAGCTTCATCATGCAGTCTCGTAGTGGTTGCACTCACTATGGATAGGTTGAAATGTGCTGACTTTATTTGAAAACTTTGATGTTTGTCTGGTAGAGCTGGAATGCAGTGGTGTATTCTCTTTTATGAGGTCTGTTCTGGCTTCTTCTGCTGTTATTTTCCACTAGGCTCTTAGAAGATATTTATCATATTATCCTAGGAAGCTGACATACTTTATGGGTAGGACGTGGTCTTGTAGCTAGACTGCAGTTGCCTGATATGGTGAAATCAAAGTCTGTGTGTGATTTTGAAACGTTACACCCATCCTGCTCAGTTTTCTGCCATGCAGTAGTCAGCATAGTTTTTTTTCCCCTGTCTGTTTCATAATGTTCTCAGGTTTTTGTGGTCAGTTTGACAGTCCTTCTGGGTCTAGTACACTCTTTCATTTGCTAAAATAATCTGAGGTCTCGTGTACTTTGTATTGTCTCTTACACTGAGATTAGAGTATTTTCGGTTTAGGTCGGAAGACCACTTGGGCTTGCTGCACAAGGTCTTATGTGGTCCTATTTGTCCAAGATTTCAGCATTCATATTCTCATCAATCAGGTTGCTTTATTTCTACTGGGATAAGGTTTGACATAGCGGTGCAGTATTTGTGCACTGAGGAGACCTTTTACAAAGCTGTGGTAAGCCCAACGCAGGCACAGGCGGTAGTTCCAGACAGGGGCGTAGCTATGTGGGGCCACGGGGGCATGGGCCCCCGTAGATTTGGCCCTGGCCCCCCTTCCGCCAATCCCTTTGACCCCTCCCCTCCTGCCAACAACCCTCCCCCACTGCCGGGTATCTTTGCTGGCGGGGGGGTCTCCTCTTCTCCGGCACGGACGCGTTGCTGATCTGCAAGGCTTCTGTTTCTGTGAGTCTGACATCCTGCATGTGCATGTGCGCCATGCCGGAGAAGAGGACTTCAGCTGGTGGTGGTTGGGGATCACCGCCAGAAAAGGTACCCGATAGCGACGGGAGAGGGCTGGCGGTGGCGGGAAGGGGGGGTCGAAAGGGTTGGCACCAGGGGGGTCAAAGGTGGTGGTGGTGGCGGTGGGTGTGGTCAAAAATGGCAGGGGGGGGTCGGCAGCACCGGGGGGGCTAAAATGTGCCCCCATACCTCGGGCTCTGGATCCCCCTCCTGCCGGTCTGGCTAAGCCCCTGGTTCCAGACCCAGCACACGCCATTTCCTGTGCTAAGGAAAATAGGGCCATATTTTTTAGCGCCAGCAGTAATCGGACAGCACCATGCACCACCGGGTTAGCACAGGAGACATTACTGCCATCTCAATGGGGCAATCTTACCACATGGCCATGGCTATTTTCAGCCTTTTTCCCACTGCGGTAAAAAGGGCCGCAGTATACAGCAAAAACAGCCTCCGCTGCTAGAGCAGGGCCCTTTTTACTGCAGCTTAGTAAAAGGACCCCTAAGTAATCTAATTACAAAGCAAAATGGGTCAATTCTTTTTAGCAAGGCAAGCAATAGAGACTCAGATTACACTGGTAAGAAAGGGGTTGCAGCACATGCTCCTTTGATCTGTATTTTCAAACACCAAAACTCTGCAAAGGAAGAGCTCTGTGCTGGAAACTGCATTGAAAAACCACATTCCCACACTTTTGTGAAAAGTCCTTTTTCAGTATTTCTCTGTGATTCTGCTTCTTTCTATTGACCATACTGAATGTACTGCTTTTCACTGAGTTTTTGATCAGCATGCTATTGATAATCCCTTGTAATGTAAAGCTTTTCACTGTTTCCATTATTAAAAGTAAATGTTCCGGGGTTTTTTTTAAAGAACTGTTTTTCCACTAACCCCCATAGAATGTACTTTTTAAAAACTTTGCTTTTGTAACCACTTCCTGCCTGGATCAGTATTAGGCAAGGATTTAACATGTATTCATTGAGGGGGCGGGGGTCCAGGTCGGGGCCACTATTTGTTGCCAAATATAACCTCCCCACTATGTTCACTCCATTGGTTTTCCTCCGTGCCAAAGTTGTTCCTGTTTTGTACAGTTTTGGAGAGTTGTTTTGCTTCCACACAGACAGCTGGACAGAAAATCCTCACCCCCCCCCCCCCCCCCCCCCCCCCCCCCATGTATAATTTTTTTCCAACATCACATTGAGTTAGAAAAATGAAAATCCGAAGGGCCTAGAGAAGTGAATCTTTCACCCTTGCCCCTCTTTATGGTGTGTATGTGGGCAGGGGTAAAAACTTCCCTTTGTTGTATTTGTATTATGTCTAATACTTTCCAAATTGATATATATATTTTTTTATCAGTAAGTTTAGTTTGTGTAAGAAACAAGAGGAAAAATCATGTAGAGCAGCTTGGCTCTTGGAAGTCTTTCCAACCCATGTATGTGTGTGGGGGGGGGGGGGAGGGGGGGGGGAATTATCTCTGTTGTTCTGTTGTCTCTAGTCTGGAAGTGAGAGGGGTGGGATGGTTTGAATGGATGTTCCCAAACATTCCTTTGGTTCAGAAAGGACAATAAGTATGATCATATATTTCATCATTAGATGAGGCTGTCTGTCAAGAGAATTCAAAGGATGGATTTTACAATTTAATCCCAGTGTGCCCCATATATGCACAGTGGGGACAGAGCTTGCACACTGGTGTTTTCTAGCAGAAGGGGCGACACCTATTCAGATCCTCTGCCAAGTCAGACCAGTCTTGCAGTATGAGCCACACAGAGCTCTATAAATATCATAGCTCATACCACAAGGCTGGCTCTATGTGGCACAGGAAACTGTAGTTTTGTAAAGCTGCAACTTCTGCTGATCAGGGTCAGAGACTGAGGGAGGAGGGCAGTGCAAAGAAAAACTGTGCTTAGCTACACTTCACCTCATCCTCAGTTGGCCTGCCAGTCAGGGCACAGGAGGATGTAGGGACATGGTGTTTGAGATCTGGAGTACTAATGAGCAGATTCAGAGTATAGTTCTCAGGTGCTCATAGCTAATGATGCTCCTGATCCACCTAATGATTCAAACCAGAAACTATCTGCTCTCACTACACCTCTATTAATCTTGTACTGCCATGTGGAGAAGCACAGGTCCTTGTGGTACCCAGGGAGCTCATAATGGGTTACGACACCTCTGCACCTGGATGTAAATCACTGGGAGTTGAGGAAGTAGTAACTGCTTCTCAGCTAAGATCCAAGTGCAGTATCTCAGCTACAGTGCTGAGAAAGAGTTTGCATTTTAGCAAAATGTATACTGAAAATATGGTTAGATCTTAATCGAAACCTTAATAAGAGTGAAGGATAGCCGTAATGGACAAATAGGATATACACTGTAGACCCCATATAATACAGACACTGGGGTCCAATATATTTTTTATTAGTTCTTTATAGAAATATATTAATATGAGCATACAGATTAATAATTCCATATAGCAAATCAACCTAACATTGACATAAAGTCAGAAGCAATCCAACATACAGAAATCAACAGTCTTCCAACATGGTAATTTCAAGCCCAATAAAATGCAGGGGAGAGGAAAGAAAAGAAAAAAAATTATAAATTGTATGTCCAGGAAACAGTTGTGGACAGACATAAACACACTGGGGCACTTTTACCAAACAGCGGTAAAACGTGGTTTTAGTTCACCTTATGTGGGTCTTTCCCACATGCTAAGGCCATTTTTACCACCGGGGTAAAATGGTGAAATTACCCTTTTTTTTTTTGTATTAATGGCCACACACTAAATTTAGCCATTAGCATGTAGCCATTAAAACAGATTGGTGCATGAGCCCTTAACTCCACCCTTGTGTAGCTGCGCTAACCAATTAGCAAAGAACACACCCACTCTCTGCCCTCAGACACCGCCCCACAGCACGTGGGTAGAACGCATATATCCCAGAATTACCACAGGATGTCTCAGCACATCCCACGGGATGCCAAGTTCTGTGTGAAATTTAATTGAACAACAAACCAATTAGCACTGATAACTGGGTGCTAATAATCAATTAACAGCACTAATTGGCAACAATTAAAATTTATGCATGCATCTTGCTAGGCATACTCTATAAAGATGTGCATGGAAATTCTTGTGCACAGATCTGAAAAGAAGGCTTGGCCACAGGAGGGGCATGGGCGTTAAGAATTTGCATGCACTGTTACAGAATATGCCTGATCCGCGCATAATTTAGGTGCAGGGATTTACACCAGGTTTCAATTGGTGTAAAAGCTCACACCTAAAAGTTAGGCATGGATCTCGGCACCAGGGGCGTAGCCGGATTTCGAGGTGGGAGGGGGCCAGAGTCAAAGTGAGGGAGCACATTTTGGACTGCCTCCCCGCCACCCCCCACCGCCGCCCTGTGGCCACCCACCCACCCACCCACCGCTGCTGCTGCACATATCTTGGCTGATGGGAATCCCCACCCCCCTGCCAGCTGAAGCACCGCTGTCGCTGCTGCTGCCACTGACGCACATGCCTTGGCTGGCAGGGGTCTGCAACCCCCGCCAGCTGAAGTGCATTTTCCAGTGCTGGTCTCTAGCACTGCTGCATTTCCTGCCCTGCTTTCTCTTCCCCTCATGTTATGTCCGGCATGCTTGTTTTAATGAAATTGAGCATGTGTGCATGCTCAGTTTCACTTAAACGAGCGTTCTGTATGTGAGGGGAAGATAGAGCAGGGCAGGAAATGTGGCGGTACCAGAGACCAGCGCTGGAAAAAAAACGCTTCAGCTGGTAGGGGTTGGGGACCCCCGCCAGCCAAGCCAGGGGCACAGATCCAGTTGGGCCCCCATGCCCCCCCCCCCCCCCCCGTAGCTATGCCACTGATCGGCACTAAGCGTTATTCTATAAACGGCGCTCAACTTGAAGTGACGTTTGCTTATTTTTTTTCGGTGCCATATATATAATCTAGTCCTCAGTGACTCCAGATCATTCAAAACATAGCAGTTAAACTTCTAACCGGAGCTTGTAAACCAGATCCTGTTACCCCTCTCCTTCAAGAACACTGGCTACCTATTTCCATTCAAGATTCTAACATTGGTGCACAAAAGGGGCAATTCTATAACTGGCCAGTACAATTTAGGCACCCAAATTACACAGGCTATGAGCCCATTCTATAAGGACACTAACTCACATGCTTTCTTAAAAAATACTAGTGTAAGTCAGCAGTTATGCATCAACATTTAGGTGCGTCCACTTAAACTGTGCCAATAGCAGGCATAAGTGGGAGCATGCAAATGCAGAGCTTTAGCATGTACAGTATTCTGTAAATCACAAGCATAAATGTTGGATACGCCCATGCTTCTCCCTCTGTGAATGCCCCTTGTATTTAAGCACTATTCCCTGGATTCTATATAGCACAACTAAAATTGTGTGCACAAATCCGGTCATATTTTGGATTTGCATGCACAATTTAATTACTTAACAAGCTAATCAGAGTTGATAATTGACACTTAACAAGCAATTATTGATACTAATTGGCATTCCGTAGAATTTATGTGCATAACTTGCTAGGCATATTCTGTAAAGTGGTGCGCACTGCCACAAAGGGGGCGTGGCCATGGGTGTGGAGTCGGCAGCCCGTGGGTGTTTTGAAAAATCTACCTGCACGATTATAGAATACACCTGCTCTATGCCTAACTTAGGCACAAGTATTTACACCAAGTTTGACTTGGCATAAATGGAAGCGCCTAGAGTTAGGTGCAGGCATAGCCACTAGGCATATTCTATAATCCGGCTCGGCGTATTCTATAAACTGTGCCTAAATCTAGGCACGGTTTACAGAATACGCCTAGGCAGAAATATTTTTGGTGCTGATTTTTCAGGCAACATATATAGAAGCTAGTCCTATATCACTTGTGTACATAAATTATAGAATACCTCTGAGCATGTAGCTAGTACATACACACGTAACTGTAGCATTCTCACATGTAAGTGCTTGTATTCTGTAACATACATGTGGACCTGGCACCTAATGTTAGACTACTTGTTATAGAATGAGGAAGAAAATTCACTTATCCAGTCTTCCATTGTCCTCTCACATTTGCTAATCTCCTGTGCTTTCCCCCGGACCCTTTATTCTCATCATCATCTTTTGGTGGTTCCCTCCTTCTGCCAAATTGGACCAGATACTGTTCAGACCTTTATCTTTACTGTTATGGTACCTTCTCTGTGAAAAAGAAGTCTAAAGAGTAGGGAAGGGACGTTGGCCAACCAGAAAAACAATATAGTCCAGAGGTAAATTGCAACAGTTTTATTGGACAGATATCAAAGACAATACAGACTTTACATGAAACCATGCATTGGCAACAAGATGCCTGCCTCAGGGGTCAATGTATCTGATGTGAGATATCTTTATGTATCAACAATGAAACGTTTAAGCAGAAATCCATGAGCTTAAAATGTTAGCATTAAACGAACCCTCTATTTTCAGCTCACAAGAAAGTTTTTAATCGATTTCTGCTTAAACGTTTCATTGATACATACAGATATCTCACATCAGATACATTGACTCCTGAGGCAGGTACCTTGTTGCCAATGCATGGTTTCATGTAAAGTCTGTATTGTCTTTGATATCTGTCCAATAAAACTGTTCCAATTTACTTCTGGACTGTATTGTTTTTCTGGTTGGCCAACGTCCCTTCGTTATTCTTTGGACTTCTTTGAATTTGGTTCATAAGGAATTGTACTTTTTTGTTGGCGTGTGTGGATCTTCTCTGTGGAACCACTTGCCTTTGCTTTTGCATCTACAATCATCTTATCAGAGATTTCAAGATGCCCTTAAGACTCATCTCTTTTCGTTGTGCTATTCATCTTGAGATCTGATCCCACCACTGCATGCCAGGTGAAGAGGAGGTGGAGGGCTTGAGATACACAGCAGGATACAGCCTGACCTTTCTCCTTTCTTAACTCCGTATTATGAATTATAACCTTTACTGTTCTCATCTGTATTTCATATTCTTTCTATTCTATTGTATGTCACTCTCATTTCCCATTTTTTACTATTGTAAACCGCTTAGCTGATTTTATTGATTTGCAGTATATCAAACTGAATAAACTTGAAATTTGAGAGTGAAAAACCATCCCTGACTTCAGCTATGAAGGATTAGCCAGCACACATGTCTTCCCTTCTATAAATCTCAAACTGCAAAGGATCATACAAAAGATACTGCACTCCCTCAAACTTTATAAGGCATGTAGCGGTGTAGGGGTCGAGCAGCAGCATCAGGCAGGGGGAGAGCACAAATTCTGCACTCTGCAGTCACGCAGAATTCTGGCAGGAGTAATCTATTACAGACAATGCTTAACATGTATTCATGAACAACAAACAGCCTACCTTCATACAAATATTCATAAATAACATACAAATAGGGCCAGAACAGACACCAAATGAACTTTTAGGAAACAGCAGTTGCATATCCTTAATACATACTACCTCCCTCCATTGTATTCAAAGGTAATCCTGAAAATCTGACCTCTTAAGGGCCCTTGAGAACTGGGCTTAGGGTGTTGATGGGCTATATGAAGATTTCTTGTGAAGAAGCTGTATCAAGGCACCCTTCTACATGACCCTGCTTCCTGAAAGGAGATTTTCAGACCAGTCTAGGCTTTATATCTTATCTCATCCACCTAGTACATTGCTTGGACTTGAAAACCTTTGCCCTTGGAAATCAACATTCCAGCTAGCAGAGCACACCAGAGGGTAGTAAATGGGCATTCTTAATCCAGCCCTGGATTTCCCCTCTCTTCCTCTTCCAGGACTGGGCCATTATGCAGCAAACTCATAAAGAAAATGACTTTATTTTACACAGCAGCAGACATCAAAGTGTATTTATACATTATAATTGCATCCTGTTTCCAGGATCACATTTAAATATTTTACAATTGGTATCCATCTGCTCAAAGATGTGTTGAATAAAAAGGGGTGACTGTACTCCTGCATTTCTGGGTCTGGAAAACTGTTACACATCAGAAATTCTTCCACTGGCTCATTAAAAACTATCACAGTCTGCAAAAAAAACAGAAAAAATGATGTCCTCTCTCCCTCCAGCAAAGGTTCTGGTGGGTTTGATGCTTTCGAGTGTTATCTAGTCTCCATTTCCTTAGGGAAGGTCTTCAGCACCATGTTGTCATTCCTGCAGCTGCAGTGCTATGGGTAAGGGGCTGCTGTTGAATTTTTTTTTTTTACTTTTCCCATTGTAAAACCTGCAGATAAAATTGAGAGGGGGTCATGTGTACTCATTTTAGATTTTAGAGGTCAAAACTCAAAGCAAGGCATTGTTTAGATGATCAAACAGCTCCGAGTCCTCTGGATCAGGCTTAGACAATTTTAGGTTTTTTTTTCCTCCCCACCCCCACCCCCACCCCCACCCCCATTACATGTTGGGAGTTGTTATGCCAGTAGTGGAGGGACTGTACAGTTGCAATGCCCCATTCATGCAGGTGAAACCAGATGAGGATCAGTGTTAGGGATAACTTGACTCGGGCTGTATCAGTATTTTACTTCGAAATAGGCCTACACAATGAGAATGTGAAAAAAAAACTCTGCGTTACATTTTTTACTTCTGTGTTTAACTTTCCTTTGGATATAGTAAAGTAATGAGAAACATAGCACACAGGAGATTTTTAAAAAAAAAGCCATGCTGACCTGGGAATTGTTTTTTTTGTTACATTTGTACCCCACGCTTTCCCACTCATGGTAGGCTCAATGCGGCTTACATGGGGCAATGGAGGGTTAAGTGACTTGCCCAGAGCCACAAGGACCTGCCTGTGCTTGAAGTGGGAATTGAACTCAGTTCCTCAGGACCAAAGTCCACCACCCTAACCACTAGGTCACTCCTCCATTATGGAAAAATTGAAATAAACTTCACCTCTATGCTAAAATGGAAGTGATACATACTACTGCATTAAAAAGAAAATAAGTAGAACTGTGAAGAACAGGATATTTGCTTTTTATTAGCACTAAAAGTATATATTTTTTAATGAAGTGCTAGAACAGGGTTTTTTTTGCCTTTTGCCACTGCAAATAAAAAACAGTGCTCTAAAGGAAGAATTTTGCCATTCTTTTTTTTTTTTAAACTTAAAACGTTCTGTTTTCTCTATTTTACTTTAGGTGGCGGAATTGGGAGGATTCTGTTACAATCACTAGTTTAAAATACTTTATTAGTAGATACGTTTAGAAGTTATGGACTAGAATCAGTATACTGCACAGAAAAATCAGTGCAGAAACAATGATGCAGCGAGCGCTATTCTATTGAGGGTATCTGCACTTTACAGAATAGCACCTGCCTAATCTGCGCCTAACTTAAGGCGTCTGCGTTTACGCCTGTCAAACCAGGTGTCAGTGGTGTTCCTGGGGGGGGGGGCTGACACCCGGGGCGGATCGCCGATGCGCCCCGCCCCCCGGAACAGCGCGACGCCCCCCCGGCGAAAGAACCCCCCGGGTGCACGCCGCTGGGGGAGGGTGCCGCGCGCCTGCCGGCTCTTGGTTTTCATGCTCCCTCTGCCCCGGAACAACTACTCTGCTCCCTTCACCAGCCCTTCTCCTGTTCCCTGTATGCTGCCTGAGGGAGAGGGCCTGGAGCAGTAAACAACCAGGCCTGTGTCAAGAGATTTCAGCTATTTCCCCAGAGACTGGGCAATTGATACAAATTCCAGAAATCCCTGGGTGAAATATAGAGAGCTCCTAAGTTGAAGGGGCGAGGAATTGAAGGCATTATGAGTGAGAGATGAAGATGCAGAGTGTCACTTAGGGATGAGGCTGGGCAATAAGGTAGATTTAAGGGGATGAGTAAAAGAGTTCAAGGAGTCATAGAGAGCAGGGTAAAAAAGTGGAGACAAGAAGAGTAAGACCTGTCCAGAGGGAAAGTTGTGTGAATCGCCTTGTCACAGGATGATATACAGTATCATATTGGTAGCTAAACTACACTAAGGGAAATGGCATAGGATTTGGATGTGAGACATCACAGGAGAGGAAGCAGTATTTAGAAGCATCACTGTGGGGGAAAAGCTAATCAGAGTATCTAGAGCAGCGTATATGGTGTCAGAAGTAGGCACATGGGAAGATTAGTCTATACTAATGGGAGGGAGAGAGGAAAGAAGGGGCAGGGTAGATCAATATTCTATATCAGCCAGAGGGAGGGGAAGTGGTAGGGTTAGTTTGAGTCATAGTGCACTGTGGTGTCATGGAGGTTGAGAGGACCTTGATGGCATTACCAGGGAGGTTTAATGACAGAAACGACATGATGTCACAAAACTGAAGCCGGTCTCCACCCACTCCACCCAAGGAGGTTCTCCCCAATTCAGTTGCTGCCATCTTGGTACACCCATAACAATGTAACTGATGGGGTGACAAGCTCCGCCTACTGGTTTCAGTCCACATAATGGGCCAGACAGACTCATGCTGCCTCCTGTCATTAAACCTCCTTGGGCATTACTTACAGTGTGAAGGAGGGTCATGATTCAGCAGTTTCACCTGACAGGGGGCATGCAAAGGATGAGCACACAGGCTGCCTCCTTCACTCCTTCACACTACTAATTGCCCATGTTTGTTGCCATTAACATGAGCATAAATGAGGCTGCACCAATTGTGGTGACAGAAACACAAATGGATTGTTCCAAGGGCTCAAGGTTGGACACAAATGGATTGTTCCAAGGGCTCAAGACTTTGCCTTCACACCCTAAAAAAGCCAGAGACTGGAATTTATTTGCTAATGATCAAAATAATTGACATTTTATTTTGACACTCAAAATATGAGAATGCTTGAGATTTGGTTTGGAGGCATTCTTTGTCCCTGTCTGAATGTAGATGTTCCACCGAATACCCCTCTGTGATGAGATAATTGCACTATACTGGCAAACTTACATGGAATAATTCCTCAGAGTCTGTTTAGGAATCTGGTTCTTTGAAAGGCTGAGGAGAGAAAGTATCCAGAGTTAGAGTGTGGTTAATAATAACAATAACAATTAGTATTTATATACCTCCTTGTGATAAAAAAAAAAACCCCAAATACAATAAATAATACAATAAAAGAAAACAAAATAATTACAATTAACAGTTACAATAAAAATCAATAAAAGAAAAATAAAAAGATTCACCCAAATATTTAATGAATAACACTGCATAAAAGCCACAAGAATCCAGCAGGAGTGAAAGCTTGCTTGGAAATTCACAGTGCCACTACCTGACAAACAGAATAAAATTTAGTCTGACTTCAGTAGCATGCAGTCAGATTTCTAGTTGACCAAATGAACATTCCAACCTCTACTAGAAAGAAGAATACATTAGGACAGTGGTTCCCAAACCTGGTCCTGGAGGCACCGCAGCCAGTCAGGTTTTCAGGACATCCACAATGAATATTCATGAGAGAGATTTGCATGCACTGATTCTACTGCATGCAAATCTCTCTCATGAATATTCATTGTGGATGTCCTGAAAACCTGACTGGCTGGGGTGCCTCCAGGACCAGGTTTGGGAACCACTGTGTTAGGAGAAGCTGCGAGTGCACTAGTGGGAGGAGCTAGCATAGAGAGAAACTCCCTTTCACTTTAAATCCTTGACCCAAAGTTGAAACCACGTCTTAGGTTCTAGACAGGGTTGGGCAACTTGCAGCCTGCAGACCATGGGAAGTATACAGAGAAAATGTCATAAACCAGTGTGTTGGTAAGTTTAAATACTATATTTTGCAAATATTTTCAAAATAGCCACTCTTGCAGTTTGTTTTCATCATTTAAATTTTTACTGTATTTATTTATCACAGGTCTATGGAGCTCTATGCATTATCAGTTCTAACATTATGTAATGTTGCGGCCTGCCAGGGATAGTACTAACATTCATGTGGCCCTCTGTGTATAAAGGTTGCCCATTCCTGCTCTAGATCCTCCCCGGCTTCTGACCTTTTATCTTCAGGGAAAAGCCTTGTAGCAAGTACCTTGGCAATATACGACCCATCAATAGAAGTCTATATGCTATATCACTCAGAGTAGCATAACCAAGGCATAAGGAATGAGTCTGAAGCCCATAGGAACTAGAAACTATAAAGTTACTGACCTATTTGGATGACAGAGGGTTTGGGGACCCCTCGACATCCGTATGGTTTCACAATGCCTTTTTGCTTGGGGGGGGGCAAGCTCTGCCCCCAACCCCATCCATGCTCCACCCCCAGCTTCAAAACCTCCCATCACCTACCATCCCAAAGTCACCCTCCTCCCACTGCATCCAGCATCCTTCCATACCTTTGAATCCCCCCCCCCCCCCTCCATGGTGCCCAGCATTTTTCTCCTCCTCTTCCCTGTAGTCTTCCCTGTAGTCTCCAGCACTTCTCTCCACCTCCCTGCATAAGAGAGCATGCCTTACCTTCCTTCCTTGAGGTGGCGATACTCCAACTGGCACAGCACCAAAAGCACAGAAGACAGCAGGCACAGGTCCTTGCTCCTTCCCCTTCCAAACTTCCTAGTTCATGCTCAAGGCCCCGGACTTGCTAGACTCAATGCTTTTGGTGCTGTGCCATTTGGACTATCGCCACCCCGAGGTGCCCTGGAGAAGGGAGGCAAAGTACTAAACTTGTTGTGGGGGACAAGGAAGATGGAGAAGTTGGAGCAATGTTCCCTCTAAGGACTGAAGATGACAAGAGAATAAATTTTCTGTTACATTACATTGTGAGCATTTTTTACAGATAACACACACCCATCCAGCAACTGCTCACTGGCCATGTGAACAGTGATATTTAGCAGCACTATAACAGAAATCCTGAGTTTACTGGTAACCATAAATTAATTTACCTATCAATGTTTTTGCAAAGTTGCCAAATGGCCACCAGCCTCCAGCTCAGCTAACCTTTAGTAAGTGGTTAAGCTACCTAAGAGTAGGTACAGTTAATATAGATAATATATGCTCTCTGTATTAGCTGTACCTAATAGAGCTGCAAGCTGAGAGATGGGGAGGCCACTGCTGCTCCTTGAAATCTTGGACAAGTCACTTAGGGCCCCTTTTGACAAGCTGCAGGAAAAGGGGGCCTGCGATGGTATCGGTGCGTGTTTATCACCTGTGTCGTGGCCCCTTTTTACCACAGCGGGTAAAAGGGAAGTCTCTCTTTCCTGCAGAAAATGGCCGGGCTGCAAGTAAAGCACTTGCCGAGCGGCCGTTTGGGGGGGGAGCCCTTACTGCCACCATTGAGGTGGCAATAAGGGCTCCCATGGTAACCCAGCGCCGGGCTGCTGCAGTAGCCCGGCGGTACTTTCTGTTTAGCGACCAGTAAGCCCACATTGGGCTTACCACCGCTTAGTAAAAGGGCCCCTTAGGGCCTCTTTTTCCCATGCAGCAATGATGACGGAGTCCTTTCAAAGCGAATGGGCTTTACATAATTATTGCCATACTGGGAAAGACCAAAGGTCCATCGAGCCCAGCATCCTGTTTCCAACAGTGGCCAATCCAGGTCACAAATACCTGGCAAGATCCCAAAAAACATTCTATACTGCTTATCCTAAAAATAGTGAATTTTCCCCAAGTCCATTTAATAATGGTCTATGGACTTTTTCTTTAGGAAGCCGTCCAAACCTTTTTTAAACTCCGCTAAGATAACCGCCTTTACCACATTCTCTGGCAACAAATTCCAGAGTTTAATTACACGTTGAGTGAAGAAAAATTTTCTCTGATTCGTTTTAAATTTACTACATTGTAGCTTCATTGCATGCCCCCTAGTTCTAGTTCTAGTATTTTTGGAAAGCGTAAACAGACGCTTCACATCTACCTGTTCAACCACTCATTATTTTATAGACCTCTATCATATCTCCCCTCAGCCGCCTTTTCTCCAAGCTGAAGAGCCCTAGCCGCTTTAGCCTTTCCTCATAGGGAAGTTGTCCCATCCCCTTTATCATTTTCGTTGCCCTTCTCTGCACTTTTTCTAATTCCACTATACCTTTTTTTAGATGCGGCAACCAGAATTGAACACAATATTCGAGGTGTGGTCGCACCATGGTGTGATACAAAGGCATTATAACATCCTCATTTTTGTTTTCCATTCCTTTCCTAATAATACCTAACATTCTTTTTTTATTTTATTTATCATTTTACTTAATTACATTCACATTTATCACATAAATGTAAGGAAATACAGAAATTAATATAAAAAGGAAAACATTTTCTCTCAACAATATATATTTACATAATTGTCCACAATTGGAAGATCCAAGATCAGGAAAGCAATCTTAAAGAAAATAAGAAAAACTCAAAATGGTTAATCTTACTCTTCACATTTTCTGAGGGAGGAAGGTTAATCGGTTATTGCAGCCGGTTCAGTGGTAACTGAAGGAAGTTGCTGCAGAGGATTCTTCATCTGTTTCCACAAACTGTTATAATTTCTTAGGTTCAAACAAATAAGTAATAAGGAAATAAAACACTTACAAGGGAATCACGCTAGGAAGGTCCCACCTAGGGCAATGATTCCTGGCTTAAAAGCCAAGACCTCACACCTCCCAGTCTGCGATTCCCTTGATGTGTCAGGAAATATATGCATCTTTGAACCCAAAAAACTATCAACCATGTATCGGAAATACAATTTCAAAACATTGTTCCTATCTAAATCAAAGACGAAAGTCACTAATAATAACTCTATCTATAACTTCTGAATTTTCCAAAATGTCAGTTAAACTTACATCTCTTTTCTCTGATAAAGAAGATTTTAAAGAAAATATAATTTTAGTCACCAAAAGGTGGCTATCAGAAGGTATTAGCAAAGTATCAGAGAAATATTTCTTCAAGAATTCAGTAGCTGATACAGTGGTGGAAATAAGTATTTGATCCCTTGCTGATTTTATAAGTTTGCCCACTGACAAAGACATGAGCAGCCCATAATTGAAGGGTAGGTTATTGGTAACAGTGAGAGATAGCACATCACAAATTAAATCCGGAAAATCACATTGTGGAAAGTATATGAATTTATTTGCATTCTGCAGAGGGAAATAAGTATTTGATCCCCCACCAACCAGTAAGAGATCTGGCCCCTACAGACCAGGTAGATGCTCCAAATCAACTCGTTACCTGCATGACAGACAGCTGTCGGCAATGGTCACCTGTAAGAAAGACACCTGTCCACAGACTCAGTGAATCAGTCAGACTCTAACCTCTACAAAATGGCCAAGAGCAAGGAGCTGTCTAAGGATGTCAGGGACAAGATCATACACCTGCACAAGGCTGGAATGGGCTACAAAACCATCAGTAAGACGCTGGGCGAGAAGGAGACAACTGTTGGTGCCATAGTAAGAAAATGGAAGAAGTACAAAATGACTGTCAATCGACAAAGATCTGGGGCTCCACGCAAAATCTCACCTCGTGGGGTATCCTTGATCATGAGGAAGGTTAGAAATCAGCCTACAACTACAAGGGGGGAACTTGTCAATGATCTCAAGGCAGCTGGGACCACTGTCACCACGAAAACCATTGGTAACACATTACGACATAACGGATTGCAATCCTGCAGTGCCCGCAAGGTCCCCCTGCTCCGGAAGGCACATGTGACGGCCCGTCTGAAGTTTGCCAGTGAACACCTGGATGATGTCGAGAGTGATTGGGAGAAGGTGCTGTGGTCAGATGAGACAAAAATTGAGCTCTTTGGCATGAACTCAACTCGCCGTGTTTGGAGGAAGAGAAATGCTGCCTATGACCCAAAGAACACCGTCCCCACTGTCAAGCATGGAGGTGGAAATGTTATGTTTTGGGGGTGTTTCTCTGCTAAGGGCACAGGACTACTTCACCGCATCAATGGGAGAATGGATGGGGCCATGTACCGTACAATTCTGAGTGACAACCTCCTTCCCTCCGCCAGGGCCTTAAAAATGGGTCGTGGCTGGGTCTTCCAGCACGACAATGACCCAAAACATACAGCCAAGGCAACAAAGGAGTGGCTCAGGAAGAAGCACATTAGGGTCATGGAGTGGCCTAGCCAGTCACCAGACCTTAATCCCATTGAAAACTTATGGAGGGAGCTGAAGCTGCGAGTTGCCAAGCGACAGCCCAGAACTCTTAATGATTTAGAGATGATCTGCAAAGAGGAGTGGACCAAAATTCCTCCTGACATGTGTGCAAACCTCATCATCAACTACAGAAGACGTCTGACCGCTGTGCTTGCCAACAAGGGTTTTGCCACCAAGTATTAGGTCTTGTTTGCCAGAGGGATTAAATACTTATTTCCCTCTGCAGAATGCAAATAAATTCATATACTTTCCACAATGTGATTTTCCGGATTTAATTTGTGATGTGCTATCTCTCACTGTTACCAATAACCTACCCTTCAATTATGGGCTGCTCATGTCTTTGTCAGTGGGCAAACTTACAAAATCAGCAAGGGATCAAATACTTATTTCCACCACTGTATATAGGATATTATAGGTAAATTTATCATTCTCAAGTTATTTTCCCTTAATTGGTTCTCCAGAAATTCCAATTTTTACAAGAAAGATAACTATTCTTCATTACCAAATTATCTGATTTTCATAGAGAAGCCATTTCCGTAATCAAAGTCTCTATTTTCATATCTTGGACTTCCACTTTGTTAGATAAGTATTAATATAAATTCTTTAACTCACATAGTGAAAAATTTTAAACATCTGAAGAAGAGAGTTATTCACATTCTGCTGCAGTTCCTATAGTACGTCCATTATGACATTATTGGCTTCACCAAGTCCAATTTCTCCACAGAAACCACTCCAGATATCTTCGGGGGAAGAGCTCACTCTCCAATCCCCCAGTTGGTTTATTATCCGAGTCGATGCTGCGCCAGGACCTCCTCGGGTCACATGAAAATCCTAACCCACTTCGGGCGTTTCCATTATTGACCTCCATAGCGAAGCATTACTATTTCCGTGTCTTGAAGGGGTCATGCCAACAGGAGGACTCAAAGTCACTCCCTCCACCGAGATTTGGCAATAAAGCCTTGCTGTTCCCCGAAGCAAGAACCGATATCCCCGATGTTATGACCCCGAATCTCTCCAAAATAGACTGAGAAGTGGTGGGAACCCCAGCCGTGTTCGAGGAGGACAGCACCACGGCTTTGCCTTTTCTCTTCCCCATTCTCTGGGGAGTGCGCCCTCTTCTTCAGGCATTCTGGTGTAAAACAGGAACTCAACTAGCATACGTCCTCCCTCAACACCATCTTGGATCCTCCAAGTTTGGACACTCTTTGTCTGGTTTCTCCTCAGAGGCCTGTCTGATATGGGTAACCCTACAGCATAGCCCTCTGAGTCATTGAAACACGGAAGCCCCTCCACCACTTACAAGGTGGTGTCCCTTCGGAGGGGAATACCTAACATTCTATTTGCTTTCTTAGCCGCAGCAGCACACTGAGCAGAAGGTTTCGACGTATCATAAACGACGACACCTAGATCCATTCTTGGTCTGTGACTCCTAACGTGGAACTTTGCATGACATAGCTATAATTCGGGTTCCTCTTTCCCACATGCATCACTTTGCACTTGCTCACATTTAAACGTCATCTGCCATTTAGACGCCCAGTTGCCCAGTCTCCCAGTCTCGTAAGGTCCTCTTGTAATTTTTCACAATCCTCCCACGATTTAACGACTTTGAATAACTTTGTGTCATCAGCAAATTTAATTACCTCACTAGTTACTCCCATCTCTAGGTCATTTATAAATATATTAAAAAGCAGCAGTCCCAGCACAGACCCCTGGGGAACTCCACTAACTACCCTTCTCCATTGAGAATACTGACCATTTTACCCTACTCTCTGTTTTCTATCTTTTAACCAGTTTTTAATCCACAATAGAACACTACCTGCTATCTCATGACTCTCCAATTTCCTCTGGAGTCTTTCATGAGGCACTTTGTCAAACACCTTCTGAAAATCCAGATACACAATATCAACCAGCTCACCTTTATCCACATGTTTGTTCACCCCTTCAAAGAAATGTAGTAGATTGGTGAGGCAAGATTTCCCTTCACTAAATCTATGTTGACTTTGTCTCATTAATCCATGCTTTTGAATATGCTCTGTAATTTTGTTCTTTATAATAGTCTCTACCATTTTGCCCGGCACTGACGTTAGACTCACCGGTCTATAATTTCCCGGATCTCCTCTGGAACCTTTTTAAAAAATCGGCGTTACATTGGCCACCCTCCAATCTTCTGGTACCATGCTCTATTTTAAGGATAAATTACATATTACTAACAATAGCTCCGCAAGTTCATTTTTCAGTTCTATCAGTACTCTGGGATGAATACCATCCAGTCCAGTAGATTTGCTACTCTTCAGTTTTTAGAACTGCCCCATTACATTCTCCAGGTTTACAGAGAATTCATTAAGTTTCTCTGACTCGTCAGCTTCGAATTCCATTTCTGGCACCGGTATCCCACCCAAATCTTCCTCGGTGAAGACTGAAGCAAAGAATTCATTTAATCTCTCCGCTACGACTTTGTCTTCCCTGATCGCCCCTTTTACTCCTCGGTCATCTAGCGGTCCAACCAATTCTTTTGCCGGCTTCCTGCTTTTAATAAACCTAAAAAAGTTTTTACTATGTGATTTGGCCTCCAACGCCATCTTTTTTTCGAAGTCACACCGGGAGCCACTAGCGTGGCTTGATAAAAGAGGCCCTTAACCCTCCATTGAATCAAGTACAAAACTTAAATTTTAAGTCCTCCAGGGACAGGAAAATATTTGAATGTAACTTGCCTTGAGCTATTACTGAGAAAGCTGCGATTTAAATTCAAGTCCAAAATCCAATACCAGGCATACCTTAAAGTACTACTAAACACTACAAATGTCACTCGGAACCTAAAGATCAAGTCTATCGTACCATAATAGCAGCATAATTTCCACGAGTCACATCACAAGCACCTACTTAGGAAAACACAGCACCACAAATACTGCAATAGGTACTAGAACATCAATAAACCCTATTGGAGAACTAAAAAAGCTGATTAGTACAGATTCATCCTGCACAGTTAATGCTAAGAGAAAACCATGTCTGTTTCATATATACAGAACACCCTCACACAGTATAAAATAATTAACCACAAATTCAAACTAAAAATATGCAGACAAATATTAAACTGAACTCCCAAAAAGCCACAATGCAACTCCAGAGAAAGAGAAAAAGTGATGCATATTCCCTATACTGTGCAATCACTACATTATAAGTTAACAAATACAAATAAAACAAAAAAATGAAAAATACAATGATGGTACCATTTTTTTTGGACTGGAGCCAGGTGCCCTTGGCCTGGATTGGCCGCTGTCGTGGACAGGATGCTGGGCTCGATGGACCCTTGGTCTTTTCCCAAGTTTGTATCTGATAGTTTGTATCCAGCATATTCTGTTTGGTGCTATGTGATCAGTGAGTTGACAACACATATACAAGTAGGACTCTTCGCTTTGCATTCATTACTTGGTGTATTTATTGACCCCTGATGCAGACGCTTTTTAGCGTCGAAACACGGCCTGTGTCGGGTCGTTATCTCTGATATAATAAAGACTGTTGTTGGACTCACGTCTCCAGTGGTGAATCGTCTATTAGTCTCTACTTTTGCCTTCTCTGCTTTTCCCAGTGTGGCATGTACTTTTTAATTAGCTTTCCGAGGCCAAAACCTCTTTCCTCAGGTCAGGACAGTAGACTGCTGTTATGGTATCATGTTCTGACATGAGAAAGGAGGGTTTGGTCTCCAAATATTAGTCAAAAAATGTATTAAAATTAGTCCAATAAAGATTATGGTCCCTGTTTACTAAGGTGCTCTAGTGTTTTTAGCACATGCTAAAAATTAGTAGCACTAACCGTGTAGACGCCATAGGAATATTATGGTCATGTACATTGTTAGCGTGAGCTACAGTTTAGCACATACTAAAAACACTAGTGCGCCTCTAGTACGGCTTAGTAAACAGGGCCCAAAGATATTGCTTTAGTTCCATTTTCTATATTTATTAACTTTATTAACACAGCTACCATATTACTTTATCCTAAACTAAAACTAAAATAATTTTTTCCTATCTTTGTTGTCTGGCCATTTACTTTTTCTAATTGTGTTGATCCCAGTCTCTTGTTTCTGCTTTCCCTGTTATCTTCTTAACTCTCTCACCAAGATTTCCAGTCCGTTTGCCATTTTTCTCTCTTTTCTTCTCCTTTTCATTTCAGCTTTCTTTCTGCCTCTGTCCAGATTTAATTCATTCCTAGTATACAGTCTTCAATCCCCCTCCTTTCTTTTTTTACTATATCTACCTACAGCTTGCCATTTCTTTCCCTCACTCTGGCTCTCCTATTTCACTTCTTATTTCCCAGTCTCTCACTAACTCTATCCTCTTTCTTCCTCTCCACCCACCATCCAGCATTTGCCCCCTTTCTCTCCCACTTCCATCCAGCATGTGTCCCTTTTCTCTCCCCCTTTTCTTCCAGTGTGTGCCTTCTTTCTGTGTGCCCTCTTTCTCTCCTCTCTCTCCATCCAGCATCTGCCCCCTCTCTCTCCCCCTTCCATCCAGCATCTGTCCTCTTTGGCTCAACCTCTATTCAGCATCTGACCTTTCTCTCCCCCCCCCCCACTTCCATCCAGAGTCTGGTACTTCTCTCCCCCCACTTCCATCCAGAAGCACACTGTTACTGCTGTTTCTCCCTTATATTGTTAGGAAGCCCTGCCCAGCACATCCCAGGATGCGCTGGGCAGGGTGCTGCCATTTTGAAGGCAGCGCTGGAGTATGCTATTTCCTCCATCGCAGAGGTACGGGGAGAGGGGGCCATTAGACAACCGGGGGGGGGGGGGGGGTTTACAGCACATGCCGAGGCACAATATACCCACACATTACCCCTATGATCAGAGCTAATAGCGTGCCTAAATTTGCATGCTATTAGCTCTGATCATAGGGGCGTTATAGCCCCGTGCTGTTCCAGCACTATTTTTAGAGCGCTGCTTGGAACAGCACAAGGCTACTGATCATCGGCACCTTAGACTTACAAAGTTCCATATGTAAGTCTAAGTGCTTTGAAAATGAGCACCTTAGTATTTCATTGGTTGAGGATACAATATCTGGAGTTGGCTGAGTTTTTTAATGGATTATTCTAAAAATCTGAGAACTGCTTATGTGGCTTTCTAGTGAATTCCAGCCCTGGCTCTGGTCCCGACAATAAATAAATCTGTTTATGTACTGGGTTCCCACCACTCAGGGCACAAACCAAGCAACTGCCTAGATGTCACACTAATCTAGGGTTACACATCTTTTCAGACATTTACAAAATGGTAAATAATCTGGTTCATGCTTAAGAACAAGAGTTCCAAGTGAAAGGGGTGACCCCTTGCAGCATTCTTCTATGTATAGACAATAGTCTAAAATCTGTAGTGGTAGCATGCTCAACTGTATTTAACTGAAGATTATGACAAGAATAGATCATGGTTTTTAACTTCAAGTAAGAGGTCAACTAATAAGGGCCCAACCCATGTAATACAAAGAACTTTAAGCTTGATTCAAGCAGCTTTTAAAAGCCAGTGATTTACTTATTTATTTGGATTTTGCTCACATCTTTTCCAGTAGTAGTTCAAGGTGAGTTACATTCAGCTACACTGGGTATTTCCCTGTGCCTGGAGGGCTCACAATCTAATGCCTATGTTTACTAAGGTGCTTAGCATGCCTTAACTTTAACAGTGCATTAGAAATGCTAATGCACTTTAGTAAACATACCCCTAAGTTTGTTCCTGAGGCAAAGGAGAGTTAAGTGACTTGCCCAAGATCACAAGGAGGCACAGTGGGAATTGAACCAGGTACTTCTGGCTAGCAAGACCAGACTTTTACCACTAGGCCACTCACTGGCTCAGAGCAAAGCTCAGTTTCACTCAATATGCTGTCCCTATTCAGGAACAGTAGCTGCCTGAGAGGCAATGTGAGAGAAACAGGGCAGGGGTAGAGACGCAGGGGAGTAGCCAGGCAGCAGATTTTGGATGGGCCTAGGCAAGAAGTGGGTGGGCACCAAATGTTCTCTCCCCCAACCCCACATCAAAAAAATATCTCAGCTGGTGGGAAAATGCTTCTCTCTAGTCTCCACCTTGGTAGTCTGCAGCAGGCATGTGCTGAAAACTGAGCATGCGAAGGTGCCAGTATTGTAGAGAGCAGCATTTTCATTACCATGTGCTACTGTTGGATGAGCCTGAGCCCTAAGTGGGTGGGCCCCGGCCCACCTGTGGCTATGCCACTGGTAGAGAGGCTTTTTACCCTATCCCTGCACCTCACTTTTGAGCAGTCACTGAACCCAGATCCTGTTTGAAATAGCCATGACATCTGTTTCTCTGAATGTGTCTCTACATTGTCCTGTAGCAGTGGATTCTACAGAATAACTGCACAGAAACAGAGGTAAAAGAATAAATCACAGAGGACCCAATATTGAAAGAAAGCTGAGTGGGTCGATATTCAGCCAGCAGTAGTCAATGGTTCTTTGGCTGCTGGTGGCAGTATCCCCTGCTGTTCAATGTGGGGGGGGGGGGGGGGGGGGGGGGGGGGGGCATATCCAGGCACCCCGGCACTGAATGCTGGATAACACTTATATAGTTGAGTGAAATATTTAGCACTTAACCTGATAAAGACAGGACCGTGTTTTATGTAGCCCTATTTATCTGGTTAACTTATCCAGATAAGTGCTGACTCTGTCCAGGGGCGGCCCAAGGCAAGGCAGGGATGAAATGCTGTCCCCACCCCCGCCCGGTCTGGCATCTCCCCCCTTCCCTACTCAACCCTCTTCCCCATGTTTACCTTATTTTTTTTTCCAAAAGGTGGCAGTGATTCCCATGGGTTGCACTGTTGCGGTGCCACCAGCACTGTGCCTCTTTGCTGTACTGCATCCCGCCTCTGAGGAAACAGGAAGTTACATCAAAAGGTGGGCCACAGCAGTAAGGCCAGTGCCAGCGGCAGGGCAGCCTATGGGAATTGCTGCCACTGCTGCCTTTTGGAAATGAAAAAAAAAAAATAAGGTAAATGTGGGGAAGAAGGTTGAGGAGGGAAAGGGAAAGTGCCACTCCCTGGAGAGTGCCACCTGAGTCCCCCGCTTCAGTTGGCCCAATGGTAGGGCCGCCACTGACTCTGCCCCCAGACTGCCCACAAAATAGCTGGTTTTGGCTTAGGCACTAACTGGGTATATTCTGCAGTACTATTTGGTTAAGTGTGCCTCAATATACCTGGTTATCCCCAGACAAGTGATTTAAACAGCTCCTAAAATTTATGGTCCTGTGGAGGAGTAGCCTAGTGGTTAGTGCAGTGGACTTTGATCCTGGGGAACGGAGTTCAATTCCCACTACAGCTCCTTGTGACTCTGGGCAAGTCACTTAACCCTCCATTGCCCCTGGTACAAAAATAAGTACCTGAATATATGTAAACCATTTTGAATGTAGTTGCAAAAACCTCAGAAAAGCGGTATATCAAGTCCCATTTCCCTTTCTCTTCCCTAAAATTGTGTCCTATTTTCAGCCAAACCTAGCAGCATAAGTTTGCCTCTGAAAATTCATCTTAGGCAGTCCCTTGGAACTGGCTGCTGCAGCTTTTTGCAGCATTGTGAGGCTTTGTACCTGAGTGTATGCAACATGCTGCACTCCTTCCAGATGACATCCAGGGAGGGGACGCTCTGCATGGTCAATGAGTTATGGTCGAGGTATAGGTTGCATAGACTCTGGTTGTGAAGGAGACATATGACCAGGGAGTCGACACAGGCATCAGTGAGTTCATTGGCTTCCATCCTGCCACCAGAAGAAGCCAGAAGAAAAAAGCAGAGGAATAGTGTTTGAGAAGTCTGTGACTGGAACCTGTGATGTTTAGTCTTTCATGACTGGAGGGAGTCTGTGACTTTTAGAGAGCTCTGGGGTCCTTTACTAAGCTGCAGTAAGTACTAGCATGTGTTTACTGAAAATTAAAAGAGTTTACCACGGGACATGCTGAGGCGTCCTGCGGTAAAATTCCAATGTGCGCGTGCAAACCACTTGCTAAAAAATGTTTCAGAATTTTTCTTGGACGGGGGTGTATCTTAAGGTGGAAAGTAGGCATGACAGTGTGAATCAGTTAGTGCAGCCACGCTACTGCACACTAACGGATTAGTATGGGAATAGTGCGTGGGACCTTACCAGCTACAAAATGAGTGGCAGTTAAGGGCTCACATGAAAATTTTGTTAATGGATGCACGCAAATAGCAACATTAGCATCTGGCCATTAATTGGGAAAATCAGCCATTTTCCATCTGTGGTACAAATGGCCTTGGTGCACAGGAAAGACCGATGTAAGGGCACGCTAAGGCCACTTTTTACCGGAGATTAGTAAAAGGACCCTTCTGTGACTGGGATCGGATATATTATTAGAGAAGGACTTGCCTAATATGTGACTTCAGCACATCTCAGGCTTTGAGCATTGTTAGATTCAAGGATAATTGGAAAGGCTGCTTACTCACCCCAGTTTCTCCAGCTGGCACAGTGGGTCACTCAGAACAGGCCAGAACCTTTGGGCCCCCTTATCTCCCAGCTTGTTAAAACCCAGTTTCACATAGGAGAGTGAGGATGTGGCTGTCAGCAGGCAAGAAACCTCAGGGATACAGGCTTCAGTGAGACCATTCTCTTCCAAACTAAAGAGATGCATTAGATGAGGTTAAACTAGCAGGCCTCGTGAAGCTTAGTTCCCTTTGGCTGAAGGAGTGGTAAGTGGTTGGGAATAACAAGGGACAGGGCTGGTATCAATGTTACTGGATGCCCTAGGTTAGGGATGGGCAACCCAGTTGAGTTTTCAAGATTTTCACAATGAATATGCATGAGATTGATTTGCATTTATTGTTCCATTGTATGAAAATAGATCTCATGCGTATTCATTGTGCAAATCTTGAAAAGCCAACTGGGTTGTGGCCTTTGAGGACCATGGTTGTCCACCCCTGTCCTAGGTCAATGCTTGTCAACCCTCTCCTGAAGGCACACCTATCCAGTTGGGTTTTCCAGATTACCATAATGCATTTTCATAAAATAACTTTGTATATCTTGGAAAAATATGTTTCATGCATAATCACTGTGGTAATCCCAAAACCTTACTGGCTAAGGGCCTGATATTCAGACAGCGGGAGGTAGCCAGCATTGAATATTCATTTTATTTTTGGCCAATTTGAACTTAATCGGCCAAGCCAATATTTAGCTGGAGGAGTGGCCTAATGGTTAGTGCAGCGGGTTGCGGACCTGGGGAACTGGGTTTTGTTCCCACTGCTGCCTGATGGTCAGCAGTGGGTTGAGATCCTGGGGAACCAGGTTTAATTCCCTCTGCAGCTCTGTGTGACCCTGGGCAAGTCACATAACCCTCTGTTGCCCCAGGTACAACAGTAGTACAATGTACTACCTAGATTGTGAGCCAATAGGGACAGACCCAGTACCTGTAAAGTGAAACTGTAAATATAAATACTCAAATGAACTGAAATGACCAAAGATATTCCAGCTATTGATGCAGCCAGATTTGGCTGCCAAACTCAACTGGAAATGGCGGATAGCCGCTTATCCACTAAGCGCTAACTGGGAATATTGAGTAGGAGACAGCTGGCTATCTCTTGCTGAATATCTCTGGATAGCTGGCTAAGTACCATTTAACCAGCCAGGTGCTGTTCTTGGATGGTTAAATGGCTTTGAATATCGGCGGGTGGGTGTTAAGAAACACTGCCCTAAGATTAATCTTCAGGCATGCATCTCCTAAGAATGACCCAGCACTAAGAGCATTCCCTTGTCTTTCTCTCCCCCCCCCAGCCCCATTCATGCCCCAACAGCATCCAAATCCCCCTCTGTCTTCCTCTCCACCACCATCATTTGTATCTTCCTCTCCTCCCTCCCACTGCTCCTTAGCAATAGCAGCATCCATGTACTAGGGGTCACACCTTTCTCCTTGCCTTCAGCCAGGGGTGCACGCAGCTCTGGCACAAGCATACAAAGAACAAACGGAGAGAGTGGCAGCTGGAGTGTCTCCATACAGGAACAACAGGGGGTGCTATAAATTAAACCAAGTCTGATCCTAGATCACCAACAAGTCTCCCACCAAGCCCCCCCCCCCCCCCCCCCCCCCCCAGTTAATAGTTTATTTTTACCTCAGGTATTGAAGACTTCCCATCTCGGCGGCCTGCAGTGCTGAGCATAGCAAAATCACAGCTTCATCCTGAAGCTGATTGCCACTGAGGTCCAGCTGTGCCAGATATGGGTTGGTTACCAGGAAGGAGGAGAAGTCAGGGATACAGGATTTGGTAAACTGGTTCCCTGAGATCCTGCAGGTAATGAAAAAGAAACCAAAGGGAAGCTAATGGAATTTCAGAAAATAAGCATTTTCTGTTCATTTCCTTGATGAGATTTGATGAAAGATTTGTATTGCCATTCCATGAACTTCAGCGTGACTGCAGTGCAGAACTCATGATCTGTTGTGACATTCATGTAGCAGAAAGAAGAACGGGCGTAAGTGGAAAAACAGAGTAACATCGTTTAGCAACATGGTGGTCACAGATGTTTTAGTGAAAAACAGAACAAGATAACTCCTCAGGAAGATGACTTAATAGTCTTCCAGGAAGAGCTAGTCCATTATTAGCATTTCCAAGAAGAACTAACCAACTCATTACCATGGCCAATCAGTGTTAACTATAATATTAGCGTATATCCAATAAATGGGATTGTTGTCAAATTATCTATGTATGACCTGTTATGTTAATGAACGTATATAAGTGACTGTACTTCCTACTTCAATGGGGAGAGACAGTCATAGCCAGTACCTTTGTGCAAGCAGGGCTGCGCTCCCATGAGAAACCAATCAATTGGAATAAATTCTATTGCTTTCTCATAAGTAGTCTTGAGTCTTTTATATCTGCAAATTGGCTTTAGCTGGTAATTTGGGGTGAGGGCGAAAAAGACCCTAAAATAAAAACATTAGAGACTCAGACACAGAGAACACCTATGTGTAGCTGTGGTACTGTATTCCCATAAGCAATTGATTGTACATATACTCAGAGAATAATAAATAAAAGTATTTTTATTGCTTATATATTCTTTGGAGTCTCAGATATAGCAGTACTTTTGTATAGCAATGTTCTGTACTCCCAGTGAGATATGACTGATCTGCTAATTGTACAAATACTTGATAAGAAATAAGGTATCTAATTAAATTCCTAAAGAGATGCAGCCTTGGGTGATTTATTTCTTCCTAGGTATTGGTGGGTGGACCACCATATTGGGAGGGATAAATACACCCTAAAAAAAAATAGAGAAACCAGCTCCCAACAAGTACATAAGTACATAAGTATTGCCATACTCGGAAAGACCAAAGGTCTATCAAGCCCAGCATCCTGTTTCCAACAGTGGCCAATCCAGGTCACAAATATCTGGCAAGATCCCAAAAAAGTACAAAACATTCTGTACTGCTTATCCTAGAAATAGTGGATTTTCCCCAAGTCCATTTAATAATGGCCTATGGACTTTTCCTTTAGGAAGCCGTACAAACCTTTTTTAAATTCCGCTAAGCTAACCGCCTTTACCACATTCTCTGGCAATGAACTCCAGAGTTTAATTACACATTGAGTGAAGGAAAATGTCATGATTGTGGCCGTGACCTCTCCCAGACGTACCTTGTTTCTGGTGGTCAGCTTCTTAGCTGGCTTCTGTTTCTTCTGTCTGGCCTTTCTGAGCTAGCTCTGTCTCTCTGTGCTGGCTGCTTCCAGCAGCATGACTCTAATTGCTTCACTATACTGCAGCTGTGTGGGTTAAGCCTCTCTGTGTTTCAGCATGCTGGCTGCCTGGGTCTGGTAGTTGTGACATCACCAGGCAGGGCCTTGATAAGGAAGTGGTGTTCTTTCCTTCAGGGCCTTTGCAACGGTTGTGTTTGCTTTGCAACGTTTGCTTTAGGTAAGGTAGTGCAGTGTGCACTTCTGACTTTGTGTCTAGTTTCCCTGCTTGCTTTTGCTAAAGGTCCAGGTTAGTGTTAGTGCAGTGTGCACTGTGACTGTGTGTTTAGCTTTCCTGCTTTTCCCTTGTGGTTCCCCTGCTTTTCCCTCTTGGTGCTTTGGAAGCACTGCTGTGTGTAGGGCTTTGGAAGCTCTGTTGCTGATAGAAGTACTTCAGGGTTTAGTGTTGTTAGGAACACTGCAGATTTTGCTGTTAGAAGTACTTCTGGTATTTGTGCTGTTAGGAGCATTGTAGTCTTTGCTGTTGGTGTTTGGTGCTTGGGAAGCACTTTTGGCTTACATGTTTAGCTTCCCTGTTTTTCCCTTGTGGCTCCCCTGTCTTCCCTTTTAGTGCTAGGAACTCTTCTGGTTGTTTGGTGTGTGGGGGCACCTTAGTTAGTTTAGAGTTGTAGAGCACTGCTGGCAGCTTGGTGCTTAGTAGCACCTGTGTTAGCTTTGTGTTTAGGTTCCCTGCTCTGTTAGTTTAGGGCTTAGGAAGTCCCTTTGTTGTGCAGGGCTTAGGAGCACCCATGGTAGGTTAGGGCTTAGGTCTGTTAGTTTACTGTTGGGGCACTTCTGTGGCACACTTGTTCGAGTATCCTAGTCCCTGTGTTATCCTGTATCCGGTAAGTCCTGCCGGCCACTCAAACTCGGGAGCTCAACTCCTGGGGGGTCAGTGGCTAAGTGCAGGTGAAGCTGTGCAGACCAGTCCAATGTACTCCAGTCCAGAGTGTTCCGGTCCTGTGTGCTCCAGTCCGGTGGGTTCCAGTCCAATGTGGTCCAGTCCATTGTGGACCGGTCCAGTGTGTTCCGGTCCAGTGCAGACCAGTCCGGTGTCCTCCAGTCCAGGGGGGTCCAGTCCATGTGTTCCGGAACTGCCGGTGCCAGTGTGCTAGCCCAGTGTTGGTTGGGGGGTTTTGCCTGCTGCTGTCGCTCCTCGGCAGCAGCCCAAGGGCTCACGTTTGCTCCAGAGCCCGGCCCCGTGGGCTCTGAACCTGAGAACCTGACAGACCCGACAGAATATTTTCTCCGATTCATTTTAAATTTACTACATTGTAGTTTCATCGCATGCCCCCTAGTTCTAGTATTTTTGGTAACCGTAAACAGACACTTCACATCTACCTGTTCAACTCCACTCATTATTTTATAGACCTCTATCATGTCTCCCCTCAGCCACCTTTTCTCCAAGCTGAAGAGCCCTAGCCGTTTTAGCCTTTCCTCACAGGGAAGTCGTCCCATCCCCTTTATCATTTTCGTCGCCCTTCTCTGCAACTTTTCTAATTCCACTATATCTTTTTTGAGATGCGGCAACCAGAATTGTACACAATATTCAAGGTGCGGTCGCACCATGGAGCAATACAAAGGCATTATAACGTCCTCATTTTTGTTTTCCATTCCTTTCCTAATAATACCTAACATTCTATTTGCTTTCTTAGCCGCAGCAGCACACTGAGCAGAAGGTTTCAACGTATCATCAACGATGACACCTAGATCCCTTTCTTGTTCGGTTACTCCTAACGTGGAACCTTGCATGACGTAGCTATAATTTGGGTTCCTATTTCCCACATGCATCACTTTGCACTTGCTCACATTAAACATCATCTGCCATTTAGACGCCCAGTCTCGTAAGGTCTTCTTGTAATTTTTCACAATGCTCCTGCAATTTAACGACTTTGAATAACTTTGTGTCATCAGCAAATTTAATTACCTCACTAGTTACTCCCATCTCTAGATCATTTATAAATATGATAAAAAGCAGCGGTCCCAGCACAGACCCCTGGGGAACCCCACTAACTACCCTTATCCATTGAGAATACTGACCATTTAACCCTACTCTCTGTTTTCTATCTTTTAACCAGTTTTTAATCCACAATAGAACACTACCTGCTATCTCATGACTCTCCAATTTCCTCTGGAGTCTTTCATGAGGCACTTTGTCAAACGCCTTCTGAAAATCCAGATACACAATCAATATCAACCGGCTCACCTTTATCCACATGTTTGTTCACCCCTTCAAAGAAATGTAGTAGATTGGTGAGGCAAGATTTTCCTTCACTAAATCCATGTTGACTTTGTCTCATTAATCCATGCTTTTGAATATGCTCTGTAATTTTGTTCTTTATAATAGTCTCTACCATTTTGCCCAGCACCGACGTCAGACTCACCGGTCTATAATTTCCCGGATCTCCTCTGGAACCTTTTTAAAAATCGCCGTTACATTGGCCACCTTCCAATCTTCCGGTACCATGCTCTATTTTAAGGATAAATTAGATATTACTAACAATAGCTCCACAAGTTCATTTTTCAGTTCTATCAGTACTCTGGGATGAATACCATCTGGTCCAGGATATTTGCTACTCTTCAGTTTGTAGAACTGCCCCATTACATCCTCCAGGTTTACAGAGAATTCATTAAGTTTCTCCGACTTGTCAGCTTCGAATTCCATTTCTGGCACCCAAATCTTCATCGGTGAAGACCGAAGCAAAGAATTCATTTAATCTCTCCGCTACGACTTTGTCTTCCCTGATCGCCCCTTTTACTCCTCGGTCATCTAGCTGTCCAACTGATTCTTTTGCCAGCTTCCTGCTTTTAATATACCTAAAAAACATTTTTACTAACAAGCTCATTTTCTAAAGAAAAGGGCGTCCAAAAAGCGACACAAAAGGCACATGGGTGTCCCCATGAAAGAAGGTCGCCCAAATCCAATAATTGAAGCAAGGCCATAAGGGCGTCCTCAGCACAAGGACGCCCATCTATGGTTGTCCCCACAGGGTGCGTGTTAGTGGCGTGTTATGGGCGGCGTTACGAGATGGGCGCCCCCAGCGTATAACGGCTAGCGAAATGGTTTCGCATGGGTCGGAACATGGGCGTCCTTAGTTAGACCTGAAATAAAAGTGACCATGGTAAGGGGGAAGTTGTCTTTAGACCCATTAGCGATTTTGTGGAGTTGGAGAGTGGCGAGAGAGTTGTTGGGAGAGAAAGCTGAGAGTTTGTTGGGTACCTGTTAATTTTGACTGTGTGCCATAGTCTGAACATTTTCACCCTCACCTGCCTCATTTGTGTTTTGCCTTTTCAGCTTTCCCTACCCCTTCTAGCCCCCAAACCCTGACACCACTACTCCTTCCTCTATCTCCCCCATCCACTTCCCCTATCCCTCTCCATTCACTGTCCCCGAGTTCATATTTCATTCCCTTACCTGTTTGTAGTCTCTGTTTGTCTCTTTGTCCTGTGTACTGCTGCAGCGTGTTTGTGAAGACTGCTTGGAGATTGAGTGGCTAGAGGGTGTGGCAGGAGAGTTTGTAGTGGGTCAGACAGTGCTTGCAGTGTGGCAATGCAGTGTGACCACATTGTTTGTCAGTGGTGGGAGAGTGAGTGTCAGCTTCTGTTTGTTGCTGCTGTGTTTCACCAAGTTGGTAGGGAGAGGTGAACACTGGTGGCACTGCATTGCACCTGTAGTGTGGAGAAATGGAGGCACTAATTGCACAGGTGGCTTACATGTTGGAGGAAGAGGGGAGGCACCACAGGAGGTACTCAAGCCCCATAGCAGGTTCCTAGACCTCACTGACCTGCAGTGTCTCACTAGGTACCGCTTTGGTAGGGCTGCCATTAAGCACCTTTCTAACCAGCTCAAACCCCTCCTGCAGCCCAGGACCCTTAGGAACAACCCCATCCCTGTGCACCTAAAGATCACTGCTTCTCTATCTTTTCTGGCCAGTGGAGTTTCCAGTCTGTCCTATCTGTGAACACGGGTCTCACCCAGGCTTCCATTTCTAACTGCCTAACCCAGTTCCTTGATGCCTTCCTTACAATCGGAATTAAGTACCAAAATAGGATGATAAGAACCACATGGCAAAGATACATTGGCTTCCAGTAATTGAACATATTTTAAGGCGCTTTGCTTACTGTTCCAGATTATTTGTGGCTCTACTTCCCAGTTATTAATTAATATGGTTTCTAAAACTTTGGACATTCTCCCAGGTTATGGAATGAACTCATTCTATGCCCTCCTTCCTTTAGTAAACTACATTCTCTGAGAATTATTAGCACCATTTACTCTGTTGTTACCATTCCTGAATGGAATTCTCTTCCATTAGTTATTTGAGTAGAGCAGAATTATTTGAAATTCCACAAGATGTTGGAAACATATCTCTTTGAACACTGTTAATTTACCCTTCTGACTTGTAATTTACTACATAATGTATGAGATAGTAATTGTCATTCTTGTAAGTTCTGAAACATTTTCTTTTACTGTACACCGCGTTACCCTAACTTTGGGTAAGCAGTGGTTAAGAAGTATCTCATTGATATTGACATTGACACATTCAGACTTATCCTTACCAGGTTTAGGCAAAATGGCTATCCTAGCCTCAATCATAGAAGGCGGCAAGGCAGCCCCAAACTGCACCCCATTAAGGAAGTCCGCCAACAAGGAGGCAAAATCCCCCTCAAAATGTTTATAAAACTCATTGGGAAAACCATCAAAGCATGGAGCCTTGCCCATAGGCAAATCCTTAATAACTTGGTGGACCTCCTGTGGCATGAAAGGACTTTCCAAACATGCTCTCTGAGCATCCAATAAAGCAGGGAAAGTTTGAGCAGTCAAATACGCATCAATAGCATCATCCTGAATAGCCAAATCTCTAGTGTACAAAGTGTGATAGTAGTCCTAAAACCGATCCCTAATCAAAGAGGATTTTACCTAAACATTCCCCGCCCAATTACCCACCTTTAAAATGGTCCAATGAGACTGAAGCCTTTGCAACTTATAAGCCAGCGACCGGCCAGGTTTATTGGTAGATTCATAATGAAGATGTTTATGTTTGAGTTTCAAAAACTGAAGCTGTTCAGAGTATATACTATCCAGCTGTAACTTAGCAGCTTGAAATTCCCCCAGTAGAAACATGTCCTCTGAAGCTTTATGACACTCATCCAATAAAGAACTTTGAGAAAGGCAACGAGCGACTTGAACACACTGTACCCAAGCCCAGCGAAGAAAATACCCTCTAGTGACTGCCTGTATAGCACCCCAAATGATACCCAACTGAGGACCCAATTGCAAATTAGTATCCAAATAATCTCGTAAAGTCTGTCTATAATCAGCAATGATTTCCACATCCTGTTACAAGAGGGTATTCAAGGTCCACTGAGTAGACCGTTCCTCCCCCCCGAAGAGAAGAAATCAAAGCCCACACAAGAGCATGGCCAGAGATAGTAATAGGACCAATTTCCTTCAAGCCCATCCTGTCTGGCAATGTTTTATCCAAAAAGATATAATCCATCCTGTGGGTATGAGAAAAGAAAGTATAATCATGGACCATGGGATGGGTCAAATGCCACACATCAGACAGGCCTAAATCATCAACCACAGCTCCCAAGGTCCGCGGCAATTTACCATCAGACTCAGACACCCTCCCCCCTCCCCGTTCGGTCAAAAATCAGGTGCAAGATAGTGTTAAAGTCCCCAGCCAGGATCAACTTGCCCTTAATGAAAACTTGATGCCCTTCCCGAAAGCAGACAAAAAAGTGTTCTTGGTGTTCATTTGGAGCATAAATGGATGCCAAAGTAACCTCAGAATGATCTACCATATGATAAGTAAAAGAAAGCGTCATTGGGGGCTCTCTTAAGACGCAAAACCTACACCTGCACTGACTGGTTGATCAAAATGGCCACACCATGTGTTTTCGAAGCATCAGCTGCAGAAGCACAAAAAACATGAGGATATTAAGGATGAGACAAATATCATCCAAGATCTTGGTTGAAGTGTATCTCCTGCAAAAGTAAAACATGAGGTTTGAAATGAAGAATCTCTTTAAATAACAATCAGGTCCTTAACATTAATACCTTTACATCAGCACACATGGAGAATAAACAGTGCAACAGCCACAACCACAGAACAGAACCCCCTCCCAGCCCTGCCAATTACCAAATCCCCCCTCCTCACTGCAATTAAACACCGAACCCAACACACTACCCCCCAACCAGCCTATCCACTCCAACCCAACCTTCCCCACAATGCACCACTATCCACCCCCCACTAACTCCGCCACCCCCCACAGCACACACCAAGCAGACGCCCGAACAAAAGGGACCCTGAATGGGAACTAATGGACTAACTCACCACACCAAACAGCATACCCCACCTCCACTCACACAAAACCCAAACATACAAAAATCATATAATCCTAAACCCACACTACCACACAGACAATTCATACCCATAAAATGCACTCAGAACTCAACAAGATAAGTGATAAGTAGCACAAGATCCAGAGTCCGCAGCAAGGACTAAACAGAACCAAGTCCACAATATAGGGGCAAATCAGCAGTCAGAGTACAAGAGCCATTCAGAAACAGATGGCAAAGAAGACTTCAGAGCTCTTTTATACTTAGTAGGCTCCCCTGCTACTACTGAAGACTTGCACTTGGTGGCAGAGTTGGTTAAATTGGCCTCGTGCAATATCTTCCAAGCAGCCACAACAGATCAAACCCAATGTAACTTTCCAGTTGCCGCAAAACAGAGGGCAAAGAGAAAAGCCACTGATAACTAATTTTCTCCTGAAGCAGAACCTTGATAACTGGTTTCATGTTCCTCCGCTGACCATGGTATGCAAGGACAGGTCCTGATCGACACGAAAGCTCCATTATAATCTGGGCATGGGGCCTGTCGTGCATGCTGCAAAACCTTCTCCAAAAACTGGGTGAAACTGGCAATAATATCACATGGGCGATTGTCCTGAGGTTAATCGAGCGAACAGTGAACCCGCTCCCATTCAACTGACGAGGAGTCCCCTTCACTGCCCAAAACTGGAATGCAGATGGCACGCACAATGGCAGGAGCATCCTCAGTAGGCCCACCTTCAGGGACCCCCCCAAAAGTGGAGATTCTTGCACCAGCTGCGTTTTTCGAAATTGTCCATTTTATTCAGTAAATCATCATATTGAGAGGAAAGTTGGAGAACACAGGCCTCTAATGTAGACAACAGCTCACCCTGCTCCTCCACCCAAGTCTCCTGTTCATCCCTACCTCCCAACTTGCAAAGATCCACGCTGAGAACATCAATCTTATCCAAAATTTCCTCCTTGGACGTTTCAATCTCACCATGAATCTCTTCAAGATAGTCTTTGAGTTCTTTAGGAACACCATGTTTCATTCCAGATGAGCGAGGATCAGCAATTGACAAAGCTAAGTCGGAGTCAGATGGAGAAAGCAAAAGCCGGTGAAGCATGGTGGCAAACTCCTTTACCCACTGGTCGACCAGACAGTCGGTCTTCATCCTTCCAGGCTGAAGATGATGGTTAGCTCATTGTCTGGCAGATCAAAAGAACCAAGACCAAGACTTCAGGTGAGAAAAAAAGCATCAGATGGCTTAGGATTGCTGCGAATATCGTGGGACTAGTGCAGGAGCAGAGGATCTAGGCAGCTATTCAACACATGACGTCACTTCCCCACATACTTTTTCTTGATCTGTCCTTGCTATTTTCAGGTCACAGACTGTAGAAGTCTGTCCAACACTGGCCTTACTTCCCAACTGCTAGAGTTGCCATTGAAGCTCATGCCAGCCCATCCAGATCTGTCTTTCCATAATCTGGACAAACACTGTAGAACATAGTAACACAGTAGATGATGGCAGAAAAAGACCTGCATGGTCCATCCAGTCTGCCCAACAAGATAAACTCATATGTGCTACTTTTTGTGTATACCTTACCTTGATTTGTACCTGTCCTTTTCAGGGCACAGATTGTGTAAGTCTGCCCAGCACTATCCCCGCCTCCCAACCACCAGCCCCGCCTCCCACCACCGGCTCTGGCACTAACTGGGCACATACCATAGAAGTTTGCCCAGCACTGACCTTACTTCTCAACTACTGGAATTGCTGTCTAGGTACCACCAGTGGCGTAGCTAGGGTAGTTGACACCCGGAGCCGGTCATTTTTTAACACCCCCCTCCCAAATCCAGTACTAGGCATACCGAGAATACAAAACACTCAGGGCCTATAGAGCAATTCTACTGTACCATAAGCAATAATTTGTATGAGTCACACAAGGAAAAGGAAAGCATCTTAAACACTACAGTGAACACTAGAACATCAATTCACCTATTGTAAAACGAAAATAGACAGATTAGTACAGATCGTCGATCCTGCACAGTCAATGCCAACCGAAAGCCATGTCTTTTTCACAAACACAGATACACCCTAATCCACTATAGAATAAGTAATCATAAACTTTCTATTTAGACAAAAATTAAACTGAACCCCCGATGCCAGACTCTGCATACAATGCAACACCACAGAAACAGAAAATGTCCCCTAGTACTGTGCAAAATATAAAGACAGCAGATGTAAATTTGAAAAAACTAACAAATACCAATCACCACTTTACAAATTAACAAATAGAAATAAAACAAATACAGAAAATAAAATAATACCATTTTATTGGACTAATACATTTAGCTTCCAGAGGCCAAAATCTCCTTCCTCAGGTCAATACAGTAGAGTGCTGTTACAATTTCTGCCCCTTCCATCCACCATCTGCCCCAGTCTGCCATCTCTCCAGCTTCCATCAACATCTGCCCTCTCTCTCCCTTCCATCCACATCTGCCCTCTATCTCTCCCCCTTCCATCCACCATTTGCCCCAGTCTGCCCTCTTTCTCTCTCCCCCTTCCACCCACCATCTGCCCTTTCTCTCTGCCCCTTCAATCCATCTGCCCTCCCTCTCCCATCCATCCAAGGTCTGCCCTCTTTCACGCTCCCCCCTTCCATCCAGGGTCTGTCCCTTCTCTCTCTGCCCCCTCTTTTCAGCCCCCAGTTCTAGCCCCCTTATTCCACCTGCCCCTAGTTCCAGCCCCAGCCCACATCTCCCACCTGCCCCCTTTTTCAGCCTCACTATCCCACCAGTCCCCAGCCCTTTTCTCCCATCAGTCCCGAGCTTCAGCCCCCAGCCACTTCTCCCTGTCCCCTTTTCAGCCCCTAGTTTCAACCCCAGCCCTTTTCTCTCACCAGTCCCGAGCTTCAGCCCCAGCCAGTTCTCCCTGTTCCCTTTAAAGCCCCAAGTCCCCACAGTTTCAGCCCCTGCCCCTTTTCAGCCCCCAGTTCCAGTACTAGCCACCTTATCCCAACTACCCTCCTTTTCAGCCCCCAGTTCCAGCCCCCTTCATCCACCACATGCCTTGCATCCCCCCTTTTCAGCCCCAGACCCATTCTCCCACCTGTCCCAGGCATGGACCCATTTCCCTCCTGTTTTGATGACATCCTCTTTCAATACAGCTGTTTAACCAGCCAGGAACGACTCCTGGCCGGTTAAATAGTGCTTAACTGGCTATCCGCAAATATTCAGCAAGAGATAGCTGTCAGGTTCTCAGGTTCAGAGCCCGCGGGGCCGGGCTCTGGAGCAAACGTGAGCCCTTGGGCTGCTGACAAGGAGCAGCAGCAGCAGGCAAAACCCACCAACCAACATTGGGCAAGCACACCGGCACCGGCAGAGACTGCAGGCACCGCCCAGTGAGCCGGAACACACGGACTGGAATCTCCCAGACTGGAGGGCACAGGACTGGAACACTGGACTGGAATCCCCCAGACTGGAGGACACAGGACTGAAACACTGGACTGGAACACTGGACTGAAATCCCCCAGACTGGAGGACACAGGACTGGAACACTGGACTGGAACACACCGGACTGGAACACACTGGACTGGAACACACTGGACTGGAGCACCCTGGACTGGTCCGTACAGCTTCACCTGCACTTAGCCACTGCCCCCCAAGGGTTGAGCCCTTGGGTTTGAGTGGCCGGCAGGACTTACCGGATAACACAGGGACCAGGATACTCAAACAAGCTTGCAACAGAAGTGCTCCTAAATCCTAAACTAAGTGTTCCTAACAGTAAACTAACAGACCTAAGCACTAAACTAACAGCAGCGCTACTAAGCGCTACACTAACAGCAGTGCTACTAAGCACTACACAAACAGAAGGACTTCCAAAGCCCTATACTAATAGGAGTGCTCCTAAGCACTACTAGGGGAAGCAGGGGAGCCACAGGGAAAGAGCAGGGAACCTAAACACGCAAGCTAACAAAGATGCTTCCTAAGCACCAAACTTCAGCAGTGCTCTACAGCACTAACCTAACATAGGTGCTCTGAGCACCAAACTACCAGCAGAGCTCCTAGCACTAAAAGGGAAGACAGGGGAGCCAAAAGGGAAAAAACAGGGAAGCTAAACTCAGAAGTCAGCAGTGCTTTCAAAGCACTAAACACCACAGAGCTTCCAAAGCCCTAAACACAGAAGTGCTTCTAAAGCACCAAAACACAGAAATGCTTCTAAAGCACCAAATACAGAAGTGCTACTAAAGCACCAAAAGGGAAAGCAGGGGAGCCACAAGGGAAAAGCAGGGAAGCTAACACAGATCAAAAGTGCACACTGCACTGCCACTAACCTGGACATAAAGCAAACGACTAAGCAAACGTTGCAAAGACCCTGAAGGGAAGAACACCACTTCCTTATCAAGGCCCTGCCTGATGATGTCACCACTACCAGACACCGGCAGGCAGCATACTGAAACAGAGCTAGAGCTAACTCAGGCTTAACCCCCACAGCTGCAGTATAGCAGAGCAATTAGAGCCACGCTGGAAGCAACCAGCACACAGAGGCAGCTAGCTCAGGTAACACACACAGCTGCAGTATAGTAAAGCAATTAGAGTCATGCTGCTGGAAGCAGCCAGCACAGAGAGACAGAGCTAGCTCAGAAAGGACAGACAGAAGAAACAGAAGCCAGCTAAGAAGCTGGCCACCAGAAATAAGGTAAGTTTGAGAGGGGTTCTGACCACAATCATGACAATAGCCAGTTATCTCCCACTGAATATTCATGATAAGTGCTTAGCAGATAACTGGTTTTACTGCACAATATAACTGGCTATCTGTCCGCTAATATTCAACACATCGCCGGCTAAGTTTGGTGGCTAGACTGGGCTGCCAAAATAGCAGGCCTATTGTTGGCCAGTTTCAACTTAACTGGCCAGTGTTGAATATTGGATGGGCCAGTCGGAAACAGCCCAGCATTGAATATCTGGTCTTGCTGCCGACTGGGGCCCCTTTGTGTTTATCCTACACGTTTTTAACTCCATCATTGTCTTTGTCTCTACCACTTCCACCTGGAGGCTATTCCATGCATTTATCACCCTCTCTGTGAAAAAGTGCTTACTGACGTTACTCATAAGTTGACCACCCTGTAACCTCAATTCATGTTCTCTAGTTCTACCACACCCATCATTGGAAAAGATTTGTTAAGGGGAAGTGAAAAAGAAGGATAGGAATATGAACTGCATGCCACAAATATTTTGATTTTTATTATGTCTGATATATTTGGATTCTTGTATTTTAATATATGGAAATTTCATTCTGCGATTTGAATGATCCTATGATGGACACAGAGAAGTAGTGATATAGAGTTAATGAATCAACGTGCTATATTTTATGAGAGCTAATGTCCTGAACTCCTAGTTTGAGGATCCTTATTTTTTTCATAAATATTATTTTGTGCCTATAGTAGGTCCTTTTTGGGGTATTCATTTTTTCTTACTTTAGAATTTTACTTGGAGAGCAAGGAAGGTGTGACATCACAGAAGACAGAATCTTCCCACCAGTCAATGAGATTGTAACTTGGAACATCCACACTGCTCGCTCTCTCTCTCTCTCTCTCTCTCTCTCTCTCTCTCTCTCTCACTCTCTTTCTCTCCCCCCCCCCCCCCCCCCCCCACACACACACTCTTGGGTGCATCAGCTCATGTTTTAGTATCCTATCTCCTCACCTGAGAGTGTAGACAGGACACTTGTTGGCACTCAAAGCCATACAGATTTGCCAGAGGCCATGGTTGGAAAGCTGGGTGTCCTTAAGGATGATCTCCTGGGGGCAGTGTTTCGGAATGATCCAGGAACAACAAGCCACAGTGTCTTCCTCTGGTAGGAAGCGGATTTGTAATCTAAAGAACCAGGACAGCAATAACAGAGAATAAATTATGCATCAGTACAGGATTTTTATGTAGCCCTGGCACTATGTGTGCCCATAGAGTAGATGGTGAAGTTAAGTGGCTTTCTCCAGGTCATATAAGAAGTGGAGGATAGGGGGTTGACAATTTTGTAGTCTATTAAGCCACACCCCAGCCCACAGACACAAGCCGGCTGATATTCAGCTGGCGGTGGTCAGCAGTTTTTTTAATGGTCACCATCGCAGGGGAAAGGGGAGGAGGAAGGGATGGGGATGGAAATGTAAAACGTTTCTGGAGAGAAAATGTTGTTTTCTTACATGCTTGATGCAAAAGCTGTCTCTTCAATAAAATATATTTAAACATAAATGGTCACCATCGCCCCCAGTGCTGCCCCACCTGCCTGCTTTTTGTTAGGTGGTCTGTGGTGATATTCAGCGGTACTCTCCAGTTAAAGGCTGCTGAATATCACCACTTAGGTGGCACTAAGAGATTTAGGCTCCTGCCCACTTAAATTGCTTTGAATTTCAGCCAGAAGGCCTCAAAGGATTTTAGTAACTGGCAGAAAGTCATAGGGGAGGGGTGGAATTTGAACCTGGGTTTCTATCAGGGGCGTAGTTACCACTGAGCAAGCTGGACACAAAGTTGGAGGCTGTTACTAGTAGGACTGCCTGCCGCCGGAGGAACCTTACTTTGGATTTGGAAACTAAAAACCAAGATCAGCAGTGATGGTGCTGGAAGGAGGTGGGTGTGGCACATATTGCTCTTGGTTCTAGAAGAATGGGATTGCACTGCCTGTAATCACATTCTTCAACCCCCCTCTCCCTATAGGTAAAGTGCTTAAGTGCCTCATTTCCTAGCTCACCCCTCCCCCACTGCCCCAGTTATTTCATTTCTCCATTGTGCACCCTATACAAATCCCCACTTTCCCTGCATAGACATCTCACCCACAGCAGACACTACCATACATCCCTACTGTCTTAGATACTACCCTACACACCCCACAAGTACCCCCTGCCCAACAAATCATAACTCCATCCCCCACACTCCTACCGTCGATATCCACTGACACACACTATCTCAGAAACCCCTTACTTTCCACTTATATCGCAACATCCCCCCTCCTTGCCCTCTGAATGAGGCTTTGACAGGTCAATCCAACCTATCTTGGATTTATAGGATTTATATGCCAGTGGTTTCTACACGTCATGACCCTGTGCTGCAGCCGATAATTTGGGAGACTGCACTGGGAATGACCTTCCTTCACCTTTCACATGAAGGTCTGCCAGGAACCAAATCTGTATCTTGATAAGGGGATCAGTGGGTATGGGTCTGATTAGAACAGGGCAGCCTCCACCTCACCTACACGTCTCTGACCCCTGCTTTGCAGAACACTTGAACATCGTCTCTCTCTTGCCGCTAGGGGAAATGCTGCCAGTGACAAGAATACAGGTCACACTCTGCTGTGGTGAGAAACTGGAGCAGATCTCTCTCAAGACTATATTCGGCAGGTTGCTCATCTCTAGTCTACAGAGGGAAATAAAGACACAAAGAGAGAAAAACATCATTGCAAAAGTGGCAGGAGAGGCATCTGTGCAGCACTAACTTGGAACGTCTGTGGATAATGAATAATATTATTATTGGGGTCCCAGGCCTGACTTTGGTTCAGGATGTAAGAATGGCAGTGAAGCTTATAGGCCTGTGTCTCTAACTTGAACTTTAGTGTTGAAACACTGTAGAGCAAGAAGGAACATGCAAGGGTGGGGGTCTAACTAAAAGAGTGGCATAGATGTAGCAATATGGTGGTAACAGATGTTCAAAAATACAGAACTCATGATCTGTTATGACATCCTCATGCAACAGAATGAGGAACGGGCCTGGGTGGGAAAGAACAGAGTAACATCGTTTAGCAACTGTGTGGTTACAGATGGTCTTGAAAAACAACAAAATGGCTTCTCAGAGACTTTCCAGTAAATATTAACCAACTTATTACCATAGCCAATCAGTGTTAACTATGACATTAACATAGATCCAATCAGGTGTGCTTACTGTCATATTACTTCTATCCTGAGTGGACATATAAAAGTGAGTGTGCTTCCTACTTCAAGCTAGAGAGACAGCCACAGAGCTGCTCTCTCTCTATGAGAAACCAATTGTATTTGAATTGGCAAAGACATAATTGCTTTCTAATAAATAGTTTTGTGTCTTTTATGTCTACTAATTGGCTTTGAGTAACAAGTGACTCAGACCCAGAGAACACCTATGTGTAGCTGGGGTAATATATTCCCATAACCAATTGATTGTATATGTTACTTGTATAGTCTTTGGAGTCTCAGATAGAGGTAATTCTATATGGCAGTATTCTGTATTCTCAGTAACTTCTCATCACAAATGGTGTTCTGTAAACTGCACTTACAGAACAGTGACTAATTGTAATTATACTTGGTGGTTAAGAAATAAAAGTATCTAATTGATATCTCATATCTACTGTTCTCCCCTGATTGTTTTCTCCTTAACTATTCAGAGTAAAGTACACAACTCTGCTCTGCATAATACGAGGTAAAAACTTACTAGTGCAGCCTTGGGGTGCTATATTATTTCGTGGATGGCATTACCACTGTCCAGGGGATAATAAGCACACCCTAAAAATATAGAATAGCTTGTCTGACTGATTTGTATTCCATTCTGACTCAAGAGACAGAAGAAGACGGGAATATGAACAGGGAATGAGTGAGAGTGCTGATGCGTTGGAAAGAATCTCTCCATTGACCTTCCCAGTGTCTACAGCGGTGGTTGGGGACACACCCAGCCAATCAGGTTTTCAGGATATTCACAATGAATATTGTAAAGAGTATGTAGGACAGGCCCCAAAGGAACCCTGGGATAGGCCAGAATACCCCCGTTATAGGCAGGCATTTCCCAGGAAAAAACTAGAAATAAAGAACTACAACTCCCAGCATGCCCCAAGGGAGATCGGGGATAAGAGAAACTATCTGCATTCCCAGGAGTCTCCAGAGGAGGGCCGCAGGAAAAGGAATAAGGCTGATTCTCCAACCTGGTGGAAGAGGTGGTGGAACAGGTGGGTGGAGAAAGAAGAGCCACCAAAGAGCTTTAATGAAAGAAAGGGTGAGCAGCTGGGAGAAGGGCGGGGCGAGGAGAATATGGATTGGGCTCCTGAGGAGAGAGAGGCAGAGAGTGAGCCTTGCCCTATGGAGTTGACTGAACCGGAGAACACCCTGGAAGAGCCGATGGACTTTTCAGCTCTGGCTCAGCGAAAGCCAAGGAAGTAGCGGGGCCAAGCCGGGTCAAGCGGGAGGAGGTCAGGTAGGAGTATGACTGACCAAGAGGGTGGGACCCTAGGCTTTGAGCCCGCGCAGAGCCACTGTGTTTTTGAAAGCCTGGCTAAACTGAGCTGTGTTTTGAAAGCTTGGCTAGACCTGAACTGTGTTTTGAAAGCCTGGCTAAACTGAGCTGTGTTTTGCAAGCTTGGCTACACCTGAACTGTGTTTTAAAAGCCTGGCTAAATTGAGCTGTGTTTGAAAGCTTGGCTAGACCTGAACTGTGTTTTGAAAGCCTGGCTAAATTGAGCTGTGTTTTGGAAAGCTTGGCTAGAACTGAACTGTATTTTGAAGCTTGGCTAGGAATGAACTGTGTTTTGAAAGCCTGGCTAAACTGAGCTGTGTTTTGCAAGCTTGGCTACACCTGAACTGTGTTTTAAAAGCCTGGCTAAACTGAATTGTATTTTGAAAGCCTGGCTAAACTGAGCAGTGGGGTAAAGCTTGGCTAAAAGTGAACTGTGTTTTGGCAAACCCCTGCTATACTGAACAGGGTATTTTTTTCTTTTTTTTTATTATTTGCTGCCACTCTTCCCCAGGAGGGAGGGAGAGGAAGCAGCTGTGGAAGCCTGGACTGGGAAACTAACCGGATTGAGAAAGGTGAATGATAACTGTGCTTTGTTTTGTGTTTTGGTGCCACAACTGAGGGAAGGAGGGAAGCCCCTCCTAGGCAATAAAAAGCTTCATTGTTCTGAGGGAAAAAGGAGCAGTACTGGAAGGTGTTCTTCAGGCTGTGGAGAGCTGCAACCGCTGAGAAAAGAGGATCCACTTTACAATTGGTGTCAGGAGTGGGATCGCTTCGCGGACCTGTCGCTCGAGGAGGCCAAGACCAGCAGGACAGAAAAGCCCGATGGAGGGGCCAACGCTGAGAAAGGCGCAGACCCGTCTGGGGTTCCGGTAAGCGGGGCCTAGATTGGGGGAAATAAAGGGATCCTAGTAAAAGGGGAAACATAAGTAGTGAAACCGCACTTGGAGGTGTCCTCTGTTTTTTTTTCCCCCACCAGGAGTCGCTGTTCCGGAGCAAGGATGGACCCCAAGGAGATCTTCGCTTGGATGACGATGCAGTTCCAGAAACAGCAAGAACTGACGGGGAAGATGGTGGAAGACGCCTTGACGGTGGCACAAGAGCAGCAACAACCGGTGCTGAATATGCTCCAGGACTTTTTTCAGCGAGGGATCGAGGCTCCCAGGGGCGGTGGAGCCGGAGCAACTGGACAGGGGCCAGGAGGAAGCGGTGCGGTAGGACCTTTATCCCTGAACTCACTTACATGGGGAAAGTTGTCTGAGCAGGATAATGTAGATGATTTCCTGACCGCCTTCGAGAGGGTGGCAGTGGCCGCAGGGTGGCCCCAAGAGCAGTGGGCCATGCGGTTAGTGCCTTCATTATCTGGGGAGGCTCTAGGAGCCTTTAGAGACTTGGCTCCTGGGGACGCTGCCAACTATGGGAGGTTGAGAGAGGCCATTAAAGACCGGTATGGACTGAGTACCCAGGCTTATAGGCGTATGTTTCGGTCCACTAAATGGGAAAAGGGAGAAACCCCTAAAGCGCTGGCCACTAGACTGATGGACTTGATAAAAAAATGGTTGGAACCTGATCGCCACACCACGGGAGAGATTCTTCAAGAATTAGTAGTGGAGCAGTTCCTGCAGGGCCTTCCCAGGGAGATTAGGGCAGGATTGGTCAAAAGGGGCTGTAAGACGGTGGAAGCCATGACAGCCGGGTTGGAGTGTTATTTGGAAGCCCAACATTGGGGAGAACCCGACCTAGAGGGGGGTAAGCCCAGACCTGGGGGAGGCTGGGGTTCCAAAAGCTCCCTCTTTAAGACAGATCCCCAGGGGGGGAAACCTGATTACGGCTGGGGTGGTAAAAAGCCCGTAGTGCCCTCAGGCCCTGAAAGAAAGGCTCCCTCGTATGAAGGAAAAATCTGTTATAAGTGTGGGAAGACTGGGCACTTCCGGAGGGATTGCCCAGGTCGAGAGGGATGGACCTCACAGGTTGCCCAAGGGTTTAGGCCTCGGTATACTGCTAAGGTGGAGGTTGAGGGTTTACCGATTGTAGCCATGTTAGACTCCGGGGCAGACCAGTCCATGATCTCCAGGAGGTTATGGGGACAAATAAGAAAGAGGAGGACAGGAGGTAAGGATACCTATGAGGGAGCAGTGGCTATTCAATGTATACATGGGGCCAGTACTCGTTATACCCTCCATAGGGTTCACGTGAAGGGGCCTACAGGGGAGATAGAGATAGCCGTTGCCGTTCTGCCCAGACTGCCACAGGAGATGATTTTGGGAAGGGACTGGCCCCCCTTTACCGAGTGTATTAGTGAAAAAAGAGTGTTGGTCACTACCCGCTCTCAGGCTCGGCGAGACCCTGAGGCTGAGGAAGAGGGAATAGGAGGTATTTTTCCTTTTCAAGGGGAGGTTTTAGGGGAGCCGGGAAAAGAGAGAAAGGGGAAAGCTTTGAAAAAAAAGGAGCAGAGGGGCAGACGGGAGGCCTTGGAGCAGGCAAGAAAAGAAAGTTATCTGCCAGTGGCCCCGAAATAATTGAGCGAGCAGTTTCCCCAGTTTCATAGGGAGCAGGCCACGGACCCTACTTTAGAATATGCCTGGGAACGGGCCCGACAGGGGGAGGGCCAGGAAGCCCCGGGGTTCATGATAGAGGGGGACATTCTATATCGCAGGGTACCCAATTGGGAGAACTCTGAAGCGGGGAGACAGCTAGTAGTCCCCCAAGCTTTCCGTCCCCTAGTAGTAAGGCTCGCGCATGATCACCCTTTGGGGGGGCATAAGGGCTCCCAAGCTACCCTGACTCAGATATTGGGCCGGTTTTATTGGCCAGGAGTTTATGGGGAGGTGGAGAGGTATTGCAAGTCCTGCCCCAACTGTCAGAAGGTGACAGACCGGCTACTGCCTAAGGCACCGTTAAAACCCCTTGCTAGAGTGGAACAACCGGGGAGGAGAATAGCCATGGATATTATTGGCCCAGTAACAAAATCTCAGAGAGGCTTCCTCTACGTTTTAGTGGTTATGGATATGGCCACTAGGTATCCCTGGGCCATTCCGTTGAGAAGCATATCAGCGAAGGTCATTGCCAGGGAACTGATAAAAATCTTTTGTGAGGTGGGATTCCCCCAAGAAGTTTTGACCGACAGGGGGTCCAACTTTATGTCATGTACCTTAAGGCAAGTGTGGGAGGCTTTTGGGATACAACATATCCGTACAGCGGCCTACCATCCTCAAACTAATGGGATGGTGGAACGTTTTAATAGAACTTTAAAGGGTATGTTAAAAAAAGCGTTAGGCGAGGATAGGACAGGTTGGGACCAACTGTTACCCTTCGTGCTATATGCCTACAGGGAGAAGGTGCAAGACTCATTAGGAGTTGCGCCTTATGAATTGATGTTTGGACGGAGGCCCAGGGGAATTTTAGATATTTTACAGGAACACTGGGTACCCCCGGACACCTCCGATCAGTCAGTGGTCGAATACCTACAGGATCTGAGGACCAGATTAGATAAGTTACAGGAATATTCCCAGGAAAGGCTTGAAGAGAGCCAAAATCGGCAAAAGGAATATTATGATAAGGGTACTCGGGAGAGGGAGTTTGTAATAGGAGATAGGGTCCTTATCCTAATCTCGGAGGATCCTCATAAGTTTGCCTCTAGGTGGAAGGGTCCCTGGGTGGTGAGGAGGAGACTTGGGCCTCTTACATATGAGGTGGCGAACGAAAAGGGGCGGGTCCAAACCTTCCACGTTAACCTGATGAAACCCTGGGTAGCAAGGGTAGGCTTTCAGACCCGGGGAGATGAAAAGGAGGGAGAGGAGTTGGGACCGCAAATAAGAGATATTTTCAAGCCCGGTGAACCAGGGGTTAATCCCCGGTTGACACAAGTACAAAAGAAAGAGATAGGAAGGCTCTTGAAAGGGTTTGATGATGTGTTGACGGCCTGCCCTGGAAATACTCACCTAGTGGAGCATGACATCATAACGGAAAGGGGTAAAGTAGTTCGGCAAAAGCCATATAGGCTGTCCCCCATGAAAAGGAGGGAGGTGATAAAACAGGTCCAGGAAATGTTAGACTTCGGGGTGATCGAAGAGTCAAATAGCCCCTGGTCAAGCCCAGTGGTGTTAGTACCAAAACCCGAAGGGGAGTGGAGATTCTGCATAGATTTCCGCCAGCTTAATAATATTTCTCAAGCAGATGCATATCCTATGCCCTATATTGAGGAGCTGGTGGACAGGCTAGGATCTGCACAATATCTCACCACCCTGGACTTGACAAAAGGGTACTGGCAGATTCCCCTTACGTCAGGGGCACAAGCTAAGACCGCCTTTAGTACGCCCATAGGCCTGTACCAGTTCAAAAGATTGCCCTTTGGCCTTAATTCAGCAGCTGCAAGCTGCCAGAGGTTGCTGGACAGGGTTCTCCGACCACATCAGGCATATGCCGCCGCATATATGGATGATGTGGTAATACATAGTGGAGACTGGAACACCCATTTAAACCAGGTAGAGGCAGTGCTGCAGGCTTTTAGGGAGGCAGGTCTCACCCTGAACCCAAAAAAATGTTATTTTGCGCAGTACAGGGTGAAGTATTTAGGGTATAATGTGGGAAGGGGAGAGGTCCGGCCCTTATTGAATAAGGTTAAAAGCATCCAAGAGTTTCCCAGACCAAACACCAAGAAACAATTGCGTAGATTCCTGGGGATGGTAGGGTATTACCGCAGGTTCATCCCTCATTTTTCCGCAATGGCCACTCCCTTAACTGACATGCTGAGAGGGAAGAATCCGGACCACTTGAGGTGGGGAGGGGAGGAGTTGAGGGCATTTGAACAGATGCAGAGGGCCCTGTGCCAGGAACCTGTGCTGAAAGCAGTTGATTTTGAAAAGCCCTTTGTCCTTCAAACAGATGCTTCAGGGAGAGGGTTAGGCGCAGTGCTGTCCCAAGAGCATGAAGGGGAGGAACACCCGGTGCTTTATTTAAGCCGGAAGCTCCTGCCTCATGAGGAACATTACTCCACCATAGAAAAGGAGTGTTTAGCCATACGATGGGCAGTGCAGGAGTGTAGTGTCTATTTAGAAGGGAGAAAATTTAAGTTGGTAACGGACCATGCTCCCCTAAAATGGTTGAATGTAATGAAGAATAATAATGGGAGACTAATGCGATGGTACTTAGCATTGCAGCCTTTCCAATATTCGGTGGAGCATCGTCCCGGGCGATGTTTAGGAAATGTTGATGCCCTGTCCCGGGTGGAGGAGGAGGAGGAGGAGGAAAAAGAATGCGGGGGTGGAAATTTAAGGGGGGGGTATGTAAAGAGTATGTAGGACAGGCCCCAAAGGAACTCTGGGATAGGCCAGAATACCCCCGTTATAGGCAGGCATTTCCCAGGAAAAAACTAGAAATAAAGAACTACAACTCCCAGCATGCCCCAAGGGAGATCGGGGATAAGAGAAACTATCTGCATTCCCAGGAGTCTCCAGAGGAGGGCCGCAGGGGAAGGAATAAGGCTGATTCTCCAACCTGGTGGAAGAGGTGGTGGAACAGGTGGGTGGAGAAAGAAGAGCCACCAAAGAGCTTTAATGAAAGAAAGGGTGAGCAGCTGGGAGAAGGGCGGGGCGAGGAGAATATGGATTGGGCTCCTGAGGAGAGAGAGGCAGAGAGTGAGCCTTGCCCTATGGAGTTGACTGAACCGGAGAACACCCTGGAAGAGCCGATGGACTTTTCAGCTCTGGCTCAGCGAAAGCCAAGGAAGTAGCGGGGCCAAGCCGGGTCAAGCGGGAGGAGGTCAGGTAGGAGTATGACTGACCAAGAGGGTGGGACCCTAGGCTTTGAGCCCGCGCAGAGCCACTGTGTTTTTGAAAGCCTGGCTAAACTGAGCTGTGTTTTGAAAGCTTGGCTAGACCTGAACTGTGTTTTGAAAGCCTGGCTAAACTGAGCTGTGTTTTGCAAGCTTGGCTACACCTGAACTGTGTTTTAAAAGCCTGGCTAAATTGAGCTGTGTTTTGAAAGCTTGGCTAGACCTGAACTGTGTTTTGAAAGCCTGGCTAAATTGAGCTGTGTTTTGGAAAGCTTGGCTAGAACTGAACTGTATTTTGAAGCTTGGCTAGGAATGAACTGTGTTTTGAAAGCCTGGCTAAACTGAGCTGTGTTTTGCAAGCTTGGCTACACCTGAACTGTGTTTTAAAAGCCTGGCTAAACTGAATTGTATTTTGAAAGCCTGGCTAAACTGAGCAGTGGGGTAAAGCTTGGCTAAAAGTGAACTGTGTTTTGGCAAACCCCTGCTATACTGAACAGGGTATTTTTTTCTTTTTTTATTATTATTTGCTGCCACTCTTCCCCAGGAGGGAGGGAGAGGAAGCAGCTGTGGAAGCCTGGACTGGGAAACTAACCGGATTGAGAAAGGTGAATGATAACTGTGCTTTGTTTTGTGTTTTGGTGCCACAACTGAGGGAAGGAGGGAAGCCCCTCCTAGGCAATAAAAAGCTTCATTGTTCTGAGGGAAAAAGGAGCAGTACTGGAAGGTGTTCTTCAGGCTGTGGAGAGCTGCAACCGCTGAGAAAAGAGGATCCACTTTACAATATGCATGAGATAAATTTACTTCCACCATATGCAAATCTATCTCATGCTTATTCATTGTTTATATCCTGGAATCTGACTGGCTGGGTGAGTCCCGAGGACTGAGTTGAGAGCTCCTGGTCAGCAGCAACTCTGTTGAGCTACTTCTTTGCAAAGGAGATGATCCTGGTTGCTCTTATTGTGTCAGGACAAAAATACGCATTACCCAACCTTGGACCAGAGTCTGTACTCTTTAGGAGCCAATGTTCTATTTTTTGAGTCACAGAAAAGCTTAGATTGATACAAGCTCAAACAGGCTAGGAGTGTCTGCACTGAACCTTATCTGAAATCCAGTCGTGACCTCTGGAAACACTTCAGTGTTCTGAGCAATTAGATAACTAAGGGGCAGATGCACTAAAGCTAAATGAGCCTTTAATGACTCTCCAACGAGGAAAATTTGATCCGTTGCATGCATCAAAGGGCTTTTACCGAGGAAGCCAGCAGCTAACGAAAACGGAATGGAGATGAGCAATTAGTGTGAAAACCCCATTGAAACGACATGCACTAACCTTTTCCGATTGCCTTTACGCAGGAAAAAGGCAGGAAATCTAACGAGAGGTCTGGACCACTCGTTAGGACAGCTCTGTGCCAGGAAAAATCATTAAGTGAAAAAATAAACAAACTTTGAGCCAATCCCAGCGCATTAGCAGAGCTAAAGCGCTGTGATTGGTCCAAAGGACGTCAGAAAACACATAAATAAATAAAATAAAAAAAGGATCGGGAGGGGGCAAGGGCGCTCATCAGGAGCGTCCTGTACGGACGGCCTTGCCCCCCCCCCCCCCCGCTGCTCCCCACTTTCCGCCGCTCCCCCCACCCCGAAAAAGCAAAATTCAAGCAGCCCCTGCCCCCCTCCCTTCCTCACTACTCTCTCACCTCAGCTCCGCCTCCCGACATCCTCCGTCCTGTGCCCCGCCCCCTTTTGGGGTTGTCGCCGCCATTCCCCTCCTCCATCGGGCCCCCCTCCCTCTTACCGGGCCCGTGCAGCGCCTCTCTCCTCTGTCCGAAGGCGCTGCACGGGCAAGAAGAAAGCTGATGCCTGCCTTCGCCCAGCTTCGATGGCGCGTCTTTCTCCTGCTGGGCCCGCCCCTGTCTGACGTCGGTAACCCACGTAGGTTACTGACGTCAGACAGGGGCGGGCCCAGCAGGAGAAAGACGCGCCATCGAAGCTGGGCGAAGGCAGGCATCAGCTTTCTTCTTGCCCGTGCAGCGCCTTCGGACAGAGGAGAGAGGCGCTGCACGGGCCCGGTATGAGGGAGGGGGGCCTGATGGAGGAGGGGAATGGCGGCGACGACCCCAAAAGGGGGCGGGGCACAGGACGGAGGATGTCGGGAGGCGGAGCTGAGGTGAGAGAGTAGTGAGGAAGGGAGGGGGGCAGGGGCTGCTTGAATTTTGCTTTTTCGGGGTGGGGGGAGCGGCGGAAAGTGGGGAGCAGCGGGGGGGGGGGGCAAGGCCATCCGTACAGGACGCTCCTGATGAGCGCCCTTGCCCCCTCCCGACCCTTTTTTTTAATTTTTGTTTTGATTTGGGAGTCATGTGCTTGTGATTTGACTGTGTTTTGACTGTTTGTGGCATGCGCAGAGCAGCTAACATAACGCTTGGCTGCTCTGCGCATGATTTGGGGGCCGATTAACGATGGGTATTGTGATTCTTTGATACATTGTACGTTTCAATACCGATCTCAGCATGTGTGACTTTTTTTTTTGGTGCATTTTTCGTTATTTTAAAATCGTTAGGGACTTTAACGATTTAGATTTTTTTACGTTTGGTTGCTGCATCTGCCCCTAAGAGAGAACCCGAGAGGCTAAAAAGCCTTGTGAGCCTATGCATATATTTGCGAGTATCTAAAGAACTGATGTCCTGTGTGCCTAGACCCCAGACTGCATTATAGACCTGAGAAGCCTTATATCTGGACTGTGAATCTTTAGAACTACCAGCCTCCTAAATTACTTGATGCACTTGCAATTTGTAATCCAGGTCCAATGCTATGTTCCTATTATGTTCTTTTTATGCAGATGATATCCTGTTTATTATATATATATTGTTACATAATCCAGACCTTGGACCATTGCAACACATCTTGGTCGCTGTTTCTCAATGGCTTCTGAAACATCGTTTAATTCTATCCTTTAAATGGATAAAACCAGTTTATTGGACCGTTGATCGATCAACTCGTTCTCCCTTGCTGCCAAAGCTAATTGGGCAGCCTCTGAAAATTGTTGATTCATTTTCAATATTTGGAGATAGTAATAGATTATCAATTGTCCTTTACTGAATACATTTCTAAAGTAGTAAAAAAAGAATTTTATGTCCTCCGACAGATGCGTGCAATTTAATATCTGTTTGATACTTCCATATTGCATTTTTACTCCACCTGTTGATCATTTCCAGGTTGGATTATTGTAATGTTGTATATGCAGGAATTAAGAAAGCTAATTTGAAAAGAATGCAAACATTACAGAATGCTGCGCTTCAATTTTGGGGGGAAGTTTGGAGGTTTGATCATATCGCCCCCCCCCCCCCTTTATCTGCATTATCATTAGTTACCAGTACATTACAGAATTTTAAGATATTAGGTTTAGCTTACAAGGCCTTCTGTGAACAAAATCCATTGTAATTAGCAGCTTAACAATTCCATATACTCCTACCAGATCATTAAGGTTTATGTCTGTGCATAAATTGGTAGGGCCTCCACCTTCTAAGGCCAATTTAGAAACTAACTTACAAGAAATTTTGGCCACATCGAAAGCCCATTTATTTGCATGCACTTTAATTTAATTTAATTCATTAATTTATTTATTAGGATTTATTTCCCACCTTTTTGAAGAAATTCACCCAAGGTGATGTAAAATAGGATCAATATGAACATAGGCAATAGACAATCTCAACTATCCAATAATAGAAAATATTATGGCATAGTATGTTACTTATAATATCAGCACAATACACAATAAAACATCTTAATAAACAACATAGGGTGTAGGCAAAGGTGGAGAATATAGACAGATAACAGAGTAACGAGAGTGTAATAATGAATAAGGGGACTAACAAAGAAAGTTGCATGTGGAGCCAGAAAGGTGTATGAAAATAATCTCAGCTAGGGTAGGCGTGGATGAGCAGGTTCTACTATGCTAGAACTGGGAATCTCCCCTCTCAGTGCAGGTAACACCTAAGAAGGTGGATATGCATTATAATATCCAGAAGGCTCCTGGATTCAAGAGGGCACAACTGTCTCACCACTCTCTGGTTGTCGAATTTGCCCTCAAACGAGCTAGGAATTCGGCTCAGACATTAGACTTGTTTGGGATGAAGACTTTTCAGGCCTCGGTGCTTATGCCCATATCCAGTCCCACCAATTCTACACAAGCCTTTACTTGAAATCTTTGCTATTCAGTACACTTAAGGCCCGATGCACAATTGATAAAATTTAGTGACTCGCTAACATCTAGCGATGCACAAAGGGGATCACAAAGGGGACCACCAGAGGGTGGTGGTTAATGGAATTCACTTGGATGAGGGAAAGGTGAGTAATTGGAGTGCCTCAGGGATTGGTGCTGGGGCCAATTCTGTTCAATATATTTGTGAGTGACATTGCCAAAGGGTTAGAAGGTAAAGTTTGCCTTTTTGCGGACGATACTAAGATTTGTAACAGAGTGGACACCCGGGAGGGAAAGGAAAACATGGAAAAGGATCTGCGGAAGCTAGAAGAATGGTCTAAGGTTTGGCAATTAAAATTCAATGCGAAGAAATGCAAAGTGATGCATTTAGGGAGTAGAAATCCATGGGAGATGTTTGTGTTAGGCGGTGAGAGTCTGATATGTATGGACGGGGAGAGGGATCTTGGGGTGATAGTATCTGAGGATCTGAAGGCAACGAAACAGTGTGACAAGGCGGTGGCCATAGCTAGAAGGTTGCTAGGCTGTATAGAGAGAGGTGTGACCAGCAGAAGAAAGGAGGTGTTGATGCCCCTGTATGAGTCGTTGGTGAGGCCCCACTTGGAGTATTGTGTTCAGTTTTGGAGGCCGTATCTTGCTAAGGATGTAGAAAGAATTGAAGCGGTGCAAAGAAAAGCTACAAAAAAGGTATGGGATTTGCGTTACAAGATGTATTAGGAGAGACTTGCTGACCTGAACATGTATATCCTGGAGGAAAGAAGAAACAGGGGTGATATAATACAGACGCTCAAATATTTAAAAGGTATTAATCCGCAAATGAACCTTTTCCACAGATGGGAAGGCGGTAGAACTAGAGGACATGAAATGAGATTGAAGGGGGGCAGACTCAAGAAAAATGTCAGGATGTATTTTTTCATGGAGAGAGTGGTGGATACTTGGAATGTCCTACCGCAGGAGGTGGTGGAGATGAAAACGGTAACGGAATTCAAAAATGTGTGGGATAAACATAAAGGAATCCTGTTCGGAAGGAATGGATCCTCAGAAGCTTAGCGAAGATTGGGTGGCAGAGCCAGTGGGGGCGGGGCTAGTGGTTGGGAGGCGGTGCTACTGCTGGGCAGACTTCTACAGTCTGTGCCATGAAACTGGCAGATACAAATCAAGGTCTCAATGTATGGAGATAGGTTGTGTAATTGCCGTAGATTATAGAAGCAGCTCTTAAAAGGTTGTCTGGATTTGGGGGATCAGCATAAGTGTTGAGTCTAGTTGTATCCCAAGGTTCTTGACTTGTGCTTTAAAGGGCAGTTTATATCTCTCCTGACTCCTTCCATTCCTAGAAGACCCTGAATCCCCCTTCCTGCTCAGCAGACCTCTGACCATGACCACTCTCCCCATTCCTCTCCCACCCCAATAGACCCTGACCCCACTTCCTTTGCAGCAGACCTCAGACTTCTATTTTTATTTACCTCCTCTCCCAGCCCAGCTGAACCCTGACTCTTCTCTCCTCCAACTTCTCCTTCAGCCTTCCTCCTGCTCAGCAGACCCAAAAAATCCTATCCCACATCCCCCTGATCCCCAACGCCTTTTTGACCAAGAGACCCCTGACCTTTCTCTCCTCTACCACATCCCTGCCTAGCAGCACCCAAGTTTTCAGGCTAGCAGAGAAAGAGAGGGCAGGAAGCAGCAAACAGTGGAATCAGATCAGGACGAGTGGGCACAGCAATGAATTTTAACTGTAATTGTTGTTGTCTCTATATAGAAAATTATTGATGGATCTGAATGATTGTGTATAGGTATTTTATGTGGTAATCTGACTGAAAGAATGTTGTTTGCTTTCCTATATAGATATTGGCATTCCTTTTAGACTGAAACATAGAAGCATAGAAAATGATGGCAGATAAAGACCATAGGACCTATCCAGTCTTCCCATTTATACCAGCTACTATCCCTTCCTCTCTCTTAGAGATCCTATGTGTTGTCTCATGTTTTCTTGAATTCAGATACTGTCTTCATCTTCATCACCTCCTCTGGGAGGCCTTTCCTTGCATCCACCACCCTTTCTATGAAGTAGTATTTCATCAGATTACTCCTGAGTCTGTCTCCTTTCAATGTCATCCTATGTCCTTCATTCCAGAGCTTCTTTCAATTGAAAGAGACTCACCTCCTGTTCATTTAAGCCACAGAGATATTTCAGTATCTCAATCATATCTGATTCCCGACCTCCCTCATCACTAAGGATCACATTCTTCCTATCTCCAACTGTCTGAAAGTCCTTGGTGTCTTGTTGGATACTCACCTGGTTCTAGACAACCAGGTCAAACTCATCACAAAAAGAATGTTCCATTTAATGTGGAGGTTGAAGCGTATCAGGCAGTTTCTCCCAAGAGAGCTCTTTAGAACCCTTATTCATTGATTGGTCCTATCGCATATTGATTATTGCAGTGGAATCTATGCAGGTTGCCGAGATTGCATCCTCAAGAAACTCCAGACAGCTCAAAACACTGCTGCTAGGCTAATACTGGGCAAGTCACGCTTTGACCATGCTTCCCCACTTCGTTTTAATCTGCACTGGCTTCCCATTAAAGGCTGTATTACCTTCAAAATCTGTTCGTTGACCCACAAGATTATCTATGGGGAAGCACCTACTTATATGCTGGATTTGATACATCTACCTTCTAGAAATGCTTCTGTGGCGGCTCGCTCCTACCTCAATTTACACTACCCTAGTTGCAGGAATGTTAAATATAAATTACTTTTTGCATCAAGCTTCTCATACATCAGTCCAAAATCCTGGAATGTTCTCCCACAGCAGCTGAAAGAGACTGAGGACCACCAGCTCTTCAAGTCATCCTTAAAGACATTGTTATTCAAGAATGCCTACCCCGCTTATCCACATGCTCATTCCCCTACCTTTGACTTTATTGTATCCGTTCCTTCACTGCATTGTACCTGTTTGTAAATTTGTAAGCCACATTGAGCCCGCTCTTGTGGGATAATGCGGGGTATAAATATACCTAATAAATAAATATCTCCCCTTTCCCACCTTCCAAAGTATACATATTGAGATCTTTAAGGGGGTCTTTTACTAAGGTGCGCTGGCGTTTTTAGCATGCGTTAAAAATAGGCACGCGCTAAACGCTGAAGATACTGATGTATTCCTATGGGTGTCTTTAGCGTTTAGCACATGCCTATTTTTAATGCGCACTAAAAATGCCAGCACGCCTTAGTAAAAGACCCCCTAAGACTCTCCACAAACACTTATTGACTATTATAAACTGCCCTGACTTAGATTAGATTTGGCAGTACAGCAAAAGTAAAATAAATGATAAAACAGTTATATGTATGAAAAGGGATTTTCAGATCCCTTCATGAAGAGCCTATGCTTTTCCACTGGGTAGCATAAGGAAGACTGAGGGGAGGACAGGGTGTAGAGTGAAATGAACCTTTTGGTGTGATGCTGCCCTCTAGGGGTGACCATTGTGGTAGCATTCAGGGGATGAGTCTGTTTCCATGAGTTAGGAAAGTCTTCTTGTATGGAGAAAGAAACATGAGTAAACCCTCTGTTAATTTTACTGAGTAAGTTGCAGTATAAATCTTCAATTTGGACACAAAAGTGACAGTGGGAGTGCTGGCTTCACTGTATGGGGGCCCAGAAGTTAGAGGCAGCATGAGGGAGAGTGTCACCACTGCATTAACTACCAGCTGAATATGAGAACTCTCCTCTCTTCCTCCTGCTGCTTCTTGCTCTTTCTCTGCTAGCCTAAAAACTTGGGTGCTACTAGGTAGGAAGGTGATGGGGGAGAGAAGGGTCCGGGGTCTGTTGGTCAGAAAGGGGTTGGGGATCAGTGGACTGCAGAGATGGGAGTAGAATGGGTCTTATGGGGTCTGCTGAGGAAGGAGGCTCAGGGAGAAGTTTGGAGGAGAGAGAAGTCAGGAGTTTGCTGGGCTGAGAGAGGGGGTGAAGGAAAAGAGACGTCTGAGGGTCTGCTGAGTAGGAAGTGGGGTCAGGGTCTGTTGGGCTGGGAGAGGAATGGGGGAAAGAGTGGCCCCCTGAATAAAGATGGAGTTGGTGCTAGCACGCACATTGATATTACAGACCACTCAAATCACATAATGGCCATTCTGAGAATAACTCTGCGATTAAAGAAATAAAAGCTGTTTCACAATTAAAGGATTGTTTCAATTACTTTGAGTCTCACCTATCCAACGCAGAATCAAGTATCAGTGCCTTAGAAGATGGCTTAGCTCTCAGTCGCTCTAATTTTAAGCAAATACTGCCAATAGAAAATACTTTGGAGGACATAAGTAACAAGAACAGAAGAAATAATATCAGAATCATTGGCATATACCTGAGGCATATTACTGCTTTTCTTGACCAATTTATATCAAAAAATTTGGATCTTAAATTTTATAAACTGCTTGAATTTGAACGGGCTCACAGAATACCTGCAGGTGCATCTCCTAAACAGAAATTGCCACGCCCAATAGCTGCAAATTATTGCATTTTCCTCAAGTATAACAATTCTTACATGGCGCAAAAACCCAATGACCACTGTGTCTCTATCATGGCAGATTTTGCCACATGAACTGTAGATAAACACAAGCTCTTTTTGAATTTGCGCCAGCTCCTTAAAGCCATAGATGCTAAATATGATCTTTTTGCAGCAGCAATCATGAAAGTGTCTCATTTGAATTATACTAAATTATACTCCAATTCAAAACTTCTTGAACAGTATTTGGAAGCTCAGGAAACATTTCAAATGGTGACTGATATTATATTTTCACAATGCCTATGTATTATGCTTCCCAATCACCTGGTATTGTGATTGCTATGACTTGTATCTAAGTGCCTGGGTGAATACACTTTTTATACTCATCCCTTCTTCTTGACACCCTCATTGTGAGGGTATTTTGTTTGTGAGAGTTATTTGTCTATTTTTGTTACATTTGTATCCCGCGCTTTCCCACTCATGGCAGGCTCAATGCGGCTTACATATTGTATACAGGTACTTATTTGTACCTGGGGCAATGGAGGGTTAAGTAACTTGCCCAGAGTCACAAGGAGCTGCCTGTGCCTGAAGTGGGAATTAAACTCAGTTCCTCAGGACCAAAGTCCACCACCCTAACCACTAGGCCACTCCTCCACTCTAGTTATGTTCATGGCCATTTTTTAAAATGTTCTCAGATGAACATGTGTACTCATCAGCTATCAATGTACTTTTTCTGGATGGATTGAGTTCTCCCTTTCTCTCATTCAGCTTTCCATTGATGTATGTCTTCTTCACTTAAGGTCTTTTCACTTCAAAGGACAAAAAGAATGGAGTGGTTATGCTTCTGGCGAAGAATTTACAATATTCCGTTCTCTCCCATATTATTTGATGGTGATGGAAGATGGATAATTCTAGTTCTTCAGATGGATATGAAAAGAATTGCTTTTATTAGTATCTATGCTCCAAATCTGGATGATCCATAATTCTTTAAAACAACTTCATAACAAATAACATTAACTGGTACTGATTATATTTTAATGAGTGGTGACATGAACATTCCTCTGGACATTCATTTCGACAGAAAATCCTGTGCAAAAGCTAGACCATTGAAAGCCACCATAGCTTTACAATACCTTTTACAAGAGTGGAATCTTCTGAACTCTTGGCATATACTTCATCCGATTTCACGTTTTACTCTGTACCTCATAATTTTTTAGATTGGATTATATCTTTTTCTCTAAATCTCTGGTGGCAAATATTTCTAAGGCATGGACATCTTCTGTGGAATCTAAGTCCTGGAGATATAACACCTCTCTTTTACAGGATGAATCCTTTTGTAGAAATCTGAAAGTATGGACTGAGGAATACTTCAATATAAATGAGATGGATGGTATGGATTGCACAATAATTTAGGATGCCTTTAAGGCTTACAGAAGAGGGTAAATATTGAAATTATTTGTCAGCGAGAGGTTGCAGTAGCTACCTTGGAGTGGCGCTGCAAGAGGTAGGAGTGAGGGAGATGCACTCCTGCCCCCAACAACCACTGCTCGACCACCAGGGATATATGTAGGCCTGGGGGAGGCCTCTCTGGATAGTTCAGGGGGTTCCGGGGGGAGGGGCTTTTTGTCTGTGGGCTTGGGGAGGTGGGAAGGAGGCATTGCTGGGGGGGGGGGCAGGAGGGGGCTCAGGGGAACCTTTTAAATAAAAAAAAAGTTATGTGGGTGTTGGTCCAATATTCAGTGCCACACCTGCAAAGCTAGATTTACTACAGTGGGGGAAATAAGTATTTGATCCCTTGCTGATTTTGTAAGTTTGCCCACTGACAAAGACATGAGCAGCCCATAATTGAAGGGTAGGTTATTGGTAACAGTGAGAGATAGCACATCACAAATTAAATCCGGAAAATCACATTGTGGAAAGTATATGAATTTATTTGCATTCTGCAGAGGGAAATAAGTATTTGATCCCCCACCAACCAGTAAGAGATCTGGCCCCTACAGACCAGGTAGATGCTCCAAATCAACTCGTTACCTGCATGACAGACAGCTGTCGGCAATGGTCACCTGTATGAAAGACACCTGTCCACAGACTCAGTGAATCAGTCAGACTCTAACCTCTACAAAATGGCCAAGAGCAAGGAGCTGTCTAAGGATGTCAGGGACAAGATCATACACCTGCACAAGGCTGGAATGGGCTACAAAACCATCAGTAAGACGCTGGGCGAGAAGGAGACAACTGTTGGTGCCATAGTAAGAAAATGGAAGAAGTACAAAATGACTGTCAATCGACAAAGATCTGGGGCTCCACGCAAAATCTCACCTCGTGGGGTATCCTTGATCATGAGGAAGGTTAGAAATCAGCCTACAACTACAAGGGGGGAACTTGTCAATGATCTCAAGGCAGCTGGGACCACTGTCACCACGAAAACCATTGGTAACACATTACGACATAACGGATTGCAATCCTGCAGTGCCCGCAAGGTCCCCCTGCTCCAGAAGGCACATGTGACGGCCCGTCTGAAGTTTGCCAGTGAACACCTGGATGATGCCAAGAGTGATTGGGAGAAGGTGCTGTGGTCAGATGAGACAAAAATTGAGCTCTTTGGCATGAACTCAACTCGCCGTGTTTGGAAGAAGAGAAATGCTGCCTATGACCCAAAGAACACCGTCCCCACTGTCAAGCATGGAGGTGGAAATGTTATGTTTTGGGGGTGTTTCTCTGCTAAGGGCACAGGACTACTTCACCGCATCAATGGGAGAATGGATGGGGCCATGTACCGTACAATTCTGAGTGACAACCTCCTTCCCTCCGCCAAGGCCTTAAAAATGGGTCGTGGCTGGGTCTTCCAGCACGACAATGACCCAAAACATACAGCCAAGGCAACAAAGGAGTGGCTCAGGAAGAAGCACATTAGGGTCATGGAGTGGCCTAGCCAGTCACCAGACCTTAATCCCATTGAAAACTTATGGAGGGAGCTGAAGCTGCGAGTTGCCAAGCGACAGCCCAGAACTCTTAATGATTTAGAGATGATCTGCAAAGAGGAGTGGACCAAAATTCCTCCTGACATGTGTGCAAACCTCATCATCAACTACAGAAGACGTCTGACCGCTGTGCTTGCCAACAAGGGTTTTGCCACCAAGTATTAGGTCTTGTTTGCCAGAGGGATTAAATACTTATTTCCCTCTGCAGAATGCAAATAAATTCATATACTTTCCACAATGTGATTTTCCGGATTTAATTTGTGATGTGCTATCTCTCACTGTTACCAATAACCTACCCTTCAATTATGGGCTGCTCATGTCTTTGTCAGTGGGCAAACTTACAAAATCAGCAAGGGATCAAATACTTATTTCCCCCACTGTACATCAAGTGTCTCACCTTTATCCACATGTTTATCCACGCTTTCAAGGAAATTTCCTCATGAGAGACTCCTGAGAAAATTAAAGAGTCGTGGGATAGGAGACAATGTTCTATTGTGGATTAGGAATTGGATATTGGACAGAAAACAGAGGGTAGGGTTAAATGGCCATTTCTCTCAATGGAAGAGGATGAATAGTGGAGTGCCGTAGGGATCTGTACTGGGACTGGTATCAAGGTTATCCTTTTCATCTTTGTAGTCCATGGTCATTTTCCCACTTTTGTCTCTTTTTTTGTAAATCCAAATGACAAGTGAGGTGATTAAATTTGCAGATGACACAAAACTATTCAAGGTTGTTAAAACATGTGGACTGTGGAAAAACTAGGAAACTAGAAGATTGGGCATCCAAATAGCAGATGAAATTTAATGTGGACAAATGCAAAGTGATGCACATTGGGAAGAATAATCCAAATCACAGTTACCTGATGCTAGGGTCCACCTTGGGGGTCAGCACCCAAGAAAAAGATCTAAGTGTCATTGTAGACAATACACTGAAATCTGCCCAATGTGTAGTGGCGACTAAAAAGGCAAGCAGGATGCTAGGAATTATTGGGAAAGGGATGATAAATAAGACCGAGAATACTATAATGCCTCTGTATTGCTCCATAGTGCAACCTCACCTAGATTATTGCATTCAGCTCTGGTCGCCGTATCTCAAAAAAGATATAGTGGAATTAGAAATGGTTCAAAGAAGAGTGACCAAAATGATAAAGGGAATGCAACTTCCCCCCTGAGCTGCACAGTACCCAAATGAATGGAATAACTGTTCTTTTTAAATTATTGACTACATTGTAAGAATGTTACACATTCAGTAAGTTTCCACAAATGTAAGATTAGAAATATGTCTTTACCAGAGGTTTTCAACCTAGTCCTTGTCAGGGCACACCCAGCTAGGTGGGATTTTCAGGACATCCCCATTAAATTCAATGGGAATAGCCTAAAAACCCCCAACTGGCTGGGTGTGTCCCAAGGACTGGGTTGAAAACCCCTGGTCTATACTTTGATAGAAGTGTGATATCTATTTTATTGGAGTGGAGAGGTATCCTAGTGGTTAGTACAGTAGACTTTGATCCTGGGGAAGTAAGTTCAATTCCCACTACAGCTCCTTGTGACTCTGAACAAGTCAAATAACCCTCCATTACCTCCAAGTCACTTAACCACCATTATCTCTCCACACCAGACATCACTGCCGAAACCCAGGCCAAAGTATTGGCTTGCTTATCCGACATTGCTGCCTGGATGTCCAACCGCCACCTGAAACTGAACATGGCCAAGATCGAGCTTATTGTCTTCCCACCCAAACCCACTTCCCCTCTCCCTCCACTCTCTATCTCAGTTGATAACACCCTCATCGTCCCCGTCTCATCTGCCCGCAACCTCGGAGTCATCTTCAACTCCTCCCTCTCCTTCTCTGCGCATATCCAGCAGATAGCCAAGACCTGTCACTTCTTCCTCTATAACATTAGCAAAATTCGCCCTTTCCTCTCTGAGCACACCACCCGAACTTTCGTCCACTCTCTCATTACCTCTCGCCTTGACTACTGCAACCTGCTCCTCCCTGGCCTCCCACTTAGCCATCTATCCCCCCTTCAGTCCGTTCAGAACTCGGCTGCACGCCTTATCTTCCGCCTGGACCGATAGACTCATATCACCCCTCTTCTCAAATCACTTCACTGGCTTCCGATCAGGTACAGCATACAGTTCAAGCTTCTTCTACTTACCTACAAATGCACTCGATCTGCAGCCCCTCATTACCTCTCTACCCTCATCTCCCCTTACGTTCCTACCCCTAACCTCCGCTCTCAAGACAAATCCCTCCTCTCAGTACCCTTCTCCACCACCGCCAACTCCAGGCTCCGCCCCTTCTGCCTCGCCTCACCCCATGCTTGGAATAAACTCCCTGAGCCCATACACCAGGCCCCCTCCCTGCCCATCTTCAAATCCTTGCTCAAAGCCCACCAATGTCGCCTTCGGCACCTAACCACTACACCTCTATTCAGGAAATCTTGACTGCCCCAACTTGACATTTTGTCCTTTAGATTGTAAGCTCCTTCGAGCAGGGACTGTCCTTCTTTGTTAAATACAGCGCTCTAGAAATGTTAAGTAGTAGTAGTAGCATTACCTCAGGTATAAATAAGTACCTGTATATACCATGTAAACCACTTTGAATGTAGTTACAAAAAACACTGAAAAGTGATATATCAAGTCCCATTCCCTTTCCCTTTTTCAAAGATGTGTAGAATCGGTTCCCTTTTAAGTTTTACCAGCAGAACTCTAGAGGGACCAAATTCATGACTACATCCCCTCATTAACCAGGAGGCTATGGGCTCTGACATACAGCTAACAGGATTAGAGATTTCACAATACCCTCTCTAATCGCTATTGGTATAAAGTCTGACCATGGGAGCGCAACCTTCTTCACAAGGCTGTTAGGCACGTCCACCACAGGAAATAACATATTTCAACCCAAACCCTTCTCTTTCTCAATAAACTGATTGTGCAATATGCTCGCTTTTAATTTTAAAACATCAGCAAAATCTGCAGCCTTAAAAGTAATTCTTTTTTGAGGGCATTCCACACTACCAGCATTCTACAGCTCTTGAACAACCTTAAAATGCATTTTTGGTTGATTTCCTTCCAAGGGAAGTTTCCTAGCAGCATACCTTTTCTCTTATTTTGGCATGATATATTTCCATGTACATCTTATAGAATATTTTTGTATCAGTATATGTTGATGAACTGTAAACCAAAGTGTTCTCACTTTATTGTATTCCAAAGGTAGATGCCCTCATAGAAGTAATCCAATCTTTTGGTCTAGTACCACGTATCCACCAAGTACTAGCCAAGGGGCCCTTTTATTAAGCCGTGTAAGTGTCTACGCGTGCCTAACATGCACCAAAATAGAGTTACCTCCCGGCTACCGCGTGGATCTTGTGGTAATTTCATGCTTGGCGCGCATCCGAAGAATTTATTTTCGGACGTGTGTATTGAGCGCACGCCAAGTGGCATTTGACGCGCATAGGTCATTACCACCCAGTTACCGCATGACACTTTACCGCTAGGTCAACGGCTGGCAGTAAGGTCTCAGACCCAAAACGGACGCGTGGCAATTTTCATTTTGCCGCATGTCCATTTTCGGCAAAAAATTTTTAAAAGGCTGAAAAATGATTCTGCTCGCGCCCTAAAACACGTGTCTACACTACCGCAGGCTGCTTTTCAGCACACCTTTGTAAAAGGGACCCCAACATTGTATCTGTCAGCACTACCTCGTCAAACACTTCAAAAAATCTAAGTGATATCAGATCTTGCGTAGAATGGTGCATTCATACTGTCTGAATAGGTCTAATTTCAAAGGCCCCCTGCCCATATCATATAAAAGCTCAAAGGAAATTATCAATCTAAGGAACGTCACAACATTTTAAATTCTGAATGCTCCAATGAAGAGCTACTTGCTTATACAGATAAAAATGATCCAAAGCGTGCCCTTGTTCACTAACTGAGAGAAACACTGCGGGGATTTTAATAATAATACAAAATTCCGTTCATTAACCAGTTCCCAATATATCAACATGAAAGTTAATAGAGAACAATATTACAATAGAACAAATAGAACAAAATGCTTCTTTTCCACCTGAATCCCCAGAAGTAACCACATAAGGCTCAACTATAAGGATAAAACAACCTTCTTTAATAAATAGTACTATCCGCAATCAGATCATTAACTGTATAGACTTTAGATTTCAGTGAGCGATATTTATTAATTCCACCCTGATGTTGCCCACACTCATACCCTCCTCCTTATCTTCATAATTCCATGTTTAACAATTACCTAATATTTTTAAGAGTATAACCTCAGGCATATCTATTTGAGTTGCATGGGGTCAGCAATTTAATTTAACCCATATCCACCTGTACTCGCTAAGATCCTTTCCATCCTCACCCATCCCTACAAATCCTCCATTCCCACAGTGGCATGCAGTCACCCAGTCAGCCCTGCTAGGAACATCCTATTTTTTTTGTTTACCTTTTATCTACTTGGTCCCTTCCCTTGACAGCAACAGAGCATACAGCATGATTGGTGCAAAGCAGTAATCCCGCCTCAGTGGAATGTAGTCAGGCCTTCAAAGGATTAGGGGCAGGGGGGTGTCCTATCAGATGTGCTGAGGACTCAGGAGCCTTGGATTGCCAGCTGTTTGGATTTTTTAGTATTCTACCATTTTGTAAATTATTGGGCTCAAAGTCAGAATAGTGGCTAAAGTGGCTGGATTTTTTCACAGATTAGCCCTTTTTGGCTCTCCAATCTCCCCCCCCCCCTCCCCTCCTTGCAGTGCAGAGACTGTGGTAGAATCCAGCCAATGGGGAGGCTTCTAGTGACAGGAAGGCGGGACTGAGCCAAAGTTGCCATGTCTGCGGGAAAACCGCAAAATTGGGCCAGCCCTTGTGGGAATTTTTCAAAAGTTACGGGTAGATACCTTTTGTGCGGTTTTCATTGCTGGGACCTGTGAATTGGTACAGTTTTCCCTCACCCTCCTATAGGTCAAATTTGACTAATAGGAGGGTGAGGGAGGTGGGATCCAACCAACTTTTTAAATGCTTGCCCGCGCCCCCCCCCCCCTCGCAAGAGTCATCATCTCGTTTGGCTCTGACTTATTGTCTCTCATCGTCTTCTCACTCTCTTAGTAACTGCTGGCTGAGGTGCCACCGGCCACGCCTCATGGTGAGTCTCCCGCACCCTTAGCAACCAGAGACAAGGCTATTAGGGGTCAGGGCTGGGGCCAAATGCCAGCTGCAATGGAGAGAGTGCATGGTTGTCCCCCTCTCCTTCTATACCGTGTGATTGCCCTGATCTAGAGGCTGCAATGCATTGCAACCCCCTTCCCCCACCTCCAGTGCAGTGGGAGTCAGGAACTCCCTGCTTACAGGGCCTGACTGAGCCCCCCTTCTCCAGGCTCTATGAAACAATCAAGCCACACAGCTCTAGCTCCCTTCCCTTCCCTCTTGCCAGCACCCCATGACCTGTTCGGCCATGGCCCTGCATTAGTCATGGAGCCAACTCAGCTGAGGTATTGGAGAGATGGGCAGTCAGGTTCCAGAGCCCCTGCTATTCCAGCATGCCTCTGAGCAACGGCTCTCAATACAGCTGACACAGTCGACTTCATCTCGCTTCCTCTCTCGGGAAAGATGGTGGACCTGCAGCGGCCGCCCCCAGCAGTGTCCAGAAAGGAGGAATAGGAAGAGGAATCTCAAGTACCGGTGGGCCTACCTGAGAAGGTTCATGTGAACGGGGAGTTGGAGTCTGAGGAAGCTGCCAAGAAGAAGAAAAAAGAGCAGGTAGGGAAAAAAGGCACGGAGGAGTGATGGATGAGATGGGGGAGGAGGGGGGAGACAGTAAGGTAGATAGGCCCCTGGGGGGGAGGGAAGGAAAGGCAGGAAGGCGGAGGGAGAAAAACAGTCTTCAAGAGAATAAGGAAATGGAGGGGAAGGGGTTAGGGAAAAGGGGAGTGTAAGAGATCTTGGAGGGAAGGGGGCAAGCGCTATGGAAGATAAGTTGGGGGGGAGGTTTCTTCTTGTTTCCAGGAAAAAAAAGGGAAGGGACTGATTTGTGGATTTTCAGTCACTATTGATATACCAGGGAAAATAAATTATTCTTTTAACTCCTTGTCACTTCTTTTTGACTGTTCTTTACACGTGTAGTGGTTCAGTGATTGCAAGCTGCCCCCACTGGCAGTGTACTCATTTTGTTACGCTCAGTATCTTAGAATGTGTTACATAATCCTTGGTTGAATCCTACTTTTGAAACCGTATGTAGAGTCTACATTGTAGACACTGCATCCCTTCAGAATGTAGTGTAAAGTCCTTTTTCAGTTTGGTACACCACAACCCTATTTTGTTTTCCAGACAGAATGGGCAAGAGGTTTCAGAACAGAAGAAAAAAATGTGTCAAAACATCAGCTGGAGATAGGTTGTGCAGTATGTGTCTTGGGATTCATAGATTATTTTTGTAGCCAGTTGTACCTGCAACTTTCCATTATTAGTGCTGATAAGGACATAAAGATTGACAGCTGAAGATTTAAGGTTGTGGGTCTTGAGCTGTAAACAGATCTGGTTTTTAGGATATCCAGCAATGAATATTGTGACATTTGTGAAGGGTTAGATAGGTCCAGGAGCCGGAACTCCGGACCAGGGCGCTGGAAGGGCCAGTTTGGGTGGGAACAATGGAGGGACTACCAATCCCAGCATCCTTGGGAAGGATCACCTGAACCCTCTAGAAAGGCCAACCAGTGCTGCAATGCCCCTGACTCCCAGAGGAGGCCACTAGACTCCCTTAGAGAAGGTGAACCAGACTACAACATGCAGGTAGAGCCCATGGATATTTCTGCCTTAGCCCGGGTGGAAAAGGGGCAATCTCAGGGCCCGCTAGCAAACTTGATGAACCGGTTAATTCATTTCATTGAGAGAAAAGCCCAGAGAAGTATCTGAGCGGGTCCCCTGGGGAAGTAGCTTCCACATGGCCCTGGGCTCAAGCATGACCCGTGGGGAGGATACCAGTAGTTCATGGCTGGTATGAATGGGAGGGGGCCCTTTCCTCAGGTTGCTCTGAGGTGAGGGTTTGCTAGGGTGAGTGTGAAGCGTGCAGCAGAACCTTTTTGCTGAATGAACTTTGGGGAACTTTTGGGTGAAAGAACTTTGGGGCTTTTTGCTGAATGGACTTTACAGTGGCGTGACTCATCTTCCGCCAAAGTCGCTATGCCCACATTAGCCCTCTCCTTAAGTCACTCCACTGGCTCCCTATCCGTTTCCGTATTCAATTCAAACTTCTCCTATTAACCTATAAGTGCATTCACTCTGCAGCTCCCCAGTACCTCTCCACTCTCGTCTCTCCCTACGCCCCCCCCTCAAGTACTCCGTTCTGTAGAAAAATCTCTCTTATCCGTCCCCTTCTCCCCTACTGCTAATTCTAGACTCCGTTCCTTTTGTCTTGCTGCACCTCATGCCTGGAATAGACTTCCCGAGCCTGTACATCTAGCCCCGTCTTTAGCCGTTTTCAAGTCCAGACTTAAAACCCACCTCTTTACCACTGCTTTTGACTCCTAACCATTACTCACTTGTCCTGTCCTTTATCCTCACCTCTTTGTTCCCTTACCCTTAATTGTTCTGTCTGTTTTCCTGTCTTATCTAGATTGTAAGCTCTTTGAGCAGGGACTGTCTCTTTTTGTGTATGGTGTACAGCGCTGCGTATGCCTTGTAGCGCTATAGAAATGATAAATAACAGTAGTAGTAGTAGTTAATCAGTATGACCTGGTTTGCCTTCCCTTTGGTTTTCCTCCGTCTTGGCATAAAGTGCTCTTTGAGACTGTTTGCCTTTGCTTTGGTCTTCTGAATAAAGGATGGGAAAGAGAGGGACCATGGGTGACACTGTGGGCACATTCTCTGGTTGATAGCGTTCCTGTTCCTGGGCCTGCATCAGCATTTCTGCCGAGATCTTGATACTTAAGCTAAATGCTTGTACAAATTTATTTTAAAGTCTACTTATTATGAAAATGAAAAATGAAGATAGTTGGAAAATATTATATTACTAATAAAAAAGGCCCATTTCTGACACAAATGAAACGGGTGCTAGCAAGGTTTTCCTCGGCTCCCCTACAGCCACCCTGTCCAGCGACCCTCCTCTCCCCCTGCAGCCACCCATGTCCAGCGACCCTCCTCTCCCCCTGTGCCCACTGCAGCCACCCATGTCCAGCGAACCTCCTCTCTCCCCTGCCTCCCCTCCTGCCACCCATGTCCAGTGACCCTCCTCTCTCCCCTGCCCCCCTCCAGCCACCCATGTCCAGCGAACCCCTGCCCCCCTGCAGCCACCCATGTCCAGCGACCCTCCTCTCTCCCCTACCCCCTTTCTAGCCACCCATGTCCAGCGACCCTCCTCTCTCCCCTGCCCCCCCTCCAGCCACCCATTTCCAGCAACCCTCTTCTGGACATGGATCAGCTGTGAGGCATGTTTTTTTCCCCCCAGGTTCTGAAGTTGACATCATAATGGCTACGGTGATGTCAGCCTGATCTACGGAGCCTAGCAGACCAACTCGGAATGAGCCACGGTCCCAGGCAGCAAGTCAGAACGTTGGAGGTGAGAATTATTATATAGGATATTACATTATACTATTATGATGATTATTATTAAATATAGCTATTTTTGAGCTGCAGCCAGCATACAGGATTGGTTTCCCCTGAAGCAGCTACAAGCGAAACCAGTATTCCCTGTTGGGTGTTGTTGGACAAGCTGAGCAGTTTTTGATTTTTGGTGACATTTGAAGATAAGTAATGAACATACAGTGAATTTGAATATATTACTATACTGCTTGTCCTTTTGTTTGTTTTCCTGTTGCTACTAATGCAGTTTTTCACTCTGTTTGATTTTCTGTAATGAAGTGGAGTTTATTAAGACCTATGATGGTTGTACATCACTAAAGTTCTTTTTGCAGTTTATATGAACTACGGCTTGAACTGAGGTCTTTCTTCTCCACTATTTTTGAAGTTGGTTAGTGTTTATCATTCAGAGTGATACTGTGTGGTATGAATATAGTATTCCTTGATTTTAACTTGGCATCTCTTCAGCTCTAACCTTAAGCCTCTCCATTAGAGGCATGTGCTTGCAGGATCCTCCCACTCACTCACAAATATTACTGCCACCATGCAGGCAAGAGAGGGAGAGACCAAATCACATTCTTCTGCCCACCCATCTTGGGCCCAGGCCCACCCAAAATTGGGTGTCTGGCTACGCCCCTGATCTATTTGTCTGCCTTCTTAAGATCATCAGATACAATCAACACCAGATCCCATGCTTCTTTTGCGCATAGAAGAACGTCATCCCCTTTACTGTACCGCTTCCTTGAGTTTTTGAAGCCCAGATGCATTATTCTGCATTTTTATACCATTAAATCTTAGCTGCCACTTTCTAGAACATGGGTTCTCAACCCAGTCCTCAGGACACACCTAGCCAGTCAGGTTTTCAGGATACCCACAATGAATATGCATGAGAAAGATTTGCACAAAATGGGGTAGTGCATGTAAATTTATCTCATTCATATTCATTGTGGGTATCCTGAAAACCTGACTGGTTAGGTGTGTCCCGAGGACTGGGTTGAGAACCCCTATTCTAGAATGATGGATACTAAACCTCATGAAATGTGTTTTGCAGGACAGAGTTAAGGAAGGGGCCACTTTGAACCAACATGAAGTATGTTTCACCCAGAGAACTGGCTACTCTTTGCAGTAAGTAAATATGGTTAACCAACTCAATCCATGTCATCTGGAGAGGTTGTATCAGTCCCAAGTTTGTCTCTATTGCATCTTTGAATTAGTAATTCTTTCCTTGAGAATCTGGAACTAAAAATCCATATAGCCAATAGGGAGTAATGCCTGGACTGGTTCACCCTTTCCCTGATAGCCTGGAACTGTTTGGGAACCCCAATTCCCTTGGAAAAGGAACAAGCAGGACTTACTGTAGCAAAAGACATTTTTTCAGCACCGGCAGCAGGTGCCTCACCTCTTCTACCCCAAGGCTGCAACCATAGAGGTTCAGGTTCTGAACAGTTTCACAACATTGGATGCAATAGGCCAGCACTAAACAGTCGCTTCTCTTCAAGGGGAACATCAAGAATGAAAGATTGTCCAATGAAAGCATAGCCCGCCTCACAAAGCTGTCCTGGTGAAGTTCGTAGAGGCAGTGCAGGAGTTCCAAATGGAAGTGGGGGTCATTGATTCTTGGAGAACAAGCTGCTTTCTGAATCCAGCTGAGAAGCTCCTCTTCAGAGATGGTGGAGGAAGCAGTAGCAGATGATTGTTGGAAAAAGACCAACTGCTCCAGCATTCGGTAGGAGCGGGGGTTGCTCAAGCCAAATAGAAACCGAATGGTGAGGAGCAAGTGGCCACTCTCTGCCTTTAGTCCCTCTTCCAGTAGTTGGTTGAGCTTTTGGGTCTTCTCACTAGTAACAAAGAAAAACATGGCAGAAAAGAATTCCTGCAGTGTCACATGGCCAAAACTGTAGAGTGTCTCCACCAGGAGGTTTTGCCGGAGCATTGTGTTCAAGAAGATGGTAGGAATCTCGACTCCCTCCAAGAAGTGGGCCTCTAGATCTTCCTTTTCAAAAATGACCTTCTGACTCAAAATGCCATGGAGTGCCAAGGAACCAAGTTTTTGAAAGAGAACCCTGGCAGAAGCCTGAGTTGAGTTCTTCAGGGAGTAGTAGTGATGATACCGTAACAAGATCTGGATAAAGTATAGGAAGATTTGAGTGGTGGTATGAAGATCGTCAAGTCTGCGATCCTTCTTCATCTGCTGCTTCAGGACAGTACAGACGATCCAGCACACTAGGGGCACAAAGCACATAGTAGAAATGGTGTTATTGCCTTTGATGGCCTGATAGGCCTCTAAGGCCTGTTGGTCATCTCTGAAGTAGCTATAGAAGAAGGCCTGTCTCTCTTCCTCCAGGAAGCCAAGGACTTCCAAATAGCAGTCAGCTTGAATATAGCTCTCAAGTCTGTCTAGGGCAGTGGGACGGGTAGTGATAAGCAGGCAGGAGCCTGGGACCAGCTGCCTCTTCAAAATGAGATTCACAATGACCACAGCAGGATACTGTGAGCTCATGCACACTGCCTGGACCTCTTCCTCCTCCTCTGACAAAAGAGACTTCAGTTCATCATATCCATCCAGAAGGAACAGAAGCCTTTGAGGCTGGGTGAGAATTTGGTCCAAGAAGGGTTGGAGGCCCTGCCAGTTGGCCAGCATCAGATCACGTAGGCTAACGAGCCTCTTCTCACAGCCCAGTTCCTTGAGGTTCAGATGGAAGACATAATCAAATCTATCTTGGTAGAGTTGGTCTGAAGCCCAGTCCAGCATCATCTTACGCACAGTGTATGTCTTCCCAATGCCAGCAGCCCCCTGTAGGATGACCACCAGGGGGGCTCTCCCCCTTTCAGTGTCCAGAAATGTCTCTAGTTGAGCACGGGCTGAGCCTCCCTCATGGAATTTGTTCAGCATTTCTAGGTGAGTCTGACCATAGCATAGCAAGGCTTCCTCTTTTTCTGCAGCAGTACAGTGCTTCTTGATAATGAGCAGGTCAATGTATCGCTCTTGTAGGTACACCCAGTCCCCTGGGAGGGAGTTGTAGTCTTTCAGTTTCTCAAATTTCTGCTTGATGGCTGCTTTATACAGCACCTGGCAACCTAAGGATGAGGACACAATTATTATTTCCAACCTACACTCTGAGTGCTCATAGGGCAACCTCATTTAAAAGAAGTCTTATAACAATATCCTCTCCACAAAACTTTGATTGTAACAAAAATTCTACTAATAGAATGTCTTTTACAAAGAACACTTCACTTGCAGAACTCATATTCTAGAGAATATTTTGCTCTTTGCATTTTCAGGGTATCACTAATAAATCTGCATGATGTCTACATGCAGACTACCTCCACTGTATGCAAATTTCTATCATGCATATTCATTAGGGATATCCCGAACACCTGAATCATATGTATTACTTGAGGACTGAAAGTAAATAAACTGCTTTATAAATATAACATTTCACAGGTATTACTTTGCTACAGAAGTCATCCCTTTTACAAGAACATTTTCCTTATAAAACTCTCATTATATGATGATTATGCTCCAGATGCTTCAGTCCCATACAGGGAAAAACATGTTGCCCCCATATGATGTATAGGAGACCCTATAAGAATAGATCCCTGCAGTAGAGCTTAGTATAGTGTTCTTAACCCAGTCCTTTGGACACAAATTGGGTTTTCTGGATATCCACAATGAATATACATGAGACATAATTGCAAACAGTGGAGGTAGTGCATGCAGATCTTTCTATGCATGTTCAATATTCTGGCTGGGTGTGTCTGTGGACCGTAGGAGCTGACTTTTCAAGATGATTGGGGGGTGCTCAATTTGGCACACATTCTATAAGGAATCGCCTAGTTTTACACAGCAGGAATGCACATAAATCACCTCTTACAGAACACCAACCAGCAGAAATGTATGAACCATATTTTGATGGTGTGTACTTCCAGTTAGGCATGCGCATGGCTGGAGATCTCAGTCACACACAGAACATAGATCCTCAACAAATACAGAATAAGTAACCACAAATTAGAAATACAAATATGCAGACAAAAACTGAACTGGAAATCCCAAGAAGGCATAATCTGTATGCAGTGGAACGCTGGACAAATAGAAACAGAAATACATTTCCTCCTGTACTGTGCAAAATACGAGAGAAGAGACGCACATTCCAATTTCAACCACAAAAATCACTTCGTATTATGTATTCTCCTCATCTAGGCATCACATTTTTAAAATTATTTATTCATTTCCAAAGAAAAGGAAACAAACTTTTCAGCTAATCTCCTTGATAGTTCACAAAATCAGGGGAGACTAATGTCAATGCTAAATACTGCAAGAGAAAAATGAACATATATACACCAATGCAATCCAAGGATATTAACTTATTTTGCAGCTGCAGCAACAACCTGAGCAGGAGACAGTTTGAGCAAACACGTTTTATCACACAGCAAAATAGAGTAGGTTCACAGAAATATATTTGGCCTCCTAGAACTTGATTATGCAGTTACAATATTGTAAAGAGAACTGAAGATTGATCCCACTTTAGTTTCCTCTGTCTTCTACCTTCTTCACCAGGCTCTCTTGCTCATCATTTATCATTCTCATTTTTTTCCTCTTCTTCTTTTCTTACACTGACATTGGTTTTTCTATGACTTCCTTCTTGTCTCTCTATACCCTTCAGCCCCATGATCTTTCAATTCACATCACTTACTTATACTGTACCTTTTCCACTACTTTCATCATGGTTGTTTAATCTCTCTTACTGACAAACAATGCCTTCATGTGCCCATAATAATGGATTTCTGTTATCGTGGATACCGTTACATATTTTAAACTCATTTATTTCAAGCACTTACCAACACTAAACCACATACACACCTATGGAAACCAGGGCCGGTGCAAGGGTTTCTGGTGCCGTCCTGCAGCCTATTAGTCGGTGCCCCTACCCATCCAGGGGTGAGATCACTATGACTCCACCCCTACAGTAGTCACACCCACAGTAGCCACACCCCTTTTACCAGCCATGGCACATATAAACAAGCATCACTGGAAATATTACACCAGTATAGGAGAAGAAAAATAATGTGTATGTTTTTTTGTTTTCATTAAAAATAATTTTTGTAAGCTGTTACAGCTCCAGTATACCCAAAATGACACAAACCAAATTAGCATACGGACCAGGAATTAGGAGAACAGACAGTCTTGCCAACTCTGAAAAACAATGTGTTATCAAAATCTCAGAGCCTAACGAACAGATCCCTATTCAGACACTTGGCCTTGCAGTCACACTTGCAGAACAGCGAAAGCCCCTCTTAATTCTTCAAAAATTAACCTGAAATCCTAAGAAGTTAGACTCTGCATGCAGCACAATACCAGAAAAACAGAAAGAAACACATTGCTATACATTGCAAAATAAGACAGCAGATGTAAATTCTCAAAGTGGACATATTCCAAACACTAAAATGAAAATAAAATTATTTTTTCTACCTTTGTTGTCTGGTGACTTTGTTTTTCTGATCATGCTGGTCCCAGTTTGTGATTCTGCTGCTCTCTATCTGTTCTCTTAACTTCATTTCCAGGGCTTCCTTTCCATTTATTTCTTTACTTTCCTCCTTTCTTCTCCATTTCTTCCCTTACATCCATAAATAAAAGCTGCATCCTCTGCAGACTTGACTGCAGGACGTATAAAATGTATCCAGCTTCTGCCTATTTTCTCCATCCATGTGCAGTTTTTTTCCTTTCTCTTCCTTTTCCCTCATCTCCATCACTATACATCTGCTTCCTCTCTCTTCCCTCCCCTCCATCCATATGCATCTCCTTCCTCCATCCATGCCCAGCATTTCTCCTCTCTCCCCTCCCCTCCATCCATGTGCATCTCCTTCCTCTGTCTTCCCTCCCCTCCATTCATGTCCAGAATTTCTCCTCTCCTCCCCTCCATCCATGTGCATCTCCTCCTCTGTCTTACCTCCCCTCCATCGATGCACAGCATTTCTCCTCTCCGCTCCCCTCCATGTGCATCTCCTTCCTGTCTTCCCTTCCCTCCATCCATGTCCAGAATTTCTTCTTCCCTCCTATCCATCCATGTCCAGCAACTCTCCTCTCTCTCCCCTGCCCTCCCCTCCTTCCATCCATGTCCAGCAACTCTCCTCTCTCTCCCCTGCCCTCCCCTCCTTCCATCCATATCCAGCAACTCTCCTCTCTCTCCCCTGCCCTCCCCTCCTTCCATCCATTTCCAACAACTCTCCAATCCCCTGACCTCCCCTCCATCCATCCATATCCCAGCAACTCTCCTCTCTCCCTGGGACCTGCCCTCCCATCCATGTCCAGCAATTCTCCTCTGCCCTCCCCTCCCATCCCATCCATGTCCAGCGATTTCTCCTCTCTCCCCTGCCCTCCCCTTCCATTCATGTCCCGTGATTCTCCTCTGCCCTCCCATCGATGTCCAGGAATTTCTCCTGTCCCTTTCCCCTCCCATCCATGTCCAGCAATTTTCCTCTGCCCTCCCCTCCATGTCCAGCGATTTCTTCTCTCTTCCCTGCCCTCTCCTCCCATCCATGTTCAGTGACTCGCCCCAGCCCCACCTGCCCCCCTTTTCAGTCCTTGAGTTCCGGTTCCAACCCCAGCCCTACCTGCCCGCCCTCCTCCCCCAACATCCCCCCTTTTCGTTCCTGCAGGGTTTAAATCTTTTATTTTACCTGAAGTTGCAGCGGCACCGACAGCAATGAAAGCAACAGGCTCGTCTCTAGCCTTCCCTTCCCTCTCAGTGCCCCACCTTCTGCTGAATGGAAAGGAGGGCTGTCAGGGAGCTGAGGGCAAGCAGGTGCGATCCGACAGTTGCCTGCAGGTGAGCCACCCGGGAGGCAGTAAGCATGGCTTGAGGCGCCCTCCAGTGCATTTCCTTGCCAGTATGCTGTGTGATTTCTTTTTCCTTCGTGTCTGTATGTAGAGAAAACTTGATTTGAATTGCACAGAGCACTTTTGATAGCAATTCTATTTAGCGTGTGTACTCTGTGAATTTCAGTTGTGACCCCTGAGGCAGATGCCTTGGTGCGTCGAAACACGGACCGTGTCGGGTCCTTTGAATAATCAATAAGGGGTTTTCTCACCACCACCTCCCAAGTTGGTTTAGTCTGTGGTCAGCCTTTACTTCTCTTGTGCTGTGTGGATTCGTCGTAGAGGCTTCTCCTGTTTTGGTGCTCCTACCTTAGTAAGGCTAACACAAAAACAATCCACCGCAATACACCATGTACAAACTTGTGTAAAAACACACTCAGAACCATACCATACCATAACAGCATTAACTTCCAGGGCTCAAAGAACAACAACTTTATGCATAAAAAGGCAGCACTGTAAATATTACACCGGGCTCTAAAACTCCAATACACCATCTAGTAAAAAAAACAAAACACAAAACAAACAGGACTGCAATAAGATATCTACATAGACACCACAAGCTAACAGAATAGCACCTTGGTCACACACAAAAAACATAGACAGACACTCAACAAATATCAAACAAGGGACCACAGATCAGTAATGGAGATATGAAAACAAAAAACTGATCTGGAAACCTCAAAAAGTCAGACTTGCATATATAGCAATACTAGAGAAATAAAAACTAAAATGCAAAATATCAGAGATGCAAATTTCCAAAAGTTGACATATTCCAATTAATAAATTCAGAACAAAATACTTTTTCTACCTTTGTTATTTGATAATTTTATTGTCTCTTTTCTGCTTTTCTATGTTTTTAATTGTCTTTACAGGGTCTTCTGTCCATTTCACATTTCCTCTCTCTCCATGTCCACCATCCATTTTCCCTCTGTGTCCCAATACGTCCTGTCCAGCTTCTCCCTTCTGTACCAAGGGGGGGGGCAGTGTGGGCAGTCCGCCCCGGGTGCACGCCGCTGGGGGGTGCCACGGCGCGTGCCTGTCGGCTGTGAGTTCGCTAACTTCGCTCGTTCGCTGCAGCTCCCTCTGCCCCGGAAGTTAGCGAACTTGGAGCTGACAGGTGCACCGCGGCACCCCCCCCCCCAGCGGCGTGCACCCGGGGGGGTGTCATTTCGCAGGGGGGGGGCACGCTGCACCCGGGGAGGCGCATCAGTGATCCGCCCCGGGTGCCATCCAGGCTAGGAACGCCACTGCCGAGTGTCCCCCTGATCTCCCTCAGACACAAGGACATGGGGGGCTGGAAATCCACCAGATCTCCAGGTCTCCTAACCCCCCCACACCCAAAAAGAAATCCCTGGTGACCCAGTGGGCTGCAAACCAACCCGCCACCCACCCTGGTGGTCAAGCGCCCCTCCCCCCTGTTCCTCCATGATGGAGGAGAGAGTAGCACTCCCTCCTCTTCCAGTGCTCTTAACAGAGGTACAGGGGGAGGGAGCCATGGTGGCGGGTGGGTTTGCAGCCCCCTGGCCACCAGGGATTTCTTTTTGGGTGTGAGGGGGCTCGGGGGGACTGGAGTTCCACTGGACCTCCAGCCCCATGTTGCTGTTTGAGGCAGGGGGGCACTACACCACCAGAGCCTCAGCGATTGGGGGTTCCGGGGTTCCAATGGACCCCCAGGACATTATGGCAGCCCGGGCTGCCTGACCCTGATGGGGAGGTGGGAGGCGGGAATAGAGGGAACCTTAACCCTAATGCCAGCTCTGAGCTGGCATAGGGTTAAGGCACTATTCTGCCCCTATTTTGGAGCACTGTTCTCTGATCATAGGAATACCACAGAGCTCAAATTTAAATGAGCTCTGCGCTATTTCCTGGTACTGGCACTGTTTGCAGTGCCAGACCCCTCTGATCATAGGTGAGAAGGTAAATGTGAGTGCTAGTCTGGTGCTATTAGCCACATTTACCTTTGATCATCGGGGCCTGAATGAGTTCAAAGCCAGAGGAAGAAGAAGGAATTCAGAGAGGAGATGCTATACTGTAGAAGCCAACAGACCGACATGGAGTCTGACCCAGGAGTTATGTAGTACCACAGAGAGGACTTGTCATCCTCCAGAGTTATTGGTGTTCCACTTGTAGTCTACTGGACCAGTGTTTCTCAAGCGAGTCCTGGAGTACCACCCTAGCCAGTCTAGTTTTCAGGATATTCACAATGAATATGCATGAAACAAATTTTATGTTCATTGTGGATATCCTGAAAACCAGACTGGCTAGTAGGTACTCTAGGACTGGCTTCAGAAACCCTACTACACTCCACCACCTGATTGAACACACAGATAAAGAGCCTTGAACTGATCAGGACAGTTTCCCCTAATACCATGGTGACAAACACTTACTGATCTCTGGTTCCTTCACAGGTTTTACTGGAACTGTTAGTCCTAAAACAAAAGAAGAGGTAGAGGGTTGGTCATCAGTAACTAGAGCTGTTAGGCTGAGTCTTCATTAGGGTGTACAAAAATCTTTTTTTCTTTTGTATGTCTGGACACTGCTGCATTCAGCCAAAATGGAGTATACTCACTTTTGAGAGCTCACTTTTGCAAAGCAGGCTGGATTATATTTAACGTCAGAGAGAATTTTCTCAAACAATTTGACTGGTCCTTTGGTTATTTCAGATCATGCCCCAGTTTCTACAGCCTTTCAATGTGGTAGGCTGGAGAGAAGCAACCTGTGGCGCATGTCAACGGGTATAAAATCTGACTCAGAATGTTTGCTATTTAAATGGGAAAGTTATGTAGCTGTTAGTTGCACCTGTGCTGTTCTGGGAGACAGCAAGGAAAGATTTAATGGGAGAGAGAATATCTTATATAAGAAGGCAGTTGGACAAGAATATTATTTTAGTAGGGGAAAGACATAAAGAAGCTTGCCTAAAATTAGTAAATTGTATGACAACAGATTAATAGGGAAGAGACCTTGTTGAAGCATGTAGTTTAAGTGGGATGTAAGGTCTGCTATGAAGCAGTGGGGGGTGGATTTTATCAGTTAGCTGGACAGGTATCCAATTTACAGTGAGTATTGGAGAACCTATTAATCACCTGGGTAACTGTTTCGACGGTGAGGAGAGCGAAGTTTGACCAGGTTCGATCCACTGGGTATTCATTGCTAAGGGCTTTTATAATGGGAAAATGTTTTCCTATTAGTTATCTGGCTCTGTTTCTTATGAAAATTATGTTTTTATGATTAATTTAATGGTTGTAATTGTATTATGTTTTTATATGTTCCCGAATAGATATGCATTATATCAACCCCTCAAGCAGCCTGATGGTGAGACATGTCGAGTCATTTGATGTATGAATATGAAAGTCTGATGCATGAATAAAGGATTTTTTTAAATTCAGAAACACAGAACTCTATTTGTTTCGTCTTTTTAGGGCGCCCTTTTTTTTCATATTGTTATAGTGCAGCAGCCTCTTTTGTTTTTTGTTTTTTTTTTTGCTTTAAGATAGACTTGCCATGAAGTGAACAGATCATTATTTGATCAACAGGATTGCCCCAGGTCCAACAATTTAGGGTCCCTTTTACTAAGACACAGTAGAGTTAATGCACGGGTAGCAAGTGCCAAATTGACACTACCGCTGGGCTAGCGTGAGCACCTGGCGGTAATTTTGAATTTGGCGCGTGCTGTTTCCCGTGGTAGAAAATATGTTTCTATTTTCTACTGTGGGAGGATTCCGGCGGTAGTCGGCAGCGCGGCCACATCGGCGCACGCTGACTAATTACCGTACGAGTAGTGAGCGAGCCCTTATCGCTAGGTCGATGGGTGGCAGTAAGGGCTCAGGCAGTAAATAGCCACATGCTACTTTTATTTTTGGAGAGCATACAAAAAGAGAAGTCCAAATCTCCCGTAAAGACAAAACAAAACACAAAAAAAAGGCGGAAGACAACCCAAAACAGACCAAAAACAAGGGAGTTAGAGCGGCAGAAAAGTTTAATAGGACCCTACACGGTCCGTGTTTCGGCCAGCAGGCCTTCCTCAGGGGTCTTCAGGTGCTGCTCTCCCCAGGCTCTCTAGCTAGAGAGCCTGAGGAGAGCAGCACCTGAAGCGCTCTAACTCCCTTGTTTTTGGTCTGTTTTGGGTTGTCTTCCGCCTTTTTGTTTCTGTTTTTTTTTTGTGTTTTACTTTTATTTTTGGTGCACGGCCATTTACCACCCCACTAAAAAAAAAAGCCCCTTTTCCCAGCCATGGTAAAAAAAAGGGCCCAGCATGCGCCAAATTCACGCATTCAGACTACCGCAGGCCACTTTTTACCGCAGCTTAGTAAAAGGTCCCCTTAGATTGAGAGCCCACTAGGGACAGAGAAAGTACCTGCATATAGAGGGTCTTTTTCTGAGGCACGCTAGCATTTTTAGCATGTGCTAATATTTAGGGCACGCTAAACATTTGAGATGCCCATAGGAATATATGGACATGTCTAACGTTTAGCGCACCTTAAATATTAGCATGCGCTAAAAACACTAGAGTGCCTTAGTAAAAGAGGCCCATAATGTGTACAGCGCTGAGTACATCTAGTAGCGCTATAGAAAAAATTAGTAGTAGTAGTAAGATGTCTGTTATTAAAACAACATAAAGAAAATAATAAGATGGACAAAGATTTTGCAGATAAGGTGAACTGTAAGGAAGCTTTTGAACAGTGTTTTAGAAGTGTTCCTCTACAGGAAATGAGTTTGGAGAAAATCCAAGAGGAAAGGGGAATTGAAACTGTCATCTGCAGTGTTAGAGAGCTTAAGATGGTTAAAAGGCAATTGGAGAGGAAGTGGAGGAAGAGGAAAGAAGAGGCAATGAGGAAACTGTGATATGCTGTTAATTGTAAATATTCATAAACATAACAAATTTTTTAAAAGATTTTCTTTCAACAAAAGCATCTGCATCAATTAATGTCTCTAAAAATTGTTTTACATAGTTCATAGGCTTTTGGGAATTGAGAAAAGGAATATAAACGAGATAGATATGCCTAGCAGTGAGAATTTTTCATGCAAAAGGTATTAGACCTGAAAAGGGGGATAGTAGTACAGGCTAGAGGGGAGATTAAAAAGAAGAAATACAGTATATATTTTCAGGAGAAAAGGAGAGAATAGATGAGTTTATTCCAGTTTCAGTGTAACAGGTACAATCTTTTTTTTTGGAAGGCTTAAGTCTGCCGCATATGATCTTGATAATTACACTTTGTTGATAATTAAAAATCTTGATGGGGATGGCCTCATGACTCTTGGGAAAAGTCAATTGTCAAGCCAGTTTTGAAAAGCGAAGTTAGAGACTCAGACCCCTGTTTACTAAGGTGCGCTAGCGTTTTTACTGCGTGCACAAAATTAGCGCACACTGTTTAGGCGCCCATAGGAATATTGTAGGCGCCTACACAGTTAGCGCGCACTAAAAGAACTAATGCGCCTCTAGCACGGCTTAGTAAACGGGGCCCTCAGTATTGTGCAAGTTATAGACCCATGGCGAATCAACCTTGGTTGGTAAAGTTGCTTGATAGAGTTGTTTGTTCTCAAATTTTTAGAAGATTATGGAAGATTGGATTAAGTCCATTCAGATTTTGGAAGAGGACACGAGTCAGTATCAGTTACTGTTGAAGATTCTATAAGGTATTTTACATTGTTGGCTGGAGGGGGGGCAGACATGTTGCTGGTATTAGATCTTTTAGTAGCCTTTAATTTCATACTACATGAGATGCTTAAACTAAGATGTGGACAAGTAGGATTAGGGGGAGAAGTTTTAAAATGGATCTCTTCATTTTTGCTTGAGAGTGGAGATATGAGGAGATTGCTCCTCCAGGGAGCCCAGTAAGACTGGGTTTCCCCAGGAATCAATCACTCTCATGAGATATTTGTCTACAGCCACTGGGTGAGGTAATATATAGGTTGGGGTCAGTGGCTTACCAAGAACAGTGCAGTGGGGGTGTTCCACCCCTGGTGCAGAAAATGTGGGGGGTGCATCTCCCTCCCCCCCCCCCCATTCTAGTCCAGCTTTTCTCTATCCCTCCTCCCGGATCCATCCCACTGCCTCATTCTCTTCCCTGGGTTCATGTGGAGGGGAATAATCGAACGGTGCCGGCGAAATACATGGCTGGCGATGTATTTTACCAGTGCCGCAAACAGCTGGCCAGACCCGTATTTTCGAAAAAGATGGCCGGCCATCTTTTGTTTTGATAATACGGTTCCGGCCAGCCAAATGCCTTGGATTTGGCCGGGGTTTGAGATGGCCGGTGTCGTTTTTTAGCGATAATGGAAAGTTATGTCGGCCATCTCAAACCCCGGCCAAATCCAAGGCATTTGGCCGTGGGAGGAGCCAGCATTTTTAGTGCACTGACCCCCCTGACATGGCAGGACACCAACCGGGCTCCCTAGGGGTCACTGCGGTGGACTTCAGAAAAGCTCCCACGTGCATAGCTCCCTTACTTTGGGAGCTGAGCCCCCCAACACCCCCCCCCCCCAAAACCCGCTACCCACAAATGTACTGCACCCACTAAAACTGCTCCAGGGACCTGCATACAGTCTCTAGGACTTATTGCTGCTGTATAACTTTGGCACACCAGTTGACACCTGAAGACTAATCTCTTTGAAAAAGTCCTTTATTTGAATAAGCACGTTTACTACTACTATTACTTAACATTTCTAAAGCGCTACTAGGGTTACGCAGCGCTGTACAATTTAACATGGAAGGACAGTCCCTGCTCAAGGAGCTTACAATCTAAAAGACAAATGTACAGTCAATCTGATAGGTCAGACAGATTGGGGCAGCCTATATGTTCGAAAGGTTAGGTTCCGAAAGCAGCATTGAAGAGGTGAGCTTTAAGCAAGGATTTGAAGATGGGTAGGGAGGGGTTTGGCGTAGGGATTCAGGAAGATTGTTCCAGGCATAGGGTGATGCAAGGCAAAATGAGCGGAGCCTGGAGTTGGCAGTGGTGGAGAAGGGTACCGAGAGAAGGGATTTGTCATGTGAGTGGAGGTTACGGGCAGGAACATAGGGGGCGATGAGGGTAGAGAGGTAGTGAGGAGCAGCAGACTGAGTGCATTTGTAAGTAAGGAGGAGAAGCTTGAATTGTATGCGGTATCAGATCGGAAGCCAGTGAAGTGACCTGAGGAGAGGGGTGATATGAGAATAACGGTTTTGACAGAATATAAGACGTGCAGCAGAGTTCTGAACGGATTGAAGGGGGGATAGATGACTGAGTGGGAGGCCAGTGAGGAGTAAGTTGCAGTAGTCGAGGCGAGAGATAATGAGAGCGTGGACGAGAGTTCGGGTGGTGTGCTCAGTGAGGAAAGGGCGAATTTTGTTGATGTTGAAGAGGAAGAAGCGACAGGTTTTGGCAGTCTGCTGGATATGCGCAGAGAAGGAGAGGGAGGAGTCGAAGATGACTCCGAGGTTGCGGGCAGATGAGACGGGGAGGATGAGGGTGTTATCAACTGAGATAGAGAGTGGAGGAAGAGGAGAAGTGGGTTTAGGTGGAAAGAGGAGGAGCTCGGTCTTGGACATGTTCAGCTTCAGATGGCGGTTGGACATCCAGGCAGCAATGTCGGATAGGCAGGCCAATACCTTGGCCTGGGTCTGTGCGGTGATGTCTGGTGTGGAGAGATAGAGCTGGGTGTCATCAGCATAAAGATGATACTGGAAACCATGAGATGAGATCAGTGAGCCTAGGGAAGAGGTGTAGATAGAGAAGAGAAGGGGTCCAAGGACAGATCCCTGGGGAACTCCAACAGAGAGCGGGATGGGAGTGGAGGAAGATCCACGCACCAAAACTAGTTTACTCACAGTTAACTGCAAATCAGAGGTTGTGCCCCACTGGCAAAGAGTCCCCTGGTACTAAGATAAGCAGTAGGTCAGAGCTGGCACAATGGTGTACAATGCCCTCTTTCAGCACCATTCAAGGTAAGAACTATGTTCTCTAACATGAGTAGCACAGGAAAGGGAACTAAAACTGGCTTACAAAAATGGCCACTACCGCATGGACTACAACAGGAAACAAAACAGGGCACACTCTGACCCAGTAAGCAGGGGGAAAGCACCAGGGGAGTAGAGCCTACCAACTACCAATACCTATACCCACCACAATGCATTGCTGATGTGACTCTGCAGTGCAAATAACAGAAAAGGTGTCACACTCACCCGAGAGCCACATCACAAGCAGGAAAAGGCTGTCGGAGAACACATTCTGCTGTCATGGAGGTGGGTATGGCATTTGAGGCTGGCATACAGGCTGGAAAAAAAGTGTTTAAAGTGGGGTTTTTGGGTGGGAGGGGGTTAGTGACCACTGGGGGAGTACGGGGAAGTCATCTCCGCTTCCTACCGGTGGTCATGTGGTCAGTTTGGGCACCTTTTTGAGGCTTGGTCGTGAAAATAAAAGAACCAAGTAAGCCCGGCGAAATACTGCTTAACGCCGTATTTTTTTTCCATTATCGGCGAAAGCCGGCTATCTGGTAGCCATGCCCATACTCGCCCATGTCCCACCTTCGCTTCACCGCCGACACGCCCCTTTGAACTTTCGCCAGTGAGGCGACGGGAAAGCGGCGATGCTGTCTAAAAAAGCAGCTTTCAATTATACCGATTTTGCCGCTTTTCCGAGATCGCCGGCCATCTCCCGATTTGTGTCGGGAAATGGCCGGCGATCACTTTTGATTATGAGCTGGATAGTGTCTCTCCCCACCTCCCGGGTCTATCCAGCATCTCCCCCGACCCCCTGGGTCCTGAAAACATGCCATGATACATGTTCGGCAGCTGCAGTGATTCAGACAGGCGGCTACTGGCCCAATCCAGGGTCTTCCCTCATTTGTGGGAGAGAGAGAAAACAGACTGGGGTAGGGGGAGAGCTGGGGAGAGATGCTGGACCCAGGGAAGGGATACATAAGAGCATAAGAGGGGAAGAGAGAGAGAGACTGGCTCAGGGAGGGGCTAAAGAAGGGAGAGACACTGGACCCATGGAGAGAGGGAGAGATGCCAGACCATGGGACGGGGAGGGAACAAGGGAGAGATGATGGCCCCAGGGTGAGTTGTGCAGGAGGAAGGGACAGGGACACAGAGAAGAGATACAGGCCATGGAGGTAGTATAGGGACAGGGACACACAGGGGCAATGGTGGGATAGGGACATGGTTAGCTTGGCTCATAAAGTTCAGACAACTGTTTTGTTGTCCTTAGGGGCCCTTTTACTAAGCTGCGATACAGCTACCATGTGGGTAGTGTGCACCAAATTGATGCTACCATGAGGGCAGTCGTTCCGAAGTTGGCGTATGCATTTTGCTGTGGTAGAAAATAATTTTCTATTTTCTACCATGGGAGGCGTTCTGGTGGTAATTGGCAGCACGGCCACATTGCCTGATTATTGCACAAGTAGCGCGTGAGCCCTTACCACCTTCTAAACAGGTGACGGCAAGGGCTCAGGCAGTAAATAGCCGCACGCTAATTTTAATATTAATGCACAGCCATTGAGTGCCCCATTTTGAAAAAGGCCTTTATCCCGCCACTGTAAACCATGGGCCAACGCGCGCCAATTTCACGCACCAAAACTAGTGCAGGCCACTTTTTACCATGGCTTAGTAAAAGGGCCCCTTAATGCGCTTACATAGTTTAGCAGCAGTGGCGTACCAAGGGTGGGGCGGTGGGGGCGGTCTGCCCCGGGTGCACGCTGCTGGAGGGGTGCAGAGAACAGCTGCGCGCCTGTCGGCTCTGCTGGTTCCCTGCTCCCTCTGCCCCGGAACAGGTTACTTCTTGTTCCGAGGCAGAGGGAGCAGGGAGCCAGCGGAGCTGAGAGCCGCGCGGCTGCTCCCAGCAGCTAAGAATGCACCCGGGGGGGGGAGGTTGATGCGCCAGGGGGTGGATGTTGTCACCCGAGGGGGGGGTGCGCATCGGTGATCCGCCCCAGGTGGCAGCCGACCTAGGATCATCACTGTTTAGCAGACTGAATATAACCAGTAACCGGCTAAGCTGACTAATTCCGCCCCAGCCCACCCTTGACCTGCTTGGTTAGGGGATGGCCAGTTAGCAGTGATACTCAGCCACACTAACCAGTTAAGTGCTGGTGAATACTGGCAGCCGGCAACCAAAGCAATCAACATATCTTAAGACTGTGAGCCCGCTAGGGACAGAGAAAGTAGCTGCATATATTAATGCATGTAAACTTCTTTGGCTGTACCATCGAAAGGTACTCTTACTCTCTTACCTACATATATGTTCCATCTTTGCTTATACCCTTCACTGTCAATTAAAATGTTCTATTATGTATTGTGTTGACATTGTAAGTAGTATACTATGCCATACTTAGTATTGTTATTTGAATATTTTTAGTGCTGTAATTGTCTCTTCTGCTCATGTTTGGTTTATTCTTATTGTACACCACCTTGAGTGAATTCCTTCATAAAGGTGGTAAATGAATAAATTCATGACCCTTTACTTAACATACAAATGCTTCCGAAGCTGTTAGCTCCCTCCCTTTAACAAAATTCTATTACTGATGTTAGAAGGTGGCAAACACACTCAACTAGTCAGGTTTTCAGGATACCCACAATGAATTTGTAGTTTCAAGTTTCTTTTTAACGAAACATATCAACATAGCGGTTCACAAAGTCAATAAATGGAGAGTCACAATTGGAAAAGGAACTACAATATACATAGTACAGTCAAAGGAGAAATAGAGAAATAGTGTAGGATGAGGGAGGTCAGAGCCTAGAAGGATTATTCCAGTACCAAAATAGGGAAACAGGAGTCTTTTTACAAAGGCGCTTTGAAAAATGGCATGCAGTAATGTAGGTGCGGGTTTTAGGCGCGTGCTGATCCATCTTTTAGCGCGCCTGTAAAAAAGGCCTCTTTTTTTTTGCTGAAAATGGACGTGTGGCAAAATCAAAATTGCCACGTGTTCATTTGGGGTCTGAGACCTTACTGCCAGCCATAGACTTAGCGGTAAAGAATCTGGGCAGTAATGACCTACATGCATCAAATGCCACTTGGCGCACATCCGTTACACGTGCCAGAAAAGAAAAAATATTTTTCAGATGCGCGTAGCGGATGCGCGCCAAAATTGAAATTACTGCAAGGGCCATGCAGTAACTTGGCAGTAACTCCAATATGGCGTGCCTAGGCGCGTATGCAGCTTAGAAAAAGGGGCCCTCAGAGTCTAACAGGCTATCTGTCCCGTTAATCTTGATGGGGCCTTTTTATTAACACCTGTTAATGTATTTGAATAATTACAACCTCCAGTTTAAAGTGAGTGCACTCTTGCAATGGCCATGTATTATTTCTAGAAGTCACTTGGCTCACCCTACCTCTTGCACGTATCTCCAGATTGGCAGCTAGGTCCTTCTTGTTGATGAGATTGAGTACCTGTGCAGCCAAAGCTAGGGCAGGGCCGTCTCCACAGTAGCTCAGCATGAGGCCTGCGATGTCCATGGCATCCGCCTTCTCCAGGTGGCCCCGAGGGATGCTGCATGGGGCACCCTCCATCTGCTGCACCTCACACAGCTTGAGCCTGAACCTCTTCAGCTCAGCTTCCAGGAGATCTTCCAGCACGGAGGTCAGGAAGTCCCGGGCACTCAGAGCCATGCTGCTGAGCTGTTAGGGAAAAGGTACAGGATGGAGAATATGCAGCAAAAATAAATGAGAGTACCAGGAGTGGAGGAAAACAGGGCTGACCAACACCAGAACTGCTAGTGTGCTGCACTTAGCCAGTGTGAGGCAGAGTGAGTGTGCGGTACCTGTTCTTTAGTGGTGTAGTAATGTGTGTGAGGGGAGGGGGGGGGGCATTGTTCGGAGATACTGTGAAGTACAAAAGTTAGTTTCTTTTCTTTTTCCTCCTATTTTTTTTTTCTAGCTAACTGTTCCAGGGTGACTGGTAATAGCCTGTCATATTTTTCATGGTGGTCTTTGCACACTATATAGGGCAGGAAGGTGATAAGGATTTTTTTTTTAGGAGAAGGGGGATTATTCATTATGACAATGGAAAATACTAGCTAGTAACCACACTTGTATGTATGCAGCCAAATCCCATAAGGATATTTTGTGAACAGTTTATACTCTTTTCTCATGATTATGAATAAACTACAAATGCTGTTCACAATAATGCTGTACCAGGACTTTAGGCCTTGGCAAGAAACTTGTACTGCTGCTGTCTGTGCCGCTCCTGTTCTGTGGTGGGGCTGCACGCCTGAAGGAAGCTTAAGAACAAAATAATTGCTATACTGGTATTGGGTCAGACCAAAGGTTCATCAAGCCCAGTATCCTATTCCCAACAGTAGATGATCCAGGTCGCAAGTGCCTAACTACTACTACTACTACTTAACACTTCTAAAGCGCTACTAAGGTTACGCAGCGCAGTACAGTTTAACAAAGAAGGACAGTCCCTGCTTAAAGGAGCTTACAAAATGTGCCGTCAATCAAATTGGGGCAGTCTAAATTTCCTGAATAGAGGTAAAATGGTTAGAGGCCGAAGGCGACATTGAAGAGGTGGGCTTTGAGCAAGGATTTGAAGATGGGCAGGGAGGGGGCTTGGCGTATGGGCTCAGGAAGTTCATTCCAAGCATAGGGAGAGGCGAGGCAGAAAGGGCGGAGCCTGGAGTTGGCGGTGGTGGAGAAGGGTACTGAGAGGAGGGATTTGTCATGTGAGCGGAGGTTTCGGGTAGGAGCGTAAGGGGAGATAAGGGTAGAGAGGTAATGAGGGGCTGCAGATTGAGTGCATTTGTAGGTTAGTAGGAGAAGATTGAACTGTATGCGGTACCTGATCGGAAGCCAGTGAAGTGACTTGAGGAGAGGGGTGATATGAGCATAACGGTCCATGCAGAAGATAAGGCGTGCGGCAGAGTTCTGAACGGATTGAAGGGGGGATAGATGGCTAAGTGGGAGGCCTGCGAGGAGTAGGTTGCAGTAGTCAAGGCGAGAGGTAATGAGAGAGTGGACGAGAGTTCAGGTGGTGTGCTCAGAGAGGAAAGGGCGAATTTTGCTGATGTTATAGAGAAAGAAGCGACAGGTCTTGGCTATCTGCTGGATATGCGCAGAGAAGGAGAGGGAGGAGTCGAAGATGACTCCGAGGTTGCGTGCAGATGAGATGGGGAGGATGAGGATGCCATCGACTGAGATAGAGAGTGGATGGAGAGGAGAAGTGGGTTTGGGTGGAAAGACAATACGCTCTGTCTTGGCCATGTTCAGTTTCTGGTGGCGGTTGGACATCCAGGCAGCAATGTCGGATAAGCAGGCCAATACTTTGGCCTGGGTTTCCGCAGTGATGTCTGGTGTGGAGAGATAAAGATCCCAAAATGTGGTAGTTAGGTTCCATGAGTTTATCCTAGGGAAAAACAGTGAATTTCCCCAAGACCACCTTAGTAATGACTTATGGACTATTCTTACAGGAACTTGTTCAAACTGGTTTTAAACCCAGCTACACTAACTGCTTTTATTTATTTCTTTATTTCTTTATTTATTTATTTATTTATTTATTTAAAAGATTTATAACCGACCTATGCAGCCATCTAGGCGGGTACAACATAACACTCATTTAAAAAAAACAGATAAAAACATATTTTTTTAAAAAACATACAAAACAGTCAATGCCCCAGAAACACCTGAAACCCCTCCCCTAGGCTCAAACAAACACTTTACAGAACAACCAGGTTTTCAACTGCATTTTAAACTGAGACACAGAAGAGAGCTAGCACATGCCAAAGGAAGAGAATTCGACAAAGAAGGGCCAGTTCGAATTTCCTCTAAACGAACTTGATGAAATGGACAACCAGCAAGCTCAAACCTTGAGATCACAACACTCTGGGAGGGCAGTAAATCTGCAAACACTGCACTAAAGCCAACAGAGCAACACCCTGATGTGCCTGGAATACCAATAACAAAATCTTAAACTCAATACGCTGTGCCACAGGTAACCAAGATAACATCTTCAATTGCAGCGTAATATGCACCTCCCGACTCAAACCCAAGAGAAGCCATGCTGCAGAGTTCCAGAGACCACACAATAGGGCATTACAATAATCAAAATGAGGTAGCTCATAACTCTGCAGCACCGTACAAAAATTCTCCGAGGAGAAAAAATTCCAAAGCCAAGATACCAATTGCAGTTTAAAAAAGACAATCCTAACCATTGAGGCCATTTGTTGCTTAAAAGACAGCTTAGTATCCAAAAGTGTACCCAAACTACAAAGCAAAGTAACCACTAGAACAAAAACAGAATCCAAGGTAAACCCCATAACTGGACATGGCTCACCAAATCAAGAGAGCCATAAGATCTGTGTCTTCGCCATGTTCAAAGTCAACCCATTCTCACACATCCAGGACTACACGGTCAAAAATAATTCTGCACCAACGCAACAATATTCTCCTCTACAGGACGGAGGAACAGCAAAATAAAATTGCAAATTATCTGTGTAAAGGCAATAACTGACTCCCAGGTCAGCTAACACCTGACACATAGGATGCATGAACAGGTTAAACAGCAAGATGACAAGCAGGAACCTGGCAGCACACTAGACATCACAGGCACCCATCAAGAAACACATGAATGCTGAACTACCTGAAAAGAACGGTCTGCCAAAAAAGTCCAAAACTAGGTCAACACATTGCCTTTCAATACCAAAAAAGTGAAGCCACTCTAACAAAGCTCATGACTAACAGTATCAAATGCAGCCACTACATCTAATGAGATCAACAAAAATCGCTTGTCCTGCCCAAACCCAAAACGGATCTCAACCTCCAGCAACAAACTCCAGAGCTTAATTATATATTGAGTGAAAACATATTTGTCTTCAATTTCTTTTATATGTTTTACTTAGGAACTTCATGGCATATCCCCTAGTCTTGTACTTTTGAAAGAGGAAACAACTGATTTTGCATTTACATGTTCTACTCTACACATTATTTTATAGGCCTCTGTCGTATAATGTAAACCCTTAACCTCTTCCACACATCTTTTTATTTTTTTTCCTAACCATTTTCCTCAATTTATCATAGTCTCTATTTTGAAATTTATTTTTATTAAGATTTTGAAATTTATAAATTCCATAAAAATGAAAGAAAATACATCGATTTAGCCCACATTAAGGAGAGAACAATGGAGTTTACTGGGAAAATACTTTACAAAGATGGAAACCTTCTAATTGAATAGGCTCAAAAAAGACAAATTGTCTCCCTTGCCAAGTAACCAAACATCTGTAGGTGAACCTCAAAAAATAAAGTTCCCCTTACTGCTGAAACTTCAGGGTTCTTTTAACTAAGCTGCGGTAAGTACTAATATGTGCTCTACCATGGGCCACGCTCAGGCTTTCCATGGTAGTTTTGGCATCTGCACACACTTAACACAGGGGCGGAGAGTAGAAGTGCCCAGCGCTAATCTGTTAGTGCAGATACATCACTGCGTGCTAACCAATTGGCACGATTAGTGCAGGAGCCCTTACCACCTAGAAAATAGGTGTCAGAAAGTGCTCATGCACTAATGGCCACACGCAAATGGGGAAATAGAAAATGCAACCCTTTTACAGCAGCGCTAAAAGTGGTCTCGGCGCAAGGGAAACCCACACGCTAGTAATAGTGCAGTTCAATTTTTAAGCTCAGGTCAGTAAAAAAGCCCCTTAGATTTCAACTCAAAAAATAATTTTTTTCTCAGCTGCGTGGCACAAGCTACATCAAAGAATATTTGTACCTTCTGGCTACAAAATAAAATTTATTTCCTTTAAAAAAAAAACAACTTTCAAAATCACATTTTTTATGTTTCTTGGCAGAGAACATGACAAGGAGAATAGGTCTAGAATTAACAATATTTGAAAAATTCTCAAGAAAGTTTGTTAAATTCATGCTATCTCCCTCTAGGGAATCAAAGGCTCTCCCTCACATCCTCTAGTTGAGTACATTGAGAAATTTGATACATAGAACCACCTTACAATATTTCATTAAAAGAATATCTGGGAGGAAGTGACATCATCATCAGCGATGGCTGCTTGAGATCTCAGATCCTCACTCCCCGTTTCTAATCAGCTAGGAATCTAACCCATCAACTGAGCAATTGAACCCTCTATTATTAGCAACCAAAAACTTATTTATCTTGTCAGTGTGAGAGTATGTCCTGTAAGGTAAAAGCAGTGGATCTTACTAAGTACTACGCCTCGGCATTGCAGGCCCCGTGACCAAAGGTAGAGTTCATGGCAGCTCGCAAGACAGGCCTTCCCAGCACCTGCTCCCTACTAGCGCACACAACACAGCAGGGACTCCATTGCTGGATCTAGTGCGTGAATTGTGCCTTTGGTTTTAGTTTAGAGTTTATTAAAATATGCTATACCAGTAAGACTAACTCACAGATCGTAGTGGTGTACAAATATTTTTTTAAAAGCATAGAAAAAGAAAGCAACTACAATATATTGATAGGAAATGAATTCACACACCATGCTCAAAGAATAAAGGTAGGGTAGAATAGAAAGAGAGAAACTGTACATAGGCTGAGGAGGAGGGGGAAGGACTGGAGAAAATGGATAATAGTGTATAGGCAATAATGAGCAGGGGCTTGTGGATCAAGGGTGGGCTTCTTAAGGATAGGCCTTACTATGGCAGACTTCCAACTTTGTGAGACCTGCCCTGAGGAAAGACTGGCATTGGTCACATGTAGGAGGATGTAAGGTAAAAGATTTAAATCTGGAATTTTTAGCCAAGAGGAGGGAAAAGGATCTAACTCGCAGAAAATGGATTTGGTACCAGTAAGGGCCACCAAGAGGGAATACAGGGACTGCAGTTGGAATATAGACCAGGGGGCAGTGCCGGAGAGAGAAGGTGATACTGTAGTGGGGGAGGGGTGGGGGAGGAGCAGAAAGTAAGTTCTTTAAATTCTGAACCTTGGTAGAGAAATATTGTGAAAGGCAGTTCGCGGTGGGGAGCAGGGAGGTGCTACTAGGCTCCTTAGGAGGTGAAGTTAGTCCATGAAAAATGGAGAATATCTCTCTAGTAAGATTAGGGGCTTTCCTAATGCATTCTGCAAAGTAAAGCACTTTGGATTTGCGCAGATGAAAATTATAATCCTTCAGTTTAGATCTATAGAGTTGTAGGTAGGAGGGTAATTTAGTCTTTTTCCAGGAACGTTCATATCTGTGTAGTTGCTTTTTAAGAAGACACTGAGGCATATTTTCAAAGCACTTTGGGAGGCTAAGTTCCATAGGTTTCTATGGAACTTTGGGAGGCTAAGTGCTTTGAAAATGAGCTTGAAAGTCCACTATGGTACCATGGTTGCTTATGACGAGAGGCCACAGCCCTGGATGGTTTAAGTGGAGCAATCTGATCAAGTACAAAAGGCAGGATAGAGTGAAGACAGTTAACCTGATCGTCAATGTTGTGTTTGGACGTGAGCCCTTGGACCTAGGCTGAGGCCTAGGGTAAACTGAGCCTATGCTAGCACAGAGACACAAAGGCTATAAATCCCAGCATGCTCAGGGAAACCAGATAGCACCACCAGGAAGGAAAGATAGAACACTCATACAGGCCACAAGGCTGAACTGGAACCCACACGTAACAGAGTCCAAGCGCATGGGCCACAAGGCTGAACTGGAAACCAAACACACAGGAAGAAAGGGGAAAGAAACAGAACAAGGTCCCCTAAGAGAATACTAACCAGGCAGCACATGCTGCACAAAATACAGCCACAACGAAAGGTCAAAAGACCATGCACACAGGCACAAACAATAACTAAAGGGTTAACGGGAAACCACCCAGAGAGGCAGCTCAGGGCTGTGCTAGAAGCCACAGCTAAACAGAAGAGCAAGCCACACAGATGCAAACAACAGATTAATCAAGTAAAGGGTTAACGGGAAACCACACAGAGAGGCAGCTCAGGGCTGTGCTAGAATCCACAGCTAAACGGAAGAGCAAGCCACACAGATTCAAACAGCAGAGACAGAATGTAAAGGGTTAAAGGCTAACCACACAGAGAGGCAGCTCAGGGCTGTGCTAGAACCCACAGCTAAACGGAAGAGCAAGTCCACACAAAAGAACAGCTCACAGCTGAGCTAACAAGTATAGCTAAACGGAGGAGCAAGCTCTCACAGACTCAAACAGAAAATACAGAAAGTAAAGAATTAAAGGCTAACCACACAGAGAGGCAGCTCAGGGCTGTGCTGGAACCTACAGCTAAATGGAAGAGCAAGCCCACAGAAAAGAACAGCTCACAGCTGAGCTAACAATCACAGCTAAACAGAGGAGCAAGCTCTCACAAACTCAAACAGCAGATACAGAAAGTAAAGGGTTAAAGGCTAACCACACAAAGAAAGAACCCACGCTGCACTACAAGCACAGACACAGGAGGATCAGAAGATAAGCTCACAGCTGAAGGAATTAATGTTAGAGCGTCTTACACAAACAGAAGTAGGCTTAAATAGCGTCTTGCATCTGACATCATCCTCCTCAGTCATTAGCCCAATCCCTGACATAGCCAATCAGGATCAAGACCCTGTTGCTACCATGCTTGTCCCAGTAGGATCATAACAGTCAAGATCTTGGGTGGTAAAGTCCGGAGGAAAAGAAAAGAGCAATGAGGGGATTGCCTGTGGGCCAACCTGGGAAAGGTGCCTATACCAATGAGAAGAGGAAGATGGCTCAGGTATCTGAAGAGAGGGTTTAATAGTGAAATAGACTGCCAAGAGGTCAGTCCATGGAATGGTGCTGAAGCTGAAGGAATCAAGCATAGGAGAGGAATCTGGAGAACACACAACAAGATCCAACATATGGCCCTTCTGATGGGTGGGGAAATGAACTAGTTGACTGAGATTCAGGTTGGATAGCAGGGAAAGAAAATGCCTCGATTGGGGATTCTGCGGAATATCAACTTGGATATTAAAATATCCTAAGATCAGGACATCTGAGTAACAGACGGAAGTGTCAACAAGAAACTGGTAAAAGGAATCCCATGAAGCATGGGTCAGAGACGGTGGGCAATAGCATAGAACAAAAATAAAATGATTAGGAATGCAGACTCTAGCTACTAAGGCCTTAGAATAGGAAATGTAGGTGCTAACTCGATTAACTGGAATTTAGTAGAGAATTGCTAAGCCACTCCACCCAGGGAAAGGATATCAAAATCACCCGGTAGACATTCAAATAAGTAGCTTTCCTTACCATTTCGGATCCAGGTTTCTGTAAGACAGAGTATGTCAAGCCCAGAAGAAATAATAAAAAGTTATGAATGAGAGAGGTTTTTGTGCGTAAGGATCTGCAATTTAGTAGGCCAACCATATCAAGCTCTTGACACAAGGAGCAAAACAAAGTGGATGAACATAGGAGAGAACCCGAGGAAGCAACGGTGAACAGTATCGAAGAGCCAGCAGGATGATTACCGACTAGTACAGGGATAGCATACAGGGATAGCATATTGTGGTCGCGAAATGCTAAAACTAGGGAAATTGGTACAGTATTCTGATAGTGAATAGGCCAAAAGCAGCACGGTCAGGAATGAAAGTAACAGCCACGAAAACATGTGAAGGTGGGGGTGCAAAATATATATGAGCGCGGGGACCAGAGGCGTAGCCAGGTTTTGATCTCAGGGGGAGCAGACTTTTATAAAATAGGCGCCGGTTGGTGGCAGCTAGACAGCAGTGTCTGTGTTGTTGCTCAAGGACTGTGGCGGGCACTGATTAATATGGGCTGTCTCTGTTGCGTCCTGCCTACAAGGAATCAGTAAGTTACATCAGGAGGCAGGATGCAGAAGAGGTCCCTGGAGTGGCCAGAGCAGGCAACCTGTCTTCTTAACTACAAAGTAAAAATATTCAAATTGTGACCATCACCTCAGGAATAGCACACACATTCCTTCCAGTGCTAGACACCTTGTTTAAATCAGATGGGCTTTTGTGTGGTGACTCTACAGGATGTGGAGACCACTAGTCTTCAGGATTTTTAATTTGGTTGACAAGGACCACCAAAGGCGACCCTTGCCCCAGAGTGGCTGAGCCCACTTTCAAATAGGGCTAGGCACTTTGCCATTCAGGTTTTCAGGCTATCCACAATGAATCTGCATGAAAAAGATTAGCATGTAATGGAGGCAGCATATGCAAATCAGTTTCATGCATATTTAATGTGGATATCCTGAAAACCTGACTGGCAAGGGGGTACTCCAAGACCAACTTGGGAAACACTGCCCTAGAACACAAAACTTACCACCCCATAACAGCCCAAACCCACCTATGAAAAGACAATGCAATATATATTACACTGGGTTCTCGAGCACCAATATACCTACTATTGGGAAACTGGAACAAGCTGCACTGTTACACATTCCTACACAGACACTACATGCTAGCAGAATTCTTCACCTCAGTTGCACATGCAGAACATGAACAGACCCTCATCTATATAATATGAGTAGCCATACTGGGTCAGACCAAAGGTCCATCTAGCCCAGTATCCTGCTTCCAACAGTGGCCAACCCAGGTCACAAGCACCTGGCAGAAACCCAAACTGTGACAACATTCCATCCTACCAATCTAATACAGAATAGGGAGCCACAAAAAACAACAACAAAAGTTGAAATAGAGACCCCCCTCCTCTCTGCCCAAGAAAACCAGACTCTATAAACAGTGCAATACTGGTAAAAAGAAACAGAAAAGCATTTTCTCCTGTACTTTGCAAAATAAACATAGAAAAATATACATTTTACAAAGCAGGTACATCTCAATCCTTACAAAGTATTAAATAAAAATAATGGTTTTTTTTTTTCTACCTTTGTTGTTTGGGAATTTGGCTGGTCCCAGTCTTTTTTTTCCATGTTCCATGAGTCAGCCTTACAAATTCTTTTCCAAGCTGGCCTTTCCATTTCTTCTCTCTCCTCTTGTCTTCTTCCTTTCCTTCTCTACATCTATTTGGCACTGATCTGTGCTACCATCTTTCCCCTTTTCCAAAATTACCTCTTTGTCTCCCATCTCATCCTTTTTTCACGTCCCTATCTCCTTCTCCCCTTTCCAATAGTGCCCTCTGTGTCCCTATCTCCTCCCCCCTTTCCAGTAGTGCCCCTCTATGTCTCTATCCAATCTCAGTTTTCCCTTCCCAGTGAAACCATCATCGCCATACTCTCAAAACAAAGTAAGCAAACCTATGAGCTGCTGCATCCATGTTGTCACTCTTTATTGTTGGTAGCATTTGTATTTAATCTCACTTATATTTTCAAACATGCCAATTTGTGCAGTATACGGATGTACACAGAAAACGAATAACAACGGAACGGAATATAGGTAGAGTAGTAATTTGTTGTAAATCGTAATCAGTGTGTCATTTGGAGGGGCTAGTTATAGAGGCACTCTAGCACGTGTTATATTCGTGCGGAGATTTTTTTTTTCTCCTGGTAAAGGCCACTAAAACAGAATATAAGAAAGCCAATGAACTGCATTAGGGGCTTATAGCCCATTTAGTTATGTTTAAACAAAAGAGATCTGCATTAAGAAAATATTTATTTTTATTTTGACCTATAAAACCACTAAACAGAATAATCCATTTGTGTATCTAAAATGTAAATTCCTACAAATGAGATGATGTGAAAATGTGATTCCATGTGCCCCAATGAAAGGTGAGTTTAATTTTACTTCCATTTAATTTCAATATATTCTATCATCTTTATTACACCAGCTTCCCAAGGCAGAGTACAACAACAGTTAAGATAAACTTATCAGGAAACAGGATATCCTCACTGAAATCTTGAAAAGATCTTGAAATCCTCACATGAAAAGAAATTCAAATTCCATCTTCATGCACAAGCTATTCAATATGCAATGATCTCTGGGTTTAAGATGGAGGAAGAGGTCGGGGGGGGGGGGGGGGGGGGGGGTGTGATGTAGGAATTTGCTTGCTAGGGCTGAACACAGGGATGCAGAGCCTGGAATCTGTAGGACAGAGAGTTCCTTTGGAGTAGGGGAGAGGAAGCTTGCACTGCTGCATTCTAAGCTGTAAATGTTCTAAGGCAAAGGGTATCTGTAATTTGCATGTTGGGATCTGGCAGTTTTCAACAGCACTTTGCTGAGGAAACTTTGCAGAGAGAATTGGTTAAAACCTGAACCTTAAGCTAAGGGTACAAGCTTTTTTTCTTTCTTTTAGATTTTTAAGTGTGCTTTGGAATTTAATCTGACTTCTGAGCATCACCTGCCCTACCTCTTAAAACTCATTTTACCTGACAACCATGATCCCTGCAGCAATTTTAGCAATTGGCACTTAACCTTCGAATCTCAGGTGTCCTCGGTGGTTACTAAATCTTTTAAATTTCTTTGGAAGCTAAAGCGTATTAGACCCTTTTTTCAATTGATATTTTCAGATTACTTGTCCAGTCTCTTGTCTTGACCCAATTTGATTATTGTAATTTTATCTATGCAGAATGTATCATAAGGAAACTGCAAACTGCCATGCTTTTAGAGGGCTACTCCTTTGCTGGTACATTTGCATTGGCTTCCCATTAGGGCCAAGATTGTATTCAAACTCTGTGCTCTCATATTTCAGATTTTGTATGGTATTGCCCCTGACTATATGTTGCCCCTTGTTACTTTGCCTTCTCGCAATTTAATCCTTGGTACAAGAGTCTACCTGCATCTTCATTTTCCTATCTGTAAGAAAGTTGTTTACAAATCTATATATTCAGCTACTTTTTTCATACCAAGGGATTAAATGGTGGAATTCCATGCCAAAAACTATAATATCCCAACATGATTACTTGGTTTTATGTATGTTTTTGAAGTCTTTCCTTTTCAAAATATTTTGATCCTGGTGCCTAATCTCCCACTTCCATTCCTCCCCATTATGCTTTAATATTGAATTCTTTATGTGTTTATGATTCTTTCCTTATTGATATGTGGGTTTTTGTATTTTGATCCATATTCTGTAATGACTTCTTTTTAGCTTATTAGCCACATTGAACTCAAAATTGTGTGGGGTACAAATGTCATAAATAAATAAATAAAGGGTGTTCCTCCCACGACAAACCCTATGCCAGCTCAAAGCTGGCATTAGGGTTTGCCAGGGCATTGAGGAAGAATGGTAGTTAAGCCCCACCCAGCGCATCCCAATATTTGATCCTCCAAGTTAGCTGATTGTGATCACAGCTGTCGATTCAGATTCATCCCCTGCTCCTCTCACTTCTCTACCCTTGTTTGCACCATCCCTGTATGGATATGTATTACTCCTTCTTAGTGTGTGTGCGCTATTTACTTTCCCATCTGTAGTTCATTTCTCATATCTATCATATTTGTTGCTATTTATTAGTATTGTAAACTGCTTAGGTCTGCCTGTTAGTTCAGGCGGTATATCAAATTACCGTAAATAAATAAAAATAAATAAATATTATGATGTCCGCCTTAGGAAAGGTGCTTGATGCCCATGGTTATAAATTCTATTGGAGAAATGCTATCCATCTAGACCTGATGGAGAGTTGGGCTCCACCTTTAAACTAAAATTGAACAGAGAGAAAACAAAATTTCTGTTATTCTCTAACTCTCACCGTGTCATAAACGGTCACAGCTTCACAATTGACAATGTTGCTTATCCACTGGAGTCCCAACTAAAGATACATTGGCATAATAATTGATTCCTATATATTATTCGACATCCAAGTCCAAGCAATCATCACAAAAACCTTTAAAGCAATGTGGAAACTAAAAAGAATCAGACATCTCTTCCCTAATGGTATGTTTAGAACCTTAGTACAAACATTAGTATTATCACACTTTTGATTATTGCGATGGCATTTATGCTGGCTGTAAGGAATCTTCCTTGGAAAAAACTGTGGACGACTGAAAATACAGCATCCAGATTAGTCTATAAAGCTGCAAGATTTGAAAGTACAGCCCCTTTGCTTATAAAGTTACACTGGCTACCAATGGCCATGGGAGGAGCACCCTTATTTATTTATTTCTGACATTTGTACCGCACATTTTTCCACACAAGTTTGAGTTCAATGTGGTTAATAAACTAAAAAGAAGTCATTACAGAATATGAATCAAAATACATAAACCCACACATCAATAAGTGGAGGAGTGGCCTAGTGGTTAGAGCACTGGTCTTACAATCCAGAGGTGGCCAGTTCACATCCCACTGCTGCTCCTTGTGATCTTGAGCAAGTCACTTAACCCTCCATTGTCTCAAGTACAAACTTAGATTGTGAGCCCTACTGGGACACAGAAATATCCAATGTACCTAAATGTAACTCACCTTGAGCTACTACTGAAAAAGGTGTGTGCAAAGTCTAAATAAATCAAAGCCAGAATAACATTCAAACTATGTACATTTGCTTTCAAAACTCTATATGGCTTAACCCGTGATTATATGCAACCGTTAATTGATCACCTCCTGCGCAATGCCCTCCCTGGTTCAGGAGATTATCTAACCCTCCATTATCCCAGTTGCAAAAATGTGATCTACATGTCAATCTACATGCCAGGCTTCCCTTACCACTGTACCAAATGGTGGAATTCCTTCCCGAAATTCATCAGATGGGAACCTAATTAATTGATATTTCGGAAATACCTCAAAGCCTCTCTGTTTAAGCAATTTCTCATGGATGATCAGAATTAATTTAAACCCCTAATTGTATAATTATTCAATTTCTCAGTTCCATTATAATTGTTACTATACATGAATGACTATAAATTGTTTCCTTTTTGCGTCTAGCATTTGTTTCCATATTACATATTGTAATACTCAATCCTCATTTATTTTGTTATTACTACTTAATGTATACTATCCCACATCACTTTTTGTAATGTTATTCACAATAAGTTGTTAGCCGCATTGAACCTGATCTATTGGGATAATGTGGGATATAAATGAAATAAATACATAATAAATAAATAAAATAAACGGTGCCCAGTTTTCAAAAGTAGCACCTCTAACTGCCGCGCCACTAAAAAAACAACCCCCAAACTAGCCCACTTCCCAAAACCTCACCCTTACAACTGCTCCACCACTCCTAAATTGCCACCACTCTCTAAAGCTACACACCCCTACAACTAGCACACACCTTCCAAACTGCCCCCACCCCCTACAATTACTCCACTACCCCAACTACCTCCTGCAAGTACCTCATCCCCTAAACTGCCCCACTCCCAAAACTACCACCCTGCAACTACCCTCAGCCCCCTACAGCTACCTCCCTACAGATACAACACGTGCACGGCACAAACACAACACACAATACTGGTATACAGATGCACACGTACATACCATAGGCACACACATACAAGGGTTGTAAAATAATTCTCTGTCCCTTAGGGGATGTATTTTTAATCATTCTGATCTATATTTCAGCTTCTTTGTTGGGTTAATTGTACTGTGAAAACTGACTGAATCATATAGGTTTGGTTGTTCTGTGTGCTTCCATCTAATATTACTCTTTTAAATAGAACAAAGACTAGGGGACACATCTTGAAGTCACTAAGCAGTGCATTTAAAACAAATAGCAGAACATAAAATTTCACTCAACATATAGTTAAGCTCTGGAACCTGTTGCTGGAGGATGTGGTAACAGCAATTAGCGTAGCTGAGTTTAAAAGAGATTTGAACAAATTCCTGTAAGAAAAGTCCTTAAACCCTTCTTAAGGTAGACCTGGGGGAAGCTATTGCTTATGCCTTGGGGTATGTAGCAAGAAATCTGGCTACTTTTTAGGATTCTGCCAAGTACCCGTGACCTGGACTGGCCACTGTTGAAAACAGGATACTGAGCTAGAATATGGATCTTTGGTCTGACCCACTATTACAATTCTTCATTCTTCTGACATTTACCTAGTCAGTACTGGAGTAATTGAAATAATCCATTATTATTATTATATTGCAAATGTTGTTAGTTTCCCTTATTTCTGTTGGCATTTCATCATCTGTCTGTTCAGTCTGGCCGTCTAGTATACTGGTAGTCTACCCCCACCACTATTCTCCCTCCTCCTCCCATGGAATTTCTATCATGCAGATTCTGCAGTACATTTTTGTGTCCAGCTTGAACTGCTTCTGTGCCTGTTCTGAGGTGCCATATCCTATGCTGGCAACTTACCTACAGGTTAGAAGAGGTCCTGCAGCACTGCTCTTTTTCTGCTGAATGTAAATGAAATATACTTACATAAGTCTGAAGAATAAAATGCGGAAGTGCTGACTGATGGCTTTGGCTCCGATCCCTGTTTCTGTGTACAGCAGTGAAATGTGGAAGAACAATGTTTCTTTATAATTAGACTTTAGCCCAGTAGCCTTGCATGGAGTGTGGGTACTCTTCTCTCTTAGCCAGCACTGACACAGTCCCTTAATAAAGTTCCATTTGATCCCCCCCCTCCCCCCCCCCCAGGGGTTTTGGTGAAATGAAAGATTATACTCCTGGAATAAACTGCTTGAGGAAATGGGGGGGCTCTTGATGCAGACACAAGACAGTAACTAACTCATTAGTCTCACTCAAACACACACACAAGGAGTACTCAGGCTGCACATACTGCAGCAGGACATGTTTATCCACTCCTACCCTAGCTGAGATAACATTTAACCATTTCTCTGATCTCATGTACAACTTTCTTTTAAATCAATCACCTTACTTTCTAACCCTTCTATATGTTACATCTTTGCTTTACCCTTCACTATCACCTATAATGTTCTATTACGTATTGTGTTGACATTGTAAATAGTATACCATGCCATACTTTGTATTGTTTTTGAATAATTTTACTGCTGTAATTGCCTATTGCTCACGTTTGATCTATTCTTACTGTACACCGCCTTGAGTGAATTCCGTCAAAAAGGCAGTAAATAAATCCTAATAAATAAATAAAATAACTAAGTAATTGTTGCACTCACCTTACAGCAGGGGTTCTCAACCCAGTCCTTGGGACATACCTTGCCAGCCAGATTTTCAGGATATCTTCTATATAATAATTTGTCAATTTGTGTCCCTGGATGGCTGGCTGTCTGGGTTTGTAACCGTATGCAAATGAGTTACTACGTAATTGGCTCACCTCCAACCTTCCCTTCCCTCCCCTCTGTGTCCCGCCCTCGCGGAAAGAGGAAATTACGTCAGAGGAAGGTGGGACACTGAGAGGGAAGGGAAGGCTGGAGGCAAGCCAAGCCGAGCCTGCCGCTTTCACTGACGCCGCTGCGACTTCAGGTATAAAAGTTTTAAAGGAAGAGCGGCAGGAAGGAAAGGAGGGCTGTTGTGGGAGAAGAGGGCAGGCAGGTGAGGGCTGGGGTTGAACAGGAACTCGGGTGCTTAAAAGAGAGGCAGGTGGGGACTGGGGTGAATCACTGGACATGGATGGGGTGGGAGGGCAGAGGAGAATCACTGGACATGGATGGGATGGGATGGCAGGGGAGGGCAGGGGAGAATCGCTGGGCAGGGGAGAGAGGAGAAATCGCTTCGATGATAGCCGTCCTAGGGCCTGTTTCATTTTTGGAGAAACAGGCTTTTTTGCTTGTCCTCAATAAATATGCATGCTCCTCTGAGCTACCATCTCAATCCCTTATAACTCTTTATTGAAAGACAACATCTTTACATAAAACTTGAATAACCCGTAACAAAGGAATTACCTCCCCTCACTGTATTACTCACACCATCATCACTCCAACTGTTGCCAAATCACACAACCATCTTAAAATTATACATGTATTACACCGTTTTAAAAATGACTTTACGCTCTATCCGACCTGAATAATGAAATAACTGTAATACTGAAATTTTTCACAAATACATTATTCCTGCTAAGAATGCACTTTTCATTCACTAGAGTGTCATTTATTTGTGTGGAAAATCCACTCTCCTTTTCAAGTCCTATCATTGCAAAGTCTTAGCATTTAGAAGTGGTATATAAATCAGTGTGCATGTCCATGAATAACTCTGTGGTTAACACAACTGCCGGTCATCGAACAAATCTCTGAACCAAATCGGGAGCTGAACAGAAGCAATGGCTAATTCAAGTGAAGTTGGGATTTTCAGAGGTTTGCTCAAAGACCTGCAGGCAAGGAGGCCTTTGGGAGAAGCTCAGAACAGAATAAAATGACCTGCAGAGACATTATCGGTGCCTAGGGCCAAGAAGAGCAGCGGTAGCCCACTAGTGAGAATCCTGGTACTGGTGATTGCAGAGCTCTGTTAAGGGCTGGTAAGCCTGAACCCCAGTAGGGAGAACCCTAGAGGTTCATCTTGAAGAAAGGACCAGCGAGCGACAAAGACTCTGTGGTACAGTTGGTACTAGGGGCCCAGCAAGGGAGGAGGCTCCCTGGTTGTAGCCAGCACCAGGAGCCCAGCGGAGCACTAGGAGCCCAGTGGAGGAGGACAATTCTCAGGAGGACTGCCAGTCCTCAGAGCCCAGTGAAAGTTTCCAGGAAGAAGCAGAAGAAACAGGCATATCCAGCCTGGAAGTCCAGCACAGCATCCACCAGCCCAAGAAGTCTCTAGTGGAATGAGGGGACTGGGAGAGGGTGAACTTGCAAGTTAAGGAGAGGAGGGACCTAGGCAACATTAGCCATGCCTACACAATGATTTAACTAAGCAGCAGGGAAGAGCTTACAGCTATTACCATGGCAAGCAAGACAGAAAAGGTTTTAAAGGTGTGAAAGACTATAAATTACTGGTTCTAAAGATCTGAGTTATAGGCTATCCCACTGTCAGTTGGTGTACCTTAAGGATCTGTCCTGGGACCTCTTCTTTTCTCCATCTATACTTCTTCCCTTGGTACTCTGATCTCATCCCATGGTTTTCAGTATCATCTTTACGCTGATGACTCCCAGATCTACCTCTCCACACCAGAAATCTCAGCAGGAATCCAGGCCAAAGTATCAGCCTGCCTGTCTGACATTGCTGCCTGGATGTCTCAGCGCCAGTGATTTTTTTGTGCCAGTACACAACGGTACGGCGTACCAGCACCTTTTTTGCACCCCCGCCCCGGCGACCCTCCCGGCGAGTCCTGCACTTAATTTTTTTTAAGACTCAGAGGCGCGAACGATGCAGGCAGCAATTGAAAGAGGCTGTCTGCGTCGGAGCTTCCCTCTGCGAGTCCCGCCTATGCGGAAACAAGAAGTTGTAACAACGTAGGCGGGACTCGCAGAGGGAAGCTCCGATGCAGACAGCCTCTTTCAATCGCTGCCTGCATCGTTCGCGCTGCTGAGTCCGAGATGAATTCCTGTACATGGGAGAGGGGAGGACAGGGAATGGAGAATTGCTGGACATCGCTGGCAGGGGAGGGCAGGGAATGGAGAATTGCTGGACATCGCTGGGAGGGGACAGAGAATTGTTAGACATTGCTGGGAGGGGAGGGGAGGGCAGGGAACGGAGAATTGCTGGACATTGCTGGGAGGGGAGGGGAGGGAAGGGAACGGAGAATTGATGGACATCGCTGGGAGGGCAGGGAACGGAGAATTGCTGGACATGGCTGGGAGGGGAGGGAACAGAGAATTGCTGGACATTGCTGGAAGGGGAGGGAAGGGAATGGAGAATTGATGGACATCGCTGGGAGGGCAGGGAACGGAGAATTGCTGGACATGGCTGGGAGGGGAGGGAACAGAGAATTGCTGGATATTGCTGGGAGGGGAGGGCAGGGAACGGAGAATTGCTGGACCGCTGGGAGGGGGGGGAATGGAGAATTGCTGGACATCGCTGGGAGGGAACAGAGAATTGCTGGACATTGCAAGGAGGGGAGAGCAGGGAACAGAGAATTGCTGGGCATGGGAGGGCAGGGAAGGGAACAGAATTGTTGGACATGGGAGGGCAGGGAAGAGAACAGAGAATTGCTGGACATTGCTGGGAGGGGAGAGCAGGGAACAGAGAATTGCTGGGCATGGGAGGGCAGGGAAGGGAACAGAATTGCTGGACATAGGAGGGGAAGGCAGGGAAGGGAACAGAGAATTGCTGGACATGGGAGGGGAGGGAAGGTTAGAGAGAATTGCTGGACATGGGAGGGGAGGGCAGGGAAGAGAACTGCTGGACATCAATGGGAAGGGAGGGCAGGAATGAGAAGAGAGAATTGCTGACATGGATGGGAGGGGAGGGCAGGGATGAGAGAATCGCTGGATGTGGATGGCAGGAGGCAGAGAAGAATCGCTGGAAATGGATGGCAGGGGAGGATGGGACAGAGGAGAATCGCTGGACATGGGAGGGCAGGGGAGAGAGGAGACATGCTGGACATTGATGCAGGGGAGGGAAGAGAGGAAGGAGATGCACATGGATGGGAGAGCAGGGAAGAGAGGAGAAATGCTGGAAATGGATGGAGAAGGAGAGCAGGAGATAGAGGAGAATTGCTGGACTTGGATGGAGGAGAGGGGAAAGAGAATTATTGCTTTATATGGATACAGGGGAGGGAAGAGAGAGGAGAAGTGCTGGACATGGATGGAGGGGAGGAGAGAGGAGAAGTGCTGGTCATGGATGGAGGGGAGGAAAGAAAAAAGAAGAAGATGCACATGGATGGAGATGAGTGAAAGGGAAGAGGAGAAAAACTGCACATGGATGGAGAAAATAGGCAAAAGCTGGATCCATGTTATACCTACTCCAGTCAATTCCACGGAGGAGGACCCAGCTTTTACTTATGGATGCAGGGCAAGAAATGAAGAAGAAAGGAGGAAAGTAAAGAAATAAATGGAAAGGAAGCCCTGGAAACGGAGTTAAGAGAACAGATAGAGAGCAGCAGAATCAGAGACTGGGACCAATATGGATAGAAAAACAAAGTCACCAGACAACAAAGGTAGAAAAAATCATTTTATTTTCATTTTAGTGTTTGAAATAAGTCCAATTTGAGAATTTACATCTGCTGTCTTATTTTGCATTGGGTATACTGGAGCTGAAAGAGCTTACAGAAATTATTTATAATGAAAAAAATCATGTTATTTTTTTTCTTCTATACTAGTATAATATTTTCAATGATGTCTGTTTATATGCGCCATGGCTGGTATAAGGGGTGTGAGAAGAGCATAATCTCACCAATGCTTTTCTTCCCCAGGTGGAGGCACCATGCGCCAAGTGAGTAAGGGACTGATGGAGACTGCCTTCAGGAGGTTCCAGCTAAGTTGGGACCCAGATCCAGGAGCGCCCTGTAAGGGGGCGCTACAGATAGAATGAGACACTGGAGCTCAACCTGCATCTAGGGTCTTTCCCTTCGAATCGGAAGCATTTCTGAGAATGCTACTTTGGAAGGTCTGGATTTTTATTTCTTATCTAAAATAACTAACTTTGACTTTCATAACCTCTCTCCTGCACTTTTCTATGTCACTGGTACCCATATGTACCATAACAGCTGGCCCCTCCCGACAATCCTATTTAGATAACGCATTTGGTCCACTACTTCACTAGCAGGAAATTCTCATGTCTACTAGCTACCTAGTTATCTACATCCCTGATGACTGAATTGCCAATAACAACTACACATCTCCCAGTGGCACAGCCAAAACCAAAATTCTGGGTGGCTACTACAGGCATTCCACTTCTGTTTCCTTGGCTCCCCCCCCCCCCCCCAATTAAAATGTATACTACCACCTTAGCTGATGGGAGGCGTGGATCTCAAACCTCTGCCAGCGGAAGAAATCCAGAGCCACTCCAATCAATTAAAGCATAGCTGTCAGCAGTTCAAAATTCTGCCACTGACTCAGGCCCAATGAGAATGCATGCTCCGTTCTTGCACAAGGTGCTGGCGACAGCAGTGGAACTTTAAGCCACTGACAGCTGGGCTTTAAGTGATCAGGTCTACTTTGGATTTCTTCAGCTGGTGGGACTTGAGGATACCTGCCAGCCAGGGCCGCCGCGGCAGTGAGCCGGGCCTGGGGCAGGGCCGCCGCTCCCCCAGGATCGCCACCGCTGCCCCTCCCCACACAGAATTATCATCGCCCCTGCCCGCCCACCCAAAGTACCTTGGCTGGCCCTGCCAGCTGCAGGCAGCATGGCTCCTTCCTCTGCTCAGCATTGCCTGCCCCTGCAGCTGCTTTCCTCAGGTCACACATGCTCGGTCTCAAAACTGAGCATGTATGGCCTGATGCAGGCAATGCAAGGGGGGGACCAGCACCAGAGTTGTCTCTCTCCTCTCCTGTCGGAACGCGATCACCCGGGTCTCATCAGGAGCAGGAGAGAAAGAGAGACCCAGGGCCCAAGGAATTTTGCCCCCCCCCCTGCTCCCCCCTCTCGGTCTTATATCCCGCTTATACATGGGGTCAGATTACCCCATGTAATCTAATTACACAATGGATGGTGTTATAATTATCAATAAAATTGACAAAAACAAAATCCCCATCTAAGAGTGACTTTCTCTTTGTACACTGTTCCTCAGAAGTTATATCACTCATTGGGTGTTTTTTGATAGATATAATACATTGACTAGAAAATCTATTAACAGTAACTCATACAGTAATGCATTCAGTTTTGTTATAAACACTAAGGACCTTATTTATCAAATGATTTCCCTACAAACACAGAATAAATAAGACCCTAAGCTAATATTTTCAGCTAGCAATGAGTAATGGGAAGGAATGCTGACACACTACCCAATTTTCAGAGTACAGCAAGTAGGGTCTGTGGTGACACAATAAAGAGGGGCAACTTGGCAGTCAATAAGGCAGTTATGAGGTTCATAGGAGCTGACTCTGTGGGTGCTTGAGCACCCCCAATATTGAGAAAATTCCTTGTATGTGTCCAGGGAGGGGTTATTTCCACCGGGCTTAGCACCCCCAATAATTTTGAAAAGTTGGCTCCTATGATGAGGTTATGTATTTGATATGCAGCATCTGACCTCAGTCAAGAAATGAAGTTTGATATGGGTGCCATACTTTTAACCCACATACCAGGAGTTCAACAGAAAAAAAATTGAAGCCACTGGCAATTTTCTGCAGGTCATACTGGCCCAGAAGCTTTATTGAACTTGCTTCCAATACCCACTGCAGCTGGATAGAAACATGGAGCCACCCTCCCCTGCCCCTTCCATTCCCAACTAGATATCATTTTTTTTTCAAAAAGAAAGTTATCAGTGGTCTATATGAAAAAGTCAAAATTGCAACTATTATTATTTGTAACATTTATACCCCGCGCTTTCCCACTCATTAGCAGGTTCAATGCGGCTTACATAGTAAATATAATATAGTAAATAAAGAAGTGATCGTTAGATGTGGCTAGGTGAGATGGGCAGGAAGGAGGATGGAAGAGGTAGGGAATGGGAGATGGGTGTGTAATGGGGTTAGCGTGTTGTTTATAATGGGAGAATGAAAGGGAGGGAAGAAGAGGGATGTACTATAATGTATGACTAGTAGCGCTATAAAAATGATTTATAGTAGTAGTAGTAATGTATAGGGAGGTGTAGGAAGAGGACTGTACTAGAAGAATTATACGGGGGATATGTTCCAGATTTAGTCTTCGTAGTCTGACCTAGGTAGTGTAGATGGACTCGCAGTTTAAGTCAGGTCTTATTGTAGGCTTGCTTGAAGAGGTAAGTTTTCAGCAGCTTCCGAAAAGGTAGATGGTCATTGACTAATCGGATGGATCTTGGTAAGGCATTCCAGAGTTGGCTGCCCAAGACTGAGTTGGATGCATAATATGTTTTGTACTTTAGTCCTTTGCAATTGGGGAGGTGAAGATTGAGATAAGTTTGAGAAGATTTTGAACCATTTCTTGCCAGAAGGTCAATCAAATTATACATGTAACCTGGGGCTTCTCCATAGATAATCTTGTGAATCAACGTGTGGACCTTGAAATATATTCGTTCAGTAATAGGGAGCCAGTGGAGCTTTTCATGGAGAGGTGTTGTGCTCTCAAATCGTGATTTACCAAAAATAAGTCTGGCTGCAGTATTTTGGGCGGTTTGAAGTTTTTTCAGGATTTGGGCCTTGGATCCGATAAAAATACTGTTGAAATAATCAGCGTGGGTAAGTACAGTGGATTGAACCAAATTACGGAAGGTATTCAGGGGAAGAAATTATTTCACTCGTTTCAGCATCCACATCATATTGAACATTTTCCTTATCGTAGTTTTTGCATGATTTTCCAGAGTTAGATGATTGTCTAAAACTACTCCCAACATTTTTAGGTTGTCAGATATGGGAATATTGACATCTGGGATGTTGAGTGTGGTTGGGATGAGTGTAGAATACTGGGATGAGAGGATTAGACATTGAGTTTTCTCCTTATTCAATTTCATCTTGAAAGCGATGGCCCAGGAGGTTAGAATGTTCATTCCTTTGATTATTTTATCGGACATTTCTGCTAAGTTGGATTTGAAGGGGATGAATATAGTGACATCATCTGCATAAATGAAGGGATTGAGTCCTGATTTAGATAGGGACTTGGCCAGAGGGATTATCATAAGGTTAAAAAGGATCGGGGATAGAGGCGATCCTTGGGGTACCCCGCTTTCTGATGACCAAGGAGACAAGATTGATGAGGAAGATTTGACACGGTAGGATCTAGTGGTGATGAAACCCTTTATCCATTTAATGATGTTACTGCCAATCCCTAGTTTATCAAGTAATTTTGTAAGAATATCATGATTTACCATGTCAAATGCGCTAGATAGGTCGAACTGCAGAAGGAGGATGCTGTTTCCAAATGAAATTTCAAGTTTGAATTTAGACATTAAGATGAGTAATACCATTTCTGTGCTGAGGGCAGGTTGAAATCCCGATTGCGACTCATGTAGGATGGAGAATTTTTGAATGAATTCGTTAAGTTGGGAGGTTACTCTGTTTTCCATCAGTTTAGTCAGTAGAGGGATGGAGGCCACAGGGCGGTAATTGGTGATGTCATCTGCTGGTTTCTTAATGTTTTTAGGTATTGGTGTAAGTAGTATGTCACCATGTTTGGTGAGGAAGGATCCCTGTTGAAGGAGGAAGTTTAAGTGAGTGGTAAGGTCTGTATCAGTGGTGTGCTGGAGCCGGCTCGCACCGGCTCTGCAGAGCCTGTTGTTAAATGTAGAACAATTTTGCGAGCCGGTTGTTGTGCTGTCAGCCGGGACTTTTTTTTTTCTTTTTCATAAATTGCAGCTGGGACGCCTGGGAGGCACGCATGCCCAAAGAACACAACATCAGGTGACTTTTGATATTCGTGCGTGCATGCGTGGTGTCTGGCAACCTTACCCTGCCTCGTGCTGCACGTGTACTGCAGGCAGGAGGTTCAGTGTGCTCACCTCAATCTGCAGCATTCCTGATAGCAGCCCCATGGTCCACGGCAACCCAACAACCTCAGCTTAGCTGCCCAGCTGCTGTCCTGATACTGCTGTGCTGATAGATTTCAGCCATCTGCAACCCTCCCCGCGATCTGAGAGGTTGAGAGGAGAGCCCTGGGCTGGCACAGCCAGAGACCTTGCTGAAGAAGAGGCACACTTCGTCTTACCGGTAAGACAGAAAGAAGCAGTTAGATAATAAAAGGCTTTGGGGCTGGGCCCGAGGGGGAGGACGAGTGAATGGTTTGGAGGGTGAAGGGGAGCATTGCCTCCACAAACACTGCTGCACGGAGTGCCTGATTCTCTCTCCCCTGCGCGTTCCAGTATCATTCTGATCTCTCTGTCTCCTCCTTCTTCCCTGTTCAACTTTGTCCTTTCTTATCCTCCCTGCATCTGCTTCCTCCCTCAAACCTCTCCCCTTCCCCCAGTCTTCCAGACTTTGGGCCTCAGGGCAAGGAGGTTTAATAGACAGGAATGGAAGTGAGGCTATCTAGTCCACACACACTGTAAGCAAGGAAGCCAGTTAGTTAGGTTAATCGCTGTTTCTACTCCGTGCAGCCGTCATCCAGTATACTCAAAAGAAGGCAAGCAAACCTTTGACCTGCTCTGAGGAGGTTTAATAGACAGGAGTGGAAGTGATCCTATCTAGTCCACTTCTGTAAGCAAGGAACCCAATTTGCTTAATCTCTGTTTCTATGCCCCTGCGCAGCCATCATTGCCATTCATTCAAAACTAAGCAATCAAACCTATGAGCTGCTGCATGGAGGTTTAATAGACAGGAGCGGAAGTGATCCTATCTAGTCCACTGTAAGCAAGGAAGCAATTTACTCAATCTTTGTTTCCACCCCCCCCCCCCCCCCCCCCCCCCGTGCAGCCGTCATCCAGTACACTTAAAACAAACCAAGCAAATCTGTTGTCGTTTTTTTTATTGTTGGTCCATCTGTAACAAGTCTAAAGCAGTTTTAGTTGGATAGGCAGTGCCTCAAAAGGTGGAGGACAAAAGATTTTTTTTGTTTTACTTATTGGACAGCTTTTTAATTTTATTTGAAAGCTTCCCTTATGTAGATATAATAAATATCATTCTAAACCTGAGGGATCAAACCCAGAAAAACTAAAGCAAAAAAGCTGGTTTTGAAGAATTATTTTTTACATAATATACAGTTTTTTGTTTTTGCCAAGTCCCGCCACCCAAATAAATAGACTTCTGCTACTCCCCGCTGCTTGTTTCCTGCTCAGAGCAACATGCCGGGACTTCTTGTGCTTGCTCTGAGAATACGCAATAAGTCCTGGCATGCTGCATAGAGCCAGAAACAAGCAGTGGGGAGCAGTGGCAGTCCATTTATTAGTTTGCAGGGCTCAGCATCCCTGCCAGCAAATGAATGCCTAGCGTGCCTGCACGGGGGAGTGGGGAGAGAAGTGTGTTGCCCCCCCCCCACCCAAATTGCAGGGCTGGCTATGCCCGGAGAGAGAGCCTGTTGTTAAAAATTTACCAGCACACCACTGTCTGTAATGAAACGTGATGGAGGGTTTTCCATTAGGTAGTTAGGGCAAGGGTCAAGGTAGCAATGGGACTTAGAGAGTTTGGATATTGTTGTGGTTATCAATAGAAATCAAACAAAATAAAACATGGAAAAGAAAATAAGATGATACCTTTTTTATTGGACATAACTTAATACATTTCTTGATTAGCTTTCGAAGGTTGCCCTTCTTCGTCAGATCGAAGGGCAACCTTCGAAAGCTAACCAAGAAATGTATTAAGTTATGTCCAATAAAAAAGGTATCATCTTATTTTCTTTTCCGTGTTTTATTTTGTTTGATTTCTATTGAGAACCTTAAGAGTGGACTAACACGGCTACCACACCTCTCTACTTAAGATGATATTGTTGTGGAAATTTCCTCAGTGGTAAGAAGGGTGAAGTTTGTCCAGGATCGGTCAGCCGGAATCCCGTCCATGTCTGGATCTAGTTTGTCAAGAAAGCTATCAATAATGGCATTGTCTTGGTGGATTGCATTGCAAAGGTTGATGATTTTATCTTTAAAATAATTGGCTAATTGGTCGGCAGATGGACAGTTTGAGGATGATGTTGTAACTGGATCGGTGTTAAGAAGATTTTTTATAAGTTGAAATTGTTTTCTTATGTCTGTTCCAGTGGCTGTAATCTTCTTTGTGTAATAGGATCTTTTGGCTTTCTTAATGACTTTCTTGTAGTTTTTTTGTGATTGCTTCCATGCATTGAAGGTAAGGTTGTTTTTTTATTTACTCCAAATCTTTTCGAGTTTCCTGGTTTGCGACTTGAGGTTTTTTAAAATGTTGTTAAACCAAAGAGAAGGATTGCTTCTATGTAGAGTTTTGGAGTGTAAAGGTGCTATTTTATCCAGAATGAGTTTGCACCTGCTATCCCATTCTGTGAGGAAATGACTTGAATTGGGATGTGTTAACCAGTTGTTATTATAGATTTGGTGCCAGAAGGTTTCTTTGTTGATCCGTCCTCTGGTGTTGATTGTTAAGGGTTCGCATGTTAAAATTTGGTCCTTTTTATGCCAGTATAAGGATAGGGTTGCTCTGTAATGATCAGACCAAGGTGAAGCAGACCAATGTATGTCTGAGATGAGGAAGTTTTGGTCTGAAGAGTGTTTAAAGGAGATGATGTCAAGTGAGTGGCCTTTGATGTGGGTAGGTTGCATAGGGGGTAGATTAAAGTCACATAATTGAAGGAAGTCAATACATTCTCAAGTATGGACAAAGTTGGAGTCTTCTAGATGAAGGTTCAAGTCTCCAATTAATAATATATTGGAACTGCTAATGCATGCGTTAGAAATAAAGTCCATGAATGTAGTTTGGCTAATGTTCCAGTTGTTGGAAGGCCTATAAAACAGTATGCAGGTTAGGTGGTCACATAATATGGAGTTAAAGAGTTTAATTGAAGCAATTTCTATTTCTGGTGAGATGGACTCTGAGATGGGTTCTGCGGAGAAGTTAGTTCTATGGATGAGTGCAATGCCTCCCCCTCTTTTGTCCTTTCTAGGCCAATAAGATATTTTATAACTGGGGGGGGGGGGGAAATAAGTCAAGTATGATGGGGTCTTTAGAATCACAGACCCAGGTTTCTGTTATGAACAGTAGATTCAAGTTGTCTGATGTAATCCAGTCTATGAAGGTTTCAGTTTTATTAACTACTGATCTAGCGGTGGTGTATCCAATTCGGACAGGCATATGAAGATCAGGGCTGTGCCGATACGGTAAGCAGGGTAAGCACCGCAGGGGGCGTCGACCTCTGGAGGGCGCCACCGCGGTGCTTACCCTCGCCGCTTACCTGAGCTCCACGTCGCTGAGGCCTTTAAACCTTTTACCTCTGAGGCTCGACGGTTGCAGCAGCGTGAGTGAAAGCGCTGCTGACGTCTCCCTTCCCTTCGCGCTTGTTGGTTCCCTCAGTGTCCCGCCTTCTTCTGATGTCAGAAGAAGGCGGGACACTGAGGGAACCAATGAGCGCGAAGGGAAGGGAGACGTCAGCAGCGCTTTCACTCATGCTGCTGTGACCGGAGGTAAAAGATTTAAAGGCCCCAGGGCACGGAGCTGAGGTAAGGGAAGGGCAGAGAGGCATGGATGGGAGGGCAGGGCCCAGGGAGAGGACAAATTGCTGGAAATGGAGGGAAGGGGAGAGAGGAGGATTGCTGGCTATGGATGAAGGAGGGAAGGGCAGAGAGGGACAAGGATGGACATGGATGGGAGGGCAGGGCCCAGGGAGAGGACAAATTGCTGGAAATGGAGGGGAGGGGAGAGAGGAGGTTTGCTGGCTATGGATGGAGGAAGGAAGGGCAGAGAGGGACATGGATGGGAGGGCAGGGCCCAGGGAAAGGAGAAATTGCTGGAAATGGAGGGGAGGGAGAGAGAAGAATTGCTGGCTATGGATGGAGGAGGGAAGGGCAGAGAGGGACAAGGATGGACATGGATGGACATGGATGGAAGGACAGGACCCAGGGAGAGAGGAGAAATTGCTGGAAATGGATATAGAGCAAGAAATGAAGAAGAAAGGAGGAAAGTAAAGAAATAAATGGAAAGGAAGCCCTGGAAACGGAGTTAAGAGGACAGATAGCAGCAGAATCAGATACTGGGCCAGCATGATCGGAAAAAGAAAGTCACCAGACAACAAAGGTAGAAAAAAATCATTTTATTTTCATTTTAGCGTTTGGAATATGTCCACTTTGAGAATTTACATCTGCTATCTTATTTTGCAATGTATAGCAATTTGTTTCTAAGAATATTGCTGACAATTCCTGTCAATGTGGCAAGTGGTGAGCGATCATTTTCACGGTTAAAAATCATAAAAAATTATTTGTGATCTATTTGTTGAGCAGTCCCACAAAGATGCACTCCATCTTTCAGCTCCTATTTCCTTTGCATCTTGTGCCACACGGGGGGGGGGGGGGCGCCAACTGATAGTCTGCAGGGGGGCGCCAGAGACCCTAGGCACGGCCCTGATGAAGATGAAGGGCAAATTTTAATAAGATGTCTTATTTTAGGTGATTTAGCTTTAGATGAACTTGCTCCTGATTTTGAGGATGAATGCCTGGAAGTTGGAGGGTTTCTATGATTATTGTTGGTCCATGGGGTTGTGATATATTTAGGTGATCTTATGTGATGTTGAAGAACTGGTATAATGTTAATATCCGTTGGGGGGAAGTTGAGTGTTGCGTGAATGGTAGCGAGTGAGTGGATAATGATAAGTATTTTTATGAGGATCATGATGATATCAAAATGCTGAGCACTTATCTTTGCAGCAAATTCCAAATCCCAATGGGGACATAACTAACACCCTGCCAGACACCACCTTCACCCTGTCTCGTACCACTCACCTTAGATGGAGACTTCCTTCCCTACCGTGAGTGGCCCATAGAAGCTCCAAACAAAGTCCTCCCACAGGATCCACTTCTTTGCCACAATTGGTTTCACCATGAGGTTGAGCCATGCGACAGCAGAAGTTCAGGCATACCACAGGAACAGCCTCAACTTCCGGTGTCGTGCAGCTCGCAACCTCGTGGTGAAACCAGCTGCAGCAGAGAAATAAATCCTATCGGATGACCATCCGGAGCTTCTGCAGACCAAGAAAATTAGGTTGGTGGGTCGAGTTCTGGCCCATGGGCCACGGGTTGGACAAGCCTGCTCTTAATGAACTGAAAGCATAGATGTGTTTACATGAAATAGTTCCATCAATTTCATTCCTTTGTAAAACTAATAAGATGAAGCAGGATGAAGATGGACATTACAATCTGTTTCACCTGTGGAACCTAGAAATTGATACTAAAGCTGAATAACCAAATATAATTCTATTTAGATACAGGAACATGTCCAGACTCAATCTATACCAACACAAACGCTGTGTTAATGATTTCTCTACCTTACAGTTAGCAAGATGGTGGCACCCACAGTGTCACTTCCTGGTGTTCACTATTCGCCGCCATCTTGGATCTGTTTTTTGGTCTCTCCTGCAAATACGGTTCTAATTCAGGCACTGTTTGTTCAGCTGCGGTAGATGTTGGCTGACATTGGAAAGATTAAATAAAAGTATTACAAATCAAATGGATGAGGAGAGACCAAAGCTATTTCAAAAAGTCATACACAAAATGTGGATATGTGACATCTAAGTGAGTGTCAGTAGCAGCATTTGCGGGGCAAATGAAAACTTCAATCTGCACTTTGATTGGACTCCCTCCCTTCCTATTTGACACCACCTTCAATACCAGTTTTTAAATTGTTTCTGAAAATGATGGAGAGAATGTGTGTGGAGCAGGGGCATAGCTACGTGGGGCCACGGGGGCATGGGCCTCCATAGATTTGACCCTGGTCCCCCCGCCGCCAACCCCCTTGACCCCCCTCCTGCCGCCAACCCTCCCTCACCGCCATCACCGTCGGCTACCTTTGCTGGCAGGGGCCGAAGTCCTCTTCTCCGATGCGAACCCTTAACAATCAACACCAGAGGACGTGCAGGACGTCAGACTCACAGAAACAGAAGCCTGCCCTTGCAGATCAGCAACGCGGCCGGACCGGAGAAGAGGACTTCGGCTGGCAGGGGTTGGGGACCCCTGCAAGCAAAGGTACCCGACGGCAGCGGCGTGAAGAGGGGGTTGAAAGGGTTGGCGCCAGGGGGGGGGGGTCAAAGGTGGTGGTGGCGGCGGGGGGGGGGGGGGGGTCAGCTGTGCTGGGGGGGCTAAAATGTGCCCCCTCACCTTGGGCTCTGGAACCCCCCCTGCCAAAGTCTGGTCACGCCCCTGGTGTGGAGTTACTAGCTGTTGAGGTAGAGGCAGAGGCAAAAGGTTTCAAATAAGCAGATGGGCCTATTGCAGCTCCTTCAGCATGGCCATGACAGCGTTAACAATAAAAGGACTGATTACTAATTTGCAAAGCCTTGTCTCTCAAGAGCTCTACAAAGCTCTTCCAGCCTAAATTGTACTTGGATGCAAGATATCACTGGTTATATAAACAGTTCATTTCATAAGTGTAGATGAAAGCCCATGGCTGGTAATAAATATGCATATCATATGCAGGCTCCAAAGTAGGATTTTTAAAATAGAAAGCTTTGTCATAATAACAGCATTAATGATTTCTTCTAAATGTACCCTATGATTGATTTTGTCCTGGGTTGGTGGGGAAGAGCTGTTTATTAAGCATAGCTGTACGTTTAGTTGAGCTAAAAATGAGGAGAGAATGCCAACAAATCAAGGTAAAATGGTTTCCATTATGAGCCCCATAACTCTCTTTCTTGCCAGTTGCCTTTAAGTTTAACTTTCACTCTGACTCTCTGTCTTCTTAGTATCGTTACAGTATTGGACCCTGGATGTAATTTATTTAAAGGAAATGGAACGTTTACTCATGTAATGTCAGCATAAAACACATCCAGGGATCATCATAATCCATTTTAAATTATTTTCAACAGTTTAATAATAAATCAGATATTCAAACAGAAAATATCATTTAGATTATTTTCCATTTGTTTGTTTATTTTTACCTTTTAATATTACACAGAATACCAACATCAAATATGTCATCATAGAAGTTTACATTTGCATTATCATATAAACAGGTAACATTTCTACTTCACACTCTTGTGGGGCTTCAGTAGTTAAAATATATACGCCAGTTCAATAAATATATTATCTAATGCATTCTTTAATGAATTACCATATTGCATAATAGTAAGTAACACTAACAGGGAAATGTAAATGAAATTTTTGCATACAAAAAAAACTTTTGCTCATTTGAGCCTAGCTCTTAAAGGGAACTATGCTCTCAGTGCCTTGTGATTATTATTTATTTATTTATTATTTTATTTATTGCATTTGTATCCCACATTATCCCACCTCTTTGCAGGCTCAATGTGGCTTACAATACATCATGGATAGTGGAAATGAGAAGAGAATAGACATTTGGTATTACAGAAGGATTTTGGGTTACATGGTAATGGAATACATGATAGTGATATAACAAAAGGCATTCTTAACATTTCTGGATATATGTGGGAGTTTTACATGTTTTGATCTTTGTGGTATATCTTGTCGAAGAGATGGGTTTTTAGTAGTTTGCGGAAGTTGGTCAGTTCATCCACATACCTTAGGGCAGTGTTTCCCAAGTTCAGTCCTGGAGTATCCCTTGCCAGTCTGGTTTTCAGGATATCCACAATGAATAAATATGCATAAAATTAATTCGGTGTAGGTTTGCGGTTGTTATTGTGACATATTTAGGGGCTCACTTTTTTATGGCACAGTGAGGGGCATAATCGAACGGCGCCGGCCATCTATTTGGCCGGCGCCACAAACAGCAGTTCTGAACCGTATTATCGAAAAAGATGGCAAGCCATCTTTCCTTTCAATAATACGGTTCGGGCCGGCCAAATGTCAGAGATGGCCGGGTTTGAGATGGCCGGCATCGGTTTTCACCGATAATGGAAACTAATGCCGGCGATCTCAGACCCGGCCAAATCCAAGGCATTTGGTCGTGGGAGGAGCCAGCATTTGTAGTGCACTGGTCCCTCTGACATGCCAGGACACCAACCGGGCACCCTAGGGGGCACTGCAGTAGACTTCAAAAATAGCTCCCAGGTGCATAGCTCCCTTACCTTGGGTGCTGAGCCCCCCAAAACCACCCCAAAACCCACTACCCACAAATCTACATCCCTACCATAGCCCTTATGGGTGAAGGGGGGCATCTACATGTGGGTACAGTGGGTTTTGGGGGGGTTGGAGGGCTCCCATTTACCACCACAAATGTAACAGGTAGGGGGGGATGGGCCTGGGCCCACCTGCCTGAAGTGCACTGCACCCACAAAAAACTGCTCCATGGACCTGCATACTGCTGTCAGGGAGATGGGTATGACATTTGAGGCTAGCAAAAAAATATTTTTCTTTTTTTTTTTTTTTGGGTGAGAGGGGTTTGGTTGTTGACCACTGGGGGAGTAAGGGGAGGTCATCCCTGATTCCCTCCGGTGGTCATGTGGTCAGTTGGGGCACCTTTTTAAAGCTTGGTCCTTAAAAAAAGGGACCAAGTAAAGCCGGCGAAATGCTCGTCAAGGCCGGCTTTCTTTTTTCCATTATCAGGCGAAGCCGGCCATCTCCAAGCATGCCCCCATCCCGCCTTCGCTACCCTACTAATACACCCCCTTGAAGTTTGGCCGGCTCCGCGATGGAAAGCAGTTGGCGCCAGCCAAAATCGGCTTTCGATTATACCGATTTGGCCGGGTTCAGGAGATCGCCAGCCATCTCCCGATTTGTGTCGGAAGATGGCCGGCGATCTCCTTCGAAAATGAGCTGGAGTGTGTATATGCTAGGCTGCATAGAGAGGGGCATAACCAGCAGAAGAGAGGAAGTGTTGAGGCCCCTCTACAAGTCGTTGTTGAGGCCCCACTTGGAGTATTGTGTTCAGTTTTGGAGGCCGTATCTTGCTAAAGATGTAAAAAGACTGGAAGCGGTGCAAAGAAAAGCTACGAAAATTTTATGGGATTTGCGTTGCAAACCATAGGAGGAGAGACTTGCTGACCTGAACATGTATACCTTGGAGGAAAGGAGAAACAGGGGTGATATGATCCAGACGTTCAAATATTTGAAAGGTATTAATCCGCAAACAAACCTTTTCCGGAGACGGGAAGGCAGTAGAACTAGAGGACATGAATCGAGGTTGAAGGGGGGCAGACTAAGGAAGTATTTTTTCACACAGAGGGTGGTGGATATGTGGAATGCCCTCCCGTGGGAGGTGGTGGAGATGAAAACGGTAATGGAATTCAAACATGCATGGGATAAACACAAAGGAATCCTGTTTAGAAGGAGTAAACTGTTCTAAATCAGAAGTGCTCCCTTTGTCGGGGCATGGAGGAGACCCCGGAACAGCGGAACTGCCGATCCCATATGCCAAGGGGGCAATGCGGTATTTGGGTATTTTCCTCAGTACCAGTAAGGGGACGTTTTATAGGAAGAATGTGCTGGAGCCAATGGAACAAATGAGGCAGCTGTGTGCACGATGGAGGGACCTGCCGCTTTCTCTAATGGGGAGAATAGCTCTTGTAAAAATGATCTTACTGCCTAAAATTCTTTACCCCATACAGGTAGCACCTATCTGGGTTCTATGGAGAGAGAAGCGTTTGTTCCGCTCTGTTATTCGTTCATTTATATGGTGCGGAAAGGGGGCACGAATTGGGCATCAGAAACTCGCCCATAATAAGGGGGCGGGAGGCCTGGGTCTACCAGACCTATGTACGTATAATGTTGCAGCACTTATGTACTTTATTTTCGAGGGCTTGGCAGATCATTATAAGTTTTTACCCGCGGGGGGGTTGGAGGACTGGAGTCAACCATGGTCTTTCATAAATTTATTACACACGCGAACTGGCTCCGATCCTCAGATGAGGGATAAGCTGGCCTTTGTGAGACCTTTGAGGAGGGCTTGGATTTGGTGGAGAGAGTACCAACAAAAGTCACCTGACGCGTCCCCCTTTTTGGGTATGGTGGGTAATGCGGAGTTTCCAGCAGGTATGGGGTACTCGGTGTTCACCAAATGGCAGCGGGATGGGTGTAGGATTCTGGGCCATCTTTTAGTAGAAGGAGGGGGGATATGGAATCCTTTGATCAAATAAAAGAGAGGTGGGGTGTCCCTAACAAGAACATGTTGCAATATATCCAGGTGATGCACTATTACTCTTCTCTAAAGGGGACATATGGGGACAAATGGCTGTGGGGCCTATTGGACAAGGTGCTGCTCCGGACTCCCTATAAAGTAAATAGTCTCTCTACATGGTACAAGATCTTACAAATGCATTGCCCAGAGGGGGGTATGGAGAGGTTGGTAGGACACTGGAATGCAGAACTAGGTACAAACTACACACTTCAAACGTTTAATAAGCTCTTCCCTATACTATATGAAATGGTTAAGGCAGCAGACTTACAGGAAACACAATACAAGATTTTGCACAGAGCATATATTACTAAAGCCAAAGGGGCAATTATGGGATTATGGGGGGATGGTCAGTGTCTCAGATGCCAAAGGGGAGGGGGTACCTTTCTCCACTCTTTCCTCGAATGCCCAAGTCTCTCACTATGGAATGAAGCTTTTCAATTAATAGAGCAGATTACTCACAAACAGATGGAATGGGATTATGCTACACTGCTCCTAGGGGATCAAACTTTGTTGAAAGCACAGGGAATACTGAAACCGTGTAGGAGATTCATATATATGACCTTTCTGGTAGTAAAAAAGAACTATTTTAAAATTCTGGACCTCCTCCGAGAGTATACCAAGTGGAGTATGGAAGGCAAAGATGAGTGAAGTTGGCAAGCATGAGAACAGGATCTATGCTAAGTCCTTAAAGCCAGTAAACAAGCAATATTCAAAGGTGTGGACAGACTGCTTACAGAGGTTAAATTAGGGGAAGATGGGAGGGGGGGGGGGGATGGTTCCGAGAAGAGGAAGGGAGGAAAGGGAATGTATGGGTTATGCATGGTGTGAGAAGGTGTGGAAATGATTGTTATGGATGAGTTGAACAGAGGTGGGATATATGAAAAGCCAATGCAGACACAAAAATACGGGGATGAACTGTTTATGCCATGGGACACCCAGGTTTTCACAACAATGTTAATAAGGATGTGTATTGGTTGTATTTGAATGCATTCTTGATACTGTGGAAAGTGTTTGTGTACTGTATTGGCGACAATAAAAATTAACATTAAAAAAAGAAGGAAGGTTCCGTGGAATCTTAGCGGAGATTGGGTGGCGACACCAGTAATTGGAAACAAACCGGGAGCTGGGCAGACTTCTACGGTCTACACCCTGATCGTGACTGAATAGATAGGGATGGGCTGGAGTGTAAATTTTAAGGGGCTTCGATGTTAGCTTCAGAACTTAGTACAAGAACAGTACTGGGCAGACTTCTACGGTCTGTGCCCTGAGAAAGGCAAGGACAAATCAAACTCGGGTATATATATAAAGTGAGCACGGCAGGGCTGAATAATAGATTGACATCGTAGTACAGATGTTTCCCTTGAGAAAGCCTGCACGGCGAAACGGGACCCCGTCGGCATATTTAAAGTGAAGCTAAATTGCAACGGCAAAGACAACACTAAAAGATAAGTGTTGCCATAATGTTTCAGTGTGTTGATTAAAAATTATAGAAGGTTTTTTGAGCCAATGAAGATTTTATCCCAGTAAACAGGCATTTATATGCACTGATAACGGGAATACAGAGGCTTTTTCCTTCGAAAAAAGTTATAAACAGTTAAACACAGTTTAAACAACAAGTTGTATGAGCAAATGTTTATTGATTGAGCCACTACAGTTGGTAAAATTTCATTTGTTTCAAAAACAGTGGTATTGTCCTAATTTGTTTAGTAAATATATATAAAGTATCACATACCATGTAAAATGAGTTTATCTTGTTGGGCAGACTGGATGGACCATACAGGTCTTTATCTGCCGTCATTTACATTGCTACTACTACTTTTCATTTCTAAAGCGCTACTAGACGTACGCAGCGCTGTACACTTGAACATGAAGAGACAGTCCCTGCTCGACAGAGCTTACAATCTAATTAGGACAAACAGGACAAACAAGAGATAAGGGAATATTAAAGTGAGGATGATAAAATAAGGGCTCTGAACAAGTGAACAAGGGTTAGGAGTTAAAAGCAGCATCAAAAAGGTGGGCTTTTAGCTTAGATTTGAAGACTATATATATATAATTACAATAATACCACATCAGGCATTGCAATGACTTACTTAATAACAACTACAATAAAAACCAACATACATTTTAAAAAGATAATTCTCCTTCTCATACTTCACCTCCTAGTTTTCCCCTCCTGACCTTCTCTATTCTGCCACTTCACTGCATTGCATAGCTCTCTCTGGCCCCTCTTGTTTTAATCTCTCTTTGTCTCTCCTTCTTGCTTTTATCTTTATGATTTCCTTTGACCATTTCTCTTTTTTACCTTCACTAATTGCTTCCTGTCATTCTCTCTTCTCTTCAATCTCATCCCAGTGAGCATAGCTCGCATAGGCATGGACTACAGTCTCTAGTCACATTCTCCATCTGTTTCACAAGATGAGAGATGTGGTAGAGTGCCCTGGGGGCTGTTATTATGGGGAGCGGGAGGGGTACTTATATATTTATCCTGTGAGAGAGGGGCTTAGTTACAGGGACATGGTGTATTTCAGACAGAATCACAAGTCTAGTCCAGAGTCAGAGACAATACACTATTGGTGGTGGTAGGAGTGGGGTGGGGTTCTCAGTTCTAGACCCCCCCCCCTCCAATATTTCTGGAGTAAACAAGAGCTAGGGAATGCTATGGAAGACAGAGATCACTGCTCCTACCCTAGACCTGTGACTTGTCAGCAGAACATTATGAGGGTCCAGGTCTCCCAAAGAAGCTAGTCCTCTGGCCAAGGGGACACTCCACTAATACTGAGATGACCAGGCTGATTAAGACAGGTCACCATACAGTTTAAGGTCATCAGGAACAAATGACTCGGACCACTTATGGCACCATCATATCTGTGTGATGTACTATTCTTAAGGCAGGTAGAGAGGGAATGAATCATTGAAGGGAACAGGCTCGAAAGCAGTGCAGAGCAGAACTAGGATATTTCTTTTCACTGCCCACCACATAGCAAAGAGTTTTCAGGTTCTGGTATCATTTCAGTAACAGGGGCACAAACTTCTTCCACAACTGGACGTTTTGTGAAGTATCACAAAACTGCACAACCCCCTCCTCCCACACACTTGGCACTCATGTAGCAAACCAAGAGTCAAACATCAACAACCTTGTTCTACGGGCTATAGGAGTCCTTTTACTAAGGTGCGCTGAAAAATGGCCTGCGCTGATGCAGACGCGTGAAATGGATGCGCACAGGTCCATTTTTCAGCACATCTGCAAAAAAGGCCTTTTTGTTGGACCAAAATTGTTGTGCAAAGAAAAATAAAAAGGCTGCTTACTTATGTCAGATATACAAATACAAAAGCAGACTAAAATAAAAACAAAAACAAAATAAAGAATGACTCTTTATTGAAAACAATACTCAACGTGCCCACGTTTCGCCCTCAGGCTGCGTCAGGGGTAAAGGTCTAAATTCAAAACACAAAACGTGAAATCAGAATATTATGAAACATGTATATGATAAAATTATAATCACAATTTAAAACACAAAATATGAAATCAGCATATTGTAAAGGCAGGGCACATATATAATCATGAAATAAAACATCAAATCAATATAGTAAATACATTAACATATATATAAATATAAAATAGATAACATATTTAAATGAAATAAATTCCTATAATCATTACAAATATATAGATCTTAACATACTGTCTTAAAACATATTAATATACACAAATGATACTAAAAAACAATTATTAGTAATTGAAAATTGTCTAAAAGTAAACTTTTAATCAGAACATTAAAACACATATAAATTGCAAACAAATTAAATAATATTTACTACATTGATTGGATGTTTTATTTCATGATTATATATAAGTACATAAGTAATGCCATACTGGGAAAAGACCAAGGGTCCATCGAGCCCAGCATCCTGTCCACGACAGCGGCCAATCCAAGCCAAGGGCACCTGGCAAGCTTCCCAAACGTACAAACATTCTATACATGTTATTCCTGGAATTGTGGATTTTTCCCAAGTCCATTTAGTAGCGGTTTATGGACTTGTCCTTTAGGAAACCGTCCAACCCCTTTTTAAACTCTGCTAAGCTAACCACCTTCACCACTTTCTCTGGCAACGAATTCCAGAGTTTAATTACTCGTTGGGTGAAGAAAACTTTTCTCTGATTTGTTTTGAATTTACTACACTGTAGTTTCATCGCATGCCCCCTAGTCCTAGTATGTGTCAAGCCTTTACAATATGCTGATTTCATATTTTGTGTTTTAAATTGTGATTATAATTTTATCATATGCATGTTTCATAATATGCTGATTTCACATTTTGTGGTTTGAATTTAGATCTTTACCCCTGACGCAGCCTGAGGGCGAAACGTGAGCACATCGAGTATTGTTTTCAATAAAGATTCATTCTTTATTTTGTTTTTGTTTTTATTTTAGTCTGCTTTTGTGTTTGTATATCCAAAATTGATGTGCGGCAACATAAAATTGGCGCACATCCATTTTGAGCCTAAGACCTTACCGCCACCAATCGACTTAGCGGTAAGTTCTCACACATTAACTGGGTGGTACTCGTCAGCATGTGTACACTGCGAATTACTGCCCGGTTAGTGCCACACACCGGAAATTTTCCAGCACACGTACTGGATGTATATTAAAAACAAAATTACCGCCCAGGCCACGTGGTAGCAGGATGGTAGTTCCAGCTAAGCACGTGTTGGGTGCATGTAGGCACCTACGCGGCTTAGTAAAAGGGCCCCTTAGTGTGAAATGTTCAGATTCTATGCTAGATCTTCTTATTAGGTGTACCTTACTTTCTTACATTGTAGGATGTGCAGCTGTCACTCTGGGCACTGGTGTAGAGAATCAAACATATAAATGAGATGTGACCGACTCACCTGCAAATGCGCAGTAGAGTCCGAACGTTGAAAGAGCAACAGTCTAGAGGCGGGGTGACTCCGCCCCAAACACCTGTCGAGCTCCACTCCCCCTCCCTCTGAAGTTTACACGTTGTTACGTCGTACAGAGGCGGGGCGACTCTGCCCCGACCACCCGTCGAGTTCCATTCCCTCTCCCTCAGAATTGTAACGTCATCAAAATTACGTCGTCGGGGTTATGGCAGCAGGTGAAGGCAGTGAAAAGCGTGCGAGCTGCTCGGCTTTTCAGGAGCCTTCCCTTCCCTCTCTCAGCTGTGGTCCCGCCCTCCTGGAAACAGGAAATGAGGGCGGGACCAGAGCAGAGAGAGAGAAAGGAAGGCTCCTGAAGCGCACAGCTCGCATGCGTTTCACTGCTGCTGCCTGCTGCTGTAACCCAACGAGGTAAGATGACATTTACAATATGGAGGGAGGGGGACTGGAGCTCAGAAGGAGGGGGGAGGGAGGGGGCCTTGGAGGAGGGAGGGAGGGGGGCCTTGGAGCTGGGAGAGAGGGATGGAGCTGGGAAAGAGGGAGGGGGGCCTTGGAGCTAGGAGAGAGGGGGAGGGAGGGGGGCATTGGAGCTCGGGAGGGGGGATGGTCCTGGAGCTCGGAGGGGATGGTCCTTGAGCTCGGAGGGGATGGCCCTGGAACTCGGAGGTAGGGGTGGCCGGCCCTGAAGCTCAGAAGGAGCTCGGTGGGAGTAGCTAGGGTGGTGCGGGGCTAAGATGGGGCCCCATCAAATTGGTCTGCACTAATACGTGCCCGTTTTACAGGCTTAACGGCTAGTAAAGGTTTATAAAAGAATGTAGCTCCACACCTCTTAGCCTGATGATGGTGGGATCATCACAATAAGAGGGGCAGCAAGAGTGTGTAGTTCTCCATCAGCGAGTCCAGCACTCACAGGGCAAAAGCCTTGCTTAGAAATCAAAGCAACATTTTTACCTGCAGCTGTGGCCACTGTGGTTCACATTCAGCCCAAGGTCCGGGATTCTTATACAGAGAATTTAACATTCTATTTGAAGACAAATAAGATTGAGATCCTTGAACAGAAATGAGCTGCTTTCTTCACTCTGTTTGAGGAAATACCATAGGATATCATACATTCACTGATCTCTCCAGCAAAGTTATACGTTGGAACACCAGTATGGGGTATTGACTGATTATTGGCACACAAGCTGCACCTTTGTCATTGAAGGTTAATCCTTCTTCTCAGTGGAAAATCCACACTGAGGAGCCAGGAGATTGAGTCAGGGACTCTGTCCTGGACGGGTATTGAGTGCAAGCCCTTTACGCTGAGGTTTGCCTTTTAGTTTCTATTCTTTGGATCCCTCCCAATGTGGTCTGAAATTCTCATATGTTATAGGGTACTAGTATAATTGCCATAATTATTATTTTCCTTTTTCTGATTTTTCTAATAATGATGGAAAATGATTATTCAGGATTGTTCTCTTGATGTATATTATAAAACCTAATAAATATTTAAATAAGAAGTGATTTATGCATCAAAAATAGAGGAGTGTGGTAGCCGTGTTAGTCCACTCTTAAGGTTATCAATAGAAATCAAACAAAATAAAATATGGAAAAGAAAATAAGATGATACCTTTTTTATTGGACATAACTTAATACATTTCTTGATTAGCTTTCGAAGGTTGCCCTTCTTCGTCAGATCGGAAATAAGCAAAATCTTATTTCTTTTGCTTATTTCCGATCTCACGAAGAAGGGCAACCTTCGAAAGCTAATCAAGAAATGTATTAAGTTATGTCCAATAAAAAAGGTATCATCTTATTTTCTTTTCCATGTTTTATTTTGTTTGATTTCTATTGATATGCATCAAAAATAAAACCAATCACCTGGAATGTGATGGTGCTCATCAATACTGCACACATTTGCATAAAATATGATCCCTATTTGGAACTCATTGAGCTGGTCTTTGTGAACCTGATTTTATAACAAGATGCCTTGGTGAGAAGTCCAAAAGTATTTAGTTTACAGAGATGATATTAGAACCTACGGAGTACTTTTACGAAGCTGCGGCAAAAGGGGGCCCGCGCTGGCATCGAGGCCCCCTTTTACCGCAGCGGGTAAAAGGCAGGTCTTTGTTTTTTTCAAGAAATGGCCATTCAGCAAATGAAGCACTTGCCATGTGCCCATTTCGGGGGGGGGGCACTTAAGGGCTCCCATTCTAACCTGGCGGTAACTGGGAGCACATGGTACTGCCCGATTACCGCCGGGTACAAACCTGTGCTACAAAAATGTTCATATTTTTTCAGCACCAGAAATGGCATTACGGGGGGGGGGGGGGGGGGGGGGGGGGGGGGGGGGGGAGGGAGGGGAACTACTGCCGTGCTGTTGCGGTAGCCCGGCGGTACTTCCCTTTTAGCAAGCGGTCAGCCTGCGTTGGACTTACCACCACTTCGTGAAAGGTCCCCTAAGTGTCCTTAAAGTAGGCACATAGCAAAAGTGGCCGCTGCCGCTAACACAGGGCTCCTTTTACCATAGCTTAGTAAAAGGGCACCTTAGTAAGGCTTTTTCTGGATGGAAACAGGCTTTGCAGAAATTTACCTCCTGCAGCCAGTCAGTTTTTAATATGCAGGTATCATTTTCTTTTTTAGTCAGAAGTGCAAGTGCATGTGCGTGTGTGTGTGTGTGTGTGTGTGATTGGCTCCCCCAACTAGTGGACTACAACTAGGTAAAATGATATGGTTGTGTTTTGTATAATTTACTTGAAAGTTTGTTTTATCCTTTTGTCTCAGCTTTTCTGTAGAAGCATTATTGCTTGGTTTGTTATTGAAATAATTTCATAAATAAGAAATGCAATGTGACCAGAGACAATATTGACCTTCACCACAATCCAAGAACTATGGGGGTCCTTTACTATGCCGCTGTAGTGTTTTTAGCTTGTGGTAAACACCAAGATGCCCATAGGGATATAATTTCTACCGTGAGCTAAAAATACTAGTGCAGCTTAGTAAAAGACAAACTATATTTGTAATTTCCTGTGTACTTATTTCCATTTACTCCTTTGTCAGATTCCTTCTCTGTCTATATGGGTACAGTCTTTAATGAATCAAGACATTTTTTTATTACTTTTCCAGCATATCTATAAATTGTCATAATAATAGAATTTCTTGAATCAGAGAGAGAGAGAATGAATGAGACAAAAAGACAGATTAGGCAGAGAGGAATCACCATACACAAGAAGTTCAAGAGATCAAGACGAGGCCAGTTGGTACCCCTCGATCAATGTCCACTCGCTGGCCTTGCCTTGCCCTTGCTCTGGCCATTCTGTCTGTCATTGTCTTGCTTCTGGGAGAGACGTGCGGTGGTGGCAGCAGCAGCAGCCACTGCCTTGAAGCTACGTTTGCGTTTCTGGACATTCTGCTCCGGATGGAAAAGGATGACATAGGCCTTGGGGACGTACAGCATGCCCAGCGAAACTGAGGCACTCAGGCTCATGGATACCGTCAGTGTAGCTGTCTGGATGTAGATCTGCAGAGAACAGGCCACAGTTCATCACACAACTGAGAACAACAATGCTTTTTAATTTCTTTGTTAGTGGGGTGGGGGGGATAAGGAGAAAGTTTAACACCTGTGCCTAAAATGGAGGTGCCTTAGGGTTTGTAGCACTTTATAAGAGCATCTCATTTGGCTAAAGCACAGCTTTGAGATTATATCCACTAGCTGATGTCAGCATTGTGTTTCTCTTCTGTTTGACAGAGTAGGGCACAGGGGATTAAAACCACAGCTAAGATACAAATGCAAAAAAAAATGCAGTGTCATGTGTATGATGTGAGGAAATTCATGGGAACCTTATGCCATGGATGAGATACTGATGGCAACCTTGAGGTCTCCCACCTAATTGGGGCACAACTCTCAAGAAACCTTTAAACTGATAATGTTATGATCTTTTCATGGACAAACCTATTTTTTTTTACCGGCTGTCTCTTGAGTTGGCTGAGCAGGGAAGGAGGCTCCTCTTGCATCATCAGAGGAGCCAGGAGCTGGTGTCCTCACTGGAAGATCGGCTGAGGGATGGGGATGAGCACTCAGTCTCTTCAAACAATCTCTCCTTAGACTCTTGAGCACACCTTTCCCTGCTTGCAGTGCAGCCCCCCCCCCCCCCCCCCCCCCCCGGCCCCCCATCAATACACACATCAAATCACAGCTTAAGCAACTTCTAGCTTTCCAGGAAGAAGCTAGAACAAAGTCACAGCCGGAGTTGCCAACCACCAGTAAACTTTCTGAAGATATTTGAAGGACATTGCACAAAAACCTGTAAGTCACAAATATCACATTTTTGACAAAAGTAGTGCTTTTTCCTGTGAAAGCCATCATTCATAGGTTATATTATTGTTGTTTGCTTTGCATACATGTAACAAAGCAATGTCAGAATTACAAAAATAATGTGAAGACTACTGTCTAAAGCTTTTAACATTTTTTTTTTGCAACCACAATCAGGGTCAGTAAAATTTCCTTGTAAATGCCTGGTTACATATGAGAATTATTCCTATTTGTTTTTTGACCCTGCACATTTAGAGAATTTTCTTTCTATTAAGAATTTTTCAGATTTATAACATTGTGTGTGTGTGTGTGTGTGTGTGTGTGTTAGGGATAATGGGATCCTTTTACTAAGGCTTATTAACAGATTTAAGGCTAGATTCTATATATCGCACCTCAATTTCCGTATGGAAATCAAAGCATAATCTATAAAGTACGCTTTAATTTAGGTGTACATTATAGAATACACCACGTGCTGCTCCATGTGACTAAATTTAGTTGCGGTCAATTACGCCAAATAAAACCTGGTATAAATCCCGATGCCTGAATTAGGTGCGGAGCGGGTGTATTCTATAACAATGCGCATAGATTATAGAAATGCCCACCCATTCCACTCCCATAACCACGCACACATTTCAACTATGCAACTTTGAATTTACGATACAGAATACGTTTAGCAAGTAATAAACATAAATTCTAATTAATGCCAATTATTGCTGATAGTTGCTTGCTATCATCCAATTACCAGCACTGATTAGCTTGTTAACTAATTAAGTTATGTGCATTGTTATGGAATACGCTTCGAAAATCAAGGCACGATATATAGAATCCCAGGGTTAGTGCATGCTAAATGATAAGACACCTATTATGTTCTATGGGCATCTTATCATTTAGCGCACGCTAATTATTAGCATACCTTAGTAAAAGGACCCCCAAATTTATTTTGTGCCTGCTATAAATTCTTGTACTTTTGGGGGGACTTTTTGTAGCCGTGTTTTTTTTATGTATTTCTCTCCTTGACGTGGGTTACATTATATATTTTGTTTTACAAATTTTCTTTGATATTATATTTCTATTATATTTCTTTGTAATAGTTGTTTAATTCTCAATTTAAAAAAAAAACAATCAGGGTCAGTAGACCACTGCACTATTGTCTGTCCTTTTCCATTCACAAATTCCTCTCCCTTTGCATGTTTCATTTTTGTTACAGTTCATTTCCAGTTGCTGTCATCAGACTTTCATTTTTTTTTTTTTGTATTTTGTCAGGACAATACTACAGTTTAGTAATGGCCCACCATGTGGACTTAATAGGATTTTGCACAAACCCAAAGACACAATAAAATTTTGCAGTGGCTAATATGAAGACCTGACATGTTTTTCAGCAAAAGTAAGTAAGTGGATAATGAACAGCTCTATGAAAGAATACATCAGTAAGAAAGTCTCATTTTGTCCTTAAAGTGGACTTACCAGGTTCTTGCGCAACACCCTTTATTGACTTTACTAGCCGTTAAGCCCGTAACAACGGGCTACTTTTTTGTTTTCCTATGGCCTCCCCCCTCCACCAACCCTGCTCTCTCCCCTGCCCTCCCACCAGTGTCTGTTTCCCTCAGTTCCGCCCCCTCCTTCCCTCCCTGCTCCCTCCTCCTCCGATTTCCACGCCCATGTCCAAGCCCTCCTCCCTATTGGGCTGTACTGCTGGTGGAGGCGGGGCTTGGACTTCTACACTCTCAGCGTTCCAACTCTACTGCGCATTTGCAGGTGAGTTGGTCACTTGCCGTTTATATGTTTGATGGCAAGTCTGTTTTTAGCCATTTTTATGTACAGTCCATAAATATTTAGGCCATTGGCAACTGTGCTTGACATGATCATGTCTGATGATCTCAAGGGAGCCCGACTGAGAGGAGCATTTGAGTGCATAGAGAGGGGAGTAACCAGCAGACAGAGTTTTAGACATTCAATATCACTTTGAAATGTTTCTTCTTATGTATGTACTATGGACACAACCGAAGCACATGTTACAGAGAGATTTGTTTCATGCAACAGACATTTATCAGTATAAGGAGTGATCATGTGATACTCAGAAGCACACACACAGTTGTACTAAAAATACGGCATGTATATGTGCTTGTAATATATACACACACACACATATATGTACATACAAATATACATTAGGGATGAAGAACCAGAAAGCTTTTTTTTTCGTGTTGTTCCTTGCGTCGTTTAAGGGAATTATGTTTTGTTCAGGAGTTCACTCTCCTTTGTCGTCACAAGAGATGATACAAAACAAAAATTTCTTGGGCCTCCTTCCTGCCCAAAAAGACACCACCCCCACCCCCCCTACACACACACACACACACATGCACATACACACACTTTATCTGCAGCCCCTACCCCTTCTGTAGGCCCCCCAGCCTACCTGAATTCCTGGTGGTCCAGCAGAGGTCTGGGGGGAGGGAGAAATGGGCTAGAAGCAGGGACCTTGGATCATGGGGAGACCTGTAGTTGCCAAATCTATCTATCATTGACAAACAAAACCCTGGACATATTTGTTTGCCAACCTTTATTTCTGTGAATTAAGATAGAACTGTAGTAGTGTGAGATATGGGCAAAATAATTCTTGAGGCCCTATTAAGTTTTTGAAAACATGCAGGGAATTTCTCTCCCATTACTGCAAAGTATTCCAGTACTTAGCTTTATGCCTATGTTTTAAGGAGGAGGGAAGGGAATGGTGTGAATTTACCTTCTCCGCGGACTGAGCAGTACCAAAGAAGATGGGCACAAAGGCGAGCCAGATGATGCAGGTGGTATACATGGTGAAGCCAATGGGCTTAGCTTCATTAAAGGTCTCTGGAACTCCCCGGGCCTTGATGGCATAAACAGTGCAGGTCGCCATGAGAATGATGCTGTAGCCCAGGCAGCATACCAGGGACAGGTCCGACATGTCACACTTCAGAATCCCCTGGGCCTGCTCTGGGTTGGGTGTACGCTGTTCTTCATAATCAATAACACTATGAGGTGGAAGCACCCCCAGCCACACTACTGTCCCCATCACCTGCACAGAAATCAGACTGAAGGTGATGGCTAACTGTGAGGTGGGGCTGATGAATTTTGGTGGAGTTACTGACTTCTTGCCCTGTTCGAAGATGCGATAGATGCGGTTGGTTTTGGTCAACAGAGCGGCATAGCTGATGCACATCCCTAGCCCCAGGAAGAGGCGGCGGCAGGCACACACTGCCACACCTGGTTCAGCGATCATCAGAAAGGTGATGAAGTAAATTAAGAAAATACCAGTCAACAGGACATAACTCAGTTCACGGCCTGAGGCCCGGACAATAGGTGTATCATTGTGACGAATGAAAGTGACCACAATGAGAGTAATAACTAGGATGCCCAGCACAGCCAGAAGGATGGGCAGGATGGCCCAGGGGGAGTGCCACTCCAGCTTGACAATGGGGATGGGGCGGCAGGTAGTGCGGTTAGGGGAAGGCCGAGCATTAAAGGGGCACAATTCACAGGTGAACTCATCAAGCTGGTACTGATAGCCATCACAAAGCTCACAGTGCCAACAGCAGGGAACACCCTTCACCATCTTCTTCCGTTCACCAGAGGCACAGGGCAAGCTGCAAACTGAGATGGGGATGTCTCGCTGCCCACCTGACCACTGCATTTCCTCTATCTATGATAGAGGGGTAAGGGAAATAAGAGGATAGAGAGAGGAGAAAATGGGAGAATAGAGATGGAGGAAGGAAGAGAAGTGGAATGGAAAGCAAGAGGAGAAAGGGGCAGGGAAGGGATAGATGAAATGGAAGAGAGCGAGAGCAAAGAGGGGACAGGAGAGATGAAGACAGGAATAAAAATGGAAATGAAATAGAGGGAATGAGGGATATGGTGGAGGAATTAAAGATAGGAATGGGGGAAGAGGATGGAAGGTGGAGATTGAGAGCAAGTGATGGAATGACAGCAAGAGAGAGATAGGAAAAGACAGATAAAAGGAGAGGGAAAGAAAGGGAGAACAGAGGGGAAAACAGAAAACAGAAGATGTCAGAACCTGGATTCAACAAAGTGTAGTATACTTTAGGTGAAGGTGACATTTTTATGCCAATACCAAGCTGATGGCTCATTTGGGCTCATCTTGGAACTAAAAACAGGTGAGTGAGGGATAGCCCAGCAGTTTAATGAACTCCACAAATCCTTCCACATTACAACACCTTCCACCCTCAATTGAGGAGGCCACATCTGGAATCAAGAATCTATGCAGGACCCAGCTGACATGCTAGTATATGTGAGATAGAGGAGGGTCGGTAATAGAAATTAATATTATTATTTTGTTAAATTGTTTAATTCTGCTTCCCTCCTCTGCAGTCAACCAGAACTACCTACTCACCTAGGAGCAGCCATAAAACCAACAATCACAAATTATCTTGTATGCTCAGTGAATCAGATTTGTCCAAATCTGGTGTCCTAAATACACAAACTGCAGATGCCAATTGTTGGTACCAATGAAAAGATGTGTTAGTTGACAATAATGCTCGAGCTGAATTTTGTGTTAACATAGTGGAGAAATGGGTAGTCGCTCATAAATTGAAACTGAATTTAGAGAAAACCAAGTTCTTTCTGTCTTTTGATGCTATTCAATCTGTGTTATGTCAGCAATTAACTATTACTGGATCCCATTTTCCAATAAAGACAGAAATAAAACATTTTGGGTGTGACATTGGATTCTAGGTTGTATTTTGAAAAACATCTCTCTTTGTTAACTAGGAAAGTTTTTCTTTATCTTAGATGACTGAGAAGAATTAGACATTGCTTCCACAAAGTACAGTTTAAATTAATTGTCCAGGCTTTAATATTATTAAGTCAACTAGACTACTGTAACTTGCTGTTTGTAGGATGTACTAATACTCTTTTAAAGAGGTTACAGACCCTGCAAAACGTGGCAATTCATCTGGGTTTTTTTTTTTCAGCAAAGAAATTAGAGTAACCCCATTACTGATCAAAGCCTATTGGTTGCCTGTACAGGGAAGAATTTATTTTAAAACAGTATAACTGTTTTAAAAATATTATATAGACTAATTCCTTAGTATATTTATTTATTTATTTATTTATTGCATTTGTATCCCACATTTTCCCACTGTATGGCAGGTTCAATGTGGCTTACATATTGCTAAAAAGGCAGTTACAAAATTTAGATTTGTAGAAGTTTAGAACATAATACAGAAGTACAATAAACACTTAGGTTGCTATATTAGCATATTGTGAGAGAGCTTAATATTATTGTTTTTCATTTCTGAACTTTTCGTGATGTGAGGTGGTGTGGGATTAGGCAGATCATATATGATTTCTTTAATCATTTTCCTAATTGTAACAGAATATTAAAATTGAAAAATCTTCTGACTTTACATTTGGCTTTTGTTAAAGCTATTAGGTTTAAGAAGTTTGTTTACTTTTCATTTACTTTTTCTGGGATAAAAATGTGGAATGATTTATTTATGAGTGTCGGACGTCTTACGTTATCTTTTATTTAGGAAGGTTTTAAAAACATGGTTGTTTAAGAAATATTTGTCTTAGGATTTAAATTAGGCTATATTATTTTAAACTATTAATATCTTAGGTATATCTGACTTCTTTTATGTAATCCGCAATGAACCTGTGAGATAACTGCAGAATATAAGTACTGTATTAGTATCAGATGCTAGAATGATGTGATTGAGTTGTAAGATACAGTATTCTGGTACTGCTCACATTGTAAAAATGGGGGCACAGATCCAGCTGTCACAGAAAATGCTACTTACATTGAGACGAAGGTATTCTGTCCACTGGCCTATCACCCTGTAGCCAGGCGCAGAGGCATTGGTCAGCTGGTATTGGAAGATGTCATATCGCCCTGGGGCATCACCATTCTCATTGAACATGACAGGAGTCCCTGCACTGCCTATGGAAGGTGACATAAAAAAGGCATTGAATATACCATAAGGGCAAGATCTATTTATCAAATATACAACTGTATCATAATGGTGTTATTTTCTTGCTAACCAATGACAAGATAGATTTAACAATCTGTAATGACATCACAATGAAGATGGACTTAAAGCAATGGAAAGACATCTGTTACAAGTTAATGATGTCAAAATAGTACTGTTCATCACTAAGCAATATCAGGACAACTTAGACTATGCTAGATGACACTACAGGGAACCAGTAAGCAAACAAATAATGACAAGAAAAAAAGATGTAATAATAATCTTTGGGGGTCTTTTACTACGTCACAGTAGTGTTTTTAGCTCACAGCTGGTGGTAAATGCCAAGATGGCCATAGGAATATAATGGACATCTTGGTGTTTACCGCCAGCTGATTCTTACCACGAGCTAAAAATGCTACCCAGTGGCGTAGCCAGACTGCCAATTTTGGGTGGGCCTGAACCCAAAGTGGGTGGGCACAAAATTTTCTCTCTACCCTCCCCCCCCCAGCAAAATTTAGTCACACTCAGATGCATTTGTCACACAGGGTAAAGTGCTGCTTTTCAGTGCATCCGATTTCAGACAATTTATTTAATAGCCTAATCCTTTTCAGTGAGCTTTCAGAGGCCAAAACCTCCTGCCTCAGGTCAGTATAATGCTGTTACGGTATCCTCTCCTGACCTAAGGAAGGAAGTATTGGTCTCTGAAACTTTATTAACACCATATTACTTTATCCTAAATTAAAAATAAAATTATTTTCTTTACCTTTGTTGTATGGCCATTTACTTTTTCTCATTGTGTTGCTCCCAGTCTCTAGATTCTGCTTTCCTTCGTTTTTGCTTAACTCTTCTGCCAGGGTTTCCTGGCCATTTGTCATTTTTCTCTCCTTTTTCTCTGCTTTCTTCAATATTTTTCTGCCTCTCTCTCTGTCCAGATTTAATTCATTCTTACTATCCATTCTTTAATTTCCTTCATCTACTTATGGCTTTTCATCTCTCACCCTTGTTCTCCCCATGCCCCTTCCTCTTATTCTCCAATCTTTCACTACTCCCCCTTTCCATGCAGCAGCTCTCCTCTTTCTCTCCCCATCCTTCCAGTGTCTCCCCTCTCTCTCCCCATCCTTCCAATAGTCTCCTCTCTTTCTTTCTGCAACCTTCCATCGTGTCACCCTTACATCCAGCGTCTTCTCTCTTTCTCTCCCCATCCTTCTACCCATCTACCCTCTTTCCTGATCCTTCCATCTATTGTCTCTCTCCCTCCTTCTAACCAGTGTCTATCTCTCTACCCTTTTCTGTTCAGTGTCCCTTCTCTCTCCACATCCTTCCAGTCTCTCCCCTTTTTCTCTGCATCCTTTCATCCATCTCCCCTCTTTCTCTGCCATCCTTCCATCTGTTTTCCCTCTTTCTCTGCCATCCTTCCATCTGTTTTCCCTCTTTCTCTCCCCATCCTTCCGTTTTCCCTCTTTCTCTCCCCATCCTTCCGTTTTCCCTCTTTCTCTCCCCATCCTTCCGTTTTCCCTCTTTCTCTCCCCATCCTTCCATTTTCCCTCTTTCTCTGCCATCCTCCCATCTGTTTTCCCTCTTTCTCCCCATCCTTCCATTTGTTTTCCCTCTTTCTCTGCCATCCTCCCATCTGTTTTCCCTCTTTCTCTCCCCATCCTTCCATTTTCCCTCTTTCTCCCCATCCTGCCATCCATTTTCCCTCTCCCGATTCAGGCCCACCAGCCCCAGCTCCCATTGCCGGCCACTGCTGCTTTTCCTGATGAGCAGCAGGGCCGGCGCTACAAAAAGCAGAAGCGCTCAGCTGACTGAGCTGAGCGCCAACGCAAACGACGACTCGACGGGAAAAAATGTTTTTTAAAAAAGCGGCAACGCAGGCAGCCTTAAAGCATTGGCTGCTGGCTCTGCAGGCTCCTCCCATCTCTTACATCACTGCCCCTGCTTCGCTCCAGGGGCAGTGACGTAAGAGACGGGCGGAACCTGCAGAGCCAGCAGCCAATGCTTCGAGGCTGCCTGCATTGCCACTTTTTTTTTTAAAAAAATTTCCCATCGAGTCGTCGTTTGCGTTGGCGCTCAGCTCAGTCAGCTGAGCGCTTCTTCTTTTTGTAGCGCCGGCCCTGCTGCTCATCAGGAAAAGCAGCAGTGGCCGGCAATGGGAGCTGGGGCTGGCGCGGGCCTGAAGGAAAAGTGGGTGGGTGGGCCAGAGCTGAAATTGGGAGGGCCTGGGTCCACCCAGGCCCACCCGTAGCTACGCCCCTGATGCTACCGTGGCTTAGTAAAAGACCTCCCTTTGTAAATACAGTGCACTGGCATGGCTAAGAGGGCTTATCTTCATTTTTCCAGTTTGTAGTGTTGTTGTAGCAGTGAGAGACAATGTGCAGAAAACAGGATGTGGAGACGGTGAAAGCCTGAGGCATGACTTCCTGTCCACCCCAGCATTAGCTTTCCTCCCCTGGAGAGCACTATAATTCTGCCTTATTAGCCCATCTGGTGCCCACACTCCTCTTCTCAATCCTTTAGGGCCGGATTCAGTAAATGGCACCCAAAGTTAGATGCCGCTCAATTCAGTAAAGGTCACTAGGAGTGAATTCTATATATGGCGCTGAAAGAATCGGCACCGAAAAAAGCACTATTGTATAAGCTGTGTTTAAAGTTAGGTGTGGTTTATAGAACAGCGCTTATGCCCGGGAATCACACCTAACTTTAGGTGCAGACATTTGCACCAAATGAAACACGGTGCAAATGTACGCACTTAAATTGGGCATGTATCCCTCTTTATTCTATAGCAGCATGCGTAAATGCTAGGAATGCCCCCATTCCGCCCATGATCCTCCCATTTCTGCACCCCTTTTCTTTTTTACTCGCGCCTAAATTTACGTGTGTAAATGCCAATTAAATCTAATTAGTGGCAATCATTGCTTAAGAAGCCAATTATTGGCACTAATTAGCTCACTATTCAATTAAATAGTATATACAAATTGGGCATATACCCAAATTTGCATGCACAATTTTTTGTGACTTTTATAGCATTAGGGGGTTAGCGTGAAGCAACCTTTATAGAATAGTGCTTAGAGTAGATTCCCTTGCCCAACTTTGGGTGTGAGGACTTATGCCTACTGAAACCTGGTGTAAATCCTCGCGCCCAAATGATGGATGTGGAAATCCAAGTATTCTTTAACAAGGCGCCTAATTTCTGTGAATGCCCCAACCTACCCATGCTCCTTCCATGGCCACGCCCCCTTTTGATTTACACACTATGAAATTTAGGTGCCCATGTGGCATAAGGCAGATGCAGGTGTAACTCATAAATAAGTGTCAATTAACTACAAGAATTGATTGTTGGCACCTAATTGACTAATTAGTTTCCACGCACTTCTGAAATCCGTGTCCAAATTTGGGTGACCTTTATAGAATCCAGCAGTTACTGTATAAAATTCCTGTCCTTGCCTCTATCATGAATATGAACATAGAGAAAGGAGGAGCACAGTCTCTCTCTGCAACTCATTCTTTCTTTCTCTCTTATTTAATCTGTCTTTCTCTTGCTAAACTATTCTTACACTCTGCATTTCTCACTCCTTATAGTTGTTCTCTATCTCTTTTTAACTCATTCTCCATAATTTATTTTCTTTCCCTAATTGATTTTCATCATCTCATTTTCATTCTGCCTAACAAATCTTTTTATATATCTCTCTTGTCCTTTCAATCTTTTCTTTCTTGACCATTCTCAGTTTTTCTTATTGCTTATCGTTCTTCTCCTTTGTATCACTTTGTTTTCACCTTGCCTTTCTACGTCTTTGTAACATCTTTTTTGTCTCCTCTCTCTTTTTTGTCCTTTTTTCTCTTATGTCTCTTTGCCCTCTCATTCTCTGATGTCTTTATTCTTTATCCTGAGCTTCTTCCTTCTCTTTTCTTTGTTCTCTTTTTCTAACTTATTTTATCCTTTTTCCTGATCTCTTTCTCCATTTACCTTTCCTATTTGTCTCATTGTTTTCCCCTTCCAGTCATATTCTGTTTTCCTCCCTATGTCTCTAAGCTTTCATAACTGTTCTCTCATCACTTTTGCTTCTTTTTCCTTTTCTGTCTTCCTTCTTTATTCCGTATGTTGTTCTCTTCCTATTTCTTTGCTTTCTCTTTTTTCAACTTTTCCCTTGTCTCTTGTTTTTGCATCACTCCCTACCTCTTGCCATAAATTCATTTTCCTTTTCTTTGTAAGTAACTTCTATTATGTTTTTCTCTTTGTCTCTTGCTTTTTTTCTCTTTCTCATTTTTGTTTCGCTTTCAGGTCTTGTTTCTCACTTCTCTTTGTATCTCTTGCTTCTTCATTTCATTCTCCTACATCTTTTTTTCCCTTTTTTTTGTTTGTGTCCTTGATCTTTGCCATAGTCACAGGACAAAATGGTACCATGTACCTACCACTGAAGTTGACAGCATGGATGTACTGCAGGAGTAGGCGCCCATTCATGGGATCCATTCTTTCACAGACTCCAGTAGCACCAGAGCACAGTTCACTGTGCATGTTGTGGAGGGCATTGGCCATGGCATATACAGCATCAATCACAAACTGCACTTTCCCCTCCTGCTCATATGCTGAGTCTTTCCCAATCCGCTCCTCTCCTGTCAAAATGGGAAGACTGGGGTCAGGCCTGACACTCACTGGTTCCAACCCTTGCTCTGCCACTGACTTCCTAGTAAAATCTAGCTAGAAACCTGTTTTTAAAAACATCTCTTTATTTCTTTTTGTGTATTCTAATATTTGTATTGCCTTTTATAAAAACAACCCACTAAAAAGTACAACAATAACATAAAAATACAAATATAACAAACACTTCTAAATTACCAAACCATCTCTGGGAAAATTTATTTTCATAATACTTGTGCAGAGGTTCCACGTTTTTAGACAAAAATGATCTTTTAAAATGTTTTTTAGTTACTGCTAAGTCATACTATTTTTTGTGACACATACATTGTTTGAATTGTTTTAACTGCTTTCCCCAGCATCTCTCCCCTTTTGCTGGGCAGCCCCTCTGCCTGAGATTTTATTTAGCTCCACCCACTGCCCGCTTCCAGGAGGTGATGTCACAGCCTTCAACAAAGAAATTTTAACTATCGTTTGCGGTGTGTAGTAAAGGAGCATGCTCCTTATTGTTCTCCTTTGAGAGCACCCTGAAGCTGTACCCTTTTCTTAAGAACATAAGAATATAAGTGTTGCCATACTGGGGCAGACTGAAGGTCCATCAAGCTCAGTATCCTGTTTCCAGAATGGACATGTGGCAAAATCAAAATTGCCGCGCGTCCATTTTGGGTCTGAGACCTTACCGCCAGCCATTGACCTAGCAATAAAGTCTTATGTGGTAACCGAGTGGTAATGATCTATACGCGCCAAATGCCACTTGGCACGCATCCAATATGTGCGGCGGAAAATAAAATTTTTCGGCCGTGCATATCGGACATGCAACAAAAAGGAAATTACTGCAAGATCCACATGGTAGCCGTGCGGTAACTCCATTTTGGCGCACATTGGGTGCGCGTAGACACTTACGCAGTTTAGTACAAGGGCCCCTATAAAAGTAAAACAGATTTTATGTTGCTTATCCTAGAAACAAGCAGTGGAATTTCCCAAGTCCATCTTAATAATGGTGTATTAAGGATTTTTATTTTAGGAAATTATCCAAACCTATTTAAATCTGCTAAGTTAACTGCTTTTACCATTTTTTCTGGCAACAAATTCCAGAGTTTAATTACATGTTAAATGAAGAAATATTTTCTCTGATTTGTTCCTAGTTTTTAAGGCTTTTCAGATAGATATTCCTTGGTATTTATCAGTGTTAATTAACCAGTATGTACCATTGAGAAGTCTTCGTTCTTCCCAACTGACCTTGTTGAAGCTTCTTTATCTTCTGTTAAGCTGACGTCTACCAGGAGTCGTGTGTTTTCTTAGGGGGTCTTTTACAAAGCTACAGCAGTGGTTTTAGCGCACGCTAATGATTAGTACACGCTACACACTAGAGATGCCAATAGGAATATATGGGCATCTCTGACATTTAGCGTGCACTAAAAACACTAGCACGCCTTTGTGAAAGGACCCCTTACTTTGGTCCTTTGCTCTGGAATCAGTTACTAGAGGATATATGAAGCTTGACTAATTATTTACAGTTTCGAAAAATTCTAAAGGCTTGGCTCTATACTCGTCATTTTGTCTGCACTCTTAAATATTATTGCACTCAAATTATGTATTGCATTTTTCTTTATTTTTTAAGCTGTTTGTAAAATTGTAATTTCTTGCTATATGTTTGTTTTAATGTAACTATCCTGCTTATTTTTGAAGGAGAAGGGCGGCCATCTTCCGACACAAATCGGGAGATGGCCGCCCTTCTCTCAGGGCCGGCCAAATCGGCATAATTGAAAGCCGATCTTGGCCACCCTCAACTGCAGTCCGTCGCAGAGCCGGCGAAAGTTTAAGGGGGCGTGTCAGAGGCATACCGAAGGCGGGACGGGGCGTTCTTAACACATGGCCGCCCCCAACTGATAATGGAAAAAAGAAGGGCGGCCCTGACGAGCATCTGGCCGACTTTACTTGGTCCATTTATTTTTAGGACCAAGCCTCAAAAAAGTGCCCCAACTCACCAGATAACCACCGGAGGGAATCGGGGATGACCTCCCCGTACTCCCCCAGTGGTCACCAACAAAACATTTTTTTGCCAGCCTCTATGCCAGCCTGAAACGTCATACCCAGCTCCATGCCAGCAGTATGCAGGTCCCTGGAGCAGTTTTAGTGGGTGCAGTGCACTTTAGGCAGGCGGACCCAGGTCCATCCCCCCCTACCTGTTACACTTGTGGTGGTAAGTGTTGAGCCCTCCAAAACCCGCCAAAACCCACTGTACCCACATCTAGGCGCCCCCCCCCTTCACCCATAAGGGCTATGGTAGTGGTGTACAATTGTGGGGACTGGGTTTTGGGGGGGATTTGGGGGGCTCAGCACCCAAGGGAAGGGAGCTATGTACCTGGGAGCAATTAACAAAGTCCACAGCATTGCCCCCTAGGGTGCCCGGTTCGTGTCCTGGCATGTGAGGGGGACCAGTGCACTACAAATGCTGGCTTGAGATGGCCAGCATCGGTTTCCATTATCGGAGAAAACCGAAGTCGCCCATCTCTAAGTCCGACGATCTCAACATTTAGGTTGACTAAATGTTGAGCTTTGGCCGGCCCCAACCGTATTATGGAAATAAAAGATGGCCGCCCATCTTGTTCGATTATACGGTTGGGGCCGTCCCCGGAGAGGGGCGCCCTTTTAGATGGGCGGCCCCGTTTGATTATGCCCCTCCCAGTAAACCACTTTGGTGCCTTTTGGTGTAAGACGGTATATAAAGTAAATCAAATCAAATCAATTTTTTGGCACCATATATAGAATTCGCCTCTGTGTTACTAAAATAACAACGCAGGTAGACTTTTTGCACTGGTACAGAACCTCACTAGCCCTAAGTATTCTGTGCATCCGATGAAGTGGACTCCTTGAAAGCTTGTGCCTCAATATACTGGTTAGATTATAAGGTTTCCCTGCCTCTGTCACTTTTGATGCAGCAGACTAACTCGGTCATTCTTTTGAAAGTTTTTATCATTCTATGTCTGAATCTCAATCACAGGAACTGACTTCAGATTGGTTCACACAAAAAAACAGCACCACGGGCCTTTAAAATGGAACAAAGTTCTTTAATGAATGAGCCTTGACCCGACACGGGCCGTGTTTCGGTGACTAGCACCTGCGTCAGGGGTCACAGTGATGATGTGGAAAACTTGGGGAATAACTCGAATATTTTCATCTACAATATTCCTTACCCCACGTCTCAATCACAGGAACTGACTTCAGATTGGTTCACAACATATTTTTTGCAAAAGATTGCAGACATTTGATCATCTATTATACCTTCCCTACTGAAGACCCAGCATTTTCCATTGGTTTGGTATCTTTTCCAGCTTCTGATAAGATTGATGTACATCAGCCATCCCTCACCTCGTTTAAAATCCCTTCAGAGCTGTTTTTTTTGAAGAAGCAGACTTCTTAATCGATTGCATTTTTTTAAAAATTGAACAATTCAAGACTGTTCATCCCCAATTCATACACAGTGTTCCAGTGTCCTGCACCTTCATCCATTCAGACTCCTGAAGCAGGAACAACCAGTGCCAAAATACGGCACCGTGTTGAGTCTATAGGTTGTTACCCAAGATTAAACTCTGTGTATATCTTTGATTCCCTCATGTTGTTGGAAGCATCATATTTTTTACACTACTCCTTTGATTGTTCCTACCAAGTCCATAGTGTTCTCCGTTCCTCCAACTCGGTGGTTGACCATTATGTTGTAAACACAATATAAAAATCTAGCTCCTTTTAGGAAATAATTAAAGACTATTTAGGAAGCCTTTCAACAGTTCCTGTCATTATTGCATCTTCTGATAATATAGAGGGTTGGGTATTTAATTGACTGCTGTACTGAGTTTCCTTTAGAGTTACATAGAGCTTGCTGGTGCCTGGTGATGAACGTGTTGTTTTTGTTATTGTATTGTATGTTAAATTGTGTGTTTTAATTGTACATGTTTTATTGTTACCCACCTAGGATAGTGGATAGTGTGGGTTAGAAATATTTTAAATAAATAAATAATAGTAAAAATATCAGATCGCTCCTTTTTGTCCTCTTAAATTAGAATAAATCTTCCTCATATTCCTTGTGGTATAACTCTTGGTCTTACTCTTTTCAAAGTGGAGGAGTAGCCTAGTGGTTAGAGCATTGGGCTGAGAATCCCACTGTAACTCCTTGTGATCTTACACAAGTCGGTGGCGTAGCCAGACCCAGTATTTTGGATGGGCCCAGAGTTAACTTAAATGGGCCTCACCATGCCACGCCATACTTCCACCCCCGGAGATATAAAAACAATTATAGGGTTTTTTTCAACTACTCCACATCAACATCTCTCCTCCTCTGCAGCGTTCCGGCATCTGCCCACCCATCGTTGAAACCTGTCCCTCCCTGGTGTAACTTACAGGCATCCCCGGCACCTGCAGTGATTCATTATTGCTGACTGCACCTGCCCCACAGGCTTCCATTGGCCGGGTCCCGTCAGACAGGAAGCAGGAAATGAACTTGCTGTTAGCTTAGCCGCCTATTTATTTATCCATGCATCTTGTCCCCATCTATATATCTACACTTGGCCCCTCAGCTATATGGTAAGCTGTATTGTAGAAAAGCATGAGCATCATATCTCTATTATTTAACATTCTAATGTGTGCTTATTAGATATTATTAGATATTCCATCACTATTATGCTATTATATCTCTGTTATTTGAATTTCAGTGCTACAGTGGCGTTCCTACGGGCGCTGACACCCGATGCGCCCCACCCCCCCAGGTGCAGTGCCCGCCCGGAACAGCGCAACCCCCCCGGTGAAATAACCCCCCGGGTGCAGCGCGCCCCCCCCCCCCCGTGAAAGAAGCCCCCCCCCGGGTACACGCCGCTGGGGGAGGAGGTGCCGCGCGCCTGTCGGCTCTTCGTTTCCATGCTCCCTCTGCCCCGGAGCAGGAAGTAACCTGTTCCGGGGCACAGGAAGCATGAAAACGAAGAGCCGACAGGCGCGCGGCACCCCCCCCAGCAGCATGCACCCGGGGTGGACCGCCCCTACCTCCCCCCCCCCCCCCCCCCCTTGGTACACCGCTGCAGTGCTATTAAATATGTACATTTTTTTATCCTGTTTTATGGTAATCCTATTGTTAGGTTTCAATTTGCTGTTTTCAAGTTTTCTTCTTTCATGGTATTTATGTTTATATTTGGTCATTTTACTATTGTAAGTTTGATGTTAAACTGTATCTACTGTACACTGACTTGGGTGAATCTCTTCATAATGGCGGTTAATAAATCCTAATAAATAAATAATGGCAGCACCTAATTAGATAGAGCCACTGAATATCATGTATTTTTTTAATTTAAGAATTTTTATTAATGTATTCCAAACAGTACTACAAGAAAAAATGCATAAGCAAATTGTCTCAAAAAATATAAATATAAACAAGGAAAACAAAGGTATAAAGCTCACATCATAGGGAAACAGCCCTTTCAATAATTTAAAAAGAAATTATAATTAAGTTAGAGACTCAAAAACATGTTTTAAAATTATAACCCTATTTATTATCTCAGTCCTGAGAAATGAATCTAAGTAACGTTATCTTTTTCAACCAATGCCTTATCTCATAAAAAAGATTCCAATTGCACCGCATCTGGAAATACATACTGATTATTTTGATAGGAAGCCAGACATTTTCAAGCAGCACCTATAGCTAGTACCTTAGGGGTGCTTTTACTAAGGTGTGCTAACAATTAGCATGTGCTAAATGCCATACAGCCCATTATATTCCTATGGGCTGCATGACATTTAGTGTATGCTAATCATTAACGTGCGCTAAATCCATTAGCGCACCTTAGTAAAAGGATGTCTTTGTTTTGAATTGTACGAAACCCCTTCTTTTCAGTTGGGTTGCTCTAGCAACATCTAGAAACATTCTAATAATCTGACCACAGAAAGGTACCTCTATTTTAGGAAAATATGCCTTCAAAAGTTCCATTTTTAAAGTTGCAGATTCCAGGACAACCATCAAAGTTGGCCATTTGCTAATTAAATCATGTGAAGACTCTAGGAACTGAGATACATCTAAGCTATCTGGAGAACTTATAGTTTCAAGGGCTCCTTCTTCATTAACAATTCTGGAACCCCTAGGTAAATGATATGCATAAACTACTGTTAAAATTCAAACTAAGGAAACTGTAGTACATTGTCAAGGTACATTTTAAATAATTCTCTTGGGGATAAGTAGTGAGTAAGAGGAAAGTTCAATAACCTCGGAGCTGGCATTAGGTTTCCAGCGGTAAGGGCGCCCTTGTTCACTGCGCTGTTCTCTGAGCATCGGAGGGAATAAGAAATAGTATACATTAGCATACTATTTGTGCCATTCTTCGGCAAGCTCATTGTTTCCCACGATAAGGGCCTCTGAGCATTGTGCACTGGTAAATGCGGGCGCTAATCCGGCTCTAATGCCTCTAGCACCCACGTTTACTTCTGAGCATTGGGGCCCTGCAGGAGAGGTTAAGGAAGCACTGTAATAGACTCTTGAGAAGGTGAGGTAGTACCCCTTACCTACCAACCTCTGGAGGGAATGGATTGCAAAGGGTGAGACAAGTGCACGAGTTTGCTGTTACCTGTACATTTTCTGGATGTCTCTTCTGGTTGGGCTCCAGACCACATGAGCTTGCATTTAAAATCATCTTCCCAAAACTCAGCAAACCAGATGTTCCTGCGGTTATTCTCCAGTGAGCGGCTGGTAAAGTACTGGTCGAATCCTAGAGAGGAGAGTGAATGGGGCGAGGGGGGGGGGGGGGTTAGAAAAGTATCTTATTGCCCATAAGGTCAGTTACCTAGGTAGTGTTTTAAGAGCAGGTCTGGGTACAGTAAAACCTGGCAGCAGAAAGGAGGAGGGATGGGGAAGAATATCCTGAAGTACCGTCTAGTCTACTTTGATTCTAAATGGCCTATATGAGATTTCTTTCAGCCCCGCCTTTCTATAATTCTATGATACCCTATACCCACCTCGTACAAATTTCTCTTTAGAGTTCTGGAGGGACAGTGTTCTTGAGGTGGAAGGAAATGAATACGAGAACAGATTTAGTTTATGTTAAATTCCACACTGTATTAGAAAGATTTTAGTAATCCTAGTTTGAAGGATGAGAGCCAGACTGAATGGAAAGGATCTTATCTCATCCAATTCCCATTTGTTAACACCACCTCTCTAATGGACTCGCACATTCTTTTTGAAAATTGGCTAGTGCAGTGGTTCCCAAACCTGTCCTAGGGGCTCCCCAGCCAGTCAGGATTTCAGGATATCCGCAATGAATATGCATGAGAGAGATTAGCATGCACTGCCTCCACTACATGTAAATTTCTCTCAAAAATATTCATTGTGGATATCCTGACTGGCTGGGGAGCCCCCAAGACAGGTTTGGGAAGCACTGAGCTACTGTAAAGTACACGCAATAAAAGCACCCTCATACATATGTTGTTTGTGTGGGTAGCTAAAGGGGGCAAAATAGCGCAAATGCTTTTAAAAATGCCAAGCACCCGTGTTGTTTCATTTCCCTGACTTATATAACTCCCCTGCCCCCCCCCCCCCCCTTCACTCCACAAATGCCTCTTACTAATCTAGGTAAATGTTTTTGTGCTGTGGAGGATCATGTGTGCTTTCAGTTGGGCACAGGGAGCTTTTATAATCTGGCTCTGTGAAGCCGTTCAGTGAGGCTGAGCAACACAGTAACATAGTAAATAACGGCAGAAAAAGACCTGCATGGTCCATCCAGTCTGCCCAACAAGACAAACTCATATGTGCTACTTTATGTGTATACCCTACTTTGATTTGTACCTGTCCTCTTCAGGGCATAGATCGTATAAGTCTGTCCAGCACTATCCCCGCCTCCCAACCACCAGCCCCGCCTCCCACCACAGTGCAACAAAATGAATCCCAAAGAATAGGATGGGAATGTGCATATTGCACAGCACAGTAATCCACGGTAGATAAAAATCCATTGACCCATCCACTATACCCAGCTGAGATGCTCTCTTTCTTTGTTGAGAAGCACATACATTCCCATAAGCAAACCAACACCTGCTCCCTCCCCCACCCCCAGCCCTTTTCCTGCCACTGGTCTCCATATTTGTGTCAAGCACATCCAAACCCTGTTGCCATAGTGTCCTTCGCTTCCACTGTTCTGTTATCTTCCTCTTTGATTCTTACAAGACCGATATTTAATCCAACATCTAGTCCTCCTTATATGTCTCTTCACCAAACTCATACAGCCACTGAAACAGTGACTCAGGCGCAATGTCGATGCACCCCAGTTTCCACCCTATGCATGGCATCATGAGTCCTCAATGTCAGTGATGATGGGGACTGATTTCTTCTTCGGGAGGGATCAGAAGATTCCAATCCTGATGGTCTCTACTAATACTCCATGTAAAGGGTGATTGATAGAAATTCAATGCCAATGCACCCCCAGCAACCGATGCAACTCCAGAATCCACAGAAACCAATTCTTCTGATGCAGGTGTTAATGACTGGACATTAAGGTGCCAAAAATTGGTTTGTGCTGCTTCTCTTTACCCTGAATATCTCCCTTTGATATCTTTGAATACAGGTAATGGGATTTGATATACTGCCTTGCTGTGGTACAACCAAGGCAATCTATATGTTCTATGTAGGTACTTTCTCTGTTGGGCTCACAATATAAGTATTGAATCTAGGGCAATGGAGGTTTAAGCGCTTTGCCCAGAGTCCCAAAGAGCTACAGTGGTAATTGAACCCAGTTTTCCAGGTTCTTAGCCCACTACACTAACCATTAGGCTACTCCTCCACTCTGAATTATATTAAGAGGGCTTTATGGTCAGGCCCCAGATACTACAAGACACAATTATGAGTATCCATTATGGATATGGTCTTGCTGCTCTGGGTACACTTTCTAAAGCCACTGGGACTGTTTTCTGGGACATGTTCCTGAAAAATAAAGCCACAGTGAAATCATGTGACTTGATTTTAAAAAGCACCCAACTGGAAGCCTGTAAAGGACACATTTAAAAAGAAAAGGAAAACTTAGAACTAGCTGAAAACCTATCTATGCCACTACCAGGGTATTGGAAATGCATGATGATGGCAGAGCTCAAGAGAAAGTACTGAAAACCGGGCAAAAAAACAAACTTTGAAGTCTTTATGGGGAGCTTCAGTGAACTATCTGAATATCTCCATGAAAAATGAAGGCTGAGGAGGTCCCATGTGACTGTGGCAAGTGAGAAGGGGCACATATGCTTTTAGACACACACAGTGAAGCTGGTGTAGCTTCCCCATTCTAGGGTCCGTTAGAGAGGTCATCCATGCTCTGAGGGCTTGCTATTCTGCTTGCTCTCACAGAATCCCAGGGTTTCTTTACCATCCTGGCTAGGTGTGCATACAAGCTCCCGTACATAATCCAGCACTAAGCTTCCACCAAGTCTTTTTATCCATATTTTTATTAATCTAAATAAATACCAGAACTAGTGAGGTTTTTGTCCTAGTATCAAGCCTTCCTGGTCCCCATGGACTTACTAGATAATATCTAGCCACCACCAACCTGTCAGTACTGACTTGTTTGGCTTCTAGGTAGTTATAACCTGTTGGTACCAACCTGACTACCTCATGGCCTGCAGTATTGCTAAGTTAACCTTCTGTTCCCTGTCCTCTTGTTTTTTTCCCTAATAACCTCTCCTATTGTTTTTGGTCTTCAGGGAGTAAAAGATGGGTTGTACTCTGTGCTGCCCCGGCCCCCTCCCAACCTAGGTCCTACCATTGTCATAGAACGACAGAGAAGATCATTAGGCCCATCTAATCTGTGCAATTTCACACTAGGTAGGGTAATGCATTTTCTTTTTTTTTTTTCTACTTTATTTATAACTTCATGAATAATTTACAAGCATAACACTTGAACAGGCAAAACAGATAGAATATGTTTTCATTCAACACATAGTAAGTGCTGGAATTCACTGCTGGGGGGTGTGGTAAAAGAAGTTATCATAGCTAGTTTAAAAAAATGTTTGGAGAAGTTCCTGGAGGAGAAACTACTACTACTACTATTAAACATTTCTATAGCGCTTCTAGACTTACGCAGCGCTGTACAAATTAACATGAAAAGACAATCCCTGCTCAACAGAGCTTACAATCTAAATTGGACAGACGAACAGATAGCTAGGGGTGAGGAAACTGCAGTAGTAGGGGTGGTAAGTGAGGGTGTTGAGTAAGAGTCATGGTTAGGAGTCAAAAGCCGTAGCAAAACTATAAACTGTTTTTCATTGTCATCAATACCAGACCAGTCCAGACCATTAGGTTATGTCCTTCCACCAGCGGAAGGAGACAGAAAAAATAGTTCCACCTCTTAAGGATATTATGCAGTCTGGAATGCTCAGTATTTTCTCTGTCTCCTAGCGGATGGTGGACGGATGTGAAGCCCCTCTTGTTGCTTGCTGGCTAAGCTTCTGCCCCAGCTCTGCTAGGGGACAGTTGAGCAAGGGGTGTGATGGTAACCTGGTCTTGGGTGCTTTTACGGTGATACTCAGCGGTACTGGGTCCCTCACCTTCCAGCTAGGGGACACCTAGTTGAACGGGTCCCTCCCCTCCTTTGCCTAGGGCCTTGTAGCTCAGCGGGTTTGGCTGTGGCATGGTACAGACTGGTGTTTTCTCTGCTGAAACAGTATGTTTATTGTTGTCTGCTTGCACTGTGAGCTGTGACAGGCTCTCTTTCCCCCGTAAGGTAAGCTGTTCTTTTTCTCTCTTTGCCTCCTGTTCCAAAATAAAAAAAAAACCTAACTATCCTTTCCTGGGGCTCTGCTGGAACTTTTAGTCTGTGTTCCTGGTCGTTTTGAGCGGCGTTTTTTTCTACCTCTTCTTTTTGGCGGGCTTTTGAGATTCTTAGGTTGCAAGCCTTTTTGCCTGTCTGCGACTGCAGGATACTCCTTCACCTTACCGCCGTTTGCGGTAGCAGAACTATTGGTTAGTAGCATATTTCTTTCTCTTTTGCTTCCCAGGCCCTCTGTGTGTTTCCACTGCATTTCTGTTGTCTCTGTCTCTCTCTCTCTTCAGGCAGGCAGAGCTGGAGTAAAACTGCTCTCTGTGGGGAGGGGGGGGGGGGTGCAATTCTTCCTGCACAACCTTTTTCAGCGGCCGGGAGCCACCCAAGTCTGGTTCGGGTTCTTCTTTGTGCGTTGCTCTCTTGTCTCTTCAGGTTGAGCAGGTTAGGCCCGACCACATGTGGTTCTCCCACCTTCCCAGGGCCCTAGTGCTGCGATGCCCATCATTGGGTGGTGTAGAAGTCACGACTGTGCTGCCTTGGTTTTACCACTGGAGCGCTGGTTTTCCACCTGAAGTCCTTTTTCTTGGCCAGTTGCATAAACTTCTGTAGCATTGGCAGACTTGACTACCTCAGATTTTGGGGCAGCATGACAATTTTCTGCTTATTGCTGTTTCTCTGATGGCTGCTAACTTTCTCAGTCCTATTTCAGCAGGAATATGACTTTCTCTTTTGTGATTACTTAAAAAAAAAACACCCCGCTTCTCTGCCACTTTGGTGTACCCTTTTTAGTTGTTTCAGGGGTGCTGCTCCCTTTTGGGGGGCCTTTGTTTTCTGGGGCTGGGTGTGTCCCTACGTCTTCCTGGAGGACCCCCCTCTTTTTGATGGGAGGGCGCAGACCTTTCCTCCTTCAGGGTTCTCCCCATTTCCTACTTGGCAGTGCCCTCTGTCATTGTGGGCATAGCATCTCACTGTCTCTTACGAGCGCTTTGGGGCTGCCTAGGGAATATGGTTCTTCTCAGCCTGAGTGTTACAGTACACTCTTGGTGGGTACAATGTGCCTTCCTCTCTTTTGGCAAAGTGCTGCCCAGTTCTGTTGCAGAAGTGCAGTTTTTTTCTCTCCCTTTGAGGATTCAGGCGGGAACATACCTTTCTACCTATGCAGCCTGCTGCATGCAGGACTCCTCCCTCATGACAGATTTGAGGGTTTTTTTGTCCTCTCTGTATGTGTTCAGCTCCCCCTCTCCATTTCCCTGGATTGGTGTTGGTTCTTCCTTTGGAGAGAGAGCATGGCTACAGCTCGGGTGGTCCTAGCTGTGCCATTTCCACAGGTCTGGCATGGTTTCCTCCCAGTGTGTTCAGCGTGGCTACTTTCCTTCTAATGCCCTTGCTTCTTTTCTGCCTTGGGAGCGTGACTTCCTCACTGCAGCCAGGTATAGCTCAGTCGCGGCATGTTGAGAGTAGTTTTCGTTGACACCTATAGAACATGGCTGGTTCTCAGTATCCCCACCTCTAGTGCTTTTTCCGTGGCCCATCTCTCAATGGCTCCATCTCTGAATGTCTGGCCTGTCTCTGGAGGTCGTGCCTTGCTCTCTCTCTGGAGGTCGCGCCTTGCTCCTTCTCCGGGAGTCGAGCCTTGCTCCTCCTCTGGAGGTCGAGCCTTGCTCCTCCTCCGGAGTTCGAGCCTTGCTCCTCCTCCGGAAGTCGAGCCTTGCTCCCTAGGGTGAGCCTTGTTTTCTCTCCAAAGGTCGAACCTTCTCTTGTTGACAGTTGAGTTGTGCTCCCTCCTTGAGGTCCAGTCTTGCTCCCTCATCAAGGCCCATTCTTGCTCCTTCATGGCGGATAGGCTTCGCTCCCTTGTTGGGGGTCGAGCATTGCATCCTTTCTGAGGGCGATCCTTGCACCCATTCTGAGGGTTGAGCTTTGCACCCTCTGAGGGTCAGGCCTTGCACCCTCCCTAAGGGTTGGGTCTTGCACCCTCTCTGAGGGTTGAGCTTTGCCCCCTCTCTGAGGTTTGAGGTAGAGCCTTGCTCCCTGTCCGAAGGTTGAGTCTTGCACCCTCTCTGAGGGTTGTGCCTTGCACCTTCTCTGAGGGTCAAGCCTCGCTTCCTCTCTGGATGTCAAGCTTTGCTCTGTTTTCTGGATGTTGAGCCTGGCCCCGTCTTTGGGGTATCGGGCCTTGTTTCATTTCCTGCAATTGGGGTTTCATTACTTTCTGGAGATCACTCCTTGCGCCTTTGGTGGATGTCCTGCCTTCCTGCATCTCTGGCTAGTGACTCTTGCTCCCTTTCTAGAGGTTAGGCCTCGCTCTTCTCTGCTAGTCAAGCTGAGCTGGGTCTCTGGGTGGCGAGTGTCACTCCGGGGCAGCCTCGATCCATCTCTGGTCGAGAAGCCTGGTTCCGTCTCTAGAGGTTGCACCTCCCTCTTTTTCTTTCCATTTCACCTTGTGGAGAATCTCTTTTAAACCTTGGAGCTGGGACCCGTTCTCCCCCTTCCCCCTCTCCCCCCATCCCCTTCAATAACTCTCTAGACACCAACATTGGGAAAACCTAGGCCGCAGCTTGCTTTATTAACAATTCAAATTGATTAACTTGTACAAGCATGCCCCCCCTCGCCCCACGCTACATGGGTCCGTACTTGACGTCATCCTGGACCCCACCCCCCATCCACCGATCGCCATGTCAGCAAGGGCCCCACTCCGTGTGGACCTCCACACCTGTCTCCCGGGTCACCCGACCTGCTTTCCATGCTCTGGCTCAGCCTTCCCATGAGCCATATCTTTTGTAGCTCGGGGTTTGTTGTGTTCTTTATTTTTGCCGCTGTGACATCTCCTGCCAATCCTGAACAACACAATAACAAACATCGTCCCCCAAACAAATCCCCCCCCCCCCCCCCGCTTGAGGGTGGGCAGGTGGGAAACCACCTCTGAGGATCGCCAACGCCCTGGCATCCGTCGCCGCCCCCCCTTTTATCTCCTCGCCCAGCACCGCCCCCTCACTCCTCCTTCGACCAATAGGCAGCTTATCCGCCTGCTAGGACAGCTGCCTCTTTCAACCTCACTAATCCCAGCCTCGAGGCCCCTTGGCATGGCCTGTGCTCACTCCCATCATGCCTCAGAGCCGACTCAAACGGGCCCAGCCCTCGTTTAACTGGGCCCTTCGAGACCAGCTCTCGGGCCTCCTATTCTATGGAGGTGGAATGTGTCTGGTCTTGGAGGTGGGGAGATTGACTTCTCTTTCCACAGGGAGCGAGCGGCAGTCCCTCTATGTGGGCTGTGGTCACATCTTAGGCTGTAGTGTCTGTGCTGTTTCTGGACAGGTAGCAGACTTCTATCTCTAGCTCTCGGGCGGCCCCTGTTCCTGCTTTGGAGCGGGCCTCTGCTTCTGTTTGATTTCTGAAACATTGTCCTTGTCAGGCAGCTGAGCTCCTCATCTATGAACAGTTGCCCATTCTACAGAGGTCAGGGTTCCTTCTTTGGTTGGAGCCGCTGTACCTCTTGGTTTTATGGTTAGATCTGTCTTACTGATGGCACCTTTCCTTTGTCGGAGGGGAGTGTTTCTCCGTTTTCCTCTGAGAGTGCGGGCTCTTGGACGCTGGGTGGCAGCATGGTTGCCTCTCTTAGGGGATTCTTCATTCAGACCCGTGCAGTTCTGTCTCAGGGCTCCCTGTCTGTGGCTCCGGCAATCGCGTGACACAGTCTTGACTTGGAGGGTGCTACATTTCTTCCTCTCTCCTCTGTGCCTTTGTTGATGGCGGGGGAGGTAATTTGTGCCTGTGCAAGGATTTTTCTTTCTGTAGGGAGTGTCATGGGTGGACTTGGGACTCCTTGGCCTGCCATCACTCATTTGTGGAGGTTCCACCTTTTTGTTCTGGACCGGCAAATCTATTTAGGCTCCATCCTTGAGCTCCTCTGGGTCTCTGGTCACTGGCTTCCTCCCAGGTGTTCCTGTCTCTCTCTTTTTATAAGAACTCTGTTTTTTCCCCACGGTTTGGGGGCCTTTGGGTGTCTACACCTGAGGCAGGTCCTCAGAATGCTGTTCACGTCTTCGTTGACGTTTCCTTTGTCCTTTTGTGGCATTGCAGTTCTTTGGTTTGTGATGCTCCGTTCCCACCCTAATGCTGTGATTGCTTTGCTACATCCCATTGGTCTGGACTGGTCTGGTATTGATGAAAAGGAAGAAAAAATTATTTTTTTACCTGATAATTTTCTTTCCTTTAATCATACCAGACCAGTCCAGACGCCCACCCAGTCTGCTTTCGTGGCTTAGTTCCTTGTTGATTCTTCTAGGGTTCGGTTCCTCAGTGTCGGGGGCTGAGTCCATTGTAGAATTCTGGAAGCGGGGGCCATCTCAGGAGAACTGGATTTGCTCTTGCTCTTCATGCCACTTTACAATGCCAGCTCTGGACGGCTCTCGATGATCCTTTAATGAAGAGCCATTTCTTCTGCTTCAGAGGTGCATCTGCATAACAGATAGACAGAGTGGTGCCACCTTCTTCCTCTTCGATGGGTAGTTTGTCCGCCTTTAGTTGCACAGAACCTGGAGGGTCTCCCACCTGGTTGTTATTAAATTTCCGGTGAGCTCTATTTTCCTATTTCTTGTTTGTTGCAGTTGAGAGCACCATTGCTTGGCTATTTGAAATACTAAGCATTCCAAGCTGCACAATATCCTTAAGAGGCGAAGTACTTGGAACTATTTTCTCTGTCTCCTTCCACTGGTGGATGGACATACCCCATTGGTCTGGACTGGTCTGGTATGATTAAAGGAAAGAAAATTATCAGGTAAAAACATAATTTTTCTTTAACCAGATAGACTTGGGGAAAGCCATTGCTTATCTTTAGGGCTGGCGGCATGGAATCTATCTACTCTTGTGACCTGGATTAGCCACTCTTAGAAACAAGATACTGAGCTTGATGGACCTTTGGTCCAACCCAGAATGGCACTTCTTTTGTTCTTATGATGATAGCGCGTGAATGTGATCAGTTCCTACGGTATTATGACCCAGCAGTGGGTTCTGATCTGAGATTTGAAAATGACTGCTCTAGAGCTACCATCTAGCAACATCACTGAGCCAATCCTGGTGTTATTCACAGTGCATGCATGAATTTGTAGTTCAATTAAAAAAAAAAAAAAACAGGAGCTACAGGTCCATGCATGCAATAAATAGCCAGGAAATTAAGGCTGGTTCAGCTTCTCCATACTGACATAGAACTGTGTAAGCAACCTACCATAGTAGATGACGGCAGAAAAAGACCTGCATGGTCCATCCAGTCTGCCCAACAAGATAAACTCATAAGTGCTACTTTTTGTGTATACCTTACCTTGATTTGTATCTGTCATTTTCAGGGCACAGACCGTAGAAGTCTGCCCAGCACTAGCCCCGCCTCCCAACCACCAACCCTTCCTCCCCCCACCGGCTCCGCCACCCAATTTCGGCTAAGCTTCTGAGGATCCATTCCTTCTGCACAGGATTCCTTTATTTATATCCCACGCATGCAGTGGCGTAGCTAGGGTAGTTGACACCCGGGGTCGGTCATTTTTTAACACCCCCCCCCCCCCAAATCCAGTACTAGGCATACCGAGAATACAAAACACTCAGGACCTATAGAGCAATTCTACCATACCATAAGCAGTAATTTGTACGAGTCACACAAGGAAAAGGAAAGCATCTTAAACACTACAGTGAGCACTAGAACATCAATTCACCTATTGTAAAACAAAAACAGACAGATTAGTACAGATCGTCGATCCTGCACAGTCAATGCCAACCGAAAGCCACGTCTTTTTCACAAATAGATACACCCTAATCCACTATAGAATAAGTAATCACAAACTTTCTATTTAGACAAAAATTAAACTGAACCCCCCCCCAAGATGCCAGACTCTGCATACAATGCAACACCACAGAAACAGAAAATGTCCTCTAGTACTGTGCAAAATATAAAGACAGCAGATGTAAATTTGAAAAAACTAACAAATACCAATCACCACTTTACAAATTAACAAATAGAAATAAAAGAAATACAGAAAATAAAATAATACCATTTTATTGGACTAATACATTTAGCTTCCAGAGGCCAAAATCTCCTTCCTCAGGTCAATACAGTATAGTACTGTTACAGTATCCTATCCTGACCTGAGGAAGGGGGTTTTGTTCTCTGAAAGTTAAGTCAAAATGTATTAAAATTAGTCCAATAAAAAGATGACCTTATTTACATGTTCTGTTTATAAACATTTATTAACACAGCTACAATACTATATCCTAAAGCAAAAAAATAAATATATATATTTTATTTACAGTTTGTTGTCTGGTTTCTGCTTTCCTCATCTTCTTTTCACTGTCTTCCTTCCATCCAGCATCTGTCTTCGCTCTCTCTGCCATCCACCGTCTGCCCTCTCTCTCCCTTCCATCCACATCTGCCCTCTATCTCTGCCTCTTCTATCCACCATTTGCCCTCTTTCTCTCTCCCCCTTCCACCCACCATCTGCCCTTTCTCTCTGCCCCTTCAATCTGTCTGCCCTCCCTCTCCCATCCATCCAGGGTCTGCCCTCCCTTTCCCATCCATCCAGGGTCTGCCCTCCCTCACGCTCCCCCCTTCCATCCAGGGTCTGTCCCCTCTCTCTCTGCCCCCTCTTTTCAGCCCCCTTATTCCACCTGTCCCTAGTTCCAGCCCCAGCCCACATCTCCCACCTGCCCCCCTTTTCAGCCCCACTATCCCACCAGTTCCCAGCCCTTTTCTCCCATCAGACCCGAGCTTCAGCCCCCAACCACTTCTCCCTGTCCCCTTTTCAGCCCCTAGTTTCAACCCCAGCCCTTTTCTCTCACCAGTCCCGAGCTTCAGCCCCAGCCAGTTCTCCCTGTCCCCTTTAAAGCCCCCAGTCCCCACAGTTTCAGCCCCTGCCCCTTTTCAGCCCCCAGTTCCAGTACTAGCCCCCTTATCCCAACTACCCTCCTTTTCAGCCCCCAGTTCCAGCCCCCTTCATCCACCACATGCCTTGCATCCCCCCTTTTCAGCCCCAGACCCATTCTTCCACCTGCCTCAGGCATGGACCCATTTTCCCTCCTGCCCCCTTGTCAGACCCCAGTTCCAACTTCAGACCCTTCTCCCCTCTGAGCATCCCCTCCCCAATCCCCTTCTCCCCTCTGAGCACCCCTCTGAGCTCCCCCACCCTCCCCAATCCCCTTCTCCCCTCTGAGCTCCCCCTCTCCCATCTGAGCCCCCTCTGAGCACCCCCACCCCTCCCCAATCCCCTTCTCCCCTCTGGGCTCCCCCAACCCTCCCCAATCCCCTTCTCCCCTCTCAGCTCCCCCTCTCCCATCTGAGCCCCCCCCCCCCGACCCGGTCCCGTCCCCTCTGGGCTCTGGCCTCTGGGCTCCCCCACCTCTCCCCAATCCCCTTCTCCCCTCTGGACTCCCCTTCTCCCCTCTCAGCACCCCCACCCCTCCCCAATCCCCTTCTCCCCTCTCAGCACCCCCTCTCCCATCTGAGCTCCCCCCCCCCCCCGACCCGGTCCCGTCGTCTCCCCTCCGTCCAGGCTGACAGGGCCCTCTTCTCCTGCCACCACCCTGCCTGTTTTTTAAAAAATCCATGCAGCGATGCAGGCAGCGCTTCACGTCTGCCCTGTGTGTGCTGTAAAAGCTGAAAATCGCCTCGCTGGCGTCGGGCCTTCCCTCATGATGTCCCGCCCTCGAGGAAATAGGAAGTTACCTCAGAAGAGGGCGGGACATCGCGAGGGAAGGCCCGACGCCAGTGAGGATTTTTTTTTAAACAGGAAAAGTGGTGGCAGGAGACGACGGAGCACCCCCCACCCGCTGACACCCGGGGCGGACCACCCCCACCGCCCTGCCCTTGCTACGCCACTGCACGCATGTTTGAATTCCGATACCTTTTTCATCTCCACCACCTCGCGTGGGAGAGCATTCCAAGTATCCACCACTCTCTCTGTGAAAAAATACTTCCTGACATTTTTCTTGAGTCTGACCCCCTTCAATCTCATTTCATGTCCTCTCATTCCACTTTTTATTCCTCCTTTAGTCCTCTTTACTCTGTTATCTTCTCACCTACTCACCTTCGATAGAAGCCCGCTTGGGAAGAATGGTTACTGCACCTTCTGCCACCTCTTCCTGGTTCAAGATGGGGGAGGTCTTAGAACCCCAGCTGTCAGAGCCCACCCATAGGAAGTGGCCTGTCTCATTGGCTCTATGAGCTGCTTCCAGCACTCGCCTGGAGAACAAGTAGAAAGATCATTCCGGTGTTAGCAAGAGACTGCAGAGCTATGGCAGATAGAGTTAACACTGAGTGAGAGTTTGGATAATGTAATCTAGGTGCCATATTAGTGCACCTGAATGCACAAATACACCTGTTAAAAAACAAAAACTTAACAAAAAGCAGGTGATACTTTTTATTGGGCTGTGTGGTAATGTCAGTGAGGGCGGGCCTGGCCTGGAGCCCAGACAAAGTGGAGCCACACAGCGGGTTCAGAGGAACAGAAAACAAACTTTATTAACAGTGCCAGGTATGAGGGGTTCTGTTAGCATCAGAGGCAAAGGAGAATTAACACAAATTAGTCCTATGCAACAAAGTTCTCCTGTGATCCTGCTTCTGTAGGCCACAGCATGCACTACAGTCTCTTATCAACAGTATTCACCATCCTGTGTCAGGGCAGAGCAGCCTATGGAAATCACTGCCGCCTTTTGGAAAAGAAAGAAATAAGGTAAACGTGCATAAGAGGGTTGAGGAGGGAAGGAGAGAGTGCCACTCCCTGGAGAGTGCTGCCTGAGGCCCCCGCCTCAGTTGGCCTAATGGTAAGGCTGCCACTGTGTTAATTCACATTTTTCTGTAAGTTACTCATGTAAATGGGGAACCCTGCCTATGCCCCACCTATGTGTACACCCTCCTTGCAAATACACACTATGTAAGAAAGTTGCATAGCTACAGAATAGTGCTTAAGTGGCACACCTAGGCAGACATATGACATGCAGATATTCTAAGGGGCTGATATCCAGACCATGGGAGTTAGCTGGAATTCGTTGCCGGAGAACGTGGTGAAGGCGGTTAGCTTGGCAGAGTTTAAAAAGGGGTTAGACGGTTTCCTAAAGGACAAGTGCATAAACCACTACTAAATGGACTTGGGAAAAATCCACAATTCCAGGAATAACATGTATAGAATGTTTGTATGTTTGGGAAGCTTGCCAGGTGCCCTTGGCCTGGATTGGCTGCTGTCGTGGACAGGATGCTGGGCTCGATGGACCCTTGGTCTTTTCCCAGTGTGGCATTACTTCTGTACTTATGTCGGTGCCGAACCCGGATATGCAATGCCGGGCCGTTTTCGGTGACCGTCACTGAATATCTGGTTTATTTTTGGCCAGTTTCAACTTAACCGGCCAAGTCAATATTCAGCGCTGGCCGATTAAGTCGAAACCAGCCAAAGACAGGCCTGCTATTCGGCGGCCTAATTTGGCTGCTAAACTTAGCCGGCGATGTGCTGAATATTAGTGAATTGCTGGTTATATTACACAACATAGCCTGTTATCCAATAAGCATTGACCAGGAATATTCAACGGGAGATAACCGTCTATCTCCCACTGAATATTCGTGGATAGCCAGTCATGTGCCATTTAACTAACCAGGAGCTGTTCCCGGAGGTTAAATGGTTTTAAATACTGGGGGGAGGTAAATGTTTATATTCATATCTTGTTTATTGCCTCTTTTGTATTCTATTCTGTTCAATAGTCTAAATGTTTGCATGTGTAATGGGTGCCCCAAATATTAGAGCTCAGTGTATAGAAATTCTCCTTCCCCCAAATTGTACAGATGGCGCCCAAACTTCTAGCATAGGGACACTTATACACGTAACATAATTAACTAATTGGCACTAACTTGGAACATAATTGGTGGTAAATACCAATAATTGGCATCTACAAGCACTAATTCACACTACTTAGCAGTTGTGCATATAACAGACTTATACACCCATTCTATAAACTACACATTAAACCAACTAATTATATGTACTCTAAACATATCACATTATATTATTCTTTTAATATTTATTGAATATCATATCCTCGCTCAAACACATCAAATCTCACATATCTCTTCATACAAATCTTAAACAACAAATCATCTAAACTCAATTATTTAAAATTATCCCAGGATATGATTAGTCCCAGATGGTCCATTATAAGTGCCGTACAACGGTCACTCCACTTAGTTCTCCTTATTTATATCCCAGGTACATAATCCACTGTCCAGTCACCTATTTGTCCTTGGAGAATGCCTGGTTAGCGCTGGACAGGCAATTTAAACAGCCAGAAGCGTCTCCTGACTGTTTAAATCATTTTGAATATTGAGCCCCAAGACTACAGGTTCAACCTGCCCTCGCTGGTGACTGACTGCTTATCCAAAGATGAAGCTCTACAGCCAGTCATCAATCAAGCAGATAATTGCAGACTCATGGCTTAATTCACACTGCATGGAGCCATTTTGAATATACAGTATCTCAAGTCTCCTGTACTCACTTGATGTCATCTTCGTTGGCAAAGATAATGATTGCACGTGCACTAGACGTCTCTAGCAGGTGCTTGATCACCTTGTCAAACTCCCCAGGCCTGGGATCTCGTGGGATTTTGAGGGACTGTGCGATACAGACACCTCCTAAAGGGCAAACAGATAGAGTAATCACCAAAAAGAGAAACAATAATAATAATAATCTCCTAATTTATTTGTATAACTATACTAGAAAAAAAATCATTAAATTCCATGACAAAACAATACATCTTTATTAATACACATTTAGGAAAAAAATACATTAAAAACTAGCAGAACCCTAAAGTACCTAGCATGGCTACCAACTGTAGAGAAAATATAAATAAAGTTTATACACTGCTGCCGTGTCCGTGATGTTAAACATATAGTCCTTGAACAACTCCCAAACTGTTCTCACCACAATAGCTCATTACTATCAGAATCAAAGTCAAACTCACTGAAGACCAATGCCGTTCACTGTTGCCAAGCAATATCCTGTGAATGTAGAATCCTCAAAACCACAGCAACGTAACCACGTTTTCCACTTTGCGTGGATAGTTTCCACTTAATATGGCAATAGTGCAATTCAACAAATGTACTATCACAACTGATTCAGTAATTATCCCCAATACCATTAGGCAATTTAAGTTATTACAGCAGACTGATTATTCCTCCAAACAGGTTATTTACAGTATCAAATGTCCATGCAATTAGTGGTATCTGGGCCAGACTAAGAAGCCAGTAAAGCACAGGATTGCACATCACCTTAGCAACCTTAGACTTATTTGGGATGATGTTCCCCTTATTAATCATTGGCGGGAATGTGGAAGATTTACATTTTGTAGTTTTGCAACAGATTAACATGAAAAGAGGTGGGGGGGAAATATATCAACAATATTGACCAGTAAGAAACAAAGGAAGATATTTGTTTGGAACACGATTTAACCATGGGCTCTCAATAAGGAAATTGATTGGGTACTGGTATGATCTATTCTAGAGGGGTGTGTATATATTCTGTCATTTCCGCTGTTAGCTTCAGCCCCCGCTGGGGGGTTTCCAGTTAGGGAGGTCCTCACTGGAAGAATGTCTGTACTGGCATTGTCCATTTGATTATGGTTTCAATTTTGTTTTACTTTTGTTATATAGAGGGGTTATATATGTGGGTTGTTCTTTTGGGAGTTCCTATTGTTTTTTCTTTGCAAGAGGGAGAAACGCATGTTCCTGCCAGGTCAGTTTTAGTCTCCGGAATATGCTCCATTTGGCAAAACACGATGCCGTGTTGAGACTAATTCAGCACTATTGGTGAACAACAAGTGCCTAGAATTAAGGTTTCCAGATATGTACATGGCGTCAACTGCACTATTGCCATATCCACGTGAAGTGAAGAATGTGGTTATGTCACTGTGGTTTTTGAGGATTTTACATTCCAACGAGATATTGCTCGACAACAGTGAAAGGCACTGGTCTTCAGGGAGTTTGACTTTGATTCTGATGGCAACAAGCTATTGTGGTGAGAACAGTTTGGGAGTTGTTCAAGGACTGTATGTTTAACATCATGGACTTGGTTTCGCATATGCACACAGGGAGTAGTGTATAAAACAAAGTAGTATGCAAAGAATGTTTTGTATTTTAGCTATTCTTGGTAGCCACGCTAGGTGCTTTGGGGTTCTTCTGCTAATTTTTAATGTATATGTTTCCTAAACATGTATTAATAAAGATATATTGCTTTTATATCATGTAATTCAATGATTTATTGTAGTATAATTATGCATATTCAATCATTGTACTATTGTGGTTGCCCTGATTGATTGAAGGATCTAATTTATTTGTAGGAATGGTGATAATGAAAACCATAACTGTCAGTAAAATAGCATTTTAGCTGTGGAAATCAGGGCTTTGATTATTGCCCAAATGGTTTCCACACCATTCAACAAAACAGTGCTTTTACTGACAATTCGGTCTGGTTGGTAACACAAGGATATCAGCTTATGCAAGGATCCCAATCAATAAATATCATTGTGTTATGGACCAGACCAAATTGTTTGTGACTCCTGAGACAGGCGCTTCTTGCACCGAAATGGAGGACTGTGTCAAGTCCATTGAATCTAACAGGTTTACTGTACATTTGTGCTTAAATGTTCTGCTTTTAATAAACAAGTTGCCCTTGCGTTGGAATTTGATTGGTCATCTCCCATTTTTTTCTTTTTCTCTTTGTTGGTTTGCTTGGGTGTTCTTTCTCTCTCTTGCACTACGGCTGCAATGTTCTTACAACAGTGGTGGCAGTGCAACCATAGACTCCAGAAATGCACAACACATATGTCACCAAGTCACAGGACTGAAGTGACAGGTCACAGACATGCACATGCATGAACATGCTGAATACTCATGTGGTGGAAGTGAGACCACGCAACATGGTGGTCGCCTTACCTGTCTGTATGCAGGAGGAAAGAAACAGGAAATCAGTCAGGGTTACTGCAAGCTGCAACCCATAATCTAAATAACAAGCAGGGTGCTATAGAGCTCACTGGCCTGGGGGACATTTAAAATGAGCTCTGCAACTCAATAGTCCTGTTCAGCCTCCTGCCCAAATGAGCAAGGTGTTACTGTGGCAATTTTAATGCTAGTGACATTTTAAAGCTCCATGGAACTGACTGTCTACCTTAGAAAGGGTTCTACTAGCTCATGCACAATTCCCAATGACCTCTTCTTTGCCGTAAGAAGACATTAAGTTAAGATGTGAGGCCTACTACAACTTTCCTAGTGGACTGAGACCTGTGTGCCACAACGTGTGACTTGGGTACGGAGGTTTATTGATGCGGCAGTGAAACCCCACCTCACCTCTGGCATTTGAGTAGTAATCTAGGTAAGCTGCAATGGAGGTGGTAGTGCTACACAGGGGAATAGTCAGATAGTGCATAATGGCAGAGGACATGTCCTGAGATTGTAAGGAAGGCCCAGATAGAGGTGTGCACTGGGACTTGACCACAGCACTCTTTCTGGATACCAAATTAAGCTCATTAATTTCTGTTGCTGTGACTGTGGTATCACCTGAATTTCTAAGATCATTCTATTACCTCCCATACCCTCTGCTCATCTGCTTTTTTTTTGGGGGGGGGACGAGGGTTGGAGTGGTAGTATCTCTATATAAAGACTTGATGGAGGCTCAGGCAAGGAGGGAAACAAGTAGAGGGAGATGTGATGGGTGGGGGTGGAGAAAGATGCATTGAGGAGGAGAAAGCAGAGGTTTGTGATGGAGGAGCCAGGAAGGAGAATGGGAGTGTGGGATTGACATGGAAAGTGGAAACATGGGATTCAGGGGGAAAGGGAAAGGAGAGGGGAAAGCAAGAATAAGAGCATGAAGGCCAAGGTGGGGAGGGCAGAGCAGGAAATTGGGGGAGAAAGAGGGGCCTAGGAAAAGGAAAGAAGGACTTAGGGTTCGGTGAGGGTGAGCAAGGACAGGGCTTAAGTTTCAATGGGAGAGCAGGAATGCAAGGATTGGGGGAGTAAAGTAGATAAATGCCTTGAAAGACAGCAGGGACTTGGTAATTAGTTTTGGAGGTAGTTTTGAGTGGGAACTAGGGGACTGACTGGGAATTTGGGGAAGGAGGTAGGGAAGCAGGAACTGGGGTTATGAGTGAGACAGTAGGTGGAAAAAGAGGCTTTGGATGGGGAGGGAAGAGAGCCGAGAATCGGATGGGGGGAGAAGGCTGATGCAAAATGTGGAAAAAGAGAGACCAGGCTAATGATACAAAATGTCCAGTCAACAAAATAGAACAAAACAGAGTTTTACCTTCCATTCAGTGACTGAAATATGTTTTTCTTAGATTTGCATTCTGAACAGCATGAAAGTAATTTTATAATGGAGCACCCATAACAAGATGGTAAGAAGGCACTTACCTAGGTGCTACTTTTCTTTACTAACAACTATCGTTAAGTAGCATAATGCATGCCTATAGTGCAGGCACAGACATGTACAGCTGCCCTAGGATGGATATAAATGTTCATGGCAATATTGTCAGGAATCTATGCCTTACTTGTGTGCTTCACCGAGACTTCACCCATGTATATGCTCACAGACCAAGCACGTGCACAACATTATTTCCCTTATCAACAAATGGTGTTGACATTCATCTTTGTAGTCATTCAGGTATGTAAAGCGTTTACTTAAATTAAATACTATAATAGTACAAAGTTCCTCTGTTCCTTACATAGTGGTGAGGTTAATCTGGAAAAAATAATAGGGGGTCACCCTCAGAAGTTTTCCAGGGCTCCCTAAGCAGTTAAAGCAGCCCTGAGAGAAAAAATGGAGTTCAGAGTAATGCCTGTCTTTTTGACCCGTGCAGAAAGCAAGCGTGAATCTCTGCAGATAAGTTTTGTAAAGCAATAAATAAAGCAAATTACCCATTCAGTTTTGCTTTCATTATTGTTGCAAACCAAACCATGCATGTTAACATCACTGCCTCCTCATTCATTTTGGAGTTCTCTCCTTATCAAAGAAGAACCCCTCCAAGGTGAGTCAGAAATAAAGAGAAATAGCCAGTTACAAACTACACATCATAAAATCCCTTTCTTATGTCATTCGCTTTCCTAGACTTCAGTGATATCCCTTTGTGTCATTCACATACAGGGACACTAATGGTGTCACACAGAATAAAATCAGAAGTGGTCTCTCACCAGCTTCACGAGAAATCTGGACAAAAGCTTCCACACCGCTCTCGCCATAGTTGCCCTCGGAGGCTAGTGTGGACACATAGTTCCATCCCAGTGCTTTCACAATGTCCACCATGGCCTGAGCCTGGTACGAATCTGGTGGCACCACTCGCGAGAAAAAGTCATAGCGGTTGTTGTCGCTCAGCTCTGGGGCAGTGGAGGCATAACTGATCTGAGGGATCTGTGGAAACACAAGTGGGGAGATCGGTGCACAACTTGTCCACATATATCTCAGTCAATGTTCTTCAGTCCTACTCTGAAGCAACCCCTGTTGTTTCAGAACAGAGATCCTCCCCTCACACAGATATGCACTAGAGTTGCCAGCTGACACCAGATTCCCTCAACAGGGTTGATCCAAGTCTTGAGTTTACCCCAGATTGCCAAAAAGTGGTTTATTCCCACCCACCCCCAATCTCAGTCCTGTTAATTGCTCCATTCTCAGAAGACAATAACCATAGCACCTGAGGAGTGGAGAGTGGTCAGTGTTATGTCAGTGTTAAAAAAGGGGCTCCAAGAGATATCCAGTAAACATTAAAACAATGAAACTGATGGCGCCAAGCAAAATGTTAGAAGCAATTCTATAAAATGAAATTACTGACTGTGTAGATAGATATAGCTTAATGAGAACAAATCATTATGGATTTCACAAAGGGAAGTGTTGCTTTACCAATTTATTAGAATTTTGAAGGTGTAAATCAGAGTTGTCCAACCTCGGTCCTCAAAGGCCACAATCCCGTCGGGGTTTCAGGATTTCCCCAAAGAATATGCATGAGATCTATTTGCATGCACTTGCCTCCATTGTATGCAAATAGATCTCATACATATTCATTGGGGAAATCCTAAAAACTCAACCTGGCAAGGGCCGAGATTGGACACCCCTGTGTAAATAAACATGTGGATACAGATGAGCCAGTTCATGTATAATATATGTGGATTTTCAAAGGCCGTTTGACAAAATTCCTCATGAGAGATTCCTCAGGAAATTAAATGGTCATGGGAAAGGAGACTAAAAGGTAAGAAACAGATTCAGACTAAATGATTAGTTTTCCAAACAGACAAAAGTCAATAGTGGAATACCTCAAGGTTTTACACTGGGACCTGCACTGTTTGAATAGTTTTGTGTCAACAGCCCCCCCCCCCCCCCCACCCCACCCCAGTAGTCTCCTGGTAGTCTAGTGGTATGGGACAGAATCAGTCTTCCTCTGCTCCTGTCCCGTACAGTTCTGTCATGACCCCAGGTCGTTGGAGTGTGTGAGCCCCTGTTTCATTTCCCTGGGTTTGAAAAGGTGGTCTACAAGATCGAGGATCTTCACCCGCAGCGACCACTGTTCCCTGAGGGTTGAGCCCCTAGGGTCAGGTGGCCAGCAGGACTGAAGAGGAGCGACCAGAAGGCAAAGGTTGAGGCACGGGGAGCAGAGCTGAAAAGGGAGCAGATAATGAGTCACACTATCCGGTGAGCAGGTGAAGGATGATGCCCAGGAGCTGCCTGATCCACAGGAGGAAAACGTGGACGCCCCAATCATGGCCGGGCCAGCATCCTGTCTCAAGCTGCTCTGGTATTATGTGGAGAAAAGACCCCATATGGCAATAGCAAAGACTTAAGTAGCTCTCAGGTTTATAAATGTCAGTTTAAAACAGCCCCTTTGAATTCATGGGTCAAAAAATTCCCAATAAACCCATTTTCATATTATTTTTCTTCTGTATATTATTACTAAAAACTTGTGCCCGACACACTTGCAACACTGAGCTTATTGCACCATCACCAAAATTCAATCTTGTATCAGTCTTATATCATGAATCTTGCAGCACTTATCTTTCAACTCTTTCCCAATGGGGATCTCTGTTTCACCAACAGCTTCTTCAGGGGATATGCACTGCTGCTGCACAACTTCACTAAACTTTAAACAAATGTGTCTGAAATGCTGCTGAACAAAAGAATCACAGTGTAAGTGTGGGCAAACTAAGCTACACATTGTTCAATCAACAATTCATAGCGGACCTACCGTGTGTAGCAAGCTCATATATTCCTGCAATGACGGAAGCCTTTCAAAATGGCAGCTAATAAAAAACTCACTGTGAGCAAAGCAGTATATAAAGGTCCATGGCAACAAGCCTGACCAATCAGGGAGGGTATCTATGATTAACCAATCAGAAATCATTCACAAATAATTTCTCGTGGCTTTAAAACCATGTTCTTGATGATTATAAAAATGTTTTATTTAATAAAAAACAGACCATTGTATATTGGTATTCAATCCATCAGGCTCAACAGAATGTAGTTGATTAATCCACCATCCCTACTACTACTACTACTTATCATTTCTATAGCGCTACTAGACATACGCAGCGCTGTACACTTGAACATGAAGAGACAGTCCCTGCTCGACAGAGCTTACAATCTAATTAGGACTGACAAACAGGACAAACAAGAGATAAGGGACTATTAAAGTGTGGATGATAAAATAAGGGTTCTGAACAAGTGAATAAGGGTTAGGAGTTAAAAGCATCATCAAAAAGGTGGGCTTTTAGCTTAGATTTGAAGACGGCCAGAGATGGAGCTTGATGTACTAGTTCAGGAAGTCTATTCCAGGCATATGGTGCAGCAAGATAAAAGGAACGGAGTCTCTGAAGTAATTTTAAATCATGGACTAGATTTTATATATGGTGCCTTTAAAATTGGCACCGAACAAATTTCCGCCTAGGCATATTCTATAAACCGTGCCTAGATTTAGGCGTGATCTACAGAATATGCCTAGTGAGTTTATAGAATATGCCTTGCGCCTAACTCTAGTCGCATCCATTTACGCCAAGTAAAATTTGGTGTAAATACCAGCGCCTAAGTTAGGCACGGAGCAGGTATGGTCTATAACCCTTCATGTAGTTTTTCAGAATGCCCATGACACACCCATTCCATGCCCATGGCCACACACCCCTTTTGGCAGCATGCATTAGAATCTACACTTACCACTTTGCAGAATAAGCTTAGCAAGTTGTGTGTGTAAGGGTAAGGGGGGGAGGGGAACATCACTGTTTATTGTTCATATGGAAAAAATGAGTCAAGGGTGATCTACTTGTTTGGCAGTGTTCGTGCTAGTCATGTTTTGTAATCAACACTGTTTTTTCACTTGTTTATATAGAGGAATTATGAACCCAAACCAATTTTGCTGGTTACTGTATTCTCCCTATGACTCAATAAAGATATATTTTTTTAAATAAATAAATAAAAATAAATTGTAATTAAAGCCAATTAGTGTCAATAATTGCTTAAGTGGCAATTATTGGTGCTGATTGGCTTGTTAAGTAATTAAATAGTGTGTTCAAATCCAGAGTACAACCAGATTTGCGCATTCAATTTTGGTTACGCTATATAGAATCTGGGGGAATATGTCTTCTATGAAGCATCTCAGTTAAGATTTTTCCTAGAAGGTAAAGATATAACTTTTTAACCTAGGTCCAAAAAGCCTTTTTCGTCTTTGTTAAATCTAGATGTATAATTAATATTTTAAGGATTTAAGTCCATATTTATTTTTGTAGAAATTGTTAAAGGGTAATTTGCCTTTTTTTTTTCTTCATGCTGGCCAGTTTCCTATGACCTTTTTGGATCGTCTTATCTCCTTCCAGATGGACTATAATCCTAATTATTTTTCCTTTTTCCATGTATTGAATGTTTATGTTTCTTGAGCTTGTTTGTTTCTTGTTCAAAGATTTGTCTTTGTAAGATATTATAGATGCTTTTTAAAAAGCAAACAAACAAAAGAGCTGTATGTGTGCACATATGTATAGATCACACTCTCACTACACCTGTAATTTCTCTTTCATTTGGTGGGGTGTCTGAAGTTGAACTCAGTTCCATATCATGCAGATCTTTTCTATAACTAATGCCCATCAGTTCAGCACCAGCAATTCCCCCAAGCTCTCTCTCTCTCTCTCTCTCTCTCTCTCTCCCTGTAATCTGCTTAATCCCATGGTAGATTCTGCTCCCACTGTGTCAGTCACTTAAAGAAATCACCCTGCCCTGGCAGGCAGGCTTGTCCCTTGCTCCCTTTGCTGTGGGTGTGCTGACCACCAACAACTCTAGCATTTACTTGTCAGAAATGGGGGGGGGGGGGGGGGGTATCAAGGACAGAACCCTTCTTAACATCTGATACATGTATGTATGTGTACCATTTTTTTTTTCAATAACTGTCATCTTTAGCAATTAATTTTTCAAGTGGAAAGTGGCTGACTCTTTCCAGGCTTTCCCATAAGTTTATGTTTATTTTAAAAAACTTGCTATACTGATAAGCTATACAGGTCACAGTGGTTTACATTTTTTGCTGACAAAATCCATTATGAAAAATAATCAAGAAGAAGTTAATTCTGGGCTTAATAAAAAAAAAAGCTTCAGATTCTAACAGACTGGATGTGTGAGTATGATCTAATTTTAAATGCAGAAAAACCATCAGCATTGTGGCTGTCATGTAAATGTAATGATTTACAGGTTATTCCAGAAGCATGAGGTAAACCTCTTCTGCTTTTGCAGGATATGACAACATTAGGGTTCCATTGTGATGATGCATTAAAATTTAACTTGCATAGGCCATACTATGAAGTCCTGTTTTTTTTCATCCTCAAATGCTGTGTCAACTTAAGCCTTCATAGTATGGCCTATGCAAGTTAAATTTTAATGCATCATCACAATGGAACCCTAATGTTGTCACATCCTGCAAAAGCAGAAGAGGTTTACCTCATGCTTCTGGAATAACTTGTGCAAAATACAACTGCATACTTAAAACAAGGTCTAAGACATCTGACCATATTACTCCAGTGCTTTATCGATTATGGGGCCCTTTACTAAGCCATGCTAAAAAGTGGCCTGCGGTAGTGTAGGCACGTGTATTGGGTGTGCGCCGGGACAGTTTTTACCGCATCTAGAAAAAATGGCTTTTTAATAAAAATGGGATGGGAAAAGGGCCTGTGGTAAAAATGAAACAGCGCACGCCCAAAACTGGCCTGAGCCCTTAATGCCATCCATTGATCTAGCGGTAAAGGCTCATGCTCTACACACGCGGTGACCGGTTGTTGCGCGCCAAGTGCCAATTACCGCTGGAACCAGCACACGTAGGAGGAAATAAATAAATAATTCATCCATGAGTAATGGGCACACACAAAATCTGAAATTACCACCAGGAGGGCGCGCTGGCCTGGTGGTAATCTCATTTTGACGTGCGCTGCATGCACCTAGAGCCTACCGCGGCTCAGTAAAAGGACCTCTATATTTGCTGCCTATTTCAACATGCATTAGCTTTAAGCTGCTGTGTCTGGTCTATAAATCATTCCATTTGGGATGTCCAGTCTACCTCTGTAGCAAATTGTCAAAATACACCTCTCAACGGGAACTTCACAAAAAAAAATCTTTTTATAACTTCCGGGTCTTGGTGTTATTAAACTTTTATCTACCAGAAAGTGTGCATTTTCATATGCCAGTCCTCTGCTCTGAAACTCCTTGTCTGACGAAGCTTTTAAAAACTTGGATGTTTCATCAATATTTTATTTGATTTGTTGTAGATTTTATTTCATTGGTACTGTTTATCTGTAAAATTGTATTTGCAATTGTAAACTTCATGAGAACTGTGAATTGTAAACTGCTTTGACACCATGATATAAAGCAGTATATAAAAATCAATAAATCCAATCCAAGCCATAAAATCTGAAAGGAGCTGCATTAAAGATAGAAAAGTTCTACTCACTCATTCCAATGACAATAAAGAATAAAAAAAGTTTACATTCTTAGACAACTTCTTTACAGATAGGATCCAAAAGAACTCTACATTTCCCGACACCTGTAAGCCAAAGGCTTGGATAAAATAATGAGTCTTTAAATAACATTGTAAACTTTTGTATAGGATCTTCTGCCCATAATTGTATTAGTAATCAATTCCATAGACTTGGTACATGACATAACTAATGGAACTCTCACGAATGCTTTCTCAACAAGTCTTAGAAAGTGGGGGAGAGAGCAACAAAGAGAGTCAAAATCTCCCGCAAAAAAAAACACAAAACCAACAAAACAAGCGGAAGAAATCCAGAAAGACCAGACTGAAACCACAGATGGTAAGAGCACCAGAAAGTTTTATTGGGACATAATGTCTATGTTCCGTTCGGATAGCACCAGCGTTTTCATTTTCACTTTTATTCAGTCCAGATCGTCTCATTTCGTGAGAATTTTTGGAGGAACATCCGTATATGTCAATTTGAAGACCCCTGAAGAAGGCCTTTTCGGCCAAAACATGGACCGTGTAGGGTCCCAATAAAACTTTCTGGTGCTCTTACCATCTGTGGTTTCAGTCTGGTCTTTCTGGATTTATTCCACTTGTTTTGTTGGTTTAGAACGTGGAGGATCACTATCTGGTGGTCTTTCAAAGATTGCAGGGCTCTAATTACTACTACTACTTATCACTTCTATAGCGCTACAAGGCATACGCAGCGCTGTACACCATACACAAAAAGACAGTCCCTGCTCAAAGAGCTTACAATCTAGATAAGACAGGCAGACAGACAGAACAATTAAGGTAAGGGAATAAAGAGGTGGGGATAAAAGGGTACAGGGCAAGTGAGTAGTGGTTAGGAGTCAAAAGCAGCGTTAAAGAGGTAGGGTTTTTAGCCTGGATTTGAAAACGGCTAATTGGTATATAAGACAGTGCAGTAGATGCCAAGTTCATAGAAGGCCCTGTGTCTCTTTCCATCATTTTCTCCCTTGCTGTCTCTTTCCCACTCGGAACATGAGGAAAGCAAAGGAAAGAGAGTGGGAAAGAGACAGCAAGGGAGAAAATGATGGAAAGCGATCACAGGGCCTTCTATGAACTTGGCATCTACTGCACTGTCTTATATTCCCACTCTCTTTCCTTTGCTTTCCTCATGTTCCCTCTTTTGCTGTTTTTTCCCCTGCATCTCATTTGCAGTGTTTACCTGGGTGCTGTCTCTTGCTTTCTCTTTCCTGAAACTCTCCTTTTCCAATTCTGTTCTGCTATTGTGCTCCTCTCTTCCTCTACAACTCTCACTCTCTCATTTCTCTACTCTTTATATATCTCTACCTCTCTCTTACTATCTGCTTCTCTGTCTATTGCCTTCAGTTTTTTTCTGGAAGCCCATATGATAGAAGGCATCCACAGCTGTTAATGGATTATACACTAATCTAATGGAAATCTCCAACAGCTGAAACCAGCAGACAAAAGGTTTCTGCATGTCAGGAACTGCAGAAAAGGGCAGGCATCCTGTCATCCCCATAGGACAGAATGCCACTAGCCTCTTCCTTCACCAATATCTTTAACAGTCTAGCACAACGGTGCATTCTGGGAATTGTCTAGTTTATGACTTTCAAGTGCAGCAAAGGATTTGGTTGAATCAACCTCTTCTTACACATAACAATATGTTCCCATACACAGCAAAGGGCAGACAAATCAAGTCCATAAATTAAATCAAATCAAATCTTAGCATGGGCTGCACAACTGACAACTAGGAAGTATTCCTAATGTAGTGGATTAAGAGCAAAGAAGGGTGATGGCTACAGCTATAATTGTATAAGTAGCCAGGCTTGTGTAGTATAGACAGAAGGCAGATAGTCGCATTGGGTGGGTCAAATGGTTCTTGTCTGTCAAAATGTACTAAATTACTATGTTTAAACCTGAGGTGAGGTGGTAGAGTTGATGCTAAATATGTCTATATACAATGCCAGGAAGAAATGAGTCCTAGGGAAAATGACTGTCTGACTGATGCAGGACAGGAGGCTGAGGAAGACAATACAAAACATTTTGTGATATAGTGCCTCAGGCTTGCTAATTATTAGACCTGGGCTTGTCTATGGGAATATCCTGAAACCATTTCAAGTGTATGCATACTCACTGCAAAGAGTCGCAAGACGTTAGCAACCATGATGGACACGGAACTGGCAGAGGCACCAATGACACCCACCACATGTTCAGGCCTACTGAGGATGGGTGGCTCACCATTGGAGCAGCGCACATCTGAAATGCCCTTCTGGATAAGCGCCTGGACAAAGGTGAGGGACTGTTCCAGGGCATAGGTATCCCGTGAGCAGGTGTCAAGGATGCGGGCCCCCAGAGTGATGTTGGGCAGCAAAGTAGGGTCACTGTTGATCTGGTCCAGAGCATAGAGCATGGCCTCCATGCGGTGGATGCCCTTCTCCTTTTTTATCTCACCACAGGGGACCCCTGCTGGGCCTTTGGCATGGACAGGAAAGAGCCCGCCCAGGGTGATATCACCATCAATCTTGATAGAGTGGGGCTGCGTAGTCTGCTGACTCCTTGCCAGCCCGAGGGAAGCCCCTATAAGCCAGGCTAACCTCAGTAAGAAAAGCCACTGCAAGGTGCATGAGGGCCAAAGCATGACTTCTGGACGTTCTACCATCCTCCTCTTCTTCTCAGGGGCCTGCAAGAGATCAATGGAGGGAATGAGTAACTTTTCCATAATGTGTTTCCAATAGCATTTTATAGACCTTTATGACACACACACACACTTTGACTTTCATGCAAACTGCATCCAGTGCTTCAGAAGGCCTGTACAGCTGCCTCTTTTTTATGTTATCTTGGTGGCATCTTATATTCTGTTGTATCCTCAATTTGAGTTCAAAGCAGATTACAATTTAAAGTGCCAGTCATATCTGGGATTCCAAAGACTGAATTAGAAAGGCTCCAGACATTGCAAAATATTTAGAATATTGTATACAATTCTGGAGACTGCACCTTCAAAAAGATATAGAAGGGTTGGAGTCGGTCTAGAGGGCAGTGACTAAAATGGTCAGTGGTCTTTGTCATAAAGCATATGGGGACAGACTTAAAGATCTCAATATGTATACTTTGGAAAAAAGGTGAAAGAGGGGAGATATGATAGAGATATTTAAATATCTCCTTGGCATAAATACACAGGAGATGAGTGTCTTTCAATTGAAAGGAAGCTCTGGAATGAGGGGGCATAAGACAAAGGTAAAAGGGGTCAATTCAGGAATAACCTGAGAAAATACTTCTTCAAAAAAGTGGTGAATTTGTGGAACGGCCTCCTGGTGTAGACAAAAACTATAGCTAAATTCAAGACAGCTTGGGACAGGTACATAGGATCTCTAGAGGAGGAAGAGATGGCATGGATGGGCAGACTGGATAGGCCATATGTTCTTTATCTGCCTTCATTTTTCTCTGTTTGTATGGTTATTACCAAGATGTTGTTTGGTGGCCACCAAACTTCAGTGTCTTTGTCAGCTGGCAAATCAGACACCCTAACCAAGGCAATGGATTTTCCATCACACACCAGGCCTAACCCTCAACCAAAACAGCTAAGCTGCTCACTGGCTTTGGTAGTATTGTGGCTGGTGAATGGGACAGGCAAACATCCTCAAAGTGTTAGCTTGAAAACTGTTGGATGGCGACTCTTCTTGGTAGGGTCACTGGAAGAGGTACATACAATAGGAACCAGCCTCAGGAGGAAGGGAGGGAAGAGGGTAATATGATGCTACTATCATCACAGCCAGAGTGAATGTAAGTTTGTTTGCAGCTGCATTCTCACCCATTATATCAGAGGGAAAACTACCTCCTTGATCTCATTGGGGGGGGGGGGCATTTAGCCAGGCAGTAATCCTGCTTCTTGTGTCCTCTGTTGTTCACACACAAAAAAAAAACCCATCTCAACTGTTTTTCTTTTCTTAGCAGTCTCTTCCACTCCCTCCACCTCCCCCCCCCCCCCCCAGAAGACAGACTTTGCGATGAAAAGGACCTTTGTTTGTGCAAAGACTTGGGGGGTGCAAGATGCACCTTCAGAAACACATTTTAATTGACAGTAGTCTTTTCTCCTTCACTGGACCTGAACACACCACCTCAGCAGTGCACCAAGACCTGACTAGCCCCAATGAACCGGGGATCCAAATCCTCAAATCCCTAAACTCTGTAAGTCAAGTGCTATATAAAATAATGAGTGGAGTGGAGTGGAACAGGTGGATGTGAAGCGTCTGTTCACGCTTTCCAAAAATACTAGGACTAGGGGGCATGCGATGAAACTACAGTGTAGTAAATTTAAAACAAATCGGAGAAAATGTTTCTTCACCCAACACGTAATTAAACTCTGGAATTCGTTGCCAGAGAACGTAGTGAAGGCGGTTAGCTTGGCAGAGTTTAAAAAGGAGTTAGACGGTTTCCTAAAGGACATGTCCATAAACCGCTACTAAATGGGCTTGGGAAAAATCCACAATTTTGGGAATAACTTGTATAAAATGTTTGTACGTTTAGGTAGCTTGCCAGGTGCCCTTGACCTGGATTGGCTGCTGTCGGGAACAGGATGCTGGGCTCGATGGACAGTTGCTCTTTTCTCAGTATGGCATTACTTATGTACTTATGTACTTATTTAAGCTATGGTGCCAGCCCCACATCCCAAGCATATTAATCTCTTCCAGCTATATGAGATCCTGGCAGCTTGGTCCTTCTCCTTTCAGTTTTCAGTGTAACATCATGAGTGCACACTCAGCTACCCAAACAGGGTTGTTATATCATGAGCCTATTCTCATAGCCACCCAAACAGGGCTACAACATCATGAGTGTACATTCAAAGCCATCTGAGATTTTTCCCCTCTTTCTGTCTAGCTCCATTATAGCAGTAACAGTCCTTTGGCTGAAAGACGGGCTGCTGTTATTTCTGTGCATTCTTGAGTTGGCAATAGGTGTCACTGCTAAGCAGCAGTTGGGACTCTGCCATCTTCCCTATAGATACATTCAGCCCAAGAAGAAGGAGTAGGATCTAGGATTCAAATCCATTGATCAGATTTTTTTTTAAAACCAGAAAGTTGTAGTTTACATATGTTCACGTAAAAAAAAATTGGTCCCAGAACAGAGGTGTAATCTAGTGGTTAAAGCATTAAGCTGACAACTAGGGAAGTCTGGTTCAAATTCTGTCACTGCTGTTCCTCGTGATCTTGGGCAAGTCACCTAACCCTCCATTGCCTCAAGTACAAACTTATTGTAAGCCCTCCAGGGAGAGGGAAATAGTTCCTCTGAATGTAACTCACTTTGAGTTACAACTGAAAAAGGTGAGAACTAAATCTAATTACGTAAATTAAAATAAAAAAATCAAACTGTAATAAAATGAGAACTTACACTTTGTTTCCACAGCATCTCTGTTGCCCTTGGCTATAGCGGAGGTTTGGATCTGTGTAGCAGACGGTCCCTTGGCAAGGGTCTCCAACGCTGGCATACCTTACCCCTATCTCCTCGTTCCCTCCATCTCAATTTAGGAGCATGGACTGCGTATTATTAGCCAGCCCAATCTGCCTTTAAATTTTCAGCTGCTGGGATGAAGGTGAGATAGGCAGGGAGGGGCACTGTGATGGTCTGCTGGTGGTATAGTGAGGTCTGCTGGGTTCCACTGGCTTCTATTCCCCTGCTGCATGGTTCTCTGAGAGCTTCTCACAGGGGAATCAGGTTAAAATGAAAGTGGCTTCAAAGCTGCTGAGATCTCCCTGCCACTAATGCACTCTGATTTGTAGGGGAAAAGAGGGATTTAGTGAAAAAAAAAGAGATTTAGTGAAAAAAAAAAAGAGGCAGAGAAAGACACATAGAGCATGTGAGAAACAAAGAGAAAATGACAAAAAGAGACAGACATGCAGAGGATAAAGAGTGAATAAGATACAGAGAGACAGAGATGGATGGAGCGATAAGTACAAAAGAGATAATACATTTCAGAGTTGTCTGTGCACTCCTGCCCCTGGCACTGCTCCTCCTGCCCTTCCATTCCTCTCTCTCACCACCCCTGTGAGACAGAGAGAGACAGCTATAGGAAGGGAAGTGGTGGATGGAGATGAAAGAGTTAAAACAAACTCCCAACTCTTGGCTCTTTTCTGTTATAAGGATGTAGGAAGATTTGACTTTGAAAAAAACAATGTATTTGTATTCTTAAAAAATAGTTTTAATACTTGGCTTCCAGACACACAAAAATATTTTTGAGTTAAATATAAATATTAATTAAACATCTACAGGAGTCAATGAAGGTGACAGGCTACTGCTTGTTCCATGCTGTTCCAGTGTATTACTTTTTATATGCAAGAAAAATGAGATTTAATATAGAAATAGGTCTATGATTACAGATATACTCACAAACCTCAAGGCTCATCTTGTCTTTGTTACTTTATGAATATCAATATCAATTTATTGTTTACATACCGCTATATTCCCAGAAAGGGTTCACCACAGTTTACATTACATCAGTCAATTTCCTTAGAGTTACTCCAGCATATCCATATACGTTATTCATGGAATTAGGACTAATTTACAAACAGTTTACAGTGAATCAGTAAGCAATTTTCTTATAGATACAACATCATATCAGTGTACGTTATCCTACTACTACTACTTAGCATTTCTATAGCGCTACTAGGGTTACGCAGCGCTGTACAAGTTAAAACATGGGGAAGGACAGTCCCTGCTCAAGAGAGCTTACAATCTCATATCACCCCTCTTCTCAGGTCATGGAATTGTGACCATTTAACAAACAACTTCTAGTGCAATATTGCAAAGCCTACCTGAACTCTAATTTTCCCTCCAAAACAAGGCATCCTCTGTGCTCATCTCAGCCTTTCCTGAAATCTGCAACCTGATATGTGAGAGAGGTGGCGTAGGCTGAGCCCTCTGATATTTTGATAATTTGGCTCCTGTTTACTGCACATCACAAGTCCTGAAGCAGTTATCGAAATGCTGGCCACCATCGGACAGATGCGGTGGTGTTTGGTAAAAGGGCTGAAGCTAAGTATTTGTGCTTTCTCTTTAAAAGATTTTTGAAAAGAGCTTCTACATAGTATCTGATAATAAAAAATACAGGAGGTTTTTTATGCCGATGATTGAAATATAGTGCCCTTGAAAAACCAATATATTAAACTGGTCTGGGTTTGCTGAGGCTTTTCCTCCATGTGTTTATGGAATTGTTTCTTCTTACACGTTTCTATTTTGGTGTGAGGTATTGACATTTTGATTTATTATTGGTTTGAACTCCATCTCCTTTCATATATATTTTTAGTAGAGTGAACTGATTTTATGTTGCCACCACTTCTCCTGGGAGCTGTTCCATGCCCCCATGAGCCTTTCTGTGACTAACAAATCCTTACATTACTCTCCAGTCTGCCCTCTTTCAACCTCATCCCATGACCCTTTCTTCTAGAATCTAGAAATTCTTTTCCACTGAAGAAAACATGAGCGTCTCATGCATTCTGTGTCCTTTTGACAGTGCGTTTTTTTTTTTTTTTTAGCAAAAATGGTGCCGGTACTCAAATGCTAGGCCGCCCTTCAGGGGTGGGGTGATCACTGAGGGACCCACCCCACACTAGTCAGGCCCCCTGCAACCAGTCACAGAATCTATAACAAGGCAGAATTGTTGTGTAGAGCCTGAGCTCTTTCATTAAAACTTGGGGACCATGGGTCAATTTTAGCAGACAATGAAAAAGGTGCCGGTACTCAGTACCCCCAAGTACCCCCTCAAAAAAAGCCCTGCCTTTTGAGGTGTTCACATGTCTCTCATATCCACCTGACTCCTCACCTCTACAGTAACCATATGTAGATCCTTCTTCCCTTCTCCTATGGCTTTCGGTATCAACTCTATGGTGCAGTTTGGTAGTTTTCGGTACTGGAATAGCAGGAGGAGTTTCAAGGCAATACAGTGACAGAACTCTGTCTGTGTGTGTGGGGGGGGGGGGGGCGGGGGGGGGGGGGGGGGGGGGCGGGGGGGGGAGTTGGTGGAAGGAGTTTCCATGCTGAAAGAGCAGAGCAATTCTCATTCAGAAATAGCTAAATATTTACCTATATACATATTTCAAGTTTCTTCCATAGAAAACAAAAAACACTGGATCATCAAAAAGCAATAAAGTAGGTCCTTTCCGTAGTATACAAAGGGGGTGGGGGGGAGACAATTCTATAACTAGGCACCAGAAGTAAGGTGCTTTGATACAGTGCACTGAGCGTCAATTATATAACACATCTGGGTGCCAAGATGCCTTTAAGTTGGCGTCTAGGTGTCTACACTTAAGCATAAAAAAGAAGGGGAAATGGAGTAGGAGAAATCTCTATGATGCAGGTGTTCTTTGCTGAAAAACATGGGTCCATGTCAAGTCTATTTGATTATATCTGTGTTCACTTGTTCGCCTCAGTGGATTAGTGTTTGGATTGTTGTTGTCAGTGACCCTTTTGTTTACTCTCGTCCACGCTCTCATTACCTCTCGCCTTGATTACTGCAACCTACTCCTTACTGGCCTCCCACTTAGCCATCTATCCCCCCTTCAATCTGTTCAGAACTCTGCTGCATGTCTTATATTCTGCCTGAACCGATATACTACTACTACTATTTAACATTTCTAAAGCTGTACAATTTAACATAGAGAGACAGTCCCTGCTCAGTGAGCTTACAATCTCATATCACCCCTCTTCTCAGGTCACTTCACTGGCTTCCAATCAGATACCGCATACAGTTCAAGCTTCTCCTTCTTACCTACAAATGCACTCAATCTGCAGCCCCTCATTACCTCTCTACCCTCATTTCCCCTTACGTTCCCGCCCGTAACCTCTGCTCACAGGACAAATCCCTCCTCTCAGTACCCTTCTCCACCACCGCCAACTCCAGGCTCCGCTCATTCTGCCTCGCCTCACCCTATGCTTGGAATAAACTTCCTGAGCCCTTACGCCAAGCCCCCTCCCTACCCATCTTCAAATCCTTGCTCAAAGCCCACCTCTTCAATGTTGCTTTCGGCACCTAACCTTTATACCTTTCAGGAAATCTAGACTGCCCCTATTTGACTGACTGTACATTTGTCCTTTAGATTGTAAGCTCCTTTGAGCAGGGACTGTCCTTCTATGTTAAATTGTACAGCGCTGCGTAACCCTAGTAGCGCTTCAGAAATGTCAAGTAGTAGTAGTACATCAATAAATAACTAATTTTATTCTCTGGTGCTTCTTCATTTTTGCAATGGAAGATCATTGGTCCACCCATACTCCTTATGCTTTTAGGCCCACCCATTTATGTCATGTCAATATTTATTTATTTATTTGTATCCCACATTTTCCCACCTATTTGCAGGCTCAACATGGCTTACATTGTTCCGTAATGGCGATCGCCAATTCCGGAATGAGAAATACAAAGTGGTATTGCATTAAAGTTCATAAGTGACAGAGTAGATTAAGCAATCAAGAATAGATCAAGGATTGGATTTATTTGTGCGTCTAAATGCGGAACTTTAGTGCATAAATTACAATATTCTGTAAGGTATATGCATAAATGTTGGTCCCACCCATGATCCAACCATGCTGCTCCCTTGTGAACACTCCCTTGTATTTACTCGCTAAGGACTAGATTCTATATATCATGCCTACAAATTTGGCAGTGAAATAAAATTTGTCTAAATGCATCCTATAAAGTACGCCTTAATTTAGGAGTACTTTATAGAATAAGCCTACTTTCCCACGTGGTTTATAGAATACGCCGAGCACCTGTCTGCGTGACTAAATTTAGTGGAGGTTTGTTTGTGCTTTTTGGCTTGCAATGCTTTGTTATAATCAGGACTAGAGATGGGTAGATGTGGTTCCTCACTAAAAAAAACAGAAGTATGGAACTAAAGGTTGGTTAATCTGACCTCAGTAATGAGTAAATTAAAAGAAACACTGTTAAACCTTGGGTAAAGGAAGACAAACCACTGGTACAGAGCTGGATACAACTCTTGTATAAGCACATAAGCACCTCCATACTGGGAAAAGACCAAAGGTCCATCAAGCCCAGCATCCTGTCTCTGACAGCGGCCAATCCAGGCTTCAAGAACCTGGCAACCCCCCCCCCCCCCCCCCAAAAAAAAAAAAAAATTAATAATGTTCAATGTACTTTTCCTTCAGGAATCTGTCCAAACCCCCCTTAAACTCCGTAAGGCTAGCCGCTGCCAACACATTCTCCGGCAACGAGTTCTAGAGTCCAACTATATGCTGAGTAAAGAAAAACTTTCTCCTATTTGTTTTAAATGTACCATATTGTAGCTTCATCTTGTGTCCCCTGGTTCTATTATTGTTTGAAAGTGTAAACAAACGCTTCACATCTGTCCGCTCTACTCCGCTCATTATTTTGTAGACTCTTGTATAAAATAGCTTCTTCTTAATTATACACTAACACAGCAAATAAGAAACTGGAAAGAATTAAAAAAAAAAAAAAACCAAGCAACTCTGGCAAACTTGTATATGGAAATCACCTAAAAATGGAAAAGTCAGGCATCTCCAAGGTCAAATAAGCAGAACTAACAACTGGATGAAAGTGTAAATGTTGGAGTAAGAGGCAAGTGAGTGATTCCAGTGAGCGTGTTGTGAGGAGAAAAGGGAAAACAAGATATGGAATTGGTTAAGTGTCATGGTTATGTCTAGATTATTCTGTAATATGGGCGTTTGTTTGTTCAATTGGTATTTGAGCTGTAGTGTATTTTCAGAATCTTGTGAATGAAAATACATTAAAAAAAACAGAGAATACTGCAGTTTCTGGAATCCAGTGGCGTACAGGAATCGGGCAGCATGATTTTACTAAAGATAGGTCTTCTCAGGCTATGTGATCAATTTCTTTGCCTAAGATTTGAATCGGGGGAGAGCACTAGATGTGATGTGCGTGTGTGTGTGTGTGTTGTGTGTGTGTGTGTGCGTGTGTGTGTGTGGTGACAGCCAGTAAAATGCTCATTGCCATTGGCTGAATATCGGTCCCAAGGTATTTTACTGGAAGGAAGGAGCAAAGGGAGGAGGTTATGGTTGCATGCAGTACCATAAACTAAAAATCTGTCTTATAAATTGCTTTCCATTGGCAGGTCTAATATTGAGAGAAGCTATGGGCATGGATGGAACTGAGGGGAAATGAAGAGTAACACTGTTCCCCTCTTCTCAAAAAATATAATTCCCCCACTTTGTTTTTTTTTTTTTTTCTGGAGGGGGGTAGCAAGGAGCATATTGCCTCACAAACTCTGTGTTTCCTGGTTTGGCTCCCAAATTTTCCTCCTGCTTATTTTCTCCCCTTCTTGCTCTTACTGAGGCTCTGCAGTCACCTCCCAGCTCCCGACTGTTCCCTGAACTGATGCTCAGCCACCGCAGCAGTGTCAGCTAGGGAGCCCAGAACGCCTTGGCTTAGTATTTGTGCATACCTCCATGTCTTGAGCTACTGGAGCATGCTCACCCACCCAGCATATGATTTGAGGTTTCAAGCTGTGGCTCTTCCTGTGCTTCAGGGCAGGCATGTGATAGACAGATAAAGCATGGCTTATATGCAGACGCAGACCCCTGGATTCTATACAGTGCGCCTAGCATTCTGAGCTGAAATCCAAGCGTATTCTTTTTTTTTTTTTTTTTTTTTTCCTTCTTAATTATATTTTTATTAAAGGTTTTGTCATACAGAGAATACTGGCATTCTAATAACACGCATAAATTAATTGGCTTAACAAGCCAATCAGCATTGTTAACAGCACTTATGGAGGGGGTCTTTTACTAAAGCTTAGCTCGAGTTATCTGCAGAAGAGCCCATTTTATTCCTATGAGCCCTGCTGCAGATAGCTCGAGCTAAGCTTTAGCAAAAGATCCCCAGAGTCTTTTATAAAGGTGTGCTAGAATTTTTAGCATGCACTAAACGTTTGTGCATGAGCGTCTACACAGTTAGCACGCTTCTTTTTAATGCGCACTAAAAATGCTAGTGTGTCTTTGTTAAAAGGGACCCTTAACAAGCAATAATGAGCACTAATTGGCAATAACTAGAATTTACATGTACAACTCCCTAGGTGTATTCTGTAATGCACTGCGCCTATATTTTAGTGTATGGAGGCAAAGAGGGGTGTGGTTATGGGCAGGGAAATGGGTGTTCCAAAATGTACGCGTGTTGTTATAGAATATGGCCCTCTGCGCCTAAATCTATGTGCCAGGATTTATGCCACATTTTCGTTGGTGTAAATGGATGCGTGTAGTTTTAGGCGCTGAGATATCAACTAAGTACAGACTCCTGAGGCAGGCGGTGTTTGCCGAAACATGGTGCCGTGTCGAGTCTTATCCACTACCAAAGAATATTTTACCATCTTTCGTCTCCGTGGATTTGTTTGGAAGGGTCCTGTTGATCACGCTACTCCCTTGCCTCTGCATTTCTTCTCATAGCGGATCCAGTTTCTCCACTTCTGTGACATCCTTCCTATCTGTGCCTGAGCCAATTGCTTCTCAGGCACTGACAAAATGAGTAACCTTTCACAATGAGCTGCGGATTACTGCCACAATGGTAACATGGCAGTAATCTACAGCTCACTGCAAAGTGTCACCCTTCTTGTCAGTATGTGAGAGGAGAGTAGCTCACGCAGTAACAAGTAGGATAACATTACGAAAAAACAAGACATAGGCAAGCATTCTGCATTCTCCTCACAGAAAATAATTATCTGGAACAAGGGAGAGAGGCAATGTAGGGCGCCAATTAGTTTATGAATGCTACAGTATTTTATTTTTGTAAAGCAGCATACCAGATAATTCCTTTGGTTTGTGGTAGTTTTCTAAATCTATCCCCTCCCTCCCTCCCCCCCCCCCCCCCCCCCCCCCCCCCCCCCCCCCACACACACACAAGTACTACAGCATTGGGAAGTGCAGCAGCTGCTTCACTTTCCTGCCAAATAAAGCAAAACCATCTCCCTCGGGCTTTAAACTGAAAATCCCAGAGCATCAAGTCACTCTACTCTGTGATGCAATTAAGGCAGATAATGTTAATTGATAGGGCAAACTGGCTGTGATTCCCCTGGAAGACGGAAGGCTGATAAGGGAAGAGTTGGGTTAGGAAGTACGTTTGCATAAATTGATGTGCACAAAAGAAGTTTCATTGAATATTTATCAGTTCTTAAACATTTCATTCTTAACATAAAATACTCAGGCCACAAACCAGTTTGACTTTCAGAATGTCAAAGAACATTCACCAAATTTAGTTGAAGTACATGTTGGGGCTCATTTTCAAAACAAAAAATCATCCAAAAAGCAGCACATTTTTAAGACATTTTTCTATACAGTTCGTCTGCAGTACATCCAGATTACAAGGGGATGTGGCAGGGGTGGGATTTGAGTGTTCCTAACACTTGGACATTTTTTTGCCAAAATGGAACAAAACAAAAATGGCCAGGGCTATAATATAGATGTTTTGGGCTAGACCCATTTTTATCACGACTAAGTCACAAAAAGGTGCCCTAAATGACCAGATGGCACTTGCAGGCATAAGAGCTAATGTAGTGATGTACAGTTGGGTACAGTAGGTTTTTAGTGGGCTCACTATACAATATAAAGGGGTAATCCAGAGGCCACTACTCCATCCTCATCCTCCTCGATCTATCCGCCGCTTTTGACACTGTCAATCATGGCTTACTTCTTGCCACACTGTCCTCATTTGGGTTCAAGGGCTCTGTCCTCTCCTGGTTCTCCTCCTATCTCTCCCACCGCACCTTCAAAGTTCACTCTCATGGATCTTCCTCCACCCCCATCCCCTTATCTGTTGGTGTTCCCCAGGGATCTGTCCTTGGACCCCTTCTCTTCTCAATCTACACCTCTTCCCTGGGCTCCCTGATCTCATCTCATGGTTTCCAGTATCATCTCTATGCTGATGACACCCAACTGTATCTCTCCACACCAGACATCACCGCGGAGACCCAGGCAAAGGTATCGGCCTGCTTATCCAACATTGCTGCCTGGATGTCCAACCGCCACCTGAAACTGAACATGTCCAAGACCAAGCTTATCGTCTTTCCACCAAAACCCACTTCTCCTCTTCCTCCACTTTCTATCTCAGTTGATAACACCCTCATCCTCCCCGTCTCATCTGCCCGCAACCTCGGAGTCATCTTTGACTCCTCTCTCTCCTTCTCTGCGCATATCCAGCAGATAGCCAAGACCTGTCGCTTCTTCCTCTTTAACATCAGCAAAATTCGCCCTTTCCTCTCTGAACAGACCACCCGAACTCTCGTCCACGCTCTCATTACCTCTCGCCTGGACTACTGCAACTTACTCCTCACCGGCCTCCCACTTAGCCATCTATCCCCCCTTCAATCTGTTCAGAACTCTGCTGCATGTCTCATATTCCGCCAGAACCGATATACTCATATCACCCCTCTCCTCAGGTCACTTCACTGGCTTCCGATAAGATACTGTAACCCGAGGGGTTAATAAAATAAATAAAATTACCTGAGTCCCAGAGTTCCATTGTGGCCAGCAGCATAGGTCCTTAGAATTTGCTGAGACCTGAGCTTCTGTTGGCTTGGTAACAGCAGCTGGCAGTTGAGAGAGAGTGAGTTTGGGTCTCAGAGGGAGAGGAAGCACTGCACTGGTTGTGTGTGAGTGAGAGAGGAGTAATTTGAGTGGAAAAAGAAAGGAAAAATAATTTTAAAGGTAGTTGGGATAATTGAAGGTGGGGAGAGAACTAGGAGAAGTGTCTGTTTTAAGAGGGAAGTGTTTTTGCTGCAATTTATGTGTTTGGTGGGGTTAGTGTGTGAAAGGTATGTGTAAGAGCTTAGTTAAAATTTAATGAATGTGAGAGAGAGGTTAAGTAGGGAGGTTAAGTAGGGGGGTTGAGTAGGTTTAATACATTTTTGGGGAAAATTATACATTGTAAGGGGAAAAGAATTTAAAAAAAAAAACTGTGTATGTAGGGTGAGAACAGTGAGTGGAATGTTCAGAGCTGTACTGCTGGCGGAATGTTGAAACTGCTGCACCACTGAGAGAGAGACCAAACACACTGGTTAAGAGTAGGGAAGAGAAATCAATAGCATAGGCGCTGGAAAGTAAGGGCCATTTATTTATATTGATTTTACTTAAATAGAGCCCACAGTTCCGCTGTTGACAGCACTCCCTGTTAAAGATTATTAAAAGAAGAAAGTAGGAAGAGTAAGGTTTTCCTTCCAATTATTTTAATTAAGAGAGAGGTGAAGGAGGAAGACCATAGAAAAAGTGAAGAAAACCAGACAACTCACGATATCCAACGCAAGCAAGGCGGGGAAGAGAAAGAAAGAAAACTTCTACAGCTAAGTAACTGTATACACTGAACAAGAAACATAATAGGAAAGAAATATACACAGAAATACATGAAAGAAAATAAAAAAAGAGATACTTACCCAAAGTCCATGGCAAAGAAAATTGGCTGAAAACCTGAAAAGAGAGAAAAGCAAAGAATCAAATTCTTGACAAACTATACTCATGTGAATGATACACAATAATATTTACATCTCCCAAGGAAAAGGTTAAAGAAAGAGACACTTATCTGACAGTGCGCTGAATACAAGTAGATGTTTGATTTATCTGTAGGAAGATAAAAAGTTATTTTAATAATAAAAAAAAGTATTATATGTTTGGTTATAGAGTTTTAAGCAAAGTTTGATTAACTGTACAAGAGAGTTGAGTTTATGTTTGTTTTAAATGCTTAAGTTATTAAAACTGTTTAAAACCACATGGGAAACTAAGTTTGTTCTCCTTTATCAGAAAAATCCTGAACTTTAGTTTTAATTCCTCTTCCGTCCTTTGAGGGCGGAAGACGAGGATAGTATCCTGCACTAGTCCCCTAATCCTGAGTGTGTTTTCTGACAGCAGCCACGACTATAACATCGCTGTCCTGAGACCACATCTCTGGGAAATAACCCTGTCTGGGGGGGGGGGGACTAGTTACAATACCGCATTCAATTCAAGCTTCTCCTTCTTACCTACAAATGCACTCAGTCTGCTGCCCCTCACTATCTTTCTACCCTCATCTCCCCTTAGGTTCCCGCCCATAACCTCCGTTCACAGGTTAAATCCCTCCTCTCAGTACCCTTCTCCACCACCGCCAACTCCAGGTTCCGCTCATTCTGCCTCGCCTCACCCTATGCTTAGAACAACCTTCCTGAGCCCTTATGCCAAGCCCCCTCCCTGCCCGTCTTCAAGTCTTTGCTTAAAGCCCACCTCTTCAATGCTGCGTTCGGCACCTAACCCTTACCGTTCAGTGAATCCAGACTGCCCCAATTTGACTGCCCCTATCGGACCGACCGTTCACTTGTCTATTAGATTGTAAGCTCTTTGAGCAGGGACTGTCTCTCTTTGTTAAATTGTACAGCGCTGCGTAACCCTAGTAGCGCTCTAGAAATGTTAAGTAGTAGTAGTAGTATGCTGACGATGTCCAAATTGTCTACTCCTATACCTCGGATTTGGTTGATCCCTCCCCCTCTCAACTCCTGTCTTGAATTTAAGCTACATTAAGGCGCAAGAGTTTCTTTCTGATATACCATATTTCGATTAGGATTTGCTTATTGCTGAGTTCTCGAGTCCCTGTTGTGGAGGTACCGAGGGGAACCAAGCAACAACCCAGTCCTTGGAAAGTGTGGCAGGTATTTTGCACAATTAGGGTAGCTAGGTTTGAAAGTATGGAAGCATTTATTGCTGTTAAGTTGGACACCTTATTACTGTTCTAATTTATTGTAAAGTATTCAACACCTGCTACCATTCTGCTGCAATATCATCCTACCTCGACTAATGGTACCCTGTTAATGAAACATACTTGAGTGCTATCGTTTTATAATTTTTTATTATTATTATTATTACTATTGTTTTATTTAATAAAATATTTACTCAATTTTCTTGTCAAATCTCCTTTGTGTGTGGTGTTTTCTTTGGAAACCCCACAGACCATGACTTTTCCTGTCGAATTATTTTACAAGTGTAGTTCCGCACTATACCACTAGGGGGGTTGTTACAATAAGTCAAAATAAAAATAAATATTTTGTTTCATGCAGATCTCTTTTGTTTAAACACAACTAAATGGACTATAAGCCCCTAATGCAGTCCATTGGTTTTCTTATATTTTGTTCTTGTGATGACTTATACTGCGCCAAAACTGAAAACTCTTTATCTCTATCTGGATGATAATAAAAGGGAAAGGGAAATGGGACTTATATACCGCCTTTCTGTGGTTTTTCCAACTACATTCAAAGCGGTTTACATATATACAGGTACTTATTTTGTACCTAAAAGGCGCTCATTGTGAACACTATCCACCCTAAAAGGTTGTTTTGTGGCTGTGCATGAGAAATTGTGATGTTGGTATGTTTTTGTGTTCCTAGTCATGAATCCAACGGTTATATAATCCTTTCAAGAAATCCAGTTAATCGTTTAACTTATTAGTGGAACATAACCACAGAGGCATGGTACAATCACATTTTCAATATGGTAATACAGTATTAGGGTGGATAATGGGAAATAGACCACGAACACCAGAGACAAGGAAAACAATCTTAATGCATGAGAAGATTTATTGATCAAAGACTTGACACAACGCTGTGTTTCGGCCCAACGGCTTACATCAGGAGTCTTTTTAACCAGTGGCATAGCTAGGTGGGCCCACAAGATTTTGTCCGAGCCCATGGTTTTGCTGGCGGGGGTCCCCAACCCCCGCCAGCCAAAGACTTCTTCAGTACCCGTCTCCTCGCTTCGCCCACCGCCTCACCACTCCCCCCCCCCCACAGCACCAAATACCTTTGCTGGCAGGGGTCCCCAACCCCTGTCTGTCAAAGCCTTCTTCAGCGCCAGTCTCCGGCACGCCACGTTCACTGCCCTGCGCTTTCTTCCTCCTGACGTCCTGTGAATGCTCCTTTAAGCGAAACTGAGCAGTTTCATTTAAAGGAATGTGCGCAGGATGTCAGGAGGAAGAAAGCACAGGGCAGTGAATGCGGTGCACCAGAGACCGGCGCTGAAGAAGGCTTTGGCTGGCGGGGGTTGGGGATCCCTGCCAGCAAAGGTATTTGGTGCTGTGGGGTGTGGTGTGGGAGCAGTGGGGGGAGGTGAGACCGGTGCCGAAAAAGGCTTCGGCTGGCAGGGGTTGGGGACCCCCGACAGCAAAGGTATTTGGTGCTGGGGGGAGCGGCGAGGCGGGGGGGCGAGGAGACCGGCGCTGAAGAAGGCTTCAGCTGGTGGGAGCTGGGGACCCCCCATCAGCAAAGGTACTTGCTGCTGTGGGGTGCGGCAAGGCGGTGGGGGGGCAAGGCGGCAGACTAAAATGTGCCCCCCACCTCAGGCTCTGGCCCCCTCCCACCACGAGGTCTGGCTATGCCCCTGTAAAAAGAATCTCAAAATCTCCAGATGTGAAACTTTTCAAATTGAGTCAATGAGATGGTCTTTAAAAAGCCCTTTGTAGTAACAATGCGAGCCTTCAAATCTGATTGATAAAATGTTAGAAGGCTCACCATTGGGCTGAAACACAGCGTTGTGTCAAGTCCTTGATCAATAAATCTTCTCAAGCATTAAGACTGTCCTCCTTGTCTCTGGAATCCGTGGTCTATTTCCCACAATCTCCCCTTCTATTTGTTTACTCCCATGGGGCCTTAGAGTTCACTGCCCAGGCGGATTTCTGCTGAATACAGGACTAGGAACAGGTTATTTTGAGTTAGTCTTCACTGGAGCAAAGTTGCTTTCCTTGTACCACCACTATCCAGCTGGTGGAAGATAAAGGACTTTTAAAAAAATATTTATATCATACGTTATCCCAAGCAAAGTCAGGTTTGAAATCATAGCCATAAGTATAGGCAGTTGTTCAAAGATTATCACATGCACACACCAGAACAGGCATCCATCACATTGCAAAAGTAAATAACAACTCCTACAGAGTACATCCAAAATTTAATTTTTTTTAATTTCCATCTTCCAAAATTCAAGACAGCAGATGTAGAGACCAGCAGAACCCAAAGCACTCCAAAAGAAGTAAAGTAAGAAACAATACAGTTTATACCTAACCCTTAGGATTCACCTTTGGGTTTAAAAAACTAAACCATGTGCATGTAAGGACTGGATAAACAAATTAAAACAATCAAAGTTTAAAACAAATGCCCATAATAGGTAATATCTGATAGCAATAATGAATCAATGATGGAATATTCACATAGCAGGCAGTCTGAGCCAACAGATTTATTTTCCACAGAATATAATTAACTTTGTATGAACTTGGCAGTTAATAGTGTGCTGAACTGGACAATGTTGGACTTGGCACATTTTGTTTACTAAAGCTTAGCTTGAGTTATCTGCAGCAGAGTCCATAGGAATAAAATGGGCCCTGTGGCAGATAACTTGAGCTAAGCTTTAGTAAACAGGGGGGATATAGACTAACTCTGCACTTCTGCATGAAAGTAGCTCCACCCTCATTATTCAATATCTGTCTTTTAAATAGTAGTAATAAAAAATATCAAGTGCATTTTTATAATATACCACTGCAATCCACAAAACAAAAGGAGCAAGTTCCCACATGCCATCTTTTTCTTTTGATGTAGGCACAGGAAAAAAAATTGTTAAATTTGCCCAGGTTTCAACCTAATTCATATTTAATGTGTGATTATAAATGTCATTCATTCATAGAAAGATATATACTCTAATGTTGAGGAGCTGAGTGATTCTCAGAACATGATGTCTGTTTTAGTGGCTCCTTACCAGGAGGGGAAAAAACAAACAAACCTCTGCACGAATATAACAGTGCTAGGGTGTCCCTATAACCAGCCCTTCCAAATGAACACACTGATTACGATTTATAACAAATTACTACCCTACCTAAGAAAAGTAACTTCCTCTGTGTATGTATACTGCATAAGCCGGCATGTTTGAAAATATAAGTGAGAAATTAAATAAAAATGCTACCAACAATAAAGAACGACAACTTTTGCTTGCTTTGTTTTGAGTACGGGCACGAATTGGCGATGACGGCTGCGCGGGGAAGGGGAAACAGAAATTCACGTAATTGGCTTCAGCGTTTTGACGTCACTTCGTCCCCTTTATCCAACCTCCTCGCTTCCCAAGCTGACGTTACTCTTTTTTCATGTTCGTGGTGTCCCTCTTTTAAATGTGTCCTCCCCGGGACGCATCTTAGGGGGAAAATAAGCTTCTCGTTTCCGGTTGCTGTGTGATTTGTTACTTAGTAGCACTCTAGTACTTCCTGCGGGATAGGCAGGCTAGTAGGGACGAGCTTCGGTCTTCGGGCTCTTAATGGTAACGCAGAGAAGGTACAGAAAGAAAGGCTAAGCATTGTACACGTGGTTCCTGCAGAGAACGGAGTCTTCCTTCAGCCACTCAGTTAATGCAGCAGATTCCTAGCACCAGGTAAGATCGTGACATATATGAACTTCCCTGCTTCTGCTTGTGAGTCTGCTGGTAGCTCTGTCTGTGGTATCTGCAGGGACGGTGTAAAAGCTACATCTCCTGGATCTGGTAGGTACTACCTAAGACTGGAGTGCTTCTTTGTTTTGACGGGCACTGCAGACATGCTAACTTGGGGTGGGGGTGTCGCAGAGGAAGACGACAACGTCATGCTTTAGATGATGGGTGGGAGTAGGTTGAAGACACTTTCTGCAGTTAAGGCATTCATGACAGGAAGGAGTTGTAGAGCACAATTTTCTCTTTCAGATGATACTGTTCACAAGTTGATTCAGGCAGACTCTTTTTTTAATAATTGGCTTTGAACTTTGGTACATTTTACCATTTGCACTGACAGTGCCAACTTTGAAGAGATCCTGCAGGGCGGTTATAGATGCTGGTTAGTTGCAAATCTGGCAGTATTATGTCCAGCACAAGCATAATGCTTGTTCAAAATTTCAAGTCCGTATCTTTGCATGGAAGTTGTTGCGGTCTGAATATTGTACAGCGCTGCGTAACCCTAGTAGCGCTTTAGAAATGTTAAGTAGTAGTAGTAATATTGGTCCAAATATGTTCCGATGAGTTGCGACCAATTTTGATGCACACTTTGAGTCAACTTGTTTGACTGGATTTTGCATCCATAATGTTAAAATGTATTTCATCAGAATTAGCATCAAAAACTGTACAGGATTTGAATTTTTTAGCCATTCTTATAAATGTGTTTGGATTTTATTAGACCCCAAAAATTGCAGTTAGAGACCTCAAAGTTTGGGAAACTTCGTTTAACACCTGACTCGTGCAACAGATAAAATTTGAACAAAATTGAAGACATGATGGTGGGAAGGTTTAGACCACTTGGCATGGAATGACCCTACATTAAATTTCATCTGCCATTTGGTTTCACAGTTTTCCAATTTCCTAAGGTCTTCTTGCAATGTTTCACAGGCCACACGTATTTTAACAACCTTGAATAATGTTGTATCATCTGCAAATTTAATCACATCATTCGTCGTTCCAATTCCATTTCATTTATAAATATGTTAAATAGCATCGGTCCCAGTACAGATCCCTGCGGCACTCCACTGTTCACCCTCCTCCATTGAGAGAGATGACCATTTAACACTACCCTCTCTTTTCTGTCCAGTAACCAATTCCTAATCCACACCAGAATCTTGCCTCCTATCCCATGACTCTTTAATTTTCTCAGGAGTCTCTCATGAGGATCTTTATCAAAAGCTTTTTGAAAATCTAGATATTGCATCAACCAGCTCACCTTTATCCACATACTTATTCACGCCTTCAAAGAAATGAAGCAAATTGGTGAGGCAAGACTTCCCTCGGCTGAATCCATACTGACTCTGTCCCATTAAACCATGTTTGTCTACTTATTCTGTAATTTTATTCTTTATAATAGCTTCCATTTTTCTTCCCAGCACTGACGTCAGGCTTACTGGCCTATAATTTCCTGTATTGCCCCTAGAAGTGGAGGAGTGGCCTAGTGGTTAGGGTGGTGGACTTTGGTCCTGGGGAACTGAGGAACTGAGTTCAATTCCCACTTCAGGCACAGGCAGCTCCTTGTGACTCTGGATAAGTCACTTAACCCTCCATTGCCCCATGTAAGCCGCATTGAGCCTGCCATGAGTGGGAAAGCGTGGGGTACAAATGTTAATAAAAATAAAATAAACCCTTTTTAAAAATCGGTGTCATGGGTGGTGGGAGCTACAATTGTGATAGAAAAAAGGATGGGGTAGAACAAAAGGAGTGCTCTGCTATTATGGTCTACTCTGTCTAGGTATTCAAAAAGGAATTATTGGTTAGCATCTCTGTTCCTCCTGACCTTGGGCAGGAATCAAATGGTGTGTATTGGCGTGATAGCTTCTATTAAATCCAAGAGGGATGCCCTCATCCCTTCTCCTGCTGAGCCAATCAACGTTGAAGGGCCAGTATTGGACTGGCAGTCAGAACCCCCAGCTCCATCCCGTGTCTTATCAACATTTTTTTAAATACAGAAGTCACTAAAATTGGTGAGATGTGAATCATTTTACTACCTTCTGGGATTTTAGCCATTGCTGCATGGTACAGGTTACCTAACTCCATGGAAACCAGCTGCATACCAGTAGGCAGAGTAGGTGTTACAGCTGCAGTCTCCCATCTTTGGCCTCTAAATTCCATCTGATGGAGTAAATGTGCAAACTCACCATTAGCCCTACTTGTCCAAAGCATGTTTAAATTCTATCATGGTCTTGGTTGACCCTGTGTTTGCCTGTGGGCTATTCCAGACATGTATCATTCTGTCAGTAAGGAACAAAGAACTTGTAGTGCTAGCTAAGTTAAGAAGGATGGGACTATGGGCCAGCTGTATGCCTGCTACCATAGAGAATGAGTGGTTCCTTGGTCAGGTCTTCCATTTTGAAAACTGGCCAGAGCAAAGGATGCTACAAAGGCAGCATTCAGTCCCTGATGACATGGAACAGTGTCCCAGCTGTTCTACTGTAGTGACACCTAGTAGTTAGACTTAGGGCCCACAAATTGCAGGGTTTCCTTACTTGAAGTTTGTTGCTGCAGTGACCAGGTTAAGTGAGGTGAGTGGGGGATATTAAATAGGGAGAAACTCTTGGGCAATTGTAAACAAAAGAACATAAGAGTAGCCATGGTCAGACCAGTGGTCCATCTAGCTCTGTATCCTGTTTTCTAAACAGTGGCCAAGCCAGGTCACAAGTACCTGGCAGAAACCCAAAGGCTTATGGGGCTGTAAAACAGGAAAAACTCCAGATCTAATTGAGCTGGAAGTCTAAAGGAGCAGGAGGAAATTGTCAGGCCCTCCAAGACAGAAGGTTTGTATCTGTGAGGAGTTCATTGGTAGCCTGTTGGAATAGCCTGTTCCTCAAGATAGGTCTGGGGGTAAGCCGGGCTTCCTCATTATGGTGAACTTTGAGGTTTTGCTAGTAGGTAGTTTTAAATGGAATTCAGTCTGAGAAAGAAGGGTTATCAGTGGTGCGCAATGGGGGTTAGTCTTTGGCTCGATTCTGTTCAACATTTTCCTGAACAATATTGCAAATGGGGTATTGGGGAAGGTGTGGCTTTTTGCTGATGATACCAAATCTGCAACAGGGTCAGCACCTAAAAGGTGCAGAAAACATGCATGCTCTAGAGTTTGGCAGCAAAAATTTCATATAAAAATTTGGAAGGCCATGCGTTGAGGGTGAAATTCTCAGATACACAGAAATAAGAGTGGGATCTGGAGATGATCACATTGAAGGATCTTAAATGTGACCATAAAGCACTGGGGGGGGGGGGAATCAGGAGGCTACGGGAGTGCATAGGTAGATGAATAGTCAGCAGAAAATATGAGGTGATAATGCTGCTATGTAAATCACCAGTGAGACCACATTTAGAATACTGTGTAGAGTTCTGGAGACTGCATCTTCAAAAGGATATAAATTAGGTAGTTAGTTCAGAGGGCAGCTACCAAAATATTCAAAAGGCCTTCACCGTAAAGCATACAGGGACAGGCTTAAAGATCCAAACATGTATACCCTGCAAGAAAGGGGTGATTATAATAAAGACATTTGTATGCTTCCAGAGAGTAAATGCACAAGAAGAGGCCTCTGTCTGTAGAAAAGGTCTAGAATGAGGCATCATGGGATGGGGGTGAAAGGGGGCGGACTCAGAAATTATTTAAGCAAATATTTATTCACAGAAAGGGAGTTAGATGCATGGAATGGCCTCCCAAAGAAGGCGAGGAAGATGAAAACAGTGTCACCGTTCAAAGTATAGGACAAAGAAGTTCTTTAAGGGGCAGTGAGGGGATAATAATTGTGGAAGGCAAGGAGGGTAGGCGTTATGATCTTTATCTGCCAATATATTCTTTGTATCTCTGAAAGCATCTGATTGCCATCACCTTGATTCTTTTACAGCTTATCCTGGAAATGTCAGACAAGGGTGACCAGGTGGTAGACAAGCAGCCTATGGAGATGGAGAGCAATGCAGGGACTGAAGAGGAGCAGGACTTGGAAGACATCAAGGAAGATCAAGATCATCTCAGTGTAGATCCTACGGGAGAGGTGAAGGCGAAGAAAGTCCTTCCAGGGATTATTTATCTGGGGCACATTCCTCCACGCCTGAGGCCTCGACATATCAGGAATATGCTCAGCGTCCACGGAGAAGTGGGACGCATATTTCTACAGGCAGAAGGTAACAGGGTCTTCAGAGCACTATTTGTGCTCTAACGCCAGCATACTTGGTGTCACTCCGCCACACAACACAAGCACAGCCTGACCTGGGTACAGCTGTGTGCAGAAGTTTGAAATTAAACACAGGTGAACACATTGTTTTTAAAAAAAAATTTTTAACTTTGTACCATGCAGGGGTTGTGGCCATTCTGTTCACCAAAGGATTATTGAAACATAGTCTGTGCAGTTGTGCTTAAACTTCTGAACACAACTGTGTCTTGTTCAAAATGAAGCATTCTGGGATTAGTAGCCCTGTTTAGGTTTATTGCCAAAGTTGATAAACAACTGATTGTTAGAATTTTAGTATATCATTCTAAAACCTAAGGGAGAAAATTGACAAAATAGAGGAGAAATTGCAGTGATTGCAAACTTCTTCCCCCCACCCCACCCCATCACACCCTATTTTACTTTTCATCATAAAGGTTTATCGCTTTGATGGACAAGCCATTCAAAATGGGTTTCATCATAAAGAGAATACCAGCCAGAAACTTACAAACCCTGTGTTGCCCCTTAATTAAACCCCTCCCAAAAAAGTATCATCATGTTTTTAAACCGAGTGGTTGTTAATCCCTTTCTAAAAAAGGTTAATGTAGACTTATCCCACAATTTACTGGGCAATTTGTTTCAATAACTTGAGCCTAACATACTAAATGTTTTATCCCTCCATTTTAATCTTGGAGAGGAAGCTAAGTTTGGGGGTGGGGTTCTAACATAAGAATAGCCATACTGGGTCAGACCAATGGTCCATCTAGCCCAGTATCCTGTTTCCAACAGTGGCCAATCCAGGTCACAAGTACCTGGTAGAAACCCAAATAGTAGCAACATTCCATGATACCAGTCCCAGGGCAAGCAGTGGCTCCCCCTATGTCTGTCTCAATAGCAGATTTTGGACTGTTCCTCCAGGAACTTGTCCAAACCTTTTTTTTAAACCCAGATACAAGTTCCAGAGCTTAACTATAGTCTGAGTGGGAAAAAATAATATCTGAGATGAAGATGTAAGTGTACATGATGGTTTATACTGCTGCTTAATCCTCAGTAGATAGGTCAGTGTATGAGACCATAATAACCTGGAGCAGTAGGTGTGTGATACTAGGTCATAAAGGAGGTAATTCTACAACAAAGCACCTTCATTTAGCACCCCAGCAATGTGCAGTCAGAGCCTATTCTGTAACGGAACCTGGGTACCCTTGTTCTGGTACAGAATGCCAGTGTAACCGGTATCCATGTGCCTTATATTTAGTCATAGAGTTAGTATAAGTGCAGCAGGGGATGTGTGTTGACTTCCACTGTTCTATAGTTAAGCAGCTATTTGGAATGTAACATTTTAGGTGCCCTGCTAGCACTTGAGTGGGTACAGTTTATTTCTCAATATACTGCTAATCATAAAGATAATATCTAGGCAGTTTACAGTTACACATAAAATAGCAATTATTCAAATTTAATGAGGATTTTGTATCCAGCTCATCAAGTAAATATCTATGTGGCTTACAATCTAAATAAAGTAAGAGTGAAAAAGAGCAGAAAATGGCATCAAGTAAAGGGAAAAGGAGAAATACAGGCAGCTCCTTGTGACTCTGGGCAAGTCACTTAACCCTCCATTGCCCCATGTATGCCGCATTGAACCTGCCATGAGTGGGAAAGCGCGGGATACAAATGTAACAAAAAAAAAAATACAAATAATAGGAAAGTGGGAGAGGGTAAAAAGTAAAGGGAACTGTGAGATCCAAACACCCCCCTCCCCCCCAGGTCAGCCTTAACCACACCCGTACACCTCAGTAAACAGCAATGTTTTCAGTTCATGGTTTAGATGTAAGCTGTATCGGCAGCTGATTCCAGAGCTCCGGTCCCTGAACCAAGAAGATAGATCATCTAGCAGCCACGTGAGCCATATCTCTTAAAGAGGGACGAGCATGATAGTTCAGTTGTGATGATCGAAGAGTCCTAGATGGGCGATATTGATTCAGATGGTATGCCAGAAAATGGGGTTCTCCAGAAGTCAGGGCCAAAACACACCAGTAGGAGTGTTTTGTATATAATACAGTTTTTAATTTAAAAGAAAAAAAAATAAAATTAAGCAAGATTTCGTAAAATGTCACAGGTTAATTAAGGGATGATGAGACATACACTTGAGAGATGTAATAGCATTATCACTGCAAAACATTGTAATTAAGAGGGAGGAAGAGGTTAGAGATGGCCGAGTGTATCCTGCTTAAGGGTATGCTTGGTTGAAGAGAAGTTTTGAGCCTGTAAATTCTAGCATTCTAGACATTGCCACATGCAATGATCATGCAAATACGGGTCCTTGTATGTATCTCTCAACCTTTAGGTGTAGTTAACTGAAACAAAGTGTTTTCCTGATCACACACACAGATTCAGTGACAGAGCTGAGGATTAGTGTACTCATCTTTAAAATGGCAGCACATCCTTATGGAGATAAAAATAAGCAGATTAGTAATTGTCGTTCAGCAAGCGTTGTGGCACCCTGTGGCAGTTCTAGTGTCTTGTGCTGAGAGACTCCTTGTGGTTCAGGGCAAGTCACAAAATAAATACCTGTATATAATATGTAAACTGATTTGACTGTGACTACAGAAAGGCAGTATATCAAATTCCATCCCCTTTCCTCCCCATTCACTGCTTTATCAGCAAGGGCCACAGGAGTAACAGCTTTATCCTTTTTTTTACCACCATTTTTATTTGTTCCAAATTAGCAGGTGTTGGAAAGAAATTTGTATAAAAGGGTCCAGAATGTCCATCTCTCAAGGGAGGGAGGGGGGGGCAAAAGAACTCTGAAAATTTGACAGAACAAGGCAAAATTAGGCACAGGGGAAAATATACATGTTCAAAAATGGGCCTAATCAGACCCAGGGTTCCAGAGAAATATGCTGTCCAAAAAATGACCCAGTGGATTTTTATGGGAGAAGCGGCTGTGCTTCTGGAGCATAGGAACGTTGATACAATGAAAGAGAGCAGCCAGGGAAATGCTGCTTTCAAAATAGCCTGTCTTCTCACAGACACAGACACACTAAGGATTGGAAATAATTCCATGAGGCATGCGTTCCCACCATACACCCCTGATGGGCTGCCTCTGAGTGATCTAAATGTATATTTAATTTTCTTTCTTGTAACCCTGTATCCTGTAGCTTTTTAAATGGTTGTGGTGTGTACTATCCTCTATAAAGCACATGATCTCTAACCTTATCTTTCCCTGCTTTCTGTCCTTTTCCTCCATCAGACCGTTTTGTGCGAAAAAAGAAAAAGAAGGCAGGCACCAATGCCAAGGACTTCACTGAAGGCTGGGTGGAGTTCCGGGACAAGAAAATTGCCAAACTAGTGGCCGCTAGTCTGAACAATAATTCAATGGGTACCAGGAAAAAGAACCGTTTCCATGATGATCTCTGGAACATGAAGGTGATTAACCTGTGTGATCAGAAAAACTGCGTGTAACACTGCTACCTGTTTTGTGGCGAGACAGTGTATATGCGTGTGTGAGGGAAGCTTGTGCTGCTGCTGCTGCCTGTCCTTTACGTGTTCTGTGGTGAGACAGTGTGTGAGAAGGAATCGTGCACAGCTGGCTTTCAGGTAGGGTGAGCTGAGTAATTGTCTGAGGCACCATGAGATAGGTACCCTGGGAGCCTCCTGGGCAGTATGGAACTTGGTGCAGGAGACTCAATTCAGGCAAGGCAATCTAGCTGCAGAGTGTTCTCTCGTAAAAGTGAAGGATTCCCAGGCTGATATTATTTGCATTGCCAAAGGGCTGTATGACCTGGTGCCTTTAGCAGGGGAGAAGAAGGCGATAGGTTTGGGAGAAGGTGAAAGGAGCAGATTGCCTGGAGGGCAGGACAAGAGAGAAGATCTGGAGGAGAGAGGTTTGCCGTCAACATGCCATTTGTCCTAGAAGCAACCTTAGAAGTTTGTACTGGGAAACCTGTATGATTGCCATCTGTGAATTAATGAAAAAAGTTTGGATCGTTACTAGATTTACCTTAATATATCACTAGGAATAGAAAAGAGAGTCTATTTATCTGTCTTCTTCATTTTCCAGTATCTCCATCGTTTCAATTGGGCACACCTGAGTGAGCGACTGACCTATGAGCGGCAGGTACGCCGGCAGCGCATGCAGGTAGAAGTGTCACAGGCCAAGCGAGAGACAAATTTCTTCCTGCAGAATGTGGAAAAGAGCAAGAGTTTTGAGCGAGCTGAGCGACGGCGGGCCAAGGAGGGCCTCGTTGGTGGCAACGCAAAGGAGAGTAGCTGGAACTTCACCCAGCGCAAGACAGAAGAAGAAATCCAGGCCTATAAACTAGGAAAGGGAAAGCAGAAGCACTCCTCTAAGACCAAGGAATTTGAGGAGAAGGCACAGTCTAATCGCACCCTGTTGGCAAAGATTTTTAACAGTGGAAGTGCACAGGAGTAGCTGCACTGATCTGATGATGGTGTTCTTAATGTTATAAAGATTCTGGTTCCACCCTACAACAGGCAGCATGGAAGAGTTTGTTAAACTCTGTCCCTTGTGTGTCCAAGTCTCATCAGCAGCTTACTTCAGCGTATGTACTTGCTGGCAACTTATAGAAATCCGGATCATCAGGGCACAGGGGATAATTAAGTACAAACTGCTGTATGTACTCAAGAAAGACAATAATTCTAATACATTCTGATAAATGTATGAGTGAAGTCTGTGTGCATTGACAGCAGTCCAGATGAGGAATGTTCCTGAGAGATCACATTGGCTGTGGTCCTCAGAACTTCTTGTCAGCATATGAAATGGTCCAAATACTCCAGTGGAAATGAATCAGTACCTCAAGCTTCTGGTTGAAGATAAAACAAAGCGTCTCATCACCCTTCTGTTTGATATTTTTATTTTCACATTTTTGATGTGTTAATTTTAATATTCTGTTTTCCTATAAAGTGCATCAGAGTATTTACAGATACATATTGTCTGTCTAGCATCCCACAGGTCCAGTGCCAACTCAAAGAATTGATCAGTTGAAGCTAGATCTTAAGTGTCTTCCTGAGAGAGAAAATTCTGTTCTTCTCTTAAGTCCTTAGAAAGTGGGTTCCACAAACAAGAACCAACATAGCTTTATCTCTGCAGTTGATAAATGTATGGCAGCCAGAGAAACAGAACTCAACAAACCCAGTCAAGTTCTACTCTGCTTCTAGTAGTGCACACGACTGGCTGAGTATAGAGGTGATCCTCTGTGCCACACATACGCATTAGATGGAAAATTCTGAAGTAAACACTGACTCTGCAGGAAGCCAGTGGGACTCCGCAGGAAAGGCGATAACTGGTTATGTTTCAAATTCTTCAAAAGTCAAGCTGCCATATTTTGAAGTAACTGCTACTTCTTATCTTTGAAAAAGCCCCAAAATACACAATGTTGCAGTCATCCAGTCAACTTGTCACTAGTACATGAATTATTATACGCAAACTTGCATAGTGTATCAGTTGCCTCAATTGACAGAGCAGGTGCATTTACTAGAAGCAGGAGCATGTCACTGATGAAACCTGGGTGATCATTGTAAGATGAGCATCAGTCAAGAGTCAACCTCTGAGTTGACTTTCAAAAACTCTTCAGCTAGTGACTTTTCAGGCTTGTTCCTATGGAGTTTGAGTGCAGCTTCTATTGGACTTCATTGTACAATCCACTTGACGTGGTTATTAACCTGTGCTGATGCTGATAAAACTATCATTTCACATGCCACTTGGATTTCATGTTCATTTTATTTTTGGATTGTGTTGAAAACAAACTTGGTGCTAAAATATATATTTTATGATCTACTCCCAACAGAATTGATCAAAACAAAAAGCAAAATTAATACTACTCCTAGCAGGTCCCTCCTTTCTTCTGGGAGCAGTCCACATACAGATATGTACACTTAGAATCTAGTCGATATACAAGCAAAACTGGGATTTATATCTAAGTACAAGAGCTAAGTAGTGTATTAGTTGAATTTATTGTGAAAAGGGAGCACTTTTTATATTGAAATTTCCAAAAATGTACATCATTCAAATTATAACACAATCTCCATTTACAGCCAAACATTAAAGTAATTAATTTACCTAGCAATAGCCTACATCATGGAGAGGAGAGCAGAAACAGGGAAGGGGGAATTCAGAAAGCAGACAGAGAAAAATATAGTTAACATGATCCCCAGTTTTAATCAAATATTACCCCAACCCATATCGTAGAAGACTCAGCAAAACCCCAGAAATTCCTCCCCAGACTTCCGCAACAGACTCGATCAGACTTCAGAAAAGGTGTACTTACGTTCTCTTATAGATAATCAAATATTTACAGGGACAAATGCAAGGTGATACACATTGGAAAGAATAATCCAAATCATAATTGCCTGATACTAGGGTCCACCTTGGAGGTCAGCAACCTAGAAAAAGATCTAGGTGGTGGTGTAGATAATACGCTGAAATCTTCTGTGCAATGTGCAGCAGTGTTGGCGGCCAAAAAAGCAAACAGGATGCTAGGGATTATTAGGAAAGGGATGGTGAATAAGACCGAGAATACTGTAATGCCTTTGTATCACTCCATGGTGCAACCTCACCTTGAGTATTGTATACAGTTCTGGTCGCAGTATCTCCAAAAAGATATAGTGGAATTAGAAAAGGTTCAAAGAAGAGCGACCAAATTTGATAAAGGGAATGGAACTCCTCTCTTATGAGGAAAGGCTAAAGAGGTTGGGGCTCTTCAGCTTGGGAAAGAGACGGATGAGGGGAGATATGATTGAGGTCTACAAAATCCCGAATGTAGAATGAGTAGAAGTAAATGTATTTTTTACTTGTTTCAAAAGTACAAAGACTAGGGGGCACTCAATGAACTTACATGGAAATATTTTTCACTCAGAGAATATTTAAGCTCTGAAACTCTTTGCAGGAGGATGTAGTAACAGTGGTTAGCATATCTGGGTTTAAAAAAGATTTGGACAAGTTCCTGGAGGAAAAGTCCCTAGTCTGCTATTGAGACAGACATGGGGGAAAGTCACTGCTTGCCCTGGGATTGGTAGTATGGAACGTTGCTACTATTTGGGTTTCTGCCAGGTACTTGTGACCTGGCTCGGGCTAGGTGGACCATTGTTCTGACCCAGTATGGCTATTCTTATGTTCTTAATCTGAAAAAAGTAGCTCCAAGTTTTTAACACCTTGGTCCACAGCAAAAGAAAATCCTTCCTGTGGCCTGTGTTGCCCTGGAGACATCTGGAATAAGGAACAGCAATTAAAAGATGTGTTCAAACTTCTGTTCTTGTCAGACTACTGAGAGGGAGACTAAAAGAGCAATTCTATTAGATATCGCATCTGAAGTGGGTTAAAAAAAAAACAGTCAAGCAATAGTGTCAGGGGATAGGACTTCATCAAGGTCCTCTTCAGTCTGCTTCACCCACAGCTTAGTCTCAGGTACATGGTAAAAATGAGAACAAATAATATTCTCAACTATGGAAAATTGAAGAATTTTACTAAGACACTTCTTTAATAACTGCATTGGAGAGAAGCATTGACTCTTAGAAAAATTCTCATTATGCAAAAGATTAGCCCTAGTTTCATTTTCAAGTTTGCAATGACTAAGCAAGCGATTCTTTTAAATTTAATTAGTCACTTGTGGCTTCTTAAGATCAAAGTTGAATTTATCTTAACATGGTATTCTGTGTGGCCAATTTACATGTCTTCATTAACTTGGCCAAAGTCTCTTTGATAAATATGGCTATTTTTGAACCAAAAAAGGAACTACTTTAATGGACTGAAGCTGTAAGAAAATAGGTCCCTGCTTTCTAAAATTAAAAATCAGGTCTTTAGATCAGTTTATGCAAATTTATTCATAAACAAAATAAATGTTATTAACCAACCCTTAAGGAAATAACATGGCATTACCGCCTAGTACAGGGGTGGGCAAGCTCAGTTCTCGAGGTCTGCTGGGTTTTCTGGATTTCCCCAGTCAAAATGCATGAGATCTATTTGCATACAATGTGGAGACAGTCAGTGGTGTGGTGGTAAATGTTTAACAACAGGCTCTCTCCCCGGTCCTCCTCCGCCCCCCCCCCCCCCCCCCCAATTGCAGAGCTGGCTATAGCCGGGGAGTGAGCCTGGGGGGGCGGGGGGGGGGGGGCAATGCATTACTCCAGGAAAAAAAAATTAAAATGATCCCAGGTTCCAATCTAATTCATGTTTACAATGGGATAAAATGCCATAAATAAGTAAATATAAACTTTTAACGTTGAGCACCTGATTCTCAAAGTGGACATATTTCACACTCTATAATGAAAATATAATGATTTTTTTTCTACCTTTGTAGTCTGGTGACTTTGTTTTTCTGATCATGCTGGCCCAGTATCCGATTCTGCTGCTATCTGTCCTCTTAACTCTGTTTCCAGGGCATCCTTTCCATTTATTTCTTTACTTTCCGCCGTTCTTCATTTCTTGCCCTACATCCGTAAGTAAAAGCTGGGTCCTCCGCAGACTTGACTGTCCAGTGGATCCGCTTCTGCCTATTTTCTTCATCCATGTGCAGTATTTCTCCTCTCTTCCTTTTCCCTCCCCTCCATCCATGTCCAGCATTTCTTCTCTCTCCCCTGCCATCCCCTCCATCCACCCATGTCCAGCAACCCTCTTCTCCCCCCTGCCCTCCCCTCTATCCACCCATGTTAACCATCTCCCTTCTAGCCCCTCCCCTACTCAATACCAGACATTTCCTGCCTTCTTCCAGCCCCTCCCCCCCCCAGTTCCCGATCCCCCGTTCCCAGGGTCGTCCATCATCTCCTGTCTGCTCTCAGCTGCCTGATAGCCCTCGTTTCCTTCCTGCCGCTGCCCTGCCTTTAAATATTGTATTTTTTTTCAAGTCACGGTGCCGGCATTGAAAGCAGCAGGCTCGGCTCCAGCCTTCCCTCGCATGGTTCCGCCCTCTTCTGATGTATTTCTTGTTTCCGCGAGGGCGGAACCATGCAAGGGAAGGCTGGTGCCGAGCCTGCTGCTTTCAATGCCGGCTACGCGACTCGAGGAAAAATACAATATTTAAAGGCACGGCGGCGGCAGCAGGAAGGAAACGAGGGCTATCGGGGACCTAAGGGCAGACAGGAGATGATGGACGACCTGCGGAGCGGGGGAGCCTGCAGCTTGCGGGGTGGGGGGAGGAGAGGCAAGCCGGCTCGCAAGATGCCAATAAATTTAACAACCGACTCCAGCACACCACTGGAGACAGTGCATGAAAATAGATCTCATACATATTCATTGAGAAAATCTTGAAACCCTGACTGGGTTCCAGGTCTTGAGGACCAAGGTTTGCCCAATCCTGAAGTAGTATATGCCTTTCTATCAGTCTCCCCAGAGCCTGGCTCTGGTCGCTTAAAGCGGACAAGTATTACAATACCCAGAGAGTATAACATGAGCATACACCAGAAGTCTCCTTTCTTTTTCTGAAATGTACTTTTATTGAATAAATGTAGCTGATTTGTTCACAGTTCATAAATTCTCAGAAGTTGTTGCCCCAAGGCACGAGACTTTGTAGTTCTGAAAGCTGTACTGGTGAGTGGAGGTAGAAATTTGAAGAGAAGGAAGCTATATGGCACAGGTGGGAGAGTTGTCAGGTAGAGGAAGGAGTTCACATATGGGGTGCTGAGTTGTGCAATATTGAGGGGCATTTTCAATATGCAAAAAACATCCCAAATCCAAATAGGAAACAAGGTCATTTTCACAAAAGAAAAACGTCTATCTTTTGTTTTCGAAAATACTGTTGTGAACAATGTTTTGTGATTTGGACGTTTTTGTTTTTTGGTCCATTTTCGAAAAACAAATGTCCAAGTGCAAAACGCACAAAATCAAGCCATTGGGATGTAGGAGGAGCCAGCATTTTTAGTAGACTGGTCCCCCAGACATCCCAGGAAAGCAATAGGGCACCCTAGGGGGCACTGCAGTGGACTTCATAAAATACTCCCAGGTACACATATCACCATTGCTCCCTTACCTTGTGTGCTGAGCCCCCCAAAACCTACTACCCCCTACTACACCACTACCATAGCTCTTACAGTTGAAGGGGGCACCTATATGTGGGTACAGTGGGTTTCTGGTGAGTTTTGGAGACTCACTGTTTCCTCCACAAGTGTAACAGGTAGGGAGAGGTATGGGCCTGGGTTCACCTGTCTGCCGTGCACTGCACCCACCACTGGACTATTCCAGGGACCTGCATGCTGTTCTAATGGACCTGAGTATAACATCTGAGGCTGGCAAGTAATGTTTTTCATCACATTTATGGGGGGTGGGAGAGGGTTAGTGACCACTGGGGGAATAAGGGGCGGTCATCCCTGATTCCCTACAGTGGTCATCTGGTTATTTAGGGCACCTTTTTGTGCATTATTCGTTATAAAAACAGATTTAGCTCAAAAGTCTTAGTTTTAGTCCTGGACGGTTTTGTTTTGTTCCATTATGGCTGAAAAACAACTAAGTCTTAGGAACGCCCAAGTCCCGGCCTGAACACGCCCCCTTGAGATTTGGACACACTTCTGACGGACTTCATAGAAAAACGTCTAGAAATAGGTTTTGAAAATACTGATTTGGATGTGTTTGTGAGAAAAACGTCCAAATTCTGCTTTATGCCACTTTTTAGACGTTTTTCTGTTTTGAAAATGAGCCCAATTGTGAGGTTAATAGGCAAGTTCACTCCAGGGGAGCAGAAAGAGACATGCTTCTGATACATGATGGAAGCATCTGAGCTCTTAAGGATAGAGTGACCAAAAAGAACAACCACAAGGCCAGAGGCCAAGATAAAGGACCAATAGGGATAGAGCAGACCAGGTTTCAGAGGAGGTCACAGAGGGCAGTCCTTGATTGGAGAGAGAGGTCATATCCCGGCTGACCCATCAGAGCAAAGATTAGTAAAAATAATCAGGAAATAACAGCAGGCCAAGGACTCAAGAGAGAAAAGGAGCAGGCCTTTGCAGGAGAAAAGACCACTAGTAACGAAACTTATTCAAACAAGCAAGGAGACATTCCACACAATTCATTGCTCACATCATGGCAGGAAGTGACTGCAGCACTAAGGGGCCCTTTTACAAAGCAGCGGTAAGCTCACCACAGGCTTACCGCATGGCAATTCAAAACTACCGCCAGCCCAACGCAGGTGCTGGCAGTAGTTCACCCTCAGCATGTGACATTTCCGGCACTAACGGAAATATTTGAAAAATATTTACATGGGGTTACTGGCGGTAATCGGGAAGCGCCGCATGCTGGCTGGTTTTCGCCAGGTTAGCACAGGAGCACTTACCACCACCTCAACGGGTGGTAGTAAGTGCTTCCCCCCACATGGCCACGTGATAAGTGCAATCTTAGCCCATGGCCTTTTTACCCGCTGTGCCAAAAACCGGCTGCCACTGCTAGTGCAGTGCCTCTTTTACTGCAGCTTAGTGAAAAGGCCCATAAAATCCTAAGAAGTGAGAATAGCATTAAAGGCATTTAAACACATTTTAGAGCTGTGTTATAAAAACTAGTATAAGGCTGATGGGGACAGAACACGGCCTCTAAAGCAACTGAAGCTAAGCTGCTTGGGATGAGGTTCCCTTTAAAGAATTGTATAATTATTTTTGCATACTTTTGATGGTGGTGGAAGGCATGTCAAATTATTCCTACTTCCAGGTCAGACTCCTAGTCCTGGGTTAATAAGATCTTATAGAAATCAACGCCCTGGTACAATCAGTCTGCAGTGTCATATAAGTGTCTTCACATCCTTGTACATTCTTTGCATTCTGATATCTAAAAAAATACAAAATGCCTTCAAGGAGTTTGTTTTGCTGCTGTACAAAACAAAGTGTCACTTTCAACATGAAAGAACAATTATAGGATTATTCAAAAAGTGATGAAAAATAAGTAACCAAAAAGTCTTGATTGCTGAAATCTTCACCCCTTTGACATAGCAAACCCTAATTAGCTCCACTTCCAAAACTTGCTTTAATGAGGCCCATAATAAGTTGTCAGTTCACAGTAGATAGCTGCTTCAACTAGTCCTGAATGAAGAATCAAACTATTTCAGTTTTATTACATTAATTTGAATCAAAGGTCTAAACATATCACATACAGAACTGGTGAAGAACTCTGGGATAATGTTCAGAGGCAGTAATTGGGAGAAGATTATAAGAAATTGTCAGTATGTTTGAATATCCCAAGAAGCACTGTAAGATCCAACATTGTAAACTGAAAAAACACCCTGGCATCAGCAAGACTACCTCCATGATGCCATCCCACTAAAACCTGTAGCCATGGGTTAAGGAAATTACTGAGAAGTTTCATGTTAAATTTATTTTGATATACTGCACCACAGATTTTTTTTATTTTATTTGTACCCCACACTTTTTCCCACTTATGGCAGGCTCAATGCAGCAGGCAATGGAGGGTTAAGTGACTTGCCCAGAGTCACAAGGAGCTGCCTGGGCCGGGAATCAAACTCAGTTCCTCAGTTCTCCAGGACCAAAGTCCACCACCCTAACCACTAGGCCACTCCTCCACTCTTTCTGAGCAGTTTACAGTAGTATAATTCCAATTATAAGAAAGGAAAAGAACTCATTAAGCATAGGACAGAAAAGGAAAGAATCTAGATCTTGCAGACCCAGTCTACAGCATCCGCACCTCCCAAAATCCAGTGGTTACAGAAAGCTAGGCAGGCTCTGACTCGAAGACATCCCTAAATAAAAAGGTCATTATGAGGCCTAAGATTAAAAGAACTACAACTGTGTCTCGCTAAGGTTGGGAAACAAGACCTGTATGGAAGGGTAGCAAGAAGGAGGTCACTGCTAAAGAAAAGCCATAGGACAGGCTGCATAACATTTGCAAAGAACACTTAGGAGGACATTGGAGAAAAGCTTGGTGTCTGGGAGGTTTGTGAAGATCAAGGGAAAGATGGAAGATGCAAATTCCAGGCAGATCTTGGAGCAAAACTTGTTCAAGGCAAGCAGGATGCTAAGTTCTCACAATATAGACGGCGTCACTGATGCAGCTCTGTGTGGGAACAGCCTAGCTTTCTAGAACTTTTGAGTGGGCTCACCATGCATGTACACCACTTCCCATCTGCCACTGTTGCTCAGAATCACCTCTGTTTGCTGAGAAACTAGTCAGATATACATGTCTCACATTCTGTCAGACCTTGTGTACTGATTGACTTTTCCATATATCTTTTATATTTTTATCTTCAAATCCTTTCCTTTTCCTGAAAGACCCTTAGTTGGATATTTTTAGACATTTTAAAATGACCATTTTTTCGCCTTCTGCTGTGTCTAAGTCTCACTGAGGTCTTGAGCTCCCCATTGGTTAACGTTTCATCATTGAGTCATTTGATTTCACTGGAGCTATTTTTCCAGATGATGGGTCCCCAAAGAAAGCCCCCATCAATTTCAAAAAGTGCGTCTGGTTCAACAGGACCATATCCATTATGGATACCCATAGTTGGTGCCTGTAATGCCTGAGCCCCGACTGTGATCCCTTATAAATTGTTTTATTTAATTAGGATTTTACCACCTTTTTGAAGAAATTCACTCAAGGCAGTGTACAGCTATTGTCTTCATAGATGCCTAAGAGAGGAATTTGTGGTCATGAACACAGTCACAAGAGGTACCTCAAATTTATCTTAGGGAAACACCACTTCCGGTACCTTATATCAGCTCTGGAAAGCCCATAGCAACAATTGGAATTCATAGGAATCCTACTAGACACAACTCGAGCAATAGCCATTCTTCCACAACAAAGGATAACCATCTTGCTGTCTGCAGTGGAGAAAATGTGGATGAGTCAGCAAATATTCACAAAATGTGTTGTGGTTATAAAAGTGTTTCTTTGCAGACTGGGCATGCAGGTGCTTTCCTATTTGGATGATTGGCTGGTGAGAAGCACATATCAAGAAGTAGCAGAGTGATCTGTGCACAGAACTGTTCAAGTGCTGAAGTTGCTAGGATTTTGTTATAAACTATCCCAAGTCTTATCCAAGTCCATAGCAACAATTGGAATTCATAGGAACCCTACTAGACACAACTCGAGCAATAGCCATTCTTCCACAACAAAGGATAACCATCTTGCTGTCTGCAGTGGAGAAAATGCAGATGAGTCAGCAAATATTAGCTAGGCAAATGTTGAGGTTGTTGGGCCATATGGCATCAACAGTTCACACAACTCCCTTGACATGTTTAAATTTGAGAGAAGCTCAATGGACTTTGTCTACTCAGTGGACACAAACCAATGGATCTCTACAAAACACAGTTTCTGTTACCAGTCCCTCTGAGATGTCTGTCTTAATGGACAGTTCAATCCAGTTTGGCAAAAGGAGTCCCCCTCCAAATTGTGTTAATGAGAGATCTGACACTTATCTTAAGAAAGCACTCTGGAGAGCCCATGTAGATAGTCTCCACACTTTGAGGTTATGGGCCTCCCAGAAAAACTTCAGCAGATAAATTTCCTGGAGCTAAGAGCAAAGTGGAACAGTCTAAAGGCTTTCAAAGATCAATTGACCAACAAAATTGTCTCAGAAGATTTTTTTGAGTGGGACATTCCCTCGACACATTTTTTTCACCACATCTTATGGTCCCTCAGTTTTGCTCCAGAAGGACACGTGGAGGGGCATTTTCGATATAAAGTCTAAATGCCATCAGAGACGTTTATCACAAAATGTCCAAAGTGTGGAGGCCATAATAAAAAAAAATATATGTTTCCTGAGATTCGAAAATACACCAAATAGACTTCTGGAAATATGTCCTCAAACAGGGGCAAAAAACTTCTCCATAGTTCAAAAATGTATTGCAGAAAACGTTCAAAAATGTCCACAATAGAATCAAGATGTTACCATGACATGCAAAATGTCTATATATAGCACTGCATGAGGAAGAACGTCTTCCAGAGTGCCCAGCCATGTCACTTTGGAGAGAGCTGAACTATGCTGTGGCAGAGACTGAGCTGGCACAGGAGACACATTTTTAACAGGCACCACCACCCTCCCCCACGTACTGTCTCCATGAGGGCATGGAGAATAATTAGAGGGGCCCTGGGAAAGTAAGTGTGCAACACTGTCCCTTAGGATCATAGTACCATTCATGTGCAAGCACCATAGATAGGCAGAGTCCCATGCCCTGAGATCCCCTTGCTGTTGCTAATCATGTAGATGTCTGAGAAAAGAAAGGAAACAAAAATAAGTGCTGAAATCACAATATAAAATGTCTTGACAGGTTAGGATGTCGGGTCCCCCTTCCACTATCAATGCTACACAACAATGAGGGGGTGCACATAGCTGTCCCCCACTTTCTTTCCCCCTCCCCCAATCCTGGGCTACATGCACAGAGTGATGGGAATGTTGGCTGCCGGTGAAAACACTACATAGAAAAGCCCCAAAGGTATATCAGCATTACCCCTCTGCTCATTCCCACCTCATATCACTAGCACACTCCCTGCACAGAAAGGTCACCATGCCACCCTCTGTCTCTATGCTCACCTCAGCTCACACAAAACCTGTCCCCGTGTAATGCATACCCATTCCCTCAAGCCTCCCCTCTAATCTGCCTGGTGTTATATGTCCCAACCTATGCAAGGAGCAGTGCACAAAATGTAGTCAAAATAATAACGTATGTGATGCCAAGGAGGTCCAGTCCTTCACCTCTTTCTCTACCAACTTGTGTTTTGCAAGTGCTTTGGATTCCACCTCAACCTTGAGTTGCTGTGGCACCAGTACAGGCGTGTCAGCAGAGAGGACCTAGCCATGACATTGTGCATGCAGGAGCAGCTTGGGGCGCGAAGTAAGTACCACATGCATATCCCCCCCTATAATGTCTCTTTCCCCTCATCAGGCCTCAGGATGCAGCTACCCTCCCTACAGTGTGCCCCAAACCCCCATAGCTCTGTGAATGTGTTGCTGCCAACTGCCAAGTTATGACATGACACGGGAAGGACCGGGGGAGGTGGAAGCATATGGGTCCCCAGCCAACACTGCTGCACCCTTCCTCTGGAATACCATGCCCTTAGCTATATGTGCTGAACTGTCACTGAAACAATTTAAAATTGCTTTGAAGACCTGGCTTTTTACCCTTGCCTTTAACCCTGCATAGAGGCGTGGTGTCCATCTGTCTAGGTTAGTTCTCCTTCCCTACTCCCCAATTCCCACAGCCACTTCTATCATGATCCATCTACCACCTCTTTTTTTTCCCCTTTTTTAAGATTTTCGCTGAGTGTATGAGATTTTCTTTCCTATTCAAAATTGTAGTTCTTTTCTTACTGATTTTGTTTGTAAATTTTAGTGTGCACACCGCCTTGGTTTGCGAATTAGTAAAGGTGGTATAGTAAGTCAAATAATTGAAAGAAAAAAAATGTGGCCACCTTGTCACACAAACCAACCTAGCATATTGCAGCACAAACACTCATTGTAGGAATCAATCCCATGTACTACCACAGCCCTAACCCTTACACCAAACACCCATCTGACAAGGAACAGATTAAGGTAGATAGTACACTGACCACACAGGGCCCTCACTACATACCTGCCCCCTCCCCCCAAACCATACTCATTGGATAGAACACTGTCAGCTCCAAAGGGCCGTATGCTGTCTTGTGAGACATTCCTCAAAACCCAAGCTGAGAGCTCAGGAAAGCTCCACATTATGGTGCACCCCCAACCACTGCCATGGGACCCCCCCCCCCCCACACACACACACACTTATGTGTACACTCCCTTTGTATGGCTATGAATTGTGGGCTGGTGTGCAGCCACCACCATCAGTAAGCCCCTTAAAACAGCTACCGTGACCACACCACAGATGGAAGGCCCCAAACTTAGGTTTCCTACCTTGATGCAAAGAACCACCATTCCCCTGGGGCTCCTAGTAGAGGAGGGCAGAAGGATCGGTGGAAGTCCCATGCCATATCCCACCCAGGTGTAGGAGACATACACATGGGGATGCCCATGCACCCACATGGCTGTCAACATAGGAAACAATGGCCCCATCCATCCAACAGCACAGTGCTACACTACTGCCCAGCCAGTGCCTACTCATCCAGGGCCCTCCAGTAGGGCCAGAACCCATCCTGCATACCTATTGCCAGACCACTCTCTTGGGGGACTAATACTTCTGACCCTTTGCTTCCAGGGTTTCCTGCTGTCATCTCAGTGCCAAACGTCAGACGTGGCTCCCAGATAATAACTGCCCTCAGTTGTCCCAGTCCTTGCTTCCCAGCTGTATCACTATGCTAGTCATGTAGGATGTCTGGATCTCAATTGCAATCTCTCACACACAGGGCACCCTTTGGCTGAACCCATTTCACTTATAAAGTGTCCAACAATGATCATATAGGCAAATGGAAGAAAAAGCCTCAGAAAAAGCAGGTTCTCTCAGTTTTATAACTTGTCAGCATCGATCATTGGCAAAAATGTTCCTGTTTTTTATTTAAACAAAAGTACTTTTACTTTTTAAATTTTTCAAAAAATTATTATGATCGGGTACTTAGCTTATAGCAGTGCAGTAGGCGCCAAGTATAAAGAGAACCACCAAGAGAAATTTCCTCCTTTCCCAGTCTTTGTGAAGTTTATCCGACATTTGGCAAAAAGGAGAAATTATTCCGTCTTCATGTTTGATGTACCTGAAGCGGGCAAAGGCTATTTCCTGAATGAAAAGCTGGTCAAGAAGTATGTTAATACCAGGAAACCTATAGCTGTACACATGACAGATGTGTCACCCTACCATCTGATCGTCCTCCTACTACAGAGAAAGTAGAGGATCTAAACAGTGTCTTATACATGAGAAACCTCATCATCTCAAGAAATGTAGAGGGTTTAGGGAGAAATCCTTGAGAGAATGTAAATATCTGTTGAAAAAGTACAGAATCTTCATCCAAGCACATGGCTAAAGCCTGTAAAGCAGCCATCAAATGTACAGCGTGTAATAATGGCCAGCATGTCAGTGCCTTCTACAGGAATCCCAGCCTAAGTTGAGCCATGAAGGGGAGAAGGAGGTATAATAAGTGTCACCATCGAACATTATTCCAAACTGTACACAAGTGTGCGATGGATGGTCATGCACCAAGATGTGTAGCTAAAGTATAGCCAAAAGAGCAACCAGAAAAGGCTGTAAAGATATATGTCATCATCGATGAGCAGAGTAACCAGTCCATGGCAAAGAGAGAGTTTTTTTTACCTATTTGACATCCAGGGAGATCTCTATCCCTACTACCTCAAAACCTGTACAGGGATAGCAAAGAGGACGGGGAGAAGAGCAAGTGGATACGTGATAGAAGCAATGGATGGTAGCAACAAGACCCATCTACTGACTCTCTTATTGAGTGTAATCAGATACCAGACAACAGGGAAAAATTCCCTCACAGAGGTTGTGCAACATCTTTGTTATCTGCATCCTACAGCTGAGTATCTGCAGCCATTGAACCCAAATACAAAGATCTTACTCTTGTTGGCAAGAGATGCAGCAACATTTATCAGGGTTTGTTAGTCATGTGTAGGTCCACTCGATGCTCCATAGGCCGACTGGCCCTGGAATGGGTGACAGTGGGTGACATTTGTCTTAACAGACTAAGGAGACCAAGTGTAGATGTCTACAAAACGTGCATCCTGGAGAATAGGTGTACCACCTTGTTCAAATCTTGTCATAACCATCTGCATGTGAAGGAGGTTTACAGCTGGGAAGAACCAGACCCCAGCTCAACCATCTATTAGAACACCTCTCCACCTGGTTTAGGAGAACATCTGGGGAACCCAGTGTGCCAAGTCACCAATGGGAGCTGACTGCTACCACACTGATTTACATTCTCATGTATGCACCGATGCACCACTACTGGCTTATGTCCTGAGTATGACTAGTGAAGCAGATGATTCACCTCAACCACAGGCCCCAGTGCCACACGGAAGCTGGATGCAAGGAAGGCTTGGGTCGCTGTTTCCCAGGGGGACACCAGCTATATGCCCTTTATGCAAGCGAGAAACAGCCAAGTGGTCATACTCTATATCAGTTCCCACAAAGGACAAAGCCAGCCAACCTGCAGTGGCTTTAACTGCTCAACCTGAAACCCCAGCAAGAGATCTGCTAGTAGGTTATCTGGCTCACAAAGATCTGGGGAGCTCAGGGCTTACCCAGTTCAATGGCCATCCTGAGCGTTATAGGGCATGGAAATCTGACTTCAAAGATCCCAAGAGACATCGCTGAGTAACATGTTGTCCACTGGACCCGACCAACAGTCTACTGGGGTCTTCAGAAAGGAGCCCATTGCCATAACAGCTGACATTCAGCAAATATTCTACTGCTTAAAAAGAGACTTCTGGGTGTGCCAATGTTACACTTCTTGGATATTAAAGCCTTAAGAATATTACGCTTTAAGAGACCTTGACACCATCTGTATAAGGAATGTAAAGCAGAGTTTCTGTGGAAGCAAAGGAACAACTTCACATAAAAGATTCTTGGAATTTTAAGGGGTCAATATGCAGCGTGGTTTAAGCTGGCAGAAGAGATTCCTGCTCAATTAAACCATAATGAGTTGTCCACTGATATTCAGAGTGCGACTGAATATCAGCTCTGACCACCTGGGGGGCACTAGACCACCATGGGGGGGAGGGGTTGGGGGTTCTGGAGGTCTATTGGACTTCCAGCCCCTTGCATTGACAGATCCAGGCTTTCGGACTTTTTTTTTTTTTTTTTTGACAGCCCAGATCTGTCAAATAACTTCTGCAGGAGGATTGTGGCTTGGGTGCATGCCCAGGCACAGTCCTCCTGCAGACATCCCCCTATGGAGAAAACTAACAGCGTGCATAAATGTGCATGCTATTAATTTTGATCATCAGGGCTTTAATTACCCATGCTGTTCTGGCGCTAATTTTTCAGCGCTGTTCAGAACAGCGCAGAGAATTTGATCATCAGCCCCCAAGTGACTGTGTGTTCAGTGTAGTCTTATTCAGCTTCCTGGTGTTTAAATACATTGTTTTCCTTGACCAGCTGTCACGCTCCATTGCACACTCTAGGCAACTGCCTAGGGTACACGCAAAAGTCCGGGCTTACACTAATTTAGCTGTTGGCAGTCAGTGTTAATGATGACCACTGTTGGCTGAATATTAATCAGTAAATTCCTTTATTACATTGCAGAGTAATAAGACAATCTTAAATTTCCATCAAACTGGTGAGAGTTTCTATCAATAAAACCAACTGCTGTTATGCTGTAGAAAGAAAATTCATTTTAATCCTTTAAAAAAAATGTAAGTGAAAAAAACAAAGGACAAAATTGCTTTTAGTCAGCTTAACTTTTATCTCAGACTTCTGCTTTCATAACTCCTCCATGTGCTGTCACAAGACTTTTTACCACAAGATGTGTTACTTAAACAAAAAAAAAATTGGAAAGATATTCATCTTTTAGTTTATTCTTCTTGTGCCATATTTTTTTTCAAACAAAAGAAAGTTCTTCATGTTGAATCCATTGCCCAAAGTAAACACCTCTCCTCCTTAAAAAAAAAAAAAAAAAACAGTTCCACAGGCAAGATAAAGATAATAAAGATAGCCATATCCTCTCTCTCTGGTTCAGGATTTCACATAGTATATACCACATTGCTTCATTTAGATGTGCTATTGCTAAGTCATCATATATAAAATACCTTCATGTTTATTCCTTACAGTTGCCATACAGCTCCAGATTAGAAAAACAGGCTATGCTAGGCCTGGTTCTGACCCATTACACACATAGATTTGTAGTTCCTGGTACACAGGGCAAAGGTCAATTTCCTGGCTGTGTGAAAATGGCCACATACAAAACTAGAAGGCAGAACTTGGCTGAGAGAACACTGCTGGACTATGGAGACCTGGAGACAATAATGCACTTCCACCTCTGGACAGAGAACCGACTCCTGACCAGTGGCATTAAAATGACATACACTAATCACCCTCCCTTTCCTTCCACCAGATTAGGTTTTGATTCCTCTACTTGATTATTGCAATTCACTGTATCATAATATTAGCAAACAGCAATTGAACTGTTTATAGCTTTTGCAAAATACTGATGCTTGCCTAATATTTGGCTTGGGAAAGTATAACGAGTCTAGTCCTTTATACAGCAACTACATTGGCTAAAAATAGAAGCACGTATTAAATCTAAAATTGCATGCCAAGTTCATAAAAGTGTTTATGGGAAGAATTCAATTATGGTGGGACAATTTCTACCACCTGTGGGCGCTAGAAGGCACTTGAGATGCTCAGAAAGTTTGACACTTGATATACTTATTGTATGGAATTTGAAGTTGAAATCAATTTGAGAACATTCTTTTTCCTTCCAAGTTCCAAAGGTTTCAAATACTATTCCAGTTTCTATATGGACTATAGTTCATTATAGTCTATTTTAGCAAGTTTTAAAATCTTACCTGTTTAACTAACTGTATATTAGTAATAATGTCAGTCATGTCCATCTAGGTATTCTCCTGCTTGTAAACCACCTTGAAGACTCTGCTAAAGGTGATATAGAAGTATTGAAATAGAATAGAAATGTAACTTTATTTTATTTATTAGTCGCAAGCATTCCCAGACTGAGTTCAGTGCGACTTACATTAAGAGATATAGTACATTGTTACATGTAGACTCGACACATTTCAAGAAGAAAAACACTGCAACATTTTAGGGTCATAGCGGTATTGGGGTGCTGTATACATTATTCCTCATTCCCTAAACACACATTTTCTGAATAAAGTCTTCAACTGTTTACAGAAAATTCCATACTCTGATATTGATCTTATTGTCACTGGTGTATCATTCCACCATTTTGCCGATAGATAGGATAAGGTTGTTAAATGTAATGTCTTAAATCTGACACCTTTTGTTGATGTAAATACTAGGTCCAGAAGATTTCCTTTCATCCTTCTCAGTCTCTTTTCAGGTAGTATTATCCAATGGTTGAGAAATTCTGGCATTTTGCAATGTAGAAATGAGTGTATCATGGTGAAGAGTTTCCTCTCACTTCAAACGGTAGCCAATGTAATGTGATGTACAAAAGAGTTACTCTCTCATATTTTGATTTAGAAAAGATCAGTCTGGCTGCAACATTCTGTACTGTCTGTATCTTTTTTTATAATTGATGTTGCACAGCCTACATATAATACGTTGCAATAATCAATTTGTGCAAGAATGAGAGATTGCACCAATAGTCTAAAATTGTCTCAAATGAAGCAATGACACATGCTCCTGAGGGTTTTTTTTTTTTTGGGGAGGGGGGTGGGTTTAGTACACTGAAGGCTTTTTTTTTTTTTAAACCATTTCTTGACATTGTTTATCAAAGGTTAGGTGTCTGTCAATCGTTATCCTTGGTATTTTCAGTTCTTTTTCAATTTTAGAGTAGTATTCCATTGAAGTGTAGTTGTACGTTTGACACATCCATGGTAGGTGTAGTGATTACTAAAATCTTTGTTTTGTCACAATTCAGTTTAAGATACATGATGCCCGTTTGTCAACCAGCGTCAGACCGAGGTTGACCTGTTCATTAACGTTATCTTTGTCTTTATGAAAGGAAAAATACAGTGTTATGGTGCCTATGTAGCAGAAGCAGTTAATTCCATTCCTCTCCATATAGAAACCCAGGGTGAACATCAGGACATTGAATAGGATTAGCGATAGGGGTTCCCTGTGGCACCCTAGTATGTGCTGTCCAATCCTTAAACAGGGTTCCACCCCATTTCACACTGTAAGATCTGAGGGTGAGGAAACCTCTTATCCATTCCAAAACTACACCATTAATTCCTAGGCTGTTGGTCTCAGGGATCACTCCCATTTGCTTCAAACAAAAAAAAATCAAAGTCCAATCTGAAGTTTGTTCTGAACTATTAAAGTTTACTGAAAGTCTTAATGGTCAAGACAAAAATGAATCAATAAAGACAGAGGGTCCGGATATTCAGCCCACAGGAGGAAGCCCGCATAAGTGCTGTGATTGGCGCTGACCCCGGATATTCAATGCTGGGCTGTTTCCGGTGACTATCCGTTGAATATCCATTTTTTTTTTGGGGGGGGGGGGGGGTCAGTCACTAAAATGTTAACTGGCTATGCTGATATTCAGTGCTAACCAGTTAACCTTTTAGCAGTCAAAGATAAGCCTACTATTTTGACCACTCAACATAGCTGGTTAGGCCCTGAATATTCGTGCCTAACTGGCTAGCCACTAATCGGGATATTCAGCAGGAGATAATCAGTTATCTCCCACTGAATATCCACAGTTAGGTGCTTAAATCCTATTTAACCAGCCAGGAGCCATTCCTGGGCGGTTAAATAGTTTTGAATATTAGGGGGTAGAATAGTTAATAGTAAAAGTTACTGATAACCTTTGCTTCTTATCTTTGATCCTGGGATAGGAATCTCCTCTTCTTCATTTTCCCCTCTTTACACTTTTTGGAGGCAGTGGGCAATTTTTGCTCACTGTCTCAGCTCCCGAGGTTGTTCTCTGTATCTTCCTATTCCCTTGCAGAATCAGTGGAAACCTTGTATTCTCCTTGTTTCAGAGCCCAGTCAAAGCACTGTGGCACACTGCCTACTCCATTTTCTCTCCAGTTCAAGGTTTCCTCTTATTACCTTCCTGGTAATAAGAACCCTCCAATTCGGAAAGTACGGGGTAGCATAAAAAGGTCATCTACTATACTTAGTAGGACGAACAGTATCTCTTCACTTGAAGCTGAGAGAGCCCCAGAGGTCCCTACATGGATACTTATCTGGATATTACTGAATAACTGAATAGCAGTGATATCTGCATAACTTTTGGTCCCATCCCCCGAGAACACCTCTTGGCTGCCTGCTATTAAGGCAGACTTGGGGATAGTCAGTGCTCATCCCTGGCGTTAGTTGTAGGGAATCTTACTACTTTTGGGGATCCTGTCAAGTACTTGTGACCTAAATTGGTCACTGTTGGAAACAGGACACTGGGCTTGATGGACCTTCATTCTGACGCAGTATGGCAAGTCTTATGTGCTTCTAGCACAGAAATAGAAATTAACAAATAGCTAATTTTTGTTAAGGTGTATTTCATAAGTACTGCCATACTGGGACAGACCAAAGGTCCATCAAGCCCAGCATCCTGTTTCCAACACTGGCCAATCCAGGTCACAAGTACCTGGCAAGATCCCAAAAAAGTACAATACATTTTATGCTGCTTATCCTAGAAATAAGCAGTGGATTTTCCCCAAGTACATTTTAATACTGGTTTATCGACTTTTCCTTTTGGAATCATCCAAACCTTTTTTAAATCCCGCTAACCTAACTGGTTTTACTACATTCTCTGGCAACGAATGCCAGAGCTATTACACATGCATTACCACTTTATTCACAAAATGCTGGAACTGCAGAAACATAGATGCACTATGGGCAAAACCAAAAATAATTCCATATTTGACCTGGAGCATTCTGGTCACCCTATCTGATCTTCAGGATGCCACCTTGTTCAAAGAGTCACAGGCCACCTCACACCGATGTGGTCTGCATGGATAAACTCGATCCAGTGAGTGTGTGAGGTACATGAGGACACTTGTCAACATGGAAGAAATGCTAACAGCAACTTTAAACAGTTTCAGATAGAGAGTGGTGCCTCAATGGCTGAAGTTCGTCAACTTCCCCATCACTTGGAAGATGCTGGCTCCCAGCATCAACCTAGGAAGACTGATTTCTCCAGCCCATCCTCCACCTGCAGGTACTCAAGTCGTGAAGAGAAGTACTCGGAGCGGTACCGGGAGCTGTTTCTTATGTACTTCACATATTCAGGTGCCCCAGGACACACCACATTGTCTGCCAGAAGCACCGTTCCCTTGTGCAACAAACCACTTTCCTGCAAGGAGAAAATCAAGAGTCTTAGAAATGCTGCTAATTATTGTGTCTACAACTCTCTTGTAAGAGGGGTTAAAAATAAAAAGCATGATACTATCTCCCTCTTCATATTGTCTGGAAATCAGCTACTCCAAACACTTGCTTTATTTGGGCTGGTTAGCACAATCTCATAGTGAGGAAACAAAGCTGGCACAGCCATCAATTAATCCCACTTTTACCACCAGTCCTCATCTCACAGTGGGGAACCTCCAAAACCAACGCTAATTTGGTGGGAAGGAGAATAAATCAAAGGCCTGGAAAGATCCTCCTTCATCACCACCACGATCATCATCCTCCCACTCATGCCTCCATTCACTTCAAAATACTTTGGGCAAGGCACTTAAATTTCAAAACTGACACCGTAGCCTAGCATCCCCAGTTCTACCCTACTGCAAAACCTCGAAATTCACCATAAAGGAAGTCCTGCTCCGCTCCTGCAGAATCACAACAGCTAATTAAACTGAGGCGATGAAAGATGAATAGTCCCAACTTGCCAAGATTTTGTGTATTTTGGGAGACAAAACCAAACTCCAGTGTTTGTGGAATAAATCTGAAAAGAAGGCAGATCTAGGCAGGTGGAAGATTCACCTTGGTGAAAGTTAAAACTGCTCTGTCATCGGTGAAATAGGCAGGGAGAACACAGCTTCTGCCCTATTATTCACGTACACTCCAGAGGAAGTGAAGAGACTCCTTGTAACTATGAAGCAGGTTCCAGCCTAAAGAATCTGGACTGCATAAAAGCTCTTATTTATGCAGGGAGAAGGCCTTAAAAGCTCTTATTTATGCAGGGAGAAGGCCAAACAACAGCCAACATGGTTTAAAAGTGAAGTGAAAGAGGCTATTTTAACTAAAAGAACATACTTCACAAAATGAAAAGAGGATCCAAATGAAGATAAAAGGAAACAGCATAAGGAATGACAAGCTAGATGCAACACACTGATAAGGAAGGCAAAGATAATTTGAAAAAAAAACTTGCTTCAGAGACAAAAACACATAATAAAAATATTAATTTTAAAAAAGAAGCCAGTAAGAGAATCAGTTGGGCCATTAGATGATCAAGGGGTAAAAGAGGCACTCAGGGTGGACAAGGCCATAGCTGACAGACTACATGAATTCTTTGCTTTGGTCTTCACTGAGAAAGATGTAGGTAGAGGCACCAGAAATGGTATTTAATGAGGAGTTGGAGGAACTGAAACAAATCTCTGTGAACTTGGAAGATGTAATAGAGCAATCCAACAAACTAAAGAGTAGCAAATCATCTGGACTGGATGGTATATACCCCAGAATAGTGACAGGTTACAAATTACTAATAATAGAACTAAAAAGTAAAATTGCAGATCTATCTTTTAAATCAAGTATAGTATGTGAAGATTGGAGGGTGGCCAATGTTAAAATGGGTTCCAGAGGTGACCCAGGAATCTACAGTCTGGTGAGCCTGAGATCAGTACTGGGCAAAATGAACAAAAAACACGGGTTAATGGGACAAAGCCAAAATATATTTAGCCAAGGAAAGTCTTACCTCAATCTGCTACTTTTGAAGGTGTGAATAAACATGTGGATAAAGGTAATCTGGTTTATATAATGTATCTCGATTTTTGGAAAGCATTTGAAAAAGTACCCCATGATTAACCACTCCTGAGGAAATGTTAAAAAGTAATGAGATAAGAGGCAGCGCCCACAGGAACCAACTCTGTGGATGCTTGAGCACCTCTAAATATTGAACAACTCCATGACTGTGTCCAAGGAGGGGTAATTTTCATTGGGTTTAGCACCTCCAATCATTTTCAAAAACTGGGTCTTATGTGTCCTATTTTAAGATTGAGAAATAGTTAAAATACAGAAAACAGAATAGGGTTAAATGGTAAATATATTCTTAATGGAGTGCCCAGTATTCCAGGAGGACTTAGAGATTATCTCTGCTCTTTTGTTTACACAAACCCTGCCATGAGAATAAACAGGAACAGGCTGTAAAAATGTCCCCCTCTTCCTTTGTTGTGGGGTTAGCACAAATGAATTAGAACTTGTGATGTTTTGAAGATGGACAGTAAGCTGCAGTTTAAGCAGAATGTGTGTTTAGAAACATTCATTTTACTGTCAGTCTAAAGATAGTGATAGAAACTTCACTCCTGTTTGAGAATAATAAACCTTTCCAACCCTAAGAGGAGCTTGGGCTGTAGGCACGGTTATACTGAATGAAAAGTGTAGCTTTTTGAGCAACCCCATTGCTCGAAAAGCTACACTGACTTCCAATCAAGGCAAGATTATTCTTCAAGACTAGCACCCTCATTTTCAAAATAATGTTCAGCATATCTCCTGATTATATGCTAGATCTGATTGAACTATCCCCAAGAAATACAAGACCAGAAACCAGAGGTTACTTCTTCTTTTACCAAACTGCAGAAATATAATTTACAAAGCCATCTACATGGCTGGATTTAGTTATCTGGTTTCCAAGTGGTGGAACTCAAAATGGTGGAACTCAATACCCAAGGCCACCAGATGCATTACTAATTATCTTCAATTCAGAAAAGGCTATAAAATTGATTAGTGGTAGTAGTATGCTCACACCACTTTGTAGCTGTAACAAACCATTGTAACTTTGCATAACTGTAAATTGGAATCCACACTGAACCAAAACTTGTTTTTGGATAATAGGGGGATACAAGAATGAATAAATAAACAGTGGGGTTCTCCAGGGATCTGTAGTGGAAGTGAATTTTAAAAGATTGTTTTTCAACCCTGCTTGAACGACCAGTGCACTCGGGGTCTGTATTGTTAATTAGAAGTAATTCTGTTTCATTTATTGTTTACTACTACTACTTAGCATTTCTATAGCGCTGCCAGGGTTACGCAGCGCTGTACAAGTTTAGACAAGGGGAAGGACAGTCCCTGCTCAAGAGAGCTTACAATCTAAAGGTAATAAGCTATGTAGTCAGTGTAGGTATCAGGAATGGGGAAGGTGGTTAGGCGCCAAAAGCAAGGGAGAAGAGATGGGCCTTGAGTAAGGACTTGAAAATGGGCAGGGAGGGTGCACGGCGTATGGGCTCAGGAAGTCTGTTCCAGGCATAAGGTGAAGCGAGGCAGAAGGGGCGGAGTCTGGAGTTAGCGGTGGTGGAGAATGATACAGATAGGAGTGATACAGATAGTGTCCTGAGAGCGGAGGTTACGGGTGGGAACATACGGGGAGAGGAGGGTAGAGAGGTAATGGGGGGGGGGGGGGGCTGCAGATTGAGTGCACTTGAAGGTCAATAGGAGAAGCTTGAATTGTATACGGTAGCGGATCGGGAGCAAGTGAAGCGACTTGAGGAGAGGGGTGATATGAAAGTATCGGTTCACGCGGTAGAGAAGACGTGCGGCGGAGTTTTGGACAGATTGAAGGGGGGATAGGTGGCTAAGCGGGAGGCCAGCGAGGAGAAGGTTGCAATAGTCAAGACGAGAGGTAACGAGCGAGTGGACGAGGGTTTGGGTGGTCTGTTCAGAAAGGAATGGGCAAATTTTGCTAATATTATAGAGGAAGAAGCGACAGGTCTTAGCTGTCTGCTGGATATGGGCAGAGAAGGAGAGGGAGGGAGGAGTCGAAAATGACTCCGAGATTGCGGGCTGAAGAGACGGGGAGGATGAGGGCGTTGTCAACAGAGACGGAAAGTGGGGGAAGAGGAGAAGAGGGTTTGGGTGGAAAGACGAGGAGCTCAGTCTTAGCCATGTTCAGTTTCAGATGCCGGTTGGACATCCAGGCAGCGATGTCAGAAAGGCAGGTCGAAACTTTGGCCTGGGTTTCGACTGTGATGTCGGGAGTGGAGAGGTAAAGCTGGGTGTCATCAGCATAGAGATGGTACTGGAATCCATGTGATGAGATCAACGAGCCCAGGGAAGAGGTGTAAATCGAGAAAAGAAGCGGTCCAAGGACAGATCCTTGAGGGACCCCGACAGAGAGCGGGACGGGGGTGGAAGAAGAGCCATTAGAAAATACTCTGAAGGTGCGTTGGGAAAGATACGAGGAGAACCAGGAAAGGACGGAGCCCTGGAATCCAAATGAGGACAGTGTGTCGAGAAGTAACTTATGATTGACGGTGTCAAAGGCGGCAGATAGGTCGAGGAGGATGAGGATGGAATAGTGGCCTTTGGATTTGGCAAGGAACAGGTCATTGCAGACTTTAGAGAGTGCTGTTTCTGTTCAGTGTAGTGGGCGAAAGCCGGATTGAAGCGGGTCGAGGACGGCCTGAGAGGAGAGGAAGTCAAGGCAGCGGCTGTGGACAGCACGTTCAAGTAATTTGGAGAGAAAGGGTAGAAGAGAGATGGGGCGGTAGTTGGAGGGACAGGTGGGGTCAAGTGATGGTTTTTTGAGAAGTGGTGTGACTACAGCGTGCTTGAAGGTGTCAGGGACAGTAGCAGTGGAGAGAGAGAGGTTGAGGATGTGACAGATTGAGGGGTTAACTGTAGGAGAGATGTTGGTAAGCAGGTTGGTGGGAATGGGATCAAAGGAACAGGTGGTGCACTTAGAGGAAGAAAGAAGGCGAGCAGTTTCCTCTTCGGTGATCTGAGGGAAGGAGGAGAAGGAGGCCAGGTGAGGTTGGTTGAGGGAGTGGGTTAAGAAGCCACAGGGAGGAGAAGGCTTGGAAGTGAAATCAAGGTTTATCTTCTGTACTTTATCGTGGAAGTAGTCAGCTAGTGTTTGAGGAGAGAGTGAGGGGGGGTGGGAGCGGAGGGTACTTTAAGTAGGGAGTTGAGGGTGGCGAAGAGGCGACGAGGGTTGGAGCCAAGAGAATTGGTTAATTGAGAATAATATTCCTGTTTGGCAAGGAATAGGGAGGACTGGAAGGAGGATAGCATGAATTTGTAATGGGTGAAATCTGACAGGGTGCGAGATTTTCTCGAGTCGTTTGGCAGATCGGGTGCAGGAGTGGAGGTAACGGATGCAAGGGGTTAACCAGGGCTGAGGATTAATGCACTTAGTGGGGCGAGAGACAGATGGTGCTAGGGTATCCAGAGCAGTGGAGAGAATTTCATTGTAGGTAGAGACAGCCGTGTCGACAGATTCAGAAGACGAGATGGAAGGGAAGAGAGTGGAGGTGTGAGAGGATAGGGTAGGGGGGTCGACAGCTTGGAGATTCCTGAAGGCAGTGGTTATAGTTGGGCGAGGTTGAGGGGGAGGGTGATGAAGTGTGAGGGTGATTAGGTGATGATCTGAGATAGGAAGGACTGAGGTGCAGAAATTGGAAGGTGAGCAGGAAGAGAAGAGAACGAGGTCGAGACAATGGCCATCACGGTGAGTAGGGGTGGTAGAGCATAGTCGGAGGTTAAAGGAGGATATCAGAGTAAGGAATTTAGAAGTGTAGGAGTTGGAAGGGTTGTCAACGTGAATGTTAAAATCGCCAAGAATGAGGGATGGAGATGCGGGATCAAGAAAGACGGTGAGCCAAGCGTCGAAGTCAGTAAGGAATGAAGAGAGGGGCTTATCAGGGGGGCGGTAGATGACTGCAGCTCTGAGTGGTAATGGGTAGAATAGCCGGATGGAGTGAGCTTCAAAGGACGAGAAGCAGTGAGATTGCGGTAGGAGGAGGGGTTGGAAACTACAGGAGGGCGAGAGAAGTAACCCGACGCCTCCACCGCAGCCATCTGGGTGGGGAGTGTGGGAGAAGAGATAACCTCCATGACAAAGGGCCACGACTGAGGCAGAGTCGTCAGGGGAGAGCCAGGTTTCGGTTAGGGCGAGCAGTTGGAGGGAACGAGAGATGAAGAGATCGTGGGTGAAGGGCAGTTTGTTGCAGATCGAGTGGGCATTCCACAAGGCGCATGAAAGGGGAGGGAAGAGGGGGGAGGAGGGGAATAGAGACGAGGTTGGAGACATCACGGAATCGTTTGCATGGATAGGAGGAGGAGGACAGGTGAGGGGGGCCAGGATTAGGATTAATGTCTCCCGTGGAGAGCAGGAGGAGGAGTAAGAGAGTGCAGAAGGAGGGTGGGGGAGGTCAGGCGACGAAGGCGATGAAGACGGGGTGCACTTAGGAGGAATGGTGAAGGGATGATGGCAGGAAGGAGGTGTTGAAGATTAAGGGCTAGGAAGGAGGAGGGGGACAAGAGAGATGGAGAGGTGGTGAGGGATGGGGGTGAATAGGGTATTGCCGTAGCAGGCAGGACGGGAGGGAACACAGGTGGGCAATGAGTTCCAGCGGTAGACAGGGGTAAGGGGAGGGGAAAAAGATTAGGAAGGGACAGGGCAAGGAAGAGGATGTGGACAGGGGCCATAAGTAGTGATTGCGATGTGACAGGTGTAAGTGTAGTGACTGAGGTGAGAAGCAGGTAGATAGATTGAAGAGCCGGAAGCTTGGAATTGGAGGGATTGATGGACTGGAGAGTGGGTAAGTCAGTGGCTGGCAGGTTAGCAGGCAGGCAAGTCAGGCAGTGGCTGCCAAGCTTGCAGGCAGGGTGGAGCAGGCAGGTGCGGATGGACAGGAGCGAGCAAGGGAGAGGCAGGGGGGCAGATAAGTTAATGGCTGTCAAGTTGGCAGGTTGGCAGGTAAATAAATGGGTGACAAACTAGCAGGCGGTTTGGGGCATGATGGAGCTGATGGACAGGAACGAGCAGGGAGATGCTGGAGAGGAGGTAAGTATTGGGCTGACAAGTTGGCAGGCAGGCAAGTAAGTCAATGGCTGACAAGCTAGCAGGTGGGCTGGAACAAGCTGGTGCAGATGAACAGGAACGAGCAGGGAGAAGCTGGAGCAAGCAGGCTGGAGCAGATGGACTGAAACAAGCAGGGAGAAGCAGGTTCAGGTGGATTGGAACACGCTGGAGCAGATGTACTGGAGCAGGCACTGAAGTAAGCAGGGAGAAGCTGGTTCAGGCAGACTGGAGCAGGTGTACTGGAACAAGCAGGGAGGAGCTGGATCAGGCGGACTGGAACATGCTGGAGCAGAAGTACTGGAATAGGTAGGCTGGAGCAGATGGGCTGGAACAAGCAGGGAGAAGCTGGTTCAGGCGGGCTGTTTAAAGGATTGCTTTACACTCTGAAATCTTGCCTTTGACCGAAAGTAACTTTTCTTGTAAATATAAGATAAGACATAGCTCTAATTAATTTGGTATGCAAAGGGGAGGATGGCACTGGTTTCCATGCCCAGCTTGGCCACCTGGACTTGGGAAAGCATGTGGCCACGTTCCCATAGATCTAAGAATCCTGTAAGTTTCCTTAGCTGTAATTTTCCATATAAGCTGTCTGTAACTTTCCTTAGCTCTGAACATGAGCTCAGGCTAATAAAAAGGGACGGCTGTCACAGTGGAGTTGAGGTCCATCTGTGGGCAGACGTGTCGTGCAGAAGGGGTGTACCTGGTTGAGACTCAGCTTTCGCCGCAACGGATCTCCCGGCTGATGATTTAAGGGCCTGAGCTTCCTGACCAGTGTTGTATGTGTGTGTGTGTGTGTATATATATATATATATTTAGATGGTTTGATTAGTGTGCATATCTCTTAATATAGCTAGCCAGTGTGTATATATCTTAATCATTGTGTAAATTGATTGAAGCAATAATGATTTATACACTCTCCATTTGAATAAAGAGTTTCATTTACCCAATACAAATCCAAAAATAATCTGTAGTGTTTTATTTGGTGAGCAGTCTGTGGTGATTAAGTGAGTAGACTGCAATTGCTAAAGCAGTACAGGATCCCTGCTGGAACTGCTGCTTTTTAACATATTTACAAATTATCTGGAATCAGAAATATTAATGAGTGAAGTGATCAAATGTGCTGATTTCAAAGTTGGTAAATCAACAGAGGATTGAAAAATTGCAATAAGACCTTATTTGATGGGGAGACTGGGCATCCAAATGGCAGCAAGCATAGGCGCCCGGTATAAGAGGCTTGGACAGGCTAAGCCTCCCCTGCTGTGCTCTGAGAGGTTTAAATTGTTGATTTACCTCCATCCTCACAGCAGCAGCTGCAGTGAAAGCCCTCTAGCCTTGTGTAAGCAATTGTAGAAATTGGTTTATGGTTTGTTTACCTTACTGCTGGGAGAGGAAGGGGGGAGGTTGGCTGGGTTGCCAGGGAGATATTTAATGAGGATGACTTCCTGACCTGCACTGAGAACAGATAGCAGCAGAATGGGACAACCAGACAACAAAGGTAGAAAAGATCATTTTATTTTCATTATAGTGTTTGGAATATGTCCACTTTGAGAATCAGGTGCTCAACATTAAAAGTTTATATTTATTTACTTATGGCATTTTATCCCACATTAAACATGAATTAGGGTGTTTTGTGGCTCTACATGAGAACTGTGATGATATGATCCCTTGTTTCATATCGTTGACGGTCTGCATTTTCCGTATGGGTGGTATATTGGTGTATTAGGTTCTGCCCAGTGTAATATTTATGGTACAGTAAGATTCTGAGTGTGTTTTTGCACAAAGTTGTGCATAGTGTTTTGCAGTTGAGCGATTGTGCTTAGAATATGCTTTGAGCAACCACTTTATTCTTTGACATATGATACATATCTAATATCTAAATTTAATAAAAGATATTAATTGTGACTTATTTTTATTTATTTATTTTTTTCTGTGTGTTATCAGACAATTATGGATTTAAGCTCCACCCCTGACCCCACCCCTAACCCCGCCCCCTTTAGCCTCCCCAAACAGTTGGGCCACCGACCGCCTATGGCAGCAAGTACAAAGTGATGGACTTAGGGAAGAGAAACCCAACTATAGCTATAATGATGCAGGTTTCCACATTAGGAGTCACTGCCCAGGTAAAGGATCTAGGTGTCATCACTGATGATATGTTGAAATCCTCTACTCACTGTGCAGCGGTGGCTAAGAAAGCAAATAGGAATGGAGAATGGAACAGAAAACATTATGATGCCTCTATATTGTTCCATGGTGCAACCATACCTTGAGTATTTTGTGCATTTCTGCACATCTGGTTACCAAATTTAAAAAAATTTCAAAAAGACATAGCAGAATTAGAAAAGCTACAATGAAAGACAACCAAAATATTTAAGAACATAAGAATAACAATACTGGGCCAGACTAATGATCCATCTAGCCCAGTATCCTGTTTCCAACAGTGGTCAAGCCAAGTCACAGTACCTGGCAGAAACCCAAATCGTAGCAACATTCCATGCTAACAATCCCAGGGCAAGCAGTGGCTTCCCCATGTCTATCTCAATAGCAGACTTTGGACTTTTCCTCCAGGAACTTGTCCAAACCTTTTTTTTTTAACCCAGATACGATAGCTGCTGTTACTACATCCTCCAACAAAGAGTTCCAGAGCTTAACTATTCATTCAGTGAAAAAAATATTTCCTCCTATTTGTTTTAAAAGTATTTCCAGGTAACTTTTAGTCTTTGTAGTTTTTGAAAGAGTAAAAAAATAGATTCACTTCTACACCGCTCAGGATTTTGTAGACCTCAATCATAGCTCCCCTCAGCCGTCTCTTTTCCAAGCTGAAGATCCCAAACCTTTTTAGCCTTTCCTCATATGAGAGGAGCGCCATCTCCTTTATCATTTTGGTCACTCTTCTATGAACCTTTTCTAATTCCGCTATATCTTTTTTTGAGATAAGGGGATGGAATGACTCCCCAATAAGGAAATGCTAAAGATTTTTGGGTCTTCAGCTTAGAGAACAAATAGATGAGGGGAGAAATGATAGAGGTCTATAAAATAGTGAGTACAGTGGAATGGGTAAACGTGAATCACTTGTTTACTCTTTCTAAAATGTACAATGAATAATTACCATACAATAGCTATAAATTTAGGGGTCCTTTTACTAAGGCATACTAAAAAGATGGCCTGTGCTGCAGCCATCTTTAGTGAGCCAGTAAAATGGCCACATTTGAGGTGTTTTTTTCCCCTTTTTTTTAGTTAATGGTCATGGCTAATTTCTCCATTAGCAAATGGCCATTACTCACGGGAGCCCTTACCGCTACTGTTTAGGAGATGGTAAGGGCTCCCGCGCTACTCCTGTGCTAATCGGATACTGCACGGTAATGTGCCCACGCTACCCGATTAGCACAGGCATGGCTAATTCTCTGCCCATTGCCACACCTCCCATGCTGAAAAGTAAAATATATTTTTCAGCACGGGATTAGTGCATGCTAAGTGGCACACTACCACAGGACACCTCAGTGCATTCCGCAGTAGTGTGTTTTAGTGCGTGGTAGGCCCTGCGTTAGGCCTATCGTGACTTAGCAAAAGGGCCCCTTAGTGTGGCAACCACTAGTGGTGTTCCCAGCATTTGCCATTATAGGTGCTACACTGAATTTGCAAAATGCCTTTCACACCCATTCTCCAATCATGACACATCCACTAACAGAAGAAGCACTTAACGAACAGTTTACCACTGTTATCTGCAACAATACTGCAAAGCCCCTTAACACAGTTGTGTGCTAGCAGTTACCACGCAGAAAATGGTGAAATTAGGCCTTACCTGTAAATTTTCTTTCCTCTACACCTTCCAGACCGGTCAAGACGCTTAGGTTATGCACTCCTACCAGCAGAGGGAGACTGAGAACACTGAAGTTTGCACACTGTATATGTATCCTGTGCAGAACCCTAGCCATCCAGTATAAAGATAACAAAGCAGACTAGAGACAAAACTGTCCAAACCCTGTAACTGGAAAACCCCAACTCAAAACTAAAGGTGCTTAAAAGAACGGGCACAACCAGCGACCCAAACTGCACCAATCTGACACCAGAAGAAAACCAACCCTAGCATCGAGACTAACAGTAGCAGAAACCACTACTACAAAACAGCCACGGCAGAACACGAGTCCAAAACCAGAACCAGTAGAAAAACAGGCAGCATGGAAGAGAACAGGGAGGGATTCTCGACCAGTCTGGAGGGTCTAGAGGAAAGAAAATTAGCAGGTAAGGCCTAATTTCACCTTCCTCAGTGACCCTCCAGACCAGTCAAGACGCTTGGGAAGTACCAAAGCAGTAAAATACTAATGGCTGGGCTCCCGAGAAGCAGAAGACAACACAGCAGCACCAAATCTGGCCTCCCCTCTTGCTTGAACGTCGATTCTGTAATGCTTCACAAACGAATGCATGGAAGACCAGACAGCTGCCCTGCAAATGTCCTGTGGAGGAATGAGACTGCACTCCGCCCAAGAAGAAGCTACCCCCCCCCCCCCAAGTGGAATGTGATTTAAGCACAGGTGGCACAACATGGCCCTTCAATAAATAGGCTGAGGCAATAGCCTCCTTCAACCACCTAGCAATTGAAGACTTAGAAGCGGCCGCACCTTTCTTAGGCCCCCCATGCCAACAGTCTATCGGAAGACCGACACTCCTTCATCTTTCGCAAGTAAACACGCAAAACCCGACGGACATCCAATTTTGCCAAGCGACGCTGGAAGGAATCCCCCAATCTATTTCCCAAGACCAGCAAAGAAATCACCCGATTCACATGAAAAGCAGAAACCACTTTAGGCAAAAAAGAGGGCACTGTTTTCAGTGAAACCTTTTCCTTGGAAAAAGACAAGAAAGGCTCTCTACAGGACAGAGCCTGGAGCTCCGAAATCTGCCGAGCTGAAGTAATGGCTACCAAAAACACTGTCTTCAGAGCAAGATCCTTCAAGGTACACGACTCCAAGGGTTCAAAAGGAGCACCCACCAATACTTCCAGCCTGTAGAGCCAGAGCCGAGAGATCAAAACTACGTTTAAGAAAGAATTCTAATTTCCTGTCTTGAGGATCACGAAGGGCAGCTCCACCATCTACCGGACTGGCCATGGCCTTAGTGACCGCAGTCACTACAGCATCTACCATGAGCGGTTTTAGGGATTCCCTGTCCTCCTGAGGTAGAGGGTAAAGCTTAGCCATGGCCTGAGAAACTTTACAAGGAGAATCTAGAGATGACCATTTCTGAACCACCATCTCCCTCAGATCTTTGTTCATTGAGATCTACCTGTTTCACCTCCCCCACAGGAGCTTCAAGGGAATCAAACTTTGAGGTAGAGGATACCTGATCAATTAATTCAGCCAACTCATCTCTATGAAAAATTCTTACCACCAAGGGGTCCTCTCCCAGCAAGGCACTCTCCTGCTCCTGGCTAGACAATAAAAGATCCTCGTCTCCGATATCACTAATGTTCTCTTCAGACCCCTGAGGAGAAAAAAAACCTCAGCATCCTCTGTCCACTCTAGGCGAGGCCTCTTTGGGAGAATCGGATCAGGCAAGGTGACCGGCGAATCCAGCTGCTGAGGTCCCGATTTCTAGGCTTGATACATAGACCAGATGAAATCTGGGGGAAACCCCATGGAACTGGAGCCTTAATTTGCCATAGAAGGGCCTGGGAAACAATTCTCCTGCACTGAGCTGGCTCCGCAGGATGGGAAGAATCCAAAATGGTGGCGGTTCCCGCCGAAAATGGAACCACCGCTGACACCACTACCAACGCGGTCACCTCACCCGATTCGGCTCCGACCACGGGAACCTCCGCAGACAACTGTGGAGGTGCGGAAGATGGTGGTTTAGGCTCCCCACACAAGCGACACTGAGAGTCCGGCGATTCCAACCCGCACCGCGACGAGAAATGGCAGCGCAACAACTTTCCTAACGACATCCAGCACAGCAACTTACCACCACAGACCCCCTCAGAAACAGCCCCAGCTCTCCTGGCCAGCACAGCCACAGGAAGCACCCCAAACTGGAGCTTTCCTTGCTGACTTGTTCACTTTTGGCTTCTTTTTTTTTTTTTTTCAACTAATCTTTATTTGGACCCCACTGCAGCAGACTGAAAGGCACTCAAGGCTCCCGTCCAGAGACAGAAGCCGAGGCACAAGGCTGCCCAGAAAGGAGAGCAGGGCAGGGCAGGGGGAGGGACTCGGCCACCCGGGTGTGACACCCCACGGGGTAAAATGGAGCCCCAGCAGACCCATACCCCATAAGCACCAAGAAGAGAGGGATTACCAGTACAGGGTTTAATTAATTTTTTTTTTTTAAGAAAGGAACCACAAGAGAAAAAAAAAACCCTAAGGGTCTACCAGACCAGACAGACTGCACATCTACTCTCTGCTGGAGACTGAGAAATACTTCAGTGTTCTCAGTCTCCATCTGCTCGTAGGAGGCATAACCCAAGCATCTTGACCGGTCTGGAGAGTCACTGAGGAGCGCTAGTTAGATATCTATTACAGTTTAGTGAAAGAAATCCGTGGTGCGTGTGAATTTGATTTAATGCACATTATCCTACTGATTAAAATGCACCCAACCAATTTCTGGCACTGTACAGTTCTAATGCTGGAAAAAAAAATTTATTCATGAATGTGTGAAATTAACCAAAAATTTAATGAAAATTGGGAGACAAATTTCTGGAAGATTTTTTTGCCTACATGCATTCTTACAAAACAGCATTCTAGCAAAAGAGATCAGAAACTGGATTAAAAACTGTCCATTTCATGACCAGCTCCAACCTGCAACTTACCTCTAGACATCTGGTATCTGGGAGGTAGCATTCCTTCCAGTGGTCAATGAAAACTAAGTCAAGAGTCTTTATGTCCAGTTTCTTCTTCAATTGTGGGATAAGTTCTGAGGATGACCCAACCAATATCTCTACCTAAAACAGAAAGGTGTGAATCAGTATCTTAAAAAAAAAAAAAAAAAATTATAAAAAAACCAAAAAACATGAAAATCGGTCTGTGATTTCATAATGTGTTCACTCTCTTCCAAATGTCCTGAATTAAACTGATTTACCTTATGCCACTTTTAGGCCTAAAGTCTGCACGGACTTCATATTTTACTAAGAAAAAAAAAAACAGTAGGGCAAGCCCATGAATACAGCCAGGATAAAACCAGGCTTGGATTAGAGATTGTCCTGAATAAAAGGAATGGAACCATCTGATATTGGTAACAGAAAGGCTCCTCTCGACCCTGTGACCCAATGATCTCACTAGCAAATCGCTCTCTTTGCATTATTTTGTTACATTTGCCAAAACTTGCATCAAGAATAAACTGAAAGAAGTAACCTAACACGATCAAAAGGAAGGGAGGGGGGATAAAAGACAAAAATAAATCAGAGTCAACATTTGCAAAAAAAAAAAAAAAAAAAGATCCACGACAAAGAAAGAAACAAAAAAAAAAGAAAAATCTGAGGAATTGGAGGAGTAGCCTAGTGGTTAGGAACTGGGTTCGATTCCCACTGCAGCTCCTTGTGACTCTGGACAAGTCACTGTGGGGGTCTTTTACTAAAGCTTAGCTCGAGTCATCTGCAGCAGGACCCAAAAGAATACAATGGGCCCTTCTGCAAATATCTCAAGCTAAGCTTTAGTAAAAGACCCCCTTAACCCTCCATTGCCTCAGGTACAAAATAAGTACCTGTATAATGTGTAAACCACTTTGACCACAGAAAGGCAGTATATCAGGTCCCATCCCTTTCCCTTTTATTAGAGGTTCAGTGACGTTTGTTCAGATAGGGCAGTATAAAATAAAACAATTTAGGAAAAAAGGAAAGTAGGATGAGCCTTTAACCCACTACTAATCTTTAAGGTTCAACATTTTTATTGAAATATTCAATAACAACATACAACTTTGTGCTCGTATGCAACTGGGTATATTCAATCTCCCCCTTACCCCATCCCTCCCCAATTTTACAATTATAAAAAACCTTCAAGAGAAAATTCCAATACGTACTTGTCCCACAAAGTAATAATAAGCAAAAGACCCTCCCCCCACCAAACAAAGATATAATTCATTATAGTCAATGGCTGTGACTCTTCAGCCCCAGACCAGAGACAGCTAACTCAAAGGAACCAAATCCCACAGCTCCCCCTGCCCCCCCCCCCCACAGGCCCCCCCAAGACCCTATAGTGTATTGGAAAGGGATTCTGAGAATCTGTTAAGGATTTTGCGCCCTTGGGGATATCCTTTGTATTTAAGCCCCGCCACACAGAAGTGATTTCTCTCAGTCATTCTAGGGACAAGTGAGACCCAAAGGATTCCCTTAACATTAAAGAATGGAGTTTGTTACGCCAATACCAGATGGTAGGTGGGAAATCAGATAGCCAATGATTTCCCAGAATACAAGATTTACTGACAAATAATTTGTCTCCACTGCTTCTCAAACCTATAAGACCAGAAGATCCCAAAAGGACCCCATCGGAGACCTGGGGGCAGCAGTCCAAAACTACTGACATGTATTGAAACAAATTATCCCAAAATGCCTGAATCTTTGCATTGACATACAGCATGAAAAAACACGTCAGACACTGAGGATTTTCTACACATCCCACCAAAAAAACACAATGCTGTGAAAAATAGGCCCTATGGAGCGTATGAAAATGGCACTCCTGTAGATCAGTGCGGTGAACCAGTCCAGGTATTGACCAAATTGCATCTGTAAAACATGAAGTGTGTATGGCCTGTCCCAAGTCCTTCTCCCAGAGCTCTCCCAGCTTCCGAAAATCCTAATATAATGCTCAGTTCTCAACTCCTTATGAAATCAAAATACTGAGACTTGCCCAAGACCATCACCCTACAAGAAGCTTCTCAATTGCGTCTCAAATCTCATGGAAAGACTGCTGTTGGGAAGTGAAGAGATATAGTGTGAAATTTGTAAATAGGCAAAACGGTCTGCCAGAGCAGCCCCACACCTTTGCTGCAAACACTACTAATCTTTAATACACATATCACTGATTATTAGGACTAGTCAGACCATCCAGTTTTTTTTTTATTTAAAAAAGAAACAAAGTTGAGTGGATACAAAAAACACTCATGCAAAATTAGTCACCTAAAAGAGGCAGTTGCAAGGGTAATGAACAAAATCGGGCATCCAAAGAGCAAGATTCTTGATGCATTTCCAAAACGAGTCTTCACAATAAAATCTAAAAAAAAATTCCTGACTTTACTTTTCCATCCCTCCCCCAAAATGTGGGGAAAGGGTTAGGAGAAATGGAAAAGAGAGTGATGGTCCTGGGGGTAGAGTACAGGGAGGGCTATTATGTATTTATACGTGTTGTTACTGTTTGAATATGTTTGTTCAATAGTTAAATAGGTCACTTTTTTCCCTTGGTTTTACACTGTGTAAAAGTATAATTTGGCAATATACAAGTTATGGGGGGGGGGGGGGGAACAGAATTGGTTAGGAGGAAATTGACCAAGGTGGCAGTTATCCACAGGGCAACTGGTGGGTGGGAACTGTCTGGTGGGAACTCACCTAGAATTGTGTCCCCATCCCCCTCACATGTCATCATCCCTTTGTGTCCCTATCTACCCCCACTTGTCTGTCATCATCCCTATCTTTCTATCCCTCCCCATGTCCATCATCTCTCCCTTTCTCCCCCCTTGCTCATGCCTTCCTCCCCAGGAATTCAGCAGTGACATCTCTCTTCTCCCACTATTTACTACTACTATTTATCATTTCTATAGCGCTACAAGGCGTACGCAGCGCTGCACAAACATAGAAGAAAGACAGTCCCTGCTCAAAGAGCTTACAATCTAATAGACAAAAAATAAAGTAAGCAAATCAAATCAATTAATGTGTACAGGAAGGAGGAGAGGAGGGTAGGTGGAGGCGAGTAGAATCTTTCTTCTTCCCTTCCCTCCATCCTTCCCCCTCACAGTGTGTATCTCTCCCCTTCCCTCACCTCCCCCGCAGTCTGGCATCTCTCTTCTCCCCTTCCCTCCCTCCCCCCCCTCAGTATGGCATCTCCCCTTCCCTCCCCCCACAGTGGCATCTCTCTTCTGCCCTTCCCTTCCTCCCTGCAGTCTGGCATTTCTCTTCTTCCCTTCTTTCCTCCCCAGCCCACAGTCTAGCATCACTTTTCTCCCCTCCCCCCTCAGTGTAGCATCTCTCTTCTCCCTTTCCCTAGTCCTCCCCCCCCCCCCCGCAGTATGGCATCTCTCTTCTCCCCTTCCCACCCCCCCCCCCCCCCCCGCAGTCTTGCATCTCTCTTCTCCCCTTCCTTCTTCCTCCTGCCACCAGCACCATCAGTGTCACCGAGGTATCCACACTGCCTTCGGTGGCCCTTGAAGTTTATCCTCTAGTACAGCTTCCTGTGTCTGCATGGCTGGACACTGCAGAGGGAAAGCTTCTGGGGCCACCAAAGGCAGCGTGCTTACCTCATTGACACTGATGCTGCCGGTGGCCTGGAAGATTGAAGGAGCGCAGTGCTGCAGGGAGCGGGAAGGAAGAGAGTGGTACTGAATCCCGTGAATAAGTGAGCTGGAGTCTGGGGCCGAACATACCAAGTCACATGTCAAATGCGTGTAACTTGATATGTTTGTATTAGCAGGAAATAATAACTCTGTTGCCAGCACTGGAGGTTCATGGTGTAATCCGTTGGGTTGGTCGTGAGCCCTTGGGCCCTGGCCGAGGCCAGCAGGGCGCCGACCCAGGCCAAGGGGAGACCGACCCACCACCGCACACCCCAGCTACACAATACCCCCTAAGCTACCCCTCCCCCCAGTCCCTCAGGAAGAAGGGAAATAGGCATACAGGCGGGCCTCGCGGCCGAACCGGAACCCACGCAGACAGAGCCACTCGTGCGAGCCTCACGGCTGAACTGGAACCCAATCACACACAGGGAGGGGTGAAAGAACCCAGAGGGCCCCAAGATGCCAGACACGCACTGAACACCAGCAATAGGGCAGAGGGGGAAACAAAGGACCAGAGCGGGCCACGCCCACGCAGGGGACTAGCGCAGGACAGGGGAACTAACACAGCAACCCCCTCCCCACCAGGGTAGGAGCCCCAGGCAGAAGCCAGAGGAACCAAACACAAAGGAAGGCAGAAAGCCTTTGCCTCAAACCCACTGTAGACAGAGGCACACAGAACATAAAGGGTTAAGCTTGTAGAGCTGTTGCAGGAATGGATGCATGAATTTGTGATACTTCAGGAGTCAGACAGCACACACCAGAATGAGAAAGTAATCTTCTTTATTTGCCAGCAAACAAAGCAGGACATCAGTTCTAGCTCTCTTCTCTCTCTCTCAGCTCTCTGGGTCTTTCTCTCAGCTCTCTGTGTCTTTGTCTCAGCTGCTTCTCTTCTTATGCTGTCTTCTCCTTCTTCTGTCTGTTCCTTCTGTCCTTCTCTTTCTTCTGAGCTCCTTCTGACGTAAACTGCTTCTGCTCCTACTTAAATACTGTTCTAAGCCCCCTCCTAGCCTGGCCCCCCCCTTACTCTCCAATTGGTTAAGGAATAGATTGGTCACTTTGCCTCAACCAATCATTACTTTTGAAATATCAGTTACATAGGTTTGGTATTCCTCAAACTGACCTCTAACCTGGGGCCCCTTAAGCCAGACATTTGGTCTCCAGAACTCTTATATTTTCCTTATGATTAATGTCTCATCTATAGCTTAAACTGGGTTCCCTTAGAGACCAAGAGGCCCTAGTGAGATTGGTTATTCTCATATTCCTAGTCTGGTTCATACTAACTGCTAACTAAACTCTGGCATTCATTAAAGGGGTCAAAAGCCAGTCTTACTTAATAGCATACATATCAGGTTATCACTTTCAAGACCATTTCTACATTTTACCTATAATTAATCAAGGAGAAGAGAGCTGACTAGTCCTGACCTTTTTCACCTATCAGCTTATACATTGAACCAGCCAGAACTATGGCTAAGTCAAACCACATGTTGGCCTCTTCACTACAGTCTTTGCTTAGAAACATCAGACAAAGAATTGATACAGAATTTAAAAAGGTTTCCTACCTATTAACTACACAGAATACACAGAATCAGTATTTCTTATAAGACATATTCTAAATATCAGGAATATCTACATATTAAGCACTTCTAAATAGTATTTCAGCCTATTCTTAAACTACAATATGTCTAACAGTATACAAATGTTGAGCTAGCATTCATTATTCACAAGGGTGAAAGAAATTCCTTTCTCTGACCTTTTTAACCTTTGGCTCAGCCAAGCCAGACATTGAGATAATATGAACCATCTGGCATACCTTCACTTTAGTTGCAAAGTAAAAAGTTAGAATTCTAACTTCAAGCTTTTAATATCATTTCTCAGAGTTAACACTTTCTTTGCCCACTGCCTCATTCCCCCCTTTGAGACTAAAATCAGCTTATGCAGAGATAAGTCTCACAACTCAAACTCTGGAGATTATAGTGATCCTAACTAGGAATAGACTTATGAACCACCATTACCCTACTTGTTAAGGTTCGACGGCATACTGCCGAAGCACATGAGGCCAGGAAACAAAACAACAACCCTGCTAAAACTAAGACTATTAGGGAAATGAACAAGGGACGTATCCAGGAGGTCAATGACCACCACCAGGAGGTAAGGTCTAATCCTCCTCGGTAATCCTCCACATTAAGGCTGGCCAACTGTAGGACTTTATCCATGGCATGCCTAACTACATGCGTCCTATTTATGACAATAGTACAGCACTCTGAAGAATTTAGCACTGTGCAGAGACCACCCTGGGCTGCAAAGAGATAGTCAAGGCCCATACGATTATACCGAGAAACTATACTTAATTCATTAATTTGATCCTGCAATGCATTGACTACCACGTTCAGCTCATGAACTAAAACATGGAGTAGGGATTGAAGTCTCCGGGTAGCCATACCTAGTTCAGTAATACCCGCTACCGGGCCTCCAATTGGAATCCAGGCCGTGGCAGAAAGGGCTACAAGTCTCTTTTTAGTCAGAGGATAAGTAGAATTAATATACTGGAGGGCTAATTCAATCGCCTCATCCTCTGTGGCAACGGAGGAGGGTAAGGACAAAGCCTCTCGCTTAGAGCGGTGCGGGGATAGTGGCTTGAGAGGAATAACTTTAGGAAAATAATTCAAGGTTACCAATACACAAAAATCATATGTGGAGGGAAGAATCATGTGGAGGACATTATCACAGAGCCAGTAATGACCAAGAAGAGGGTGAGGAAAGTTCCCAATAAATGTTGGCTCAGGCTGGACAGGGTACTTAGGGTGCCCATAATGCGAGCCCCTATCCCAGGGGGAACGAAGACGAAATGGAGACTTTGCACACCATAGGCGCCAATCCCCAATTGTGACAGGCTGCTCATTTGTTAGTAACTCTTCATACCCCGGGGACTTATGAAAGTAGAAAATAAGCTTGGACACTATAGTCTTCTCAGTGGTACGCTTAGGAGCCAGATAATCACCTGGGTCATAATCTACAGGTATGGTAGCAGGGCACATAGGAGTACCTGGAGAAACTACCCACACAGATTCTCCTTTTTCTGGGAGAACATTAGTATAGTTACAGGGAATGGGAAGAACAGTTGAGATGCTTCTTGTTAAACAAAACACTCCAGAGGCTGGATAGGGAGACGTAAAAACTGGCCTTAGAGAAGATTCAGAGGGGGAAGTAGCATTATAAAAGGACCACCAAGTATAATCCTGGCTCCAAGGGCCTGAACTCGAAAAGTAGGGAGGTATAAGAGCTGGGAGTTGCACAGGAACAGGAACAGCTGGGACATCTGTAGTATAAGGAGAAAATCGGGAACACACAATACAAGGGGAAGTAATCTTTGCCTGGCTAATTAGTTCCTGGACAGAGTGTAACCAAAGGTTGGAGCGAGTTGGGGTATTAGGAACAAGGAGGCAAGGAGTAGAAAACAACAAAAGCATCCAAACTACTAACATTTTCTTTCTTCCTAATCTAAAACAAATACAGCAAACTAATTAGCAATAATATTTCAACAGTCTGTGCTAATCACAGATTACACTCATATAGTGTTCTCAGTCTTTGAGTTCTTATACCAGTTGGGATAGACCCTCAACTGACAAGGATCAAGCTCTCAAATTCCAAGAAAGCCAGAATCAGGGCAAGAAAGAGTCTCAGTGTGAAGCCGAAGTTCAGCCGCTCCTGCAGTATGCAGTTGACCCTTCTTTTCAGCTAGTAGTTTCTTTGGTTCGGGTCAGGCGCAACTTCAATGGCTCCGCTGGATCACTTTCTGCTCTCCACTGTTTAGGCTCCGTCTGATCCGTGCTGGGCTCAGTCTGGTCAGCAGACTTAATTCGAGACCAATGGACCCATGGAGTAATCCCTGCGACCTTCACAGCTGCAGGGGTAGAAAGCAAAACAGTAAAAGGTCCTTTCCATCGGGGCCCCAAAGGCTGAAGCTTCCAATCTTTCACCCAAACTCTATCCCCTGGCAGGAAGGAATGTACCTGAGCCTGGAAGGGGACAGGGTTTATTTCTCTCACATAAGACTGAAGCTCAGAAATTATCTTACCCAGGAGGGCTACCTGCTCCTGCACCTGGGCAGACCCTAAAATCCCTATGTCTCCCTTAATTCCCTGTAAAATGGCTGGGGGCTTCCCATACACAATTTCAAAGGGAGAGAAGGCTGTTCCTTTAGTTGGGGTGCATCGAAGGCGAAAGAGGGCTAGTGGCAATGCCTGTGGCCATTTCAATTGGGTTTCCTGACAAATCTTTGCTAGGCTATTTTTCAAGGTTCTGTTTGCTCGCTCAACCTGCCCTGAACTCTGGGGACGGTAGGCACAATGCAATTTCCAGGTAATGCGCAATGCGCGGGACAGGGCCTGAAGTGTAGCTTCAACAAAGGCGGGACCATTATCTGAACCTATGGCAAGGGGCAGTCCATACCTGGGGATGACATCCCTAAGGAGGGCTCGAGCTACTTCTGTGGCTTTCTCAGTGACTGTAGGATATGCTTCCACCCACCCAAAAAGGTACAGACCATGACCAAGAGGTATCGGAGCCTACCGCTCCTGGGCATTTCTGTGAAGTCTATAACTAAAGACTCAAAGGGTGTTAGTCCTCTAGACTGAACTCCTGGTGGAATACGGGGTCCCTGACGAGCATTATTCTGGGCACAGAGAGTACATCGGCAGAGGCAGTGGCAACCAGACTATCCAATCCTTCCAGCACCACTACTCGATTGAGTAGACGGGCTAGTGCTGTTTTCCCTAAGTGTGATAGGTCATGAGCTTGAGACACTACAGGCCAAGCTAGGTGGCGTGGCACCAGAACTCTGGTATCAGGGAGATGTAACCAGCCATCAGGTCTCCTTACTGCACCTTCCTCTTGAGCCCATTTCTCTTCCATTTGGGTATACATAGGCGTCCATTCTTGCAATCGAATTTGGAACAGGGGAGTCACAGTACTTGCTGGGGGTCCTCGAGCAGCTTCCTTGGCCACCCGATCAGCATGGCGGTTCCCTCGGGCCACTGGAGTATCTACCCTTTGGTGTCCCCTGCAATGAATGACAGCTACCTTCTTAGGGGCCCACACAGCCTCTAGCAGCTGAAGTATTTCAGGTCCATACTTAACAGGTTGGCCTGCAGCATTTATGAGTCCCTTTTCCTTATACAAAGCTCCATGAGCATGTAGGGTTGTGAAGGCATACTTAGAATCAGTATAAATGTTGGTTACCAGTCCTGCTGCTAACTCCAGAGCTCGTATGAGGGCCACAAGTTCTGCTTTCTGGGCTGAAGTTCCTTGGGGCAGGGCTCTTGCTTCTATCACCTTGTCCTCTGTCACCACAGCATAGCCTGCCAGTCGCTTGGAGTTCTCCACATAACTGCTTCCATCTGTGAAATAAATTACATCTGGGTCCCTCCAAGGAACATCTTTAAGATCTGGTCGACTGGAGTACACTTCATCCATGGTTTGGATACAGTCATGATCCGGTGGTCCCTCAGATGCTGGCAAAAGAGTAGCAGGATTGAATGTAGCCACTGTTTCCAGGTGTATCCGTGGATTCTCACACAAGCTGGCTTGGTACTTAACCATGCGGTTATTTGTAAACCAGTGGTTGCCCTTATACTCCATGAGGGTGAGAACTGCATGGGGGACTTTAACAACCAGTTCTTGCCCCAAGGTCAACTTATCAGCTTCCTGGACCAGTAAGGCTGTTGCTGCAATGGCCCTCATGCAGGCTGGCCATCCTTTAGCCACTCCATCCAGCTGTTTAGACAGGTATGCAACAGGCCTCTGCCAGGATCCCATCATCTGGGTCAGCACACCCAGAGCAACCCCCTGTCGCTCGTGGACATACAATGAGAAAGGTTTCTCCACATCAGGAAGGCCTAACGCAGGGGCTTGGAGTAGGGCTTTCTTTATGGCAATGAAGGATTGTTGAGCAGTAGGTCCCCATTCAAATGGTTCCTTTTCACCCCCCTTTGTGGCTTGATAAAGGGGTTTCGCCATCAATGCAAATTTGGAATCCAAATTCTGCAAAATCCGGCTGCTCCCAGAAATTCCCTAACTTCTCTTCTGGACTTGGTTGGGGAATTGCAGCTACCGCTTGCTTCCTACTAGCATCCAGTCTCCGACTTCCCTGGGAAATACAAAAGCCCAGATACTTCACTTCTGACTGACAAAGTTGGGCCTTTGAGCGTGAGACCTTATAGCCTGCATCCAAGAGTAGCTCCAGCAATTCTCTGGTAGCCTCAAAACACTCTTCCTGGGTCACTGCTGCAATCAGGAGGTCATCTACATACTGGAGTAAACTCGCCTGGAAGGCTCAGATTTAAAAGTCTTAAGGTCTTGTCCTAGGGCAGTCCCAAAAATGGTGGGGGAATTCTTGAACCCCTGTGGCAGGCGAGTCCATGTATACTGAAGCTTCCTTCCTGTTACTGGGTTTTCCCATTGAAAGGCAAAAAGCAATTGACTAGCGGGGGCCACCCGAATACAAAAGAAGGCATCTTTTAGGTCTAGTGTTGTGAAATGGGTAGCTCCAGAAGGTATCAATCCTAACAGGACATATGGATTAGGCACTACAGGGTGTAATGAAATAGTGGATTTGTTGACCACTCGTAAGTCTTGGACTGGCCGGTAGTCCTCAGTCCCTGGCTTCTGAACTGGCAATAGTGGCGTATTCCATGGAGACTGGCAAGGTCGAATAATTCCATGGGATAACAGACGATTCAAATGTGCTTGAATCCCTTCCAGAGCCTTTCTGGGAATTGGGTATTGGCGAAGATGGATTGGCCGGGCACTTGGAAGTAAATCTACATGGACAGGAGGAATATTTCGGGCCAACCCTGGGGGATTATCTTCTGCCCATACCCCTCTGACCTGAAGCTATCTGCCAGGGGTAGGTCAACTTGGCCATGCGACTGATGCAGCCGCCATTCTTCTTCAAGAGGGCAGCAGAAACTCAATATACCCTTAGGGCTGGATATCGGGGGCCGAAAGGAGACTGAAGTCTGGCCATCAGAGTCAAAGGAAATTTGGGCCCTAAGCTTGGACAGCAGGTCTCGACCTAACAAAGGGATTGGACAGTCTGGCATATACAGGAATTCATGAGTGACTATGTGTGAGCCTAATTGGCATCTACGGGTTGTCAGGAAGGGCCTCCGGTTCTGCACCCCCGTGGCACCCACCACTCGACAGTTTTTCCAGACACAGGCGCTAATCGCTCCGTCACACAGAATGTTCAGCTCCTGTATCAATCATGAATGGAATTGAGCGGCTCCCTATAGTTAGCTTGACCATAGGTTCCTGGGAGCCCAGTTTGTAGGAACCCGGTCTGTCCTATTCGTCCCATTCTGCCATCTCGGCTACCCGATGATGTCAGATTCAGGAGGCTCATATCTTCCCTCTCGAACTCGGCCTCGGCTTCCTCGATCTCCTGGTCCCCTTCTCAGTCCCTGGCGCCTCTGGGGGCATTCATCTTTCCAGTGCCCTCTTTCCTTACAGTAGGCACACTGGTCCCTCTCCAATCTTGGTCTGGGATTCTCCCCCCTTGGCCGGGATTGATTGAAGGAATCTCGGGCCTGGCTGGTGGTCCGGGGTCCACTTTGGCTTCCCATTAGCTAGAGGTCGACCTCGGTTAAGGGTGGAATTAGTAATGGCTGCCGCTAAAAGGTCGGCCTTCTTCTGCATCTTCCGGTCAGCCTCTCGGCGCACCTCCTGATCTCTATTAATGAAAACCTTGGTTGCGATCTCAATTAGCTGGGTGGTATTCATCCCTGCGAATCCCTCCTGACGCTGCAACTCTTCCGGATATCTGGCATACTCTGGGCCACCAATGCGCTATTCACCATTCTCTGATTTCTTGGGCTTCAGGGTCAAATGGGGTGTATGTTCTGTAGGCTTCAATTAGTCGCTCTAGAAAGGCCCCAGGGGATTCAGTTGCCCCTTGGAGAATTTCAGAAACCTTTGCCAGATTAATGGGCCTCTTTATGCCTTTCCTCATACCTTCCAGCAAGTCCCGGCAATAGCCAGACAACAGTTCATAGTGCTGCCCATCATTTGGATCCCAATCTGGAGCTGCGCGAGGAAACCGAGCTCTAACCCACCCCTCTAGGTCCGGTGTCCTCTCGGGAGCACGTGCTCGCGTGATGGCCTCAGCATTTTGCAAAATCTTCCGCCTCTCCTCAGTTGTGAAGAGGGTCAGGAGAAGTTGTTGACAATCAGTCCAGGTTGGGTTATGGGTGGCCATAATGCTAGCCACTAGGTCCACCACTGCCTGAGGCTTTTCAGTATAAGAGGGGTAATGCGTCTTCCAATTCAGGAGATCGGTGGTTGTGAAGGGTACATACTGGTAGGCCTGTGCCTGTATAACCTGACCCTGATTATTAGGATCCGGTCGAGTGGTAGTTACCTGGCGGAGGGGCAGAACTCTCGAGGAGGTGGGAATAGAACCTGAGGTAGAGCTAGAGCTACCCTCCTATCATGCTCAAAGGTGATTGCAGCGGGTCTAACCCATTCAGTGGAGGTGTGTTGAACCCCTGAGGGATGGGGAGGGGTACTCATAAACTGAGAGGTGGTCACAGGTGAGTCAGTCCATTGAAAGGGATGCCGGGCCCCTGATGAGTGGGTAGGGGTATTAGAGGGAGAGGCTGGGGCTGTCAGGAGTTGAGGAGTCAGGGAGTGGAACCCAAAGCGGGTCTTCAGAAGTCCTCCCTCCCCCCCCTCAGTATGGCATCTCCCCTTCCCCCCCCCACAGTGGCATCTCTCTTCTGCCCTTCCCTTCCTCCTGCAGTCTGGCATTTCTCTTCTTCCCTTCTTTCCTCCCCCAGCCCACAGTCTAGCATCACTTTTCTCCCCTCCCCCCTCAGTGTAGCATCTCTCTTCTCCCTTTCCCTAGTCCTCCCCCCCCCCCCCGCAGTATGGCATCTCTCTTCTCCCCTTCCCCCCCCCCCCCCCCCCCCCCGCAGTCTTGCATCTCTCTTCTCCCCTTCCTTCTTCCTCCTGCCACCAGCACCATCAGTGTCACCGAGGTATCCACACTGCCTTCGGTGGCCCTTGAAGTTTATCCTCTAGTACAGCTTCCTGTGTCTGCATGGCTGGACACTGCAGAGGGAAAGCTTCTGGGGCCACCAAAGGCAGCGTGCTTACCTCATTGACACTGATGCTGCCGGTGGCCTGGAAGATTGAAGGAGCGCAGTGCTGCAGGGAGCGGGAAGGAAGAGAGTGGTACTGAATCCCGTGAATAAGTGAGCTGGAGTCTGGGGCCGAACATACCAAGTCACATGTCAAATGCGTGTAACTTGATATGTTTGTATTAGCAGGAAATAATAACTCTGTTGCCAGCACTGGAGGTTCATGGTTACCGTGCTTCAGTGCTTTTTTTGTAGAAAAAAAGGTGCCGGTACTCATTGTGGGCGGGGTCACCACACATGGCACCGCCCCTATTATAGCCACACCCACATTAGCCACGGCGCATATAAACAGACATCATTGAAAATATTATACTAGTATAGGAGAAAAAATAATGTGATTTTTTTTCATTATAAATAATTTCTGTAAGCTGTTACAGCTCCAGTATACCCAGTGCAAAATAAGACAAATTCCAAACACTAAAATGAAAATAAAATGATTTTTTTCTACCTTTGTTGTCTGGTGACTTTGTTTTTCTATCCATATTGGTCCCAGTCTCTGATTCTGCTGCTCTCTATCTGTTCTCTTAACTCCGTTTCCAGGGCTTCCTTTCCATTTATTTCTTTACTTTCCTCCTTTCTTCTTCTTTTGTTGCCCTGCATCCATAAGTAAAAGCTGGGTCCTCCTCCATGGAATTGACTGGAGGAGGTATAACATGGATCCAGCTTTTGCCTATTTTCTCCATCCATGTGCAGTTTCTCTCCTCTTCCCTTTCCCTCATCTCCATCCATATGCATCTTCTTTTTTCTTTCCTTCCCTCCATTCATGTCCAGCACTTCTCCTCTCTCCTCCCCTCCATCCATGTCCAGCATTTCTCATCTCTCTTCCCTCCTCTGTATCCATATAAAGCAATAATTCTCTTTCCCCTCTCCTCCATCCAAGTCAGCATTTCTCCTCTCTCCTAGCCAACTCCTCCATCCATCCATGTCCAGCAATTCTCCTCTATCTCCTGCTCTCCTCTCCATCCATTTCTAGCATTTCTCCTCTCTCCCCTCTCATCCATGTCCAGCAATTCTCTCTTCCCTGTCCTCCCCTCCCCGTCCAGCGATTCTCCTCTCTCCCCTCCATGTCCAGCAATTCTCTCTTCCCTGCCCTCCCCTCCATGTCCAGCAATTCTCTCTTCCCTGTCCTCCCCCCCCTGTCCAGCGATTCTCCTCTCTCCCCTCCATGTCCAGCAATTCTCTCTCCCCTGCCCTTCCCTCCCATCCCATGTCCAGCAATTCTCTCTTCCTTGCCCTTCCCTCCCATCCCATGTCCAGCAATTCTCGCTCCCCTGCCCTTCCCTCCCATCCCATGTCCAGCAATTCTCTCTCTCTTGCCCTTCCCTCCCATCCCATGTCCAGCAATTCTCTCTCCCCTGCCCTTCCCATGTCCAGCAATTCTCTCTCCTTTGCCCTTCCCTCCCATCCCATGTCCAGCAATTCTCTCTCCCCTGCCCTTCCCATGTCCAGCAATTCTCTCTCCCCTGCCCTTCCCTCCCATCCCATCCCCAGCAATTCGCTCTCCCCTGCCCTTCCCATGTCCAGCAATTCGCTCTCCCCTGCCCTTCCCATGTCCAGCAATTCTCTCTCCCCTGCCCTTCCCTCCCATCCCATGTCCAGCAATTCTCTCTGCCCTGCCCTTTCCATGTCCAGCAATTCTCTCTCCCCTGCGCTTCCCTCCCATCCCATGTCCAGCAATTCTCTCTCCCCTGCCCTTCCCTCCATCCCATGTCCAGCAATTCTCTCTCCCCTGCCCTTCCCTCCCATTATTTCCAGCGATTCTCCGCCTCTCCCCTGCCCTCCCATCGACGTGCAGTGATTCTCTGTCCCTCCCCTGCCCTCACCTCTCCCATATCCAGCGATTCTTCGTCCCCCAGCTGTCCTCCTTCACTGCCTGCCAGCAAGTCGGACTCGGAGGCGAACGGTGCAGGCAGCGATTGGCTGGCAGCGTCGTAGCTTCCCTCTGCAAGTCCCGCCTACAACTTCCTGTTTATGCATAGGCGGGACTTGCAGAGGGAAACTACGACGCTGCCACAGCCAATTGCTGCCTGCACCTTTCACTTCTGAGTCCGACTTGCTGGCAGGCAGTGAAGGAGGACGCTGGGGGACGAAGAATCGCTGGATATGGGAGAGGTGAGGGCAGGGAAGGAAAATCGCTGCACGTCGATGGGAGGGCAGGGGAGAGGCGGAGAATCGCTAGAAATAATGGGAGGGGAGGACAGGAGGAGAAAAAGGTGCCGGTACGCCGTACCGTTGCATACCGGCACAAAAAAAGCACTGCCGTGCTTAGTAAAAGGAGTCCAAAGTGTGGTTCTCCCTTCAGAAACATCTTTACAGTTTGATAGTAAATCTAGAGTATTGGGGATAATATTGGACTCTAAGTTGTCCTATGAACATCAAATTGATAATCTGATTTTTTTTTTTAATTTTTTTACTTTGCGTAAATTGAGGGTAATTAGAGCATCATTCAATCCGGAAAGTTTTAGGCAAAAGAACTGCCTGAACAATAGTTCTTTCTTGGATTATTGTAATTCATTATACTGTGTTATAAATAAGCAACAACAGAAGAGATTACAACTTCTACAAAATACTACTGCCAGATTGATTTTCAGAATGAGTAAATATAGCGAGGTTATTCCTCTTCTAAAATAACTATAATGGTTGAAAACAGAATCTTGTATTTATTCTAATATTGCCTTTTTGACTTATAAATTTTTTTATGGATTAAATCCAGGTTTGATTGGAGGTCTACTACTATTTTTAAAAAATAGATCTGGCTTGAGAAGTTCAAAGACACTATTGCTTGTTCTTTCCTCAGTCAGAGGGATGAATTAGAAATCATTGTGGAAGCATTCTTTTTCATTTCGGGGTGCAAGAAACGTGGAATACTTTACCTATAGAGATTTGTCTAATTATGCCTTGCCTTATTTTTTTGTTTAGAAAAGCTTATTTATTTTTGTTTTATAAGAAGGTTTATATGTTTTAATGAATTTGAATTGTTTCTGTTTCTCTATTCTAAGTCCTTCCAGCTAGGAATATGTTATCTTTTGTGATCCGCTTTGAACTGCCGAGGTAAAAGCAGAATATAAATTACAGAACAGAATAGAACCCCATTGATATCCCGCCCCTCCACTGTGTACATCCCCCCCCCCCCCTCTTAAAACGTTATGCATGTTGGTAAAAAACAGTGCTTAGGCAGCATACTGGCATATACGCCAAACATTTACACACGTACCCGATTCTATATATAGCATTCAAAATTGGGTACCAATCAAAGGTGTCCTGCCCCCCCCAACTCCTTTGTCTGCCAGCTCCTTTGTACATCAGGAGAGCAGTTTCCAGCGCAAAGGCAGAAGAGGGAGAAAGCGGCTTTTCAAACCAGACACTGGTGGGTGACATCATTAACTGTATTATTTAAATGTGTGCTGTCTCCTGAGTTCTCCACCTTGCTCTAAGTCCTCTGTCTGCCAGCTCCTTTGTACATTGGGAGAGCAATTTCCAGGGTACAGGCAGAAGAGGCAGAAAGCAGCCTTTCTTACCAGACACTGGTGGGTGACATCGTCAGTGACTTAATTAACTAATTCAGAGACTGTATGTGGTTCTTTATTTCACAAATCCAGACTAACAGAGGAGGCTTTGAACCCTGGTGCTCATAATTTGTGGCAACACTGCAGTTTTCAAGTTATGAGATCTCTCGTCTCGCCTGCTTTTCTAGGATAATCTATACTGTTACAGATGTTTAAATTAAACTGTTGAACATTTTAGGATCTGCTCTTTCAGGAAATATTGTCCTCCGAATCTTCAAACTTCACAGATCCTTTAAGGATAACTTTCGTTTCTATCGACATTATATTACAGTGTAGTTTTGATTTACTGTCCACTCTATGGAAACAATGCTGACACATACTACCTTTTGACCTTACATATTTCTCTTGAATAATTTTTATGACAACTACATATTGGTAAATGCAGGAATAACAACTGATGGTCTGTTTCAGGTCTGTGAATAACTATTGCTTGAGTTATCTGTCATAACATACTTCAAAAATGGCTAATAAAAGGGCACGGTTTTGCTACTATCTGATAATACTATGGATAACCGGGTTGCAAGTTGCCTCACTTAATGAATGGAACAAAATCCCTGTACTTATTTCTGTTAGATGACGCCCCCACTATCAATTGGAAGGGCCAAATTACAAACCTTGTAACAAACCAGATAACAGCATATTAACTAATAGCAAAAAGATAAGTTTGAACAACAATCATAATGACCACAATTTCAAAAAAGATAAAATGCACAGACAATTGCAAACAGTTAAGCATATCAACATTCCTATTCCTATAGGCTATATAAATGCAAAGTCAGCTATAACTAGAGACTGGAATGAATTTGAACAACTAGGTTTATTGTTTAACAGAAACGTGGCTGCACATGACCCAACACTGCTTGACATATGCCCACCAGGTCATAAAATAATAATACACATCAACAGAACCAAAAAGAAAGGAGATGGTTTTGCCTTAATATATAAATCCTTCTTCAGAATAGCCAGATGGGGATGTGGGGTAGCGATAACAAGTATTAGAAATGACCTACTTATGAGTGATTTTTGAAATTTGCTTGCTGTCATTCAATAAAAATTATTTCAACATAAATCCTTCTTTACAGTAGAGCCTATTGCTGAACACATATCCTCTGCAATTGAAATTTTGGCTTACAAAATCACTGATGCAACATTAACAGTCAACTACATTGCATACTTTTCTATCATCCTCCAGGAAGTTGGTCTAATGTTCAGGAGGACTTCATGGATTTTGTATCAAATATTTGTACTAACTTCTCTGATATCATTCTATTAGGAGATATCAATTTGCACCTAGAAAAACATCATGGCTCCAACAGCAGGAATTGAATAAACTTCTTGAGCTAACGGAACCTGAAAACACCACAAGCTACTTCATCTCGTGCTAAAGGTCATCTATTAGCTATACTAGCTTACAGGTTCTTGGTCAATAACAACCATACAGTGGTGGAAATAAGTATTTGATCCCTTGCTGATTTTGTAAGTTTGCCCACTGACAAAGACATGAGCAGCCCATAATTGAAGGGTAGGTTATTGGTAACAGTGAGAGATAGCACATCACAAATTAAATCCGGAAAATCACATTGTGGAAAGTATATGAATTTATTTGCATTCTGCAGAGGGAAATAAGTATTTGATCCCCCACCAACCAGTAAGAGATCTGGCCCCTACAGACCAGGTAGATGCTCCAAATCAACTCGTTACCTGCATGACAGACAGCTGTCGACAATGGTCACCTGTATGAAAGACACCTGTCCACAGACTCAGTGAATCAGTCAGACTCTAACCTCTACAAAATGGCCAAGAGCAAGGAGCTGTCTAAGGATGTCAGGGACAAGATCATACACCTGCACAAGGCTGGAATGGGCTACAAAACCATCAGTAAGACGCTGGGCGAGAAGGAGACAACTGTTGGTGCCATAGTAAGAAAATGGAAGAAGTACAAAATGACTGTCAATCGACAAAGATCTGGGGCTCCACGCAAAATCTCACCTCGTGGGGTATCCTTGATCATGAGGAAGGTTAGAAATCAGCCTACAACTACAAGGGGGGAACTTGTCAATGATCTCAAGGCAGCTGGGACCACTGTCACCACGAAAACCATTGGTAACACATTACGACATAACGGATTGCAATCCTGCAGTGCCCGCAAGGTCCCCCTGCTCCGGAAGGCACATGTGACGGCCCGTCTGAAGTTTGCCAGTGAACACCTGGATGATGCCGAGAGTGATTGGGAGAAGGTGCTGTGGTCAGATGAGACAAAAATTGAGCTCTTTGGCATGAACTCAACTCGCCGTGTTTGGAGGAAGAGAAATGCTGCCTATGACCCAAAGAACACCGTCCCCACTGTCAAGCATGGAGGTGGAAATGTTATGTTTTGGGGGTGTTTCTCTGCTAAGGGCACAGGACTACTTCACCGCATCAATGGGAGAATGGATGGGGCCATGTACCGTACAATTCTGAGTGACAACCTCCTTCCCTCCGCCAGGGCCTTAAAAATGGGTCGTGGCTGGGTCTTCCAGCACGACAATGACCCAAAACATACAGCCAAGGCAACAAAGGAGTGGCTCAGGAAGAAGCACATTAGGGTCATGGAGTGGCCTAGCCAGTCACCAGACCTTAATCCCATTGAAAACTTATGGAGGGAGCTGAAGCTGCGAGTTGCCAAGCGACAGCCCAGAACTCTTAATGATTTAGAGATGATCTGCAAAGAGGAGTGGACCAAAATTCCTCCTGACATGTGTGCAAACCTCATCATCAACTACAGAAGACGTCTGACCGCTGTGCTTGCCAACAAGGGTTTTGCCACCAAGTATTAGGTCTTGTTTGCCAGAGGGATTAAATACTTATTTCCCTCTGCAGAATGCAAATAAATTCATATACTTTCCACAATGTGATTTTCCGGATTTAATTTGTGATGTGCTATCTCTCACTGTTACCAATAACCTACCCTTCAATTATGAGCTGCTCATGTCTTTGTCAGTGGGCAAACTTACAAAATCAGCAAGGGATCAAATACTTATTTCCACCACTGTATACTAGAAAATCATAACTGGTCAGATCATAGCAAGCTCATATTCACACTTCAATGGAAAGAGAATGGTAAGGATAGGGAATCAAGAACACCACACAATTTTATAACTAGAGGAAAGGTGGACAATCATAGCTTCTGGTTAACAGCACTGAATGAACAGACATATCACCTAATAACATTTACTTCATGAGAAACTGAGATGACTTTGAGCATGAAGACACTGAACAAAATAGCACAACTTAAAAAGAAAACAAGAAGAAAAAAAAACAACCACATCCCTGGTTTAATAATGAGCTATTAGAGCTGAAAATTCTTTGTAGAAAATTGAAAAGAAAATGGTCCAGAAACAAAATCAGACAAGAACAAAATTCTATGGAGGAAAGCTTTAAGAACACATAAACATAATATAAAGAGAGCTAAAGCAGAATACTACAGCACATATGTAAGCCCAGAACAGATTAATACGAAAAAAAAGTAACACCCAAGCTTTACTAGCATCAAATGAAACACCACCAACAGCAGAGTTTGCACAATATTTTGAGAAAAAGAAATAGCAGAAAGATCAAATCTTGCTGTAACACAAACATCTCTCACAGATTTCTTACATGAGTGTGAAACCAACAATGATCGTATCAAGGTAGATAGAATCTGGTCCTCCTTTAAAATACCTACAACCATAGTTAAAGCATTGCTAACAAAATACGCACGTGCAAATTGTCTGTTAGATAGCTGTCCTAATTATATGATAAAAATCCACCAGACTGGTTCATTGAATGCTTTACTAAACACCTAGAATACATGTTTTTGAATGGTCATTTCCCTTCTGATAAGGGTGACATTATACTTACTCCAAGCCCTAAAAATGCCACTAGTAAGATCAGTGAACTCATATACTATAGCCCAGTGGTTCAATCCCATTACTGACCAAAACGAAGGAGAGTCTAGAAGCACAACAATTAATGAAATATTTGACGCATCTCTCAGTCCTTCATAGCTATCAGGTTTTAGACCATTATATAGCCCTGAGACAGTCATAACCACCCTGATAACAAAATTCAGAAGATTAATATGCCAAGGTCAGAAAATCCTACTACTACAATTTGGTATGTCAACACTAATGACCCTGCTCGACTTCATGGGAATTAGTGGTACAGTGGCAGCCTGGTTTAATGTTTTTTTTTTTTAAGACTAGATCTTATCTTGTAAAGATGTCTAACCAGTTTTCAGCCTCTTGGATCTCTGAATGTGGGGTGCCACAAGGTTCTCCAATTTCACCTATATTATTTAATGTTATGATGGCTCCACTTGGCAAGAAATTGGAAAAAATGGGATTTAATCAATTTATATATGCTGGTGATGTCACTATTTATGTACCTTTTAATAACAATATCACAAAGATATTAGATAAGGTTAAGAAAGGTCTGGATCTTATGGAAAATTGGGTCACAATTTTCAAACTTAAACTAGATAGAAATAAAACCAAATTCCTGGTTCTATCCAGCTCGCATAATCTCACTTCTTATCAAAATTTCACTGACCAACAAATGTACCCAACTGAAACACAACTAAAAATATGAGGTATTATTTTTGATAAACATCTGTCTCTTCAAAATCAAGTTGCAGCAGTCATATCAGAGTTTCAAAACTCTGTGGAAACTGAGAAGAATTAGAGATTATTTTCCCAGACAATAATTTTGTCTTATAGTACAATTGTTGATATTGTCCCAGTTAGATTATTGCAATGCAGTATATGTAGGATGCAAAGAAAACATACTAAAATCACTGCAGACCGTTCAAAACACGGTAGCGAGACTGATATTCAAAAAGTCAAAATACAAAAGAGTTACCCCATTGCTTGTAATGCTACATTGGTTCCCAATTAAAGCGAAATTATTATTTTTTAACTAGCACTTTCATTTTCAAGATATTGCTTGGAATGTCTCCTGCTTACATGCTAGACTTGATTGAATGATCACCAAGAAATGGAAGTTCAGGAACCAGAGGTTACATATTACTCCACTTACCCAACCGCAGAAGCATCATTTATAAACACACTAGTAAAAAAGGCCCGTTTCTGTTAGAAATGAAACGGGCGCTAGCAAGGTTTTCCTTGGAGTGTATGTTTCAGAAAGAGCGTGTGTGAGAGATGGAGCGTGTGTGTCAGAGAGAGAAACAGAGTGTATGTGTTTGTGCGAGAGAGTGTGTAAGAGACAGTGTTTGTGTTTCTGTGTGACACTGTGTGAAAGAGAGGGACAAAGACAGTGAGTGTGTGAGTGAGAGTGTATGTGGCAGACAGAGAATGAGTGACTGCGTGTGTGGTGTGAGGAACCCCCTCACCCCCTCCCTCTCCCCTGCCCCCTTGCAGCCAGGCATGTGCAGCGACCCTCCTCTCCCCGTGTTCCCCCTGCAGCCACCCATGTCCAGCATCCCCCTGCAGCCACCCATGCCCATCAACCCTCCTCTCCCCCTGCTGCGTCCTTCCTGTCTTCCCTGCTCCCCCTGCAGCCACCCATGTGGTCTCAGGCCCCCCCCCCCTCAGCATCCCTCCTGTCCCCCTGCAGGCAAGCATGTGCAGCGTCCCTCCTCTCTCCCCTGTCCCCCCTGCAGCCAGCCATGTCCAGCGACCCTTCTGTCCCCCTGCCCCCCTGCCCCCCCCCCCCGCAGCTACCCATGTCCAGCGACCCTCCTCTCCTGTGCAGCCACCCATGTCTGAGGACACTCCTCTCCTTTTTCCCTGTTCCTCCCCTGTGGCCAGCCATGTCCATCGACCCACCTGTCCCCCCTGATGACCACCAACTCTTCTGTCCCCCTGCCCGCCCTGCAGTGTCCGTCCTGTATCCCCTGTCTCCCATGCAGGCACCCATGTGGTGTGTGGAGCCCCATCCCTATCTCCCTGTTCCCTGCCCCCCCTGCAGCTACCCATGTGCAGCGACCCTCCCCTCCCCCTGCTTCCTTCCAGCCACCCATGTCCAGCGAGACCCCCCTTCCCCCCCCAGCCGGCGCAGCACCCAAAGAAAGCCCCTTGTCCCCCCCCCTTCGCGCATCACCCGACCCCCCCCCCACCGTGGCACATCACCAAGCTCCTCCCCCCCTCATCAACCCCCTCGCCACCCGCAACCGTTAATACAAACTGTGTCCGGCGGCTGCTGCTTCTGCTATTCAGCAGCAGCAGCCCGTACATAAAGAAAAAAAAAAAAATCCTCCTAAAACGCACCTCCGTTGAGAAGCATCTCACATTGACTGAAGTCTCAGCATGCGCTCCTCCTCTCCCCTCTGACGTCTCGGCGTTTCTCCGGGGTCTTCCGGCAGGGGCACTGACGTTGAGGGGAGAGGAGGAGCGGCTGCAGAGACGTCAGCCAATGTGAGATGGTTCTCCATGGAGGTGCGTTTTAGGAGGTTGTTTTTTTGTTTGTTTGTTTTCTTTATGTATGGGCTGCTGCTGCTGAATAGAAGCAGCAGAAGCAGCCGCCGGACAGAGTTTGTATTAGCGGTCGCGGGTGGCGAGGCGGTCGATGTGGGGGGGAGGGGCTTGGTGAAGCGGTGGGGGAGGGGTTGGGTGATGCGGCGAGGAGGGAAGGGGGGTAGGGGCTTTCTGATGCCCCGTTGCACGGGTTGTTGTGGCGATGCGGCGGGGGGGCACTTAGAGGTGCACCGTCGAGGCTGTTTGTGTGTGTGTGTTTGTGTGTGTGTTTATTTGTGTGTGTTTGTTTGTGTTTATTTGTGTGTGTGTGTGTTTGTTTGTGTGTGTGTTTATGTGTGTGTGTGTTTGCGTGTTTATGTATGTGTGTTTATGTGTGTGTGTGTGTGCATTTGTGTGTGTTTATGTGTGTGTGTGTGTGTTTATGTGTGTGTGTGTGTGCGTTTGTGTGTGTTTATGTGTGTGTGTGTGTGTTTGTGTGTGTGTGCGTTTGTGTGTGTTTATGTGTGTGTGTGTGTGTTTGTGTGTGTGTGTTTATGTGTGTGTTTATGTGTGTGTGTGTGTGTTTGTGTGTGTGTGTTTATGTGTGTGTGTTTGCATGTGTGTGTGTTTGCATGTGTGTGTGTTTGCATTTGTGTGTGTGTGTTTGCGTTTGCGTGTGTGTGTTTCTGCGTGTGTGTGTTTGCGTTTGTGTGGGGGGGGGGTTGCGGGTGGCTTTTGTGGTCGTATGGTTGGGGAGTTTGCCAGCAGTCTGTAGCGATTCCTAGGCAGGTATGGAAACACTCCCCCTGCCTGGGTTGTTGTTTGTTGGAGGGGGTTGCCAGTTGGTAGGGGTGCCTTTATGGATCCCTTTACTCTCTGTGTTCCGCCCTCGAGGGCGGGGCAGAGAGACATGGTGAGTTGGATGGCTTCACCACCATGAACTTACGAACTGTTTAGGGATTTTGCAGATGGCTTCAGCAGGTTGTCTTCAGAATGTTGAGGTAGCGTTTTATGTACAGACTAGTAAAAAAGCCCCGTTTCTGATGCAAATGAAATGGGGGCTAGCAAGGTTTTCTTCAGAGTGTGCATGTGGGAGTGTCCCTGCCCTCTGCCCTCTCTCCCTCTCCCTCCCCCCTCTGAGTCCAGTCCTTCAGTGTTAAGTTTCCTGCTGTGCTGTGTTTGTGTTACAGAGAGAGTGAGGGCATCTCTCTCTTCCCCCCTCTGAGTCCTTCACTGTTACAGAGAGAGGGATTTCGTGCTGTGCTGTTTTCATTCACTCATGGGGAAACCGGATATCTCTGGCGCTTCACACTTCCGGCTGGAGGCTTCATAGAACGTTGGGGTTGCCTTTTATATATATAGATGGGGCGTGGCTGAGGGCGGGTCTATGAGTGAGGGTGACTGGTCCTAGCCTATGAAGACTACAGGATTTTTGTGCTTCTTTGCCTTGGAGTGAGCTTCTCTGCCTTGGAGTGAGCTTCAGAACGTTCAAGGTGGGATTTATTAATATAGATCTATATGGATGGATTTAGTTATCTGGGTTCTAAATGGTGGAATTCAATTCCCAAGGACACAAGAAGCATTACAAACTATCTTTACTTCAGAAAAGAATTAAAAACCTATCTTTTCAAGAACTATTATAATTATACGTGTTATTGATGTTCTATACTACTTTATAATTGTAAAACATTACTGTCATTTCTCCTGTTTACATGTAAGCCACATTGAACCGAAGCTTGTTTTGGGATAATTGTGGGATATATGAATGAATAAACAAACAAACAAACAAGCACCCAACTAAACTGGCTTACAAGCCAATTAGTGCCAATAATTGGGTGTTAATCAACACCAATTTGAATTTACGCACATCTTGCTACTAACTATTCTATAACAATGTGCACCCAAATCCCATAGTGCAAATCCCAAAAGGGTACGTGGTCATAGAAGTCCACTGACAGGTAAGGGGTGTTCCCCAGTATTCTAACGCACTACATGCAAACTTTCAGATGTTTGCCCAAATTGGTTACCTGGTTTCAGAAGGCATAAGTCCTGGTTCCAAAACTGAGTGCCAATTTCGACACCCCCAATATTCAACTTTTGAGTGCTCATTACAGATTAGCATTGAACACTAATTTTGTTGGTGCCGACTTCTGAGCACCATTTACTGAATCTAGTCTATCACGTGTATAAATGTGAGTGCCTACTTTATAGAACAGCCCTCAATGCCTACACACATGTCCACGATTATAACAGGGCAAGACCCAAAATGCATTGCAACAGAAATGTAAACACATAAACAGGAGTTAATTTAAGACCTTTGAGTCCAGTCCAGCCAATGCAATGATCTGCTTAGCAACCTTTGCATAGTCAGGGTTCATCTCTATGGTAATCAGACGGGCCTCAGGTCGTAGCAGCTTGCCAATACGCACAGTGGAGTAGCCACAGTAAGTGCCCAGCTCTAACACTGTGTCCGGGTCTGTCTCGGAAACCACACGGTCCAGGATCTTTCCTGCAACATCAAAAAGGAGATTTTCATGTAATTTAATTTAAACCCATACTTATATTCCACACCATTCCCTTCAGCAGGGATCAGAGTCTTAAATACGACACAGAATCCAAAAATAACTGTTACACATCACAGTCAAAATTTTTACTTGAAAATAAAAAATTAAATACAAATTAAGAAATAAAACAGTTCAAACTAATCAAAACTTAATAAGCCCAATTTTCTTTCTAAATTCACTTGATTAGTGGTTAAATAGATTATAAACTGGATACATAAAGTGAATTTAGAAAGAAAAAAAACCATTCTACCAGAAGAGATTAAATCGGTCTCTTTGTATTTAGTTTTTAGAAAGAAGGTCAAAACTTGGTTATTTGATTAATAACCAAGTTTTGACCTTCTTTCTAAAAACTAAATACAAAGAGACCGATTTAATCTCTTCTGGTAGAATGTTTTTTTTTGTCCATAGCACTTTTATTAAAGAATATATAACCAGAAACAATATAGAGGTTATTATACAAACAAACAGGAATAGAATCACAACATAGTCATATAATAACTACCTATGAGAAATATTTGGATAAGTATTTGACTAAACTTGACCATGTTTTAGAGACAGAGATATGAATGCCTAATTTATCAGCTGACAGTTCAAATGTATATATTTGTAGTACTGTATAATCACCAGAAATGTACATTTAGAAAAGTATTGTCTTTCCAATATAAAAACTGACTTTTTAGCTAATACCAGTAAAATATGCAAAAGTTTTCAGTCTTCTTTTGACAGGTTACAGTCCATAACTAAGGATCCAAAAATATGGTAGACTGTTACAAAACTTTAGCACTGCTCCTGAAAAAGTGCGACCCCAAGTATCCACTTATTTAATCTCCTTAGCAGTGGGAATCAAGAACTTCATCTCAGTTCCAGAAGAAACACACCTAGGGCCAGATTCTATAAGTGGTGCCTAAATAAACACCACTTAGTGCTATTCTATAAAACATGCGTTCAGTTAGGCGTGGTTTATAGAACACATGGGCGGACTGAGAGTGGTCTGGGCCCACCACCCAGCCACTGCCCAACACCTTCCCTACCGCCGCAGCCAAATCCTCCGCTGCTCCGGTCCTACCTGAAGCGCCCTGGTGGTCTAATGGTCTCTGCGTGGGGGGGGGAGCATGTTCTTTCCTGCCTGCTGTGCTGCCGCGCCACCGTGTTTTCAAAATGGTAGCCGAGACTTCCCGCAGTAGTCTCGCAGGTCTTGATGGTCTCGCAAGACTTCCATAGGGAGTCTCAGCCGCCATTTTTAAAATACGGCAGAGTGCTGGGCAGGAGGAATAGTGGCAGCACAATGCGCACGAAAGAACATGTTTCCCATCCCCCCAACCCCCCGCAGAGGCCCAGCAGCGTGTCTTTAAAGGTAGGACTGGGGAGGGCTGTAGTGTGTGGCAGGCATCTGGGCAGAGCCTCTGAGCCCCCTAGAGCATCTAGGCCCTTGGACACTTCTCAGTTGCCTGAATGGTCAGTCCGCCCCTGGAACACGTAGTGCCGGGAACCATGACCATGTTTAGACGCAGCCATTTATACCAAAGAAAACATGGTATAAATGCCCACACCTAAGATAGGTGCAGATCCCCATTATTCTATAACCACGCATGTAAATTTTAGGCATACCCTCCCCTTTTAGAATTTGTGTGTGCTTCTTTATAGAATACGCCGCTAATTGGCTTGTTAATCAATTGGGTTAAGTGCACTAATTGGATGTGCAGCCAAATTAGCATGCGCAACTCATAGCGCCATATATAGAATCCTTTCCCTCTCTACTGTCAGAGGGAGTTATTGAGATCTAGCACTGTTCCTCTCTCCCATCACTGTTCCACTGTGCTAGTGTATACAGAGGGCAGAAGTGTGCCCTATTTTATTTGGAGAGGGGGTATGGAGGAGGGGATAGTGGTTGTGATGTTTTAAAACAAACAATAAAAGGCACCAGAAGGAAATAATACCTCTAGGTCCTTCAGGGCCCCCATCCTTCCACCCCATATCCCCCTCTCTCTCTTCCCCTACTCCTTTTTCTTTTCCTGTTTCCTCGAGGCCCTCGGCTCCTCCCACTCTCTAAACACTAGTATCCCCTTATCCATTCTCCATGGTTGTCAGTACTCCACTTCTTCCCCTCTTGCAACCCTCAGCCTCTCTCCCAGTCTCTTCCCCCTCAGTAGACTTCAAAACAAAAAAATAAATCGTTCTCCTCCTTGCTGCTGTGGTCTGAGTCAGTTCTCATGCAAGCAGTAGAGGACTAGGGAGTTTTAATGGTTGCAATAGATTCAGTAAGTTCCAGGGTGCAGGCATGTGGCTGTGAAATGTCAGTCACTAAATAATTTTCTCCCCCTTTACTTTCCATGTCCTTGCCGTCTCTCCTCTGGCTCACCTACGCTGCTGCTGCTGCTTTTCATAACTCGCCTTTTCAGCCACACGGTACCTACAGCAGCAGTTTAAACACTCTGGGTCCCTGTACAGTGCTGCAGTAGGAACTGCACAGTTAAAAAAGGAAGTTGTGATGAGGAAGAACCCATGGGAAGCAGTACATGTCTCAGGGACACCAACAGACATCGTTGGATCAATTTAAAACAGACCTAAAGAAAACACACCTTTTCAAAGATGCATATGAGTCCCTTGTTGCAACAATTAAGCCAGGGGCTACCCAGGAAGAAACCTGTAGCTCTCCCTCTTATTTTTTCCTTCCCTTTCTGTCCTATCAATTATTGTAGTTCTCCCCTTTCCCTAACAGTCATGTCTGAATTTCTTCTTCCGAAAGCTGCTGAAAACTTACCTCTTCAAACAAGCTTACCCAAACAACCCAACTAATTCTCAAACTTAATTCCTCACCATCAACACTACCTACACTCCAATCCTTTCCCTCACATTTCTTCATATTAACATAGTAGATGACGGCAGAAAAAGACCTGCATGGTCAATCCAGTCTGCCCAACAAGATAAACTCATATGTGCTACTTTCTGTGTATACCCTACCTTGATTTGTACCTGTCCTCTTCAGGGCACAGACCGTATAAGTCTGCCCAGCACTATCCCCGCCTCCCAACCACCAGCCCCGCCTCCCACCACCGGCTCTGGCACAGACCGTATAAGTCTGCCCAGCACTATCTTGTTCTACTCTTTATAACTGAACATCTCTTGATACTTTGTACCATACTTTGTGTCATCTATGTGAAACTTTGTACCACACTTGTGTAACCTCTGTGATACTTTGTAACACAACTTGTAAGCCGCACTGAACTTGCTATTGAGCGGGAAAGAGCGGGGTATAAATGCTATAAAAATAAAATTTTTACTTATATTTTAGATTACTACCCCGCCCTTTGGAGTGCCTTCAGGGTGGCTTACAAACATATAATAAACTTGAGGGTGGCTGAAGTGAAGAGAAAAAAGGTAGGGTAGTGCAAGGCAGAGAGCACTACACTCTTAGGCTGGGCAAGTTGTACCTGTTACATCTGGAGGGGTGGATGGAGGCAACATCCCCCACACACCCTCAAATTATACCCATGGCAAAGGGGCTCCAATCTCTAGTATTGTTATTCCCTCCCCTGTCACTGTGCCTGTGCTTGGGATATACAGAAAAATCATTGTACCTTTGTCGATGCCTATGTTCATAGCCCACTCCACCCCAGAGCAATACGCATCAATGGCATTCGCCACACTCTCTGCATCCCCAGGAACTGCGTGCTTCTTCACATACGCCAGGATGCGCTCAGGCCGGGAAATACGTGTCAGGAAGTCCCGGATGTTCTCGTCAACTCTGTCGTGCCACCACAAGGCCCAGCGCCCATTCCGCCTAACCTGACGGTGCACCAACAGGATCCCAACAAGGACTATGCCAGCGGCCAACGCTACCATATACAGCATGGCACCCTCTGAAAGGGAGGAAAAACATTTCGTCATCTGTAACACAGGAAATATAACAGTTGTCTCTGCTCTAAGCAATCTGTAGTATGATCTGGAGCATGGGGAGATAATGCTGGGTTACAGGGACCTCGTGTCTCCTCCAGCCTCAGGTCAGATAGAAGGAGCCTCCCATTGCAAAATATTTTGTCTCTTACACTTCAAAATGGGGTCAAGCTGCTCAGACAAAGCAATTGTAGCAAAAGCAAAGAAACTTGAGGGGGGGAGGGGGACTTTTGCCACAGTTTTTAAACATTAAGGCCCAGATGATCAAAAGCCCTGCGCTGTTCCAAACAGCGCCCTAAAAATAGCGCCGGGACAGCGCAGGGCTTTTCTGCATCGATGATCAAAGATAATGCATGCAAATCTAAGCACCGCTATTATCTTTGATTATCATGTTGAAGTGCGGAAGAATTGCGCCCGAGCATGCGCTCAGCACAATCCTCCCGCACTTGTTTGACAGGTCTCGGCTGTCAAAAGCCCAAACCTGTCAAACAGCCTGGCCCGAGGCCCCCCCCCAAACCCCCAGAAAACGTCTTGGCCGCCGCACCGGCCAAACCCTCTCCCACCCAGCGACGGGGGGGGGGGGGGGGCTGGAGGATCGGTGGGTCTCCAGCCCCCGAAACCCCCAGTAATCATTGCTCCATCGACGGGGATGCACTCCATCGACGGGGATACACTGGGCGGGGCTACAGACCATGTAAGGGAGCCCTTACATGGTCTGTAGCCCCACCCAGTGCATCCCAGGACAGGGCTCACCATTCCTCCCCAATGATCCGCAAAATCTAACGCCAGCTCGGAGCTGGCGTTGGTTTTGCTGCGGCCAGCGACCCAATCTTTGGCGCGCTGGTCGCTGATCATTGGGGATGAATGCGTTAAGCGCCAATTAGCATGCATTTGCAAGCTAATTGCGCTAGAAGCCCTGTTTAGCATGCATTTGCATGCTACTTATTTTATTTATTTATTTATTGCATTTGTATCCCACATTTTCCCACCTTTTTGCGGGTTCAGTGTGGCTCACAATATGAGTTAAATGTTGGAGATACAATTTGTTACAGATTGGTTATGGATTACATTCTGCACAGTTATGCGAAACAATTGAGGTGTCGTTAAAGAATGTAACAATGGAGCACAAACATTGCGCTGAGAGCCCTCGAGTGCACTGTTTCAGGCGCTCGAGGGCTCTGATCATGGGTCGGCTGCAAACTCTGGCGCTAGTATGGCTTTAACAGCCTCTAGCGCCAGAGTTTGCTTTTCATCATGAGGGCCTAAGAGAGAGGAGAGGGGGCCTTAAGCTGCAAACATTCCTGCAGTTTCCCAAAAAGCTAAGGGGCCTTTTTATTAAGCTGCATTAGGTGGTAATTCACACCTAACGCAGCTAAAAATGGAGTATTGCAGCTCACACTCAGGCATCCTGTAGTAACTTTGAAATGTGAACACGCTAACTGCACACTAAAAAACTTTTTTTTTTGAGGGGGTGTGTCAAGGTACAGAGTGGCATTCCTGTGCTAACCATTAGCATGTATATATTACTGAACATTAACTGGCCAACACACGGATATCATGTGAGCCCTCACTACTTACAAAATAGGTAAGTGCGCACATGGTAATTTTACAAAATGGCCGCTTGGTAATGGCAACATTAGTGCATGAATACAAACAAAAACAAAGGGGTTCTTCTATAGAACTCAAATTATGAGCAGTGTCGTGAAGAGCGGAGTTTTCAAATTTATGACGTTTAGACCCTGATGCAGGCAGACGAAGTGTTGGCCACCATTGGTCTCGGTCTGTTTTTGAGAAAAGAAAGGGAAGGAAAAAGTACACAAGCTAAGTACAATATAAGCACAGTATAATGCTTGAAAACCTGTGATATATTATTCAAAATATTTTGTAAGAGCTGTTCAATTTTACAAGGAGGTTTTTTTTTTTTTTTTTGTGGCAATGATGAAGCAGCCCTGCTCCCGTTGTTTTTTTCTAGCCGGGAGCTTCTTGAGGTTTTTTCCTCCTTGTGATCCTACACTGCTCATAATTTGAGTTAGAAGAACCCCTTTGTTTTTGTTTATGATATTTCTATCGGGTTCTCTCCCTTGTTTGTTGGTTTAGTTTGAACATTAGTGCATGGCCATTAATGCAAAAATAATAGAAGGAAAAAGGCCTTAGTGCGTGGGAAAGACCCACAGAAGGGAGGACTTTAATGCAGCTTTGTAAAAGGACCCCTAAATTACCTGTACATCCTCTGTAGGATGTCTCTTTGCAGAGCTTGCACTAAATTAAAACCTGTATGGCTTCACAGAGATGGGCCAAGCAACTAGCATCCTTTTTGCATTTTTTGCTATGATTGATTATTCCAGATCTTTAAATCTGGCCCTGAAAAGTAAATCTTTCAACACTACTTCTGTAGTACTTACTATTTCTATAGCGTTGCTAGATATACACAGTATGGTGCAATCTGTACAGAAAGGCCTCCAAATAGTTCGTTTGCAATATTTCAGGTAGCTGATTGAGCAATTTCTACTGCAGAAAAACCATATGCATTTCACCTGTAACTGGAAAAGAAAACACATACTGAAAACTAGGTTTATGGGGCAATTACTAGCATTGCATCTCATCTGTGTTTATTTTACCCCAGAACAGGATGTTAGAGCAGTCCCTGTAAAGAAAGCACCACTGGCAAGGAAGGATTTATTTTAAAATTACATAACATTAATTCAGAAGCTTAAATGGCTCTAGAGATTGCTTCGGATATTTGGCACAAACAAAAATCCCTGATAATTTTTTTTCTGAAGGTGTGTTAAAATATTTTAACAGATGATTTTTCCCAAAAGAATCCAAAGACAAACAAACCCCCTGAAAGAAAGGGAGAAAAACTGTGCTCATAACTTAGTACCCGTGTGAGAAAATCTCAGGCAACCATTGTAACAAAAGTTCCTATCACCACACACCAAAAAGATATCTCTCAATTTTAAATAAAGCCCTATGTGAAGAAAACAAAAATCTTTTCTTAAATGAACAAAATAAAATCTACACAGACAAAATATTTCAAAAGCGGTTTTCAAAAAGATATACTTCCAAACTTAAAGAAATGGAACTTGAACATTTCTGTGTATTCTGATTGTGACTGCAACATGGGGATGGAGAATATTAAAGGGTCCTTTTATTACGGTGCGCTAATAAATTAGGGTGTTAAGTGTCATGTAGCCCATAGGTCTACAATGGGCTGTGGGGCACTTAGAGCATGCTAAATCTATTTGTACACCTTAGTAAAAGAATACCTAGATTTCTAACTTTCAAACAGGTGGTACATGCTTCTCCAAACATACTTTTATGATCCAAAAGTCAGTTCTCACTGACGAACATCTCTCTTTTAACTGTTTATTTTAACAAGAAAGGCAATTCACATGTGACAACAAAACGTGCATACAAGGGAAAAAGAAAGTGCATATATGCATCCAGTATACAATAAACCAACCATTCTGAAGTACCTTAAATAAAATTAAAAAGAAAACATGAGGCTAAGGATAAACTGATTAATCAGAACAATTCAGCTATAGCCATGTACAGGGGCAGCCCTACCACCGGTCCCGGCCCCGTCCGTCTACTGCAGCCCGCCTCCGAGGAAACAAGAAGTTATGTTAGAGAGGTGGGCCACAGTAGACAGAAGGGGCTGGGACAGGTGGCAGGGCAGTCTCTAGGAATCGCTGCTGCTGCCTTTGGAAAAACAAGGAAGAAAAAGGTTAAATCGGTGGAAGGGAGCTGGGGAAGGAAGGGGGAGGGGGAGATGTCAGATTGTGGCGGGGGAAGGGGTGGCAGCAGCAGGCGCATTGTCTTGAGTTGCCCCTGGCCTTGCACTCTACTTTTCCAGTACTCTCCCCCCCCCCCCCCCCCACACACAAACCCTATTATAAGCATCAATATTCCTCTTCAAAGTGTAAGACTACTTCTCAATTAAAGCAGTTTCTAGTACTTGTGCAGACCAATGGGGTCAATAAAGGTGTAGTTTTCCCAAAAAAGTAACTATGATGTGTTGTGCAGCAAACAGTACATGTCCAGTAAGCTCACGGACCTGTCTGACAAGAGCCACTTCTCCCTAGTACCCCAGCAAGCAGAGCAGCAAGAACAGGGTGATCATAAATTTTCTCATTCAGCTGTCACCTGCTGACAAAAATATGACACTACAGGACAGGACCACCACATATGGAAACAATAATACCCTCCAGTATCACACTCCCTCCCGTATAAATCTGATGTCACTCCAGCATGTTGGACGTAATATTTAATGACGTGATACACCACCTTTCAAATAAAAGAAAGAGGTCTACAATATAAAATATAATAATAAGGAAAAGAGTGCCATAAAATGATCTCACATATCACATACATGCACTTAAAAAAAGATCTATGTGATTTACCCAGCTGCAGTCATTCTCCAGAGCCCTAATAAAGTGACAAATACTTTTTGACCCCCCCCCCCAAAACATCTTCCCCCCCTAAATAATTTCAGTAAAAGGTGTGGTGTAGTAACCGTGTAAGGGTAAGAGCCCTACCACAATATAACCAGTGTATTGCAGAACTTGATTATACCAGACTTATCCTATATGGCTAACAGAACTCTTGCCCACATATACGTTTGTGAAGGAAAACAAATTGTGACCCTGATGGAACTGGTTAGATGGCAACCTGGCTGATGCAAGTAAAAGGAATAAGGACCCTTGGTCGTACCGACCCAGCCTGTCTGGAATACCACTAAATCACCACCAAATCAGCGGTAGGACAAAGATGTGCCAATAATAGTTTTAGCGCTCTGGAAATAAGCTTGTCTCATAAAAGTTGACTAGGGTTTAGGATCCCTCCTATTATTCACTGATAAGCTACCAAGACTTACTTCGTAATAAGAATATAGGTTTTACTTACAAAGGCAAAATATAAAACAAACCATAATAGATGAAAAGATTAGAATAAAAAGCTCCAGGCGCAGATACTTAGATTAGACAATAATCAGGTGTCGGAATAACAACAAGCTCCCTATGGCAAATTTCACCCGTTTTCCCTAGCTATATAGCGATTGCAGATCTTGAACTTACATACCCTGGATAAGTTGTGTAGTTCTCCTGAATGAGGACGAGTAGAGCAACAGCTGGTTGCCTTGCCATGGGTAGTGCTCGCTCTTGACCTTCAGCTGCTGTTGAAATTTCAGAGTTACGATGTGTGGAAGAAAGGCGGGAGAGGGTATATGATACAGACTTTTAAATACCTCTGTGGCATTAATGTATAGGAGGAGAGCCTTTTTTCAAATAAAGGAAAACTCTGGAATGAGAGGGCATATGATAAAAATAAGAGGTTATAGGCTCATGAGTAATCTAAGGAAATGCTTTTTCATGAAAAGGGTGATGGACGCGTGAAATCACCTCCCGGTGGAGACAAGGACTGCGTCTGAATTTAAGAAAGCATGAGACAGGCACATGGGATCTCTTTGGGACAGGAGGAGATAGTGGTTGCTGTGGATGGGCAGACTGAATGGGCCATTTGGCTCTTATCTGCCGTCATGTTTCTATGATGCCGAAGAAGTATTCATGTCTGCCATGGCATTGATATAATGACTGGCCTGTGCCCTTTTTATTAAAGGCTGTACATGCTACTCTATGCTATATGATTCTTATATTCCACTAAGTTCAAGAGAGATTCTAAGTGGATTACAAACAATAAGTTCTTTGGGAGAATTTACAATTATATATCTAATAGATGTTTTTTTTTTTTTTTTAGTTTCAATGTTTCTCATCAAATACATATCTAAAACATTAACTACAGTTGCATATCTAGTACATTGAAACTAAAAAGGATTTCTCTCATCAAACACATTGAAAATAAAACACATCTTTCTCATCAAACAAAAAAAAAAAACAAAAAAAAACTTTTAACGCTTTCCTGAAGGAATAATATTGTGTTATATGCCACAGGAATGTCATTTGATGCTACTCTGGAAATTTTCCCTGAATTCCAGGTTACCCTCACAGTAATTTTGGTAGGTTGCACTGAGATATCTGAATTAATTAATAGATATATTTACTGATAAGCTTTCTGTGCGATCTTTAATATCAGAGGCACAGTTTCAGAGCGGGTTTTCTATGTTATTTCAGTGCTAAAGCTCAGAGCATGTCTTTTCTTTCTTCCCCCGTGTTATAGTTTATCTTTGAGCAGGACATAAGATGTCTTTATTTATGTTACATAAGGGAAGTGTCTGTACGAGAAGCTTCTAGCCACTGATTTAGAATCCACAATGAGAAAAGGTTTTTTTTTAGCTGTTCCAAATCTGAGCTAAAGCGAGACACGGACTGTGTAATTAGTTTAAATACCTTTGTCCATGTTATTTCTGATTCACACTCCTTTTTGTATGCTGTGTAATCATTCTAAACCCTCTTGGGGTGTACAGATTAGAACTGTACCAGAGATTGCTATCAAAACTGCTTCATTTAAATTCCTCTGTGTTGGATTACCTGAGGTAAATCAGAATTCACAGCTATCTCAGACAAACCCAGTATTTCCCTGAACATATAATACTTCACATCACCGTGGCATTTATGTGAATTTCAATAATGGTTGAGGCACTTCAGAATGCTAACACTGCAACAATTACTAGCCTGTAATATTGCTGTACCGTTCACAGTTAAGATTTATTTAATATACCGCAAATAATAAATATCCAAGCGGTTTACAATTAAAAATTAATAAAGTTAGAAAAGTTAGTAAAGACAAAAAGATGAGATTAGTTACATGGGGGGATTTAATAAAAAACATAAAAGGAGGAATAAAGTTCTATTACATTTAAAATCTAATCAAGTTACATAGGGAAGAACATGAGGTGGGGAAGGGAGAGTGAAAAGAAGAGAGAACAGACATAGATGTGCCGGGGGTGATGGAGAGAAAGAGTTATAATCAACATGGAGCCGGGGTAAATGATTTGAGTAACAATTAGAAAGAGAACTGAATCTGTGCCAGGGCGAGACAGACATACTCAGAGCTTCCAAGTTATCCATTCCAGGAGGGAGACTTTTTGGCCGGTCCAGGATTTCTGCCAACCTCAACCTGCTGCATTATGGGATCTGCAGCACTGATTTCAATGGACAGAATCATGGATTACAAATACCACATTGCTTTGAGATGCAAGTTTAAAACCAGGAACAGCCAAAAAGGTCTCCCTTCTGGAATGGGTAACTTGGAAGCTCTGCATGCCTAGTGTTACAACAAACTCAGTATGCCAAGGTTCAGGAAATTTGTCTAGTTTTGAACTTAGAACAAGAGACATTAGAGCAGGGGTGGTTTGGTAAACAGATATTTAGGGTATTTAGCCAACAGGACGTACTGAGCTACAGATTCCTATGTTCAAGCTAATTTGGGGGCAGAACTGATTTTTGAGACTTTAGGTGATCTGTTTAAATTACACCAGAAAGTCCAGGCAGATTACAGCTGAAAGTGGTCAGAACCTGTGGACAAAATTGCAAGACCTTGAGCATTGTGCCTTAACCTGCACAAGGCTATTAGAAGAGGTCCAAGAGGAACTTGCAAAGGTAACAACAGACTTACCTGGGCTTATCTGTATAGGGCTAGGACTAGGGCTGGGGATGAGGTTCATTGAGCTGCTGTAAAATATGTTACATGGTCTTTGTAATAAGATACCAAGTACCAGAAATATTCAAAGAGCAGCTGAATTAAGTCATTAAGTCTGTATGGAGATTTATTGTTTCCTGAATACTCTGATCAAATATTTATACAACAGAAACTACACCATACATGTCAGGTTTTAAAGGAAGAGCTTCATTCTGTGCTGTTTGGCTCAGACACAGTGAGATAAAGGTCTGACATAGGAAGCCCTGATTTTATCTCAGGATCACTGTCAGATTTTAATATTTTCCATGACTGTAGACAATGGCAGCCTCCACTTCAGATGTGGAAAATGAGGAGAGCCTGGTGATTGTGGGAAGAGGCCGAATTCAGAAGCAGGCTGCCATCACATGCACCCTCTGCACAGTCTGTAAATAGTGTTAAGCAGAAGCCCACTAAGGCTGACAGGTTAGAGGGGAATGGCAGAGCATGTGCCTAGCTTAAGACTCTGAAAGTTCCTGAGAAAAGCAGATTAGTGTGAGAAACAATAGCCTCTCAGAAGATCAGAGAGAGGAAGGCAGGGCTTACATGCTGCATTAAATCCCCCATACAACACATGCTGAAGCCACAAAGCAACTTAATGTGCACAGCACTCAACATGCAATTAAACTCTTGAATTCGTTGCCAGAGAATGTGGTAAAGGTGGTTAGCTTAGCGGGGTTTAAAAAAATGTTTGGCTTCCTAAAGGAAAAGTCCATAGACCATTATTAAATTTTGGGGAAAATCCACTGCTTATTTCTGGGATAAGCAGCATAAAATGTATTGAACTTTTTCGGGATTTTGACAGGTATTTGTGACCTGAATTGGCCACTGTTGGAAACAGGATGCTGGGCTTGATGGACCTTTGGTCTGTCCCGGTGTGGCAATACTTATGTATCCCTGAGGGAGATGACAGTACATCCTCCCTGTATCTGAGGCCCCAATGCTCAAAAGTAAAGGTGGGCAGTAGAGGCCATTAGCGCTGGACTAGGGCTCGCATTTATCTGTGCAGAATGTTCAGAGCCCAGAGCGCGGGAACAAACGAATGAGCAGATGAACAGCACGCTAATGTAGCCAAGCTCATATAAATCAGGTAATTTTGTATTCCTTCCCAATGCTCAGAAAAGAGCGCACATAACAAAGCTGCCTTACCGCTGCAAAAAAAAAATAACACCAGGTCAGCGCAGGTACAAGAGAAGATTTCTCAGGATTCTTTCCTCACAATCTACCAGTTTTGATTAAAGTGAAAGCATACATTGGCTTCTGTTTCTTTCCTGTATTCAAATAGAAATGTCCACGCTAAAACAAAAAAAAATTAAAATGCTTATATTTATGCCACAGAAAACAGATGCCAATGTGTGCTTTATGTTTGGTTTTGCCAGGCACATGTGCCGGGCTTACCGCGGAATGCCTCTGCGCATGTGCCAAGCACAATCCTCCTGCCGAACTCCCTGATGCTATGAGCGTGCCTTTATTTGCATCTCATTAGCATTGAGCATTAGGGAATTGTTCTGCGCTGTTCAGAACTGTGCCAGAGTTTTGAGCATCTGCCTATGAGAGTTTCTGATGTGGGCCGAGTTACAGAAAGGGTCAATGACAAGCAATATACAGAACAGTCTAAACCAAATCTTTCCATTACTCTGACTTCAAAGGCTTATTTCTAAAACTCTCTAGTTCCAAGGTCACGTGATGCTTGGCTGAAGGAAGGACGCCGCATCCGAGAGCTCCGAGGCCCCGTTTTAACATCTGGCCTGCAGCGCTGATAGCAGCTAGCGAAAATAGCCCACAAAAGCCGAAATCGGTAGCGGAAGATCGCCAGCGAGAGTGGTTGGCTCGGGAACAGGGGAAAAATCAGGATATGACCACAAAATCAAGCCGCAAAGAGGGAGCGCGGAGCCGCGTGGGCGACAGCAAGATGGCGAAGGCCGGCCCCGCGGGAGAATCGGTGAGTTCGGCTTGGGCTGCTGAAGTAGCGGCGGAGGTCTCTGCTCTCCTCGAAGCATCGGTGGACAAGAAATTACAAAAAATTTCAGATCAAATAGAGCAGCTCGATGGCAAATTTGAAGGACTGCACGCAGATCTGGCAGTATTTCAACAGCGGCTATCGGATATGGAGGATCAATGCATGCAATATGAAAACCGCCAAAAAGCCATGCAGGAAAAATTGGATGAGCTGAGTGCAAAAGTTGAAGACCTAGAGAACAGGTCGCGAAGAAACAACCTCCGTCTGGTTGGTCTCCCAGAAGCGGTTCGTGAGGTGGACCTGAGGGACTTTTTAGAGTCATGGATCCCTAAAGTTTTAAACCTTAAACGGCTGGAAAATGGCCTACAAATTGAGAGGGCCCACAGACTGGGGCGAACAAGGCAGGAGACTGAAAATCCAAGAGTGGTAATATGCAAAATATTGAATTACAAGCATAAGCAGGAAATCGTACGAGAATGGCGCTTGAAGGGCAAGGTGCAGTATGAGTCACGCACGATTTTATGCCTTCAAGACTTCTCGGCCGCAGTAGCAGCCCAGCGCAGGCAGTTTACGGAGATCTGCAAGCTGTTGTACGACAGGAAAGTGCGCTTCGCCCTGATGTTCCCTGCTAAATTAAGAATCATGCATGAAGGCAGACAGCATTACTTCACATCGCGTGAGGAAGCCCAACAATTTGTTAACCGCATGGGCAGGAGCGCAGAGGCGGGACAGACGGGAGCAAGGGCAGGCAGTCCGCAGCAAACCTGAGAAGGACAGCGGCAGGAGAAATACAGACGGAGACCAGAAAGGGCATCAGCCTTATTGAGCTAGCATATGATATCATTTGATTACCATCATATGCCTGAATTTTCAGATGCAGAAGTGGACAAGGACATAAAAGACTAAATTAAAGTCCACTAAGGAGAGGTATTCAGCTTCACCACAGGGTGGGATATAGGTCTGAGAGGGGTGATCAGAGGTGGGGGGTTTGTTCAAAAAAGGAGTAAAATGTTAGCTTGTAGAGCTAGATCACTGTTGTTAATGTTAAGTGAAGTTATAATCATTGGGGTGTGGGTTTGCTAAGTATAAGACATAAGTGGGCGCTGTTTAGGTAGGGGCGGAGCGGAGGCGTGACTGGTTCTCTGGTGAGAACGATTTGTAGGGTAATGGGGGGGGGGGGTTGGGGGAGGGAGGGAGGGAGATGGGGGGGCGTTCTTGTGGGTTTAGATTCTTGGGGGTTTGTGTTTTTATTATTATTGTTTTCTCTATTCTTTCTTTTTGTTGTTGCCTGGTTGAGCATTGGAAAAGAGGGGGTCCATTCAGGGGCTGGGGAGTGGATCCCACATTTAGGAACACATTTATCGGGGAGTATTACTGCAAAAATGAAGAGTAAGGTGCTCTCAAGTTAATCTCTTGGAATGTGGGGGGTATCTCCTCGCCTATAAAGCGCACTAAAGTATTACAGGCCCTGCGGAGGCATCAGGTGGATGTGGCATTCCTGCAGGAAACACATTTAACGACGGTGGAACATAATAAATTTAAGAAAGGCTGGGTAGAAATAGCAGAGGGGTCACCGGCGGTGGGGAAAAAAGGGGGGGTATTAATGCTGTTCCGCAAGGGCCTACAGGTTGGCATAAAGACAGTTAAAAGAAGTATAGAGGGTAGGATTGTGTTGGTGGAGGTGGAGAGGGGTAGAAATACTTATATTTTCTGCAACATCTATGCGCCTAATGTATATGACCCCAAATTCATAGCCTCGCTGATTGAACTGCTGAGCCCCTACCAAGGGGGTAACATCATACTAGGAGGGGATTTCAATATGGTATATGATCCCAGTGTGGACAAGAGCAGCCCCTCAGGACAGAGCGGGGGTCAATCCCGGGGGGGGGGCTGGCCTTCCTTAGTGATACTTTAAATCTGATTGATGTGTGGAGGGTGCTTCACCCAACACAAAGGGATTATACGCATGTATCAAGGGCACATCTCTCGCAGTCGCGCATAGATTATTTTCTAATATCACAAGAACTGTTTCCCAAGGTTCCCGCGGCGGAGATAGATGTGTGCGAAATCTCAGACCACTCCATAATTTGGGTGCAGATCCAACTGCAGGGAGAGGGGAGAAGGGGGGGCGGCTGGAGATTCCCGGTGGATCTTTATCATGATCCGAACTTTAAGGCACACATGGGTGAAAAATGGCTGGACTTTGCAACTAACAATAGTGCTCATGTAGAACAAGCAAGTCTATACTGGGAAACAGCAAAAGCAGTAATGAGGGGGGAGGTCATTGCATATAGAGCTCGAGCACGCAAGGTTAGGGATAAGGAAATTCTTCGCCTTGAGAAAGAAGTCTGTAAACAGAGGAAGCGTTTTGGGAAGGTAATTTCGGCAGAAAACAAAAAGGAATTGTTAACAACCCAGAGACAATTAAATGAGCTTCTTCATCAGAGGGCACAGAAATCACACATGTTTTATAAACACCAACTCTTTATGTATGGGAATAAAGCGGGAGCCTTGATGGGGAGGTTAATTCAGGGAACTAGAAGCTCGGTGAAGATCTTACAAATTAGGGATCGAGGGGGCAGGCTCCTCCGGGAAACATCACATATATTGGAGCGCTTTCAGGACTATTTTGAAGACCTGTATAAGGATCCGGTGGAGGTTATGGAGGATAGTGAGGTCTATCTGAGGAATCAGGTTCTGCCAAGGGTAACGGAGGCGCAGAGGGAAGCACTTAATAACCAAATAGAGGAGGGGGAATTACTGGTGGCAATGCAGCAGAGTCAATTACATAAAGCTCCAGGGCCAGATGGGTTCAGTATGGCGTTTTATAAATTGTTACAGGAGCAAGTTATACCTCCACTGCTGAGGCTATATAATAATATGGCTACCACAGGAGAAATGCCAGATGCGTTGAATTTGGCGAAGGTGATAGTGCTATTAAAACCTGGGAAAGAGGAGTTAAGTGTGGAGTCTTAGAGGCCGATTTCACTACTTAATTGTGACATAAAGTTATATGCGAAGATCCTGGCAAATCGATTAGCAAGGGTGCTCCCCACATTGATAGCAACCCCGCAGGTGGGATTTGTGAAAGGAAGGTCAGTAACAAAAAACATTAGAGCACTCCTAGCATCATTAGAGACTGTAGAGAGGAGAGCAGAGCCTTCACTGCTAGTCAGCTTTGATGCCGAGAAGGCATTTGATAGAGTAGTCTGGAGTTTTATGTTTGCCGTGATGAAGCAGATGGGGATAGAGGGTTTCTTTAGGAGAGCGGTGGGGGCGTTATACAGGAACCCACAGGCCTTTATGTGGATAAATGGGGAACAGTCGGGCTTGTTTCCCATACGCCGTGGCACGCGGCAGGGGTGCCCTCTGTCTCCCCTGCTGTTTGTACTGGCTTTAGACCCACTGATTAGGGAAATTGAGATGCATCCAGAAATTGGGGGCATAACCTGGGGGTCTTTCTCATTCAGAGTCTCCGCTTTTGCGGATGACATCTTAGTGCATATTACTCAACCTAAACAATCTTTGGATGCGCTGCTAGAGCTGTTTCAGGAATACAGAGACTTTGCAGGTCTAAAAATCAATTACTCTAAATCCCAGGCTTTAACGGGAAGTCCACGGGTGAGGGGCTTGTGGGGGCAGGCGTTCCCTCTGAAGTGGGCCTCAGAATCTCTTAAATATTTGGGGGTGCAGATCCCCATGCGTACCACAGCAGTTTATCAGTTAAATATCAGTAGAAGATTAGAGGCACAGAAAGAGCAATTAAAAACATGGAAGGTCTTGCCACTTAGCTTGCATGGGAGGGTACATCTATATAAGATGGTGGAATTCCCGCGGTGGCTGTACCTGCTGCAGACCCTCCCACTGCGGTTGAGGGGCAAAGATTTAAATCTGATAAATAGGGGGATAAGGAAATTCATATGGAGTGCTTCAAAGCCTAAACTGCCGTTAAAGTTGCTGATGGGGCCCTGGAGAGAGGGGGGGATGGGACTTCCAGATATACGTCGCTATAACCAAGCCTGCTTACTAAGGCACTTAGGGGACTGGTTCATGGACAGGCAAGACTTCATGCACCGAAGGTTAGAACAGGAGTATTTTAAACCATACCATTTATACTACCTGTTACAGTGTCCAAAGAAAGTGTTACCGAGTCTGATGGGGAGCAGTGTACTGTTGAGTCCATTGAGAGAGGCGTGGCGGGACTTAGTTCAAAGTTGGGGTCTGGCAGCGGATATTTCTGACCTGTTACCCATTCAGGGCAATCAGAGTTTCAAACCAGGGATGGAAAATATAGTGTTCCGTAGGTGGGCTGCAATGGGAATCACAAGACTAGAACATGTTTTGGGATCTAGAGGCCAGATGCTGGAGTTGGGGGCCTTGGGGGTAGGAATAGAGAATAGTTCCATGTTTGCGCATTGCCAACTTGCACATTATGTTAGATCACTGGAGCCTGGGAAGTTGGGGGGTGGACATGGACGGCGCCTCAGAGCCTTTTTTCGATCAGTACCTGGGGAGCACCTCTCAGTTTCAGGCCTCCAGAGAGCATTGGGGGAACAAAGTGGGGGGAGGGACACAGGGAACATACTGAAACGTTGGGCCCAAGATTTGCAACGACCTAATTTGAGCCTTGATTTTCAGAAATTAATTGCACGAATTCCCACGCTGTCAGGTAATGCGACATTGCGGGAATGTCAATTCAGAATCACATATAGAGCATACATGACCAAATGTCAGGTGTTCCGATTTGGGGGTGTCCAAGATCCGACTTGTGCGAAATGTGGACTGGGAGAGAGCACATGGTTTCACTCGCTCTGGGAGTGCCCAAAAATAAGATGTTATTGGGGGGATATAATCAAATATTTGGAGTCAGTGTTACAGGGAGGTGTTCTCTCTACCCCAGAGGGATTTATGCTTGATAGACATGAAGTCTTTGGGCAGCATAAAGGGGGGGCTCGGCAGTTCATTCGAAAGGCGGGAATTATAGGGAAAAAGCTTATTATGGAGGCGTGGATGCAGGAGGAACCGCCGGACTATTGGCACTGGAGGAACCGCATACATGAGCTGATGATGCAGGAACGTAGGTTGGTGGGATGCTCTCCTAGAAGACGGAAAGCGTTTCTGAAGATTTGGGAGCAGTATATTCAAACTCTGTCAGCCAAGGCTCGCAGTTTCATTTTGAATCGCCTTTGAAGGTTTTTTTTTTTTTTTTTGTCTTATTTATCATTGGTGGCTTGGGGGGAGGGGGAGGGAGGGAAGGGTGGGAAGACAAGGCATAGGGGCTTGTAGGGTAAATTAATCATATGTAAGTTTAACAGTGTCTATGTCCCATGTTGTAATAGTATGGATAAATGTTTCTTGCGGGGGTGGGGAGGGAAGGGGGGGGGGGTTGTCTAGGGAGAAAACCGAAAACTATTCGACGTCGGAAGAAACACCGACAGTTGTCTGTTGTATTAGTTCCGTTATTGATGTGCTGTTATTGACTGAAAGATGATGAAAGCATTCTATTCTGTATGTTATGTCAATAAACAGATTTAAACATAAAACTCTCTAGTTCCAATGCAACTAATACGGACTTAACGGGTTTTGGAAATAAGCCCTTTAATTGTCCAAACTTGTTCTCAAGTGTTTCCCAATGATTCTTTTAAACAATGGAGAAAGCCCCGAAGAAAATTAACACTTACACTCAGCCAGAAGGCTCAGAACAACGGAATGGAAAACGTCCTGAGATGAAACAGGTGAGAGGACTGACAGAACATCAGAGCACTCACAGTGGGAAAGGAAGGAAACCCAGAAAGATTGTTCACCTCCCCCCCCCCCCCTTCATAAACAGTGCTGAAATAAATGTAATTAATTCTTTATTTTCACATCTCACTGGTAAAGTCATTTCTGCCCTTTGGAAAGATACTTCTAGGGGAAAACCAGGAGTTCATCAAGTCCACGCCCATAAAATAAAAGGTTTTAGTTGCTCCTAGTAGGTGAGAGTCAGTAGCACACTGAGATGGGAACAATTAACCTCAAATGAAGGAGGTTGGTGGATTTGGTAAGCCCATAGGCATTGCGACAGGGTGGTAAATGCCACCTCAAAAAAATGGCTTGCCACCCTAGTTTTTCCAGGCATCTTCCCCCCCCCCCCACACCCCCATATGCTGATACAACTTCCTGTTTCCATGTAGGTGGGATGTGGGAGAGACAAGCCTTCTGCAGCTGGCCAAAAGGTTGGCAGGGAGGGAGAGAAATGCTGAATGGGGGAGGGTGAAGAGATGCTCGAGCCACTTATGGAGGGAGGGAAGAGAGAAAGAAAGATGATAGGACAGGGGTAGGGGTGTGAGCAGAAAGAAAAAAAAAGAGATTAGACAGAGGAGGGACGAATGGGAAGAGATCTGGTCCCAGAGATGGAGAGAATGACAGAGCGCTGCTGGACTGCGGGAAGGGGAGCAGGGGAGAAAGAGGGAGAGATATTGGCCCTGGGGTGGGGTGGGGTGTGCAGGAGAAAGGGAAGAGAAAAGAGGGAGAGATGCTGGACACAAGAAGGGATAGGAATACAGAGGGCAGGTTCTGGACATAGGGAGAGGGATAGAGACAGGAATACAAGGCAGGGCAGATAGGGATGCAGAGGGAATAATAGTGGATATCAGCCACTAAACCTGGAGCAACACACTATCGCTATGACCGTAGAACACACAAACCAAAGAGTAGGGTAGATAGGCTCTTCTGATGACGCAATAGTTCTTATAAAAGTTCGCTGGAACTACACCAAAGAGTCGACACAGCAGTCGTGTTTCGGCGCAAAAGCACCTGCCTCAGGAGTCTGGAAATATGGTGTACAGTAGGATAAGTTGTGTGTCCAATGTAATACACAGGAAAACAAGAAGTGTTGCCGAGTAACAATTTACTTCAGTAGGATACAACACAATGTCCCAATCATAGAAATAAAAACACATAAAATGACTGTCGGACACGGAGAGAGAAGAAATTTCAAGTGGGCTAGGAAATGACTGCGACCGAGTGGGGGAATGTTGGGGAGCAGAGCATGGAATTATGGATGGGAGAGATGGAGAGGGAATTTTGAGGGGGATAGTGAGGACCTGGTAATTGGTAGGTAGGAGTGGGGGTACACTGTGTTAGAAGAACGAGTGAGGGTGTGAGTGAAGGTGTAAAGGGGGGGGGGGAGTAAGAGAAAGGGGATGAAGTGTGGGTAAAAGCTGAAACATAATGTGAATGACCTGGAAGACTGGAGAGAGAATGAGGCATTGAAAAGGGATGAGGGTACTTAGGAGAGGGGTATGAGAGAGAAATGAGTCTCTGAAGGGATTGAGTGAGGGTGGAAATGGGATTAAAAAGATGGTGCAGGAGAGGCAATAGGAGATGGGGTAACAGGTAATAGATAGAATAATGTCCTGGAGGCAAGGGAAGGAAGGAGGGTCAGGGATGGAGCTGGGTGGGGCTGGTGAGAGGATAAAGCAGTGGAGGGTATGTGAGGGTCAATTTTACTATCATTCCCTCTGCATTCCTAACCGTCTTGTGGGAGAAGAAATAGGAGACTGGGGAAGGAGAGAGAGAGGGCAATGGGAGAACTGGAAAGGGAGATGGGAAAACTCAATAGGTAGATGAAAAATGAAAAAAAAAAGGAGACTAAGAAGAGGGTGAGAGACAGGGAGAATGGAGAGTAAAATCAAATGGGCAGATAAACACAGAAGAGAAAAGTGAAAAGAAAACGAAAGAAAGATCAGTGCCAGACAAATGTAAAGGAAGTCTTGGTAGCTTATCAGTCAATAGTAGGAGGGATTCTGAACTCTAGTCAGCTTTTATGTGACCAGCTTATTTCGAGAGTGCTAAAGCTATTATTTACAATAATCTTTGTCCTACCTCCACCGCCCTAGTGGTGATTACTGGTATTACCCTCATAACTCAAGTTCTATCCTATGGCAGGCACAAGGAGATCAAATAGGCCACAGGCCACATGACCTCCAAATTGGAAATATCTATTTTACAGCATCAACACTCTGGAACTCCTTACCAATTGCAATTCATAGTGAACTATCACTGCCACATTTTAAATCAGAAGTTATGGCTGTTCCAGCAGGCATAATATAAGTAATTAGGGAACTGGTTCAGCGATCTTGAACGTTTGCACTGCCACAACAATATGTAAATCTTATTACTTTGTGTCTCATTACTCTCTTTATATCAAGAACGAGTGCTGCTGTTTCCTATTTTGATGATGGGAGTTTCATTCAATTTTACATTGTTTAGTCTGTAAACCACTCTGACCTGTGAGTTTGCAAAAATGATATAGTAAGTTCCTAATACAGATGATAACATTTCATGCAGGTTTGTATTCATTGTCTCATAATCCGCTGAAGTTCAGATGATGCAATAGCATGTAACAACATGTAATAAAGGTGTAATATCCATTTGCAATTGAGGCTAGGGGCACAAAGAAAAAAGTTCAAAAGGGGTGAGTCTCAGCATGCCTTGGATCCGATATAAAGTCCTTCTGACTATAAATCAGTCAAATTCCTGAGTTAATGATCTAAAGTCTTTACACTGACCACCCCCCCCCCCTTCATCAGTTGCCAGAGGAAACCCAGCTCCTTCTGTCCCATTTCCCCATTTCAAGTGAAAATGTACAGGTGCTTCCCATGAGGACAGAGCGGGGAAAGAACAGTCTTGCTACTCTATCTATCTGCCTCCAACTCACCCCCCCCCCCACACACACACACACTGTACTGGAGCCACAATGGGACAAGACTGCAATATTTGCCGAACCCCCAGTTCTTCCAGAATTGAAAAAACCTCCACCTTTGGCACAGACTGGGGAAAATATGGACTGTTTTAACCATTTCAAGATTACTCCACAAATTTGGCTTATACAGAAGCCACCGCTGAAGAAAGCCATATGATGTGTTACATGGCCTAGGTGCCAGAACCCCCAATATCAAGAAAGCTCTTTTCATGTAACCAGCGAGCATTCAATTCTATTGCGTTTTGCACCACCAATCATTTCGAAAAGTTGGCTCCTATGCTGCATGGCACTTGCAAATAAACACTTATGGGGGACTGCACACATATGAGAGAAGGTATACGGTCTGACGACAAGAGTGGAACTTTTTGGTCTTAATATCAAGTGATATATGTGGCATAAAAAAACAAAATCACAGCCCATCGCTCTGCTAGCACCATCTCTACAGAAGAAAATAATGGAAGCAGCATTATGTTGTGAGAATGTTTTGCTGCAGTGCGGACAAGGAGAAGATGGATGGTACACTGTACAGGCAGAGCCCAAATGAAAACCTACTGCAGTCTGCAACTGACCCGAGACCAAGAAGATTCACCTTTCAGAAGGACAATTTAGATTTGATATACCACTTTTGACAATTAGTATTAAAGCAGTTTACAACTGAATAGTATACAGTTTAAAAATACAATACGAACCCAAACACAAAGCAAAAGCAAAAGCAACAGTGGAGTGGAGTGGCTCAGCAAGAATATCCTCAAATGGCCCAACGAAAACACAGACCTGAATCCAAGAGATAATGTGTAGACAATCGACTGCAGTCCATAGACGGACAATCCCCCAGCCAACCTGAAAATGCTTTTCTGCCAAACAAATTGGGCAAAAACTGTACCATCCTGCTGTGCAAATTGTTAGCCACTCATAGCAAACTCATGGCTGTTAGTGCTACAAAGGGCCTTCGGCTAAGATTTGATTCAAGGGGGTGAAGACTTCCACGACCAAGACACTTTCTTTTTTTTTTTATTCTGAAATACATTTTCAATGTAAAAGAACAACACTATTAAAAAAGTAGAGTAAAAGGTTCTGTGAAGTAAGGGTTTGAAAGTGAAAGTTTGTATAGCTGCATTATTTGCAAAAAAGTAGGCCCTGTACGGACATCAATAAATGTGATATGTAATAGGGGGGGGGGGGATTAAAGGGGAAAAAGGGATAGGAGGGAGGTTAAGGGATAGGGGAGAAAATGTTAAGAAAGTTGTCTCGTTTGGAGTTGGATGTATACAGTATGATTTGCTTAAGTGACACTACTGATATGGTGTAACATGTTGAAATTAAAACCGTTTAAACATAAAAAAGTAGAGTATACAGTACAGATGAATTAAACAAACACCTCTGAAGTTGTGTCCTAAACTCCCCCCAGGTCCTTCCATCTCCTCGCCAAAAAGTGTAGTTAACCCTTAAACAGCAGCTTACTTAGGCATATCTTGGCCACAGCAGTAGCTCCATGCTGCAGCCATAGGCACCACCACCACCGCCAAAGCCACCCAGCATGAACAAATGCAGATAAGATCATATAGCACACTCACCAAAAAGGCTGGTCCCTAAGTGCACCACCTCTGAAGACTTCAGCAACTGCTGGGCCCACTTTAAGGCCTTCTAGGATGGGATCCCCATCAGCTGATGCCAAAATGTGCAAGGCAGAGGGCACCAAATCAATCAGGTGTCTAAGCTCTTCCTTCCTAAGTAAGCAGACAACTATGGAGTCTTCATCCTCCTCTGGTGGGATACCTGGGAAGGCCGCCCCCCTAACTAGCCTTCAAGCTCTTCCTGATCCAGCTTCACCTCCTCATGAGGTGATGCAGGTGGGAGGAGAGCCACTCCACATCTGAATCCACACTCTGCCACAGGTGTCACTTAGAACTATGCGTCAGGGCCCCAGATCACAGGGTCCCTCAGCAGCTGGGTGGTCTATCCCTTACCAGAGAAATGAACCTCCTGCCAAGATCTGGCAAACATAGTCCGAAACAGCCTGGATGAACTATAGCCCCAGGATCCTCAGATCCCCCCCCCCCCCCCCCAATGTTGCGCCCTTATTCAGGTGGGAATGGAGTGCCCCCATTTCTACCTCCGTCTCATGGACTGCATAGTCCTCAACCAGCACCACAATTTGGCAGGCCAGGCCTTGTTCCTGTCAAAATCAGGAGATCCACACTTGTACATTCGGGCTGGGTGACATTGCAGCACTGCCGCGATCTTCCTCCAGGAGTTCCCCAGGCTCACTTGGTGATGAAAACTCTGGTGCCTCGTCACAAATGGGGCAGTAGGTGCCAGCAACACTGAGCCACTGGCGTCTACAAGCTGCATAGGGTTACCATATGGCTCCAGTAAAAAGAGGACAGATTGAGAACAAGTCCTGCATCTCCTGCCATTCGGCATATCCAAAGGCCGACGCAGGATGAGACTGTACCATCCTCCCACTATTCCTGGACCTTCCACCAGGGAAGGACTCAGGTCTGCTGCTTCAAACCTGCCAGTGCCTACACAAATCACCGAGGAGGATTTGGGGGGGACACCGGTGCCGGAAAGAATATTTGAAGCGGGGGAGTCGGAGAAACTAAACAAATTCTCTGTAACCTTGGAGGATGTAATGGGTCAGTTCAGCAAGCTGAAGAGTAGTAAATCACCGGGACCTGATGGTATTCATCCCAGAGTATTAATAGAACTAAAAAATGAACTTGCGGAGCTACTGTTAGAAATATGCAATCTGTCCCTAAAATCGAGTGTAGTACCGGAAGACTGGAGGGTAGCCAATGTTACTCCGATTTTTAAGAAGGGTTCCAGAGGAGATCCGGGAAATTATAGACCGGTGAGTCTGACGTCGGTGCCGGGCAAGATGTTGGAGGCTATTATTAAGAATAAAATTGCAGAGCATATACAAAAACATGGACTGATGAGACAAAGTCAGCACGGATTTAGTGAAGGGAAGTCTTGCCTCACCAATCTAATGCATTTTTTTGAGGGGGTAAGCAAACATGTGGACAATGGGGAGCCGGTTGATATTGTATATCTGGATTTTCAGAAGGCGTTTGACAAAGTGCCGCACGAAAGACTCCTGAAGAAATTGCAGAGTCATGGAATCGGAGGTAGGGTATTATTATGGATTAAGAACTGGTTGAAAGATAGGAAGCAGAGAGTAGGATTGCGTGGCCAGTATTCTCAGTGGAGGAGGGTAGTTAGTGGGGTCCCGCAGGGGTCTGTGCTGGGTCCGTTGCTTTTTAATGTATTTATAAATGACCTAGAGATGGGAATAACTAGTGAGGTAATTAAATTCGCCGATGACACAAAATTATTCAGGGTCGTCAAGTCGCAGGAGGAATGTGAACGATTACAGGAGGACCTTGCGAGACTGGGAGAATGGGCGTGCAAGTGGCAGATGAAGTTCAATGTTGACAAGTGCAAAGTGATGCATGTGGGTAAGAGGAACCCGAATTATAGCTACGTCTTGCAAGGTTCCACGTTAGGAGTTACGGATCAAGAAAGGGATCTGGGTGTCGTCGTCGATGATACGCTGAAACCTTCTGCTCAGTGTGCTGCTGCGGCTAGGAAAGCGAATAGAATGTTGGGTGTTATTAGGAAGGGTATGGAGTCCAGGTGTGCGGATGTTATAATGCCGTTGTATCGCTCCATGGTGCGACCGCACCTGGAGTATTGTGTTCAGTACTGGTCTCCGTATCTCAAAAAAGATATAGTAGAATTGGAAAAGGTACAGCGAAGGGCGACGAAAATGATAGTGGGGATGGGACGACTTTCCTATGAAGAGAGGCTGAGAAGGCTAGGGCTTTTCAGCTTGGAGAAGAGACGGCTGAGGGGAGATATGATAGAAGTGTATAAAATAATGAGTGGAATGGATCGGGTGGATGTGAAGCGACTGTTCACGCTATCCAAAAATACTAGGACTAGAGGGCATGAGTTGAAGCTACAGTGTGGTAAATTTAAAACGAATCGGAGAAAATTTTTCTTCACCCAACGTGTAATTAGACTCTGGAATTCGTTGCCGGAGAACGTGGTACGGGCGGTTAGCTTGACGGAGTTTAAAAAGGGGTTAGATAGATTCCTAAAGGACAAGTCCATAGACCGCTATTAAATGGACTTGGAAAAATTCCGCATTTTTAGGTATAACTTGTCTGGAATGTTTTTACGTTTGGGGAGCGTGCCAGGTGCCCTTGACCTGGATTGGCCACTGTCGGTGACAGGATGCTGGGCTAGATGGACCTTTGGTCTTTCCCAGTATGGCACTACTTATGTACTTATGTACTTATGTACTGCAGGCAACCAGCTGCTCTTTGCTCTTTTTTTCTCCCAATTAACTTTATTCCCCTTGCCAGCACCCAAGAAAATAAAGCCTATGCAAGTATTTTTATTTTTTTTAATTGTGCCTTTGCAGGGGCACATTGGGGTTGGAGTGGGAGGGATGGAGCTTCACACTTCATTGGCAGAGACCCTGCGGGGACCTCTGCTAGCAAGCCTTGCCAAGCGAGAGCCTGTGGGCTAAGGCTTGGGGCTGCAGAGGGTCAGACCCTTCTGGGCTCAACTGGAGTAAGGACCGTGGCCTGAACACCAGGATCTACTCTAGCCCAAGGATTCAATTGCTAGAGACGCAGGTTGTGGACTGAGCCCCAGGGAGTCAGGCTTACCCAAGGGAAACCTGCTGCCCCAATCAAACCTGCACCATCTGAGGGAGGTAGAGAAATACTGAAAAGTTCTAGGTTGCACCAGCTCTTATTCCAGTGATGTCACTGGTTAAGTATCTCTACTTCCATTTGCTAGTAGGACACAACCTCTGGTCTATCAGGGGTTCTTATCTATAAGGGGATCATACAGTGTTCAAATTTTCCCCCAACCCCAACATAGGTGTCGCTATGGGCTGGCAAGTGCCACCCCCCAAAAACATGGCTTGCCACTCTTTTGCCACCCTTTCTCAGTCTCACGTGCCCTTTTATTCTTCAGAATAAAATTTCTATCTGAACTACCAACTTTGCTTTTAAAGGCCAATCCCCTTGCTTTACAGACTTCAGTTCTCTCATACACATGATTTCATGCTGGAAGTCAACAGCAGTTTTAATAATTTTCACCACCTTTTGCCAAAAAATTTTTTAAAAGCTGGATTCCGTCAATGACAAGTTTAAGATTTTTTTAAATTGTTTTTTCAGATTAAAATGAATTACTTTACAGAAGGTCATTCAACCGCACTACTGGCCCAGAATTTTAAAGTTCCTGCATCAGCTCTGTTCACAGCTTTTCTCACATTCAATCTCTTACCAGCACTCTTGGTCTGTAGTGAGAGGTCTAGACAATTTTTCTATTATACTTGGAATTAGCCAAGCCACTTTTTCACTCTCAGTTCCCTTCTTCAATATTGAACATGTCAATATTTTCCAGTAAACGTATTCTCAAACTTCACTTCAGTCTCACACACTTATATCACAACTCAGTATATATTTTGATCAACTTTCCTCACAAACTATACTGAATAATTCACACATCCTTCCTCCTTAGCTTTCTTCCCCAACTGCCTTTTCCGAACAGTCTTTTAAACTCTCCCCATTCTGCCTTGCAGCAGATATGAGGCAATTTGTGCCACCACAAGCCTCTGCGCTGAGCTTAACCCACACTCTTATTCTCCCTCTGCTGTCATCCCAATATTACCTTGCCAGGGCCTCCTGCAGAATTTTTCCCCAGCCTCTAAAATTACTGAGCTGGCTGGCTGCCTTAAACCTAAGCTTTTGCAATGCTCCCAAACTCATGCAGTACCTTGCCAGAGTCCCAGCACACTTTACTGCATGGTTCTGCTTGCCCTGTCAGTTTTGGAGGGGAATTGGATGGGCACACCCTTAATTCTGGGTTCATGAGAGAAGCAGAAGCCAGATGCTGGCTGACCCAAACATGCGACTCTACTCCCCATCAGTGGCGTAGCCAGACTGCCAATTTTGGATGGGCCTGAACCTAAAGTGGGTGGGCACAAAATTTTCTCTCTATTCCCCCTTCCCCAGCAAAATTTAGTCACACTAATCAGATGCATTTGTCACATAGGGGTAAAGTGCTGCTTTTCAGTGCATCAGGTTTCAGAAAATTTATTTAAAAGCCTAACACCATTTTCAATGAGCTTTCAGAGGCCAAAACCTCCTGCCTCAGGTCAGCATAACGCTGTTATGGTATCCTCTCCTGACCTAAGGAAGGAAGTATTGGTCTCTGAAACTTTATTAACACAGGTACCATATTACTTTATCCTAAATTAAAATAAATTATTTTCTTTACCTTTGTTGTATGGCCATTTACTTTTTCTCATTGTGTTGCTCCCAGTCTCTAGATTCTGCTTTCCTTCGTCTTTCTCTTGCCAGGGTTTTCTGTCCATTCCCAACCTATGGCTTTTCATCTTTTCCTCACCATTGTTCTCCACATGCCCCTTCCTCTTATTCTCCAGTCTTTCCCTACTCTGTCCTCTCCCTCTTTCCATCCAGCAGCTCCCCTCTTTCTTTTGCATCCAGCGTCTCCTTTTTCTCCCTACCCTTCCATCCAGTGTCTTCCCTCTTTCTCTCCTCATCCTTCCACCCATCTACCCTCTCTCCTGATCCTTCCATCTAGTGTCTCTATCTCTCTACCCTTTTCTGTTCAGTCTCCCCTCTCTCTCTCTCTCTCTCTCCACATCCTTCCATCCATCTCCCCTCTTTCTCTCCCTATCCTCCCATGTCCAGCGGCTCTCTCCCTTCCCTCCTGTCCCTTCTTCCTCTCCCTCCCATGTCCCAGCAACTCTCTCCCTTCCCTCCAGCCCCTTCCTCCTCTCCCTCCCATGTCCCAGCAGCTCAGCCATTTTTCCTCCAGGTCCGCCCATCCGCATCCTTCGCGCTGTCTCTATCCCTTTTGTCCCACGGAGGCAGTGCTTCCTTCCTGCCCTGTCTTCTCCCGAAGCTCCGCTGCATCGGTCCCTCCCTGCAAGTAGAATCCTCCTTCGCCGGTTGCGCTGCGCTGCCATGCACATGGAGCTTCGCTCCTCCCCCTGCCGCGTTCATCCGGCCCTAAACAGGAAGTGCATCACAGAGGGCCAGATAGACGCGGCAGGGGGAGGAGCGTAGCTGCGCGACCGGCGAAGGAGGATTCTACTTGCAGGGAAGGACCGATGCAGCCGAGCTTCGGGAGAAGACAGGGCAGGAAGGAAGCGCTGCCTCCCTGGGACAAAAGGGAGACAGCAATGCGGATGGGCGGGCCTGGAGGGAAAATGGGTGGGCCTGGACCCACCCAGGCCCACCCGTGGCTACGCCCCTGCTCCCCCATGCAGCTTTTTAAACTCCTCATCAGCCTTTCAAGGACGTCCCTCTGCAGCTCTGTATTTCAGGTTCACCACCTGCACAAAGTCAGGGTCCTGAATTTTGCAGTCCACCCCCTCACCAGCAGCACAGTCCCAGCCCTAGTGCCACCAGGAGTGTATCCAGCCAGCTCCACTATAAGACTGGGTGAGCAATTTGACTTTTTCCCTCTGTTTACACTATATTCATGGCACTAGGTTATTTCCCTGTCCCCAGACAGGGCACTAGGTTATTTCCATGTCCCATGAAGCAATGTAGAGTTGAGTGACTTGCCTAAGGTCACAAGGAGCAATGGGATGTGAAGCCTCACTTCCCTGGTTCTCAGCCCTGTATCTAGCCACTCTTCCACTGTGAGGTGAAGGAAGTAGTCACAAAGGCACAGACACAAGTTTAAGAAAAGAGAGCTAAATAGGTAAAGCAAGGTGAAAAAAAAGTGAGCTGAACTCAAGGAGGATATCCTTCCTATATAATAATTCTCACCTCCAACGTTCTAAAGTAGCTGCCTGTGTCCGTGCCTCCTTCGGAGTTGCTGAACTAGGCTCCAAAGTCAGGCTGATGTCACCGTTGCCATTATGCAGAGAAGGAGGTGGAGCGAGAGCTCCAGCAGCCAGCTGGCAAGGGAAGCCTCCAGTTGGCTGGCCTGTCTGAGGAGGAGGAGCCCGGCCACGAGGAATCCTGCGGCCAGAAAGAGAGGATTGGGGCGACTTCCGGAGCGCCGCCTCTGCCAAGATGGCCAGCGCTCCACTGCACGGGGCACAGAGGATCGGCTCGGCTTTTGGAGCGCCGGCTCTGCCAAGATGGCCGGCGCTCCAGTTTGTGGGTGCGACAACCCGGGTGGCTGGAGGGGGGCAGGTGAGAGAGCAGGGTCGTTGGACATGGGTGGCTGGAGTAGGGGCAGGGGGAGAGGAGGGTCGCTGGACATGGGTGGCTGCAGGGGGGGCAGGGGGAGAGGAGGGTCACTGGGCATGGATGGCTGCAGGGGGGGTAGGGGAGGGGGGTCCTGAGACCAGAGAGGTGGGGGTGGAAGGGGGTCCTCAGACCATAAAGGGGGAGGAGGAGGGCCCTGAGAGAGATGGGGGGCGGTGGCAAACACTCACTCACTCTCTGTCTCTCATATACACTCTCTCTGACACACTCTCTGTCTATCACACTATCTCTCTGTCACACACACACTCTCTCTCTCTCTGACACAAACATATACACACTCTGTCTCTCTCTCTCTGACACACACTCCATCTCTCACACACACACACTCTCTCTCTCTCTCTCTCTCTCAAACATACACTCCGAGGAAAACCTTGCTAGCGCCCGTTTCATTTCTGACTGAAACGGGCCTTTTTTACTAGTAAAAATATAAAAGTCTTTAATTCTAAAAGGTATAAAGCTCAAACGACATGGCCATGTTTTGGCACAAAGGCATGATTTCAATTTGCAAAAAGTTATATCCCCTCTCTCTCTCTCAGTCTTACCTACAGCACTCTTTCCTATCAGCACACAATTATCAGATGATCTTGACATCTTTTTTTAAGTTAAGTTTTGTTGTCACAACACAAGAGATCCACTTGACCCCAGAGGCAGGCCTTTGTGCCGAAACACGGCCGTGTTGGGTCAGCTTTATGCCTTTTAGAATTAAAGACTTTTATATTTTTATATCCTCCTTGAGTCCACCTCACTTTTTTGTTTTGCTGCTCATGTTTAGTGAGCTCTCTTTTTTTCCTTGAAAACATTTTTCAGGCACGTCCGTGTTAAAAAGAAGAACAGGATTGGGATCTTAAAATTAAGAATACAAGCAGAATGTGTGAAAGGGAGCAAGTGAAAAGCCAAAATGCTAAACACTTAGGGGCTGAAGGGTTTAACTGGGTAGAGCATGGATGGAACATGCAAATATGCACATAAATGATAGTGTTCTATAACTTATGCATGTTCTGGCTAACACCTAGGTGTGAGCATTTATAGCAGCCATAGGACTGGTGTAAGCGATTGCACCTTATATATAGGTGTATTTTCTGACACTTGGGTTAGTGTTCTGTAAAGAAGACGATTAGGGCTAGATTCTATATCTGAAGCCAAAAAAAAAAAAAAATCAGTGTTGAAAAAAGCACTATTCTATAAGCCACGCTTAAAGTTAGACGCAGTTTATAGAATAGCGCTTACACCCGGGAATTGCACCTAACTTTAGGAGCGGCCATTTGCACCTACATTAGGCATGTATCCCTGTTCTATAACAACGTGCATTATTAGGAATGCCCAAAATTATGCCCTTGACCTTCCCATTTCTGCACCCCCTTTTTCAGATCATGCGTAAATGCCAATGAACTCTAATTAGTGCCAATAACTGCTTGTTAAAAAAACAATTATTAGTGCCACTGGTGTTCCTAGGTGGGTTGCCACCGGCTGCCCCCCCCCCCAGCACATCACCTCCACCCCCCCAGGTGCATCACTCTTACCTCCTGGGGGTGCAGGGAGCGGTCGCGCGGCTGTCGGCTCCGCAGGTTCCCTGCCCCGGAACAGGAAGTAATGTCAGAGGGAGCAGGGAACCAGCAGAGCCAACAGCAGAATGGAAGACTCAGATTGCGCACACAAATTTGGTCGTATTCTGGATTTGCACACACAACTTAATTGGCTTAATAAGCCAATCATCGCTTAACATGCAATTGACACTAATTGGCTTTAATTAGAATTTACATGCACAGCTCACTAAGCATATTCTATAAAGTGGTGCGCGTAAATTCTACCATGCGGATCTCAAAAGCAGGGGTGTAGCCAGACCTCACGGGGACGGGGGCCAGAGCTCAAAGTGGAGGGGAAGGCACATTTTGGCCTGCCTCCCCGCCGCCACATGATGGTACTTTGACTGGCGGGGGTCCCCAACCTCTGCCAACTGAACAGTTTGTCCCGCACTGGTCTTGCACTGCCTGCCCTGCTCATTCGTGTTGTGTATGCACAGTGCAACTGAGAAGAGCAGGGTAGGCAATGTGGTGAGACCAGCACGGGACGAATGCTTTAGCTGGTGGGGGTTGGGGACCCCCATCAGCCAAACCAGGGGCCCCAGAGCCAATTTTTGGGGCCTAGGCCCCTGTGGCCCCCCCATAGCTACACCACTGCTCAAAAGTGAGTGAGGTAATGGGAGGGGCAGGGGCGGGTCATGGGCATTCCTAACATTTATGCACAGTTTTATAGAATATGCACACTCTATGCCTAACTTAGGCATGAGAACTTACACCAAGTTTTACTTGGCATAAATGGCCACACCTATATTTAGTCACCACTAAGCTTATTCTGTAAACCGCGCTGAAAAAAAATACATCTAGGCGTAGTCTATGAACTGCACCTAAAGTTAGGTGAGGCTTATAGAATATACTTAAGTGAGGTTTTTTTTTTCGGCACCAATTTTTTTTTTAGGCGTGATATATAGAATCTAGCCCTAACTGGCTAAGTAAGTGCATTAAGATAGGTCAGAAAAAGGCTGTCCTAACTTTTCCAAGTTAACTGGACACCGGTCTGAATATATCAGCCCATGCCCGGTTAACGTCCAGGTCAGTGCACATACCTGGATATTCAATGCCAGGAGCCACAAGTGCCCCAGTGCTGGGCCGGGGTTAGTTCGGCCTGCGGCTAGGAGTGGCTTACAAGCTGCAGACGGAATATTACCCTCTTAGTTTGTATCAATACACCACCCTACAAAGCAATAGAGTGGTAGGTTTTAAAACGACCTGTCGATTGGTCACTACTCTAGTCAGCATTCTGTTTACAGGAGTGAGTTCTCGTGGAAGTCATGAAACTGGGATATTAAAAGAGCTCAGAGTGGTTCTGGTGGGTTTGCAGAAAAGACCGTCCAAAAAACTGAACCAGAAGGGAGGAGAGCTAGATACAAGGAAGAAATGGCCCAGTCAGAACATGGGAGGATACACACAGGCACAGTGCAATTACTATGGTGAGCGTTAGCAGTAAATTACCTCAGCGGGTTCCAGCAAGTTTAGGAATCTTAAAGCAGCATTCTTTATCAGAGAACATCAGATGAATCTGATCAATTGGAAAACTAGATGAAGGGCTTGCTGTGCTTGTTTAACTTGAATTCTCTCCAGAGGCCAAGAAGCAACTTCTGGAAGAATGCTGCCCCAGAACTCTCGGGGTATTGATCAGGATTAGCCTGTGCCTTATAGCCAGCATACAGCAAGTCTGCCAAATAAGCCAAGCCCGATCATTTTAAACAGCAAAACTGTGTGTCAATATTCCTTCACTGAACCAGTATTTTTCCCCTTTTAAGACCACCCCTCACCAACCAACCCCCTAAGACCTCTTCCTTCCAGTCTCATCTCCTCCACACTCATACTTGTCCTGCCCTCCCCCATCCTGTTCCTTGTTGCATTGGTTTCAAATACTGCAGTCTTCAATGCTCACACGCCTCTGTGAGCAGACTATCTGAGAAGAAACCCCTAATACCTCCAATACCCCTCGAGCACCCAGATGCTTTTGCCATCTGCACAGACATCTGCTCTATCTACATAAGCTCCACTCTTATTATTGAGTTTGGTCAAGGTATCTGAGTGAGCACTGTGGACATCATTGTTCTATAATATGAGGTATAATAGAGCAGCACGTATTGATGGGCTGGAGTGCTTACTTGGCTGTATTAGGTAATAAAAAGTATTATACCAGAAAAAAAATATTTAAAAAATACACCATGTTTTAAGGTTTGCCAGAAGGCTGTTACTGACCAGAGGCCCAGTGGAAAATAATCTCCTGATTAGATTAACATCAAGTTTAATGCCTTTGATTGCAAAGATAAGACAAGCCAAGAGCTGCAGTTAAGGAGTTCATAGAGGAAGTTGGTTAAATAGCATTAAAACCTATAGGCTGTAGTCTACATCATGGAAGGGCAGTACAGCTACACTCTGGATTAAGTTGTGCAAGAGGTTGCATGGTAGCTGTAGAAAGTTGTAGATCATAAACCTATGGTTAAGCACCTGGTTAAAAGTTGCACATAAAGCATGGTACAAAGTCCTGCTCATCTAAGGAAGAAGGGGGAAATAGTGCTGCGATCCTGCCCAAGAAAGCTAACCTAGAGAGACCAGTCTGCAACACTTGTTAGGGCACCCAGGACATCAAAATCCAGAGAAGCTCAAGATGAGGCCTCTAGGTAGGTTCAGGTTATCCACCAGCTGATGAGGACCATCAGAGCCATTCTACTTCCAGATGTGAATCTTCTAAGGAAATAGAGAGACACTCTGCAGAAAGCAGTATCACTAAGGATCCACTGCCAAAAGAGGCTAAATCCTACCACATCTCCCACTTCAAGACAGGGATCTTTGACCTCACTGGCAAACTAGACAACAGATATTTTTGAACTGTGGTTTGTAACCTAATATCCAATCTATATAAGAAGAACAAGACAAAGGGTGGGTGGGTTAAAGACAAGAAGGGAAGAGGTTACATGGTGTGGAGAGAGTGGGCAGACAGTAGTCAGATCAGCTCCAGGGCCCCAACCTCCATTTCAGCTTTATTTTATATTTTGTTAACAGGTCAGCAAGTGTTTTTCTGTGAGCATTGGTGTGGAGTATTTTATGGACCAATTTGTATCTCACCCAGGAGGGGATATGTCCTTCAAAGCAGGCAAGAAGGAACATGAGCGGGTGAAACTCCCAGAAGATGGCAGACCTGTTCCTAGCCAGTGTCTCAATTTACAGAGGCGGCACTCGCAGACCTAAGGCAGAGACCCCAGCACTGGGACCCCGGCTGGAGTCGTTATCCAGTCAAATTTCACACCTGGAGAGCTTAGTATCTGAAACTCAAACTTGCACCTCAGAGCTGCAGAACCATGTTTCAACTTTGGAAGATCAGTCCCTGGTGGAGACAGCAACATGGAGTCGCTGAAAGTCCAGCTTCGGCATCATGCTGAAAACCTGGAGGATCTGCGATTTCTGGGAATGCAGATAGTCAGTTCATCTGTCTGGGAAGCATGGCTGAGTTAGAGTTTCCAATGTGGGAGGGCCCGGATTGGAGACAGCGCATATCACCTGGTGCAACAGTTGGCCAGAGAACTGCGGTCAAGAGTAGTCATTACAAAATTGCAGAATTATATAGACAAAGTGGAAATTTTACATCAGTTTTACTCCTCCATCGCTGCCATTTCACTGTTTCCTACAGCCATTGTCCTCCTCGAGTCTTGATCTTTTTTCACCTCTTGCCTGCCTAACAGGACATCTGCTTTTTAATATATTTATAAATGATTTAGAGATGGGAGTAAATAGCGAGGTAATTAAATTTGCTGATGACACAAAGTTATTCAAAGTCGTTAACACGCGACAGGATTGTGAAAAATTACAGAAGGGCCTTACGAGACTGGGCGGCTAAATGGCAGATGACGTTTAATGTGAGCAAGTGCAAGGTGATGCATGTGGGAAAAAAGAACCCAAATTATAGCTACGTCATGCAAGGTTCCACATAAGGAGCTAAGGACCAAGAAAGGGATCTGGGTGTCGTCTTCAATAATACACTGAAACCTTCTGCTCAGTGTGCTGCTGCGGCTCGGAAAGCGAATAGAATGTTGGGTATTATTAGGAAAGGTATGAAAAACAGGTGTGAGGATGCTATAATGCCGTTATATTGCTCCATGGTGCGACCGCACCTTGAGTATTGTGTTCAATTCTGGTCGCCACATCTCAAAAAAGATATAGTGGAATTGGAAAAGGTGCAGCGAAGGGCGACTAAAATGATAGCGGGGATGGGACGACTTCCCTATGAAGAAAGACTAAGGAGGCTAGGGCTTTTCAGCTTGGAGAAGAGACGGCTGAGGGGAGACATGATAGAGGTATATAAAATGAGTGGAGTGGAACAGGTGGATGTGAAGCGTCTGTTCACGCTTTCCAAAAATACTAGGACGAGGGGGCATGCGATGAAACTACAGAGTAGTAAATTTAAAACAAATTGGAGAAAATGTTTCTTCACCCAACGCATAATTAAACTCTGGAATTCGTTGCCGGAGAACGTGGTGAAGGTGGTTAGCTTGGCAGAGTTTAAAAAGGGGTTAGACGGTTTCCTAAAGGACAAGTCCATAAACCGCCTTGGGAAAAATCCACAATTCCAGGAATAACATGTATAGAATGTTTGGGAAGCTTGCCAGGTGCCCTTGACCTGGATTGGCTGCTGTCATGGACAGGATGCTGGGCTCGATGGACCCTTGGTCTTTTCCCAGTGTGGCATTACTTATGTACTTAACAGCTTTTCCATCTCCCAGTCTTTCACCCCCTCCATTCCTCCCATCTTCTCCCTGGCCTTCCACCTGTCATTCCTTTCTTAGCTTATTTTCCTCTTGCTTTTAATTCACTCCCTACACGCTCCATTTCCACCTTCTGTACTCACCACCTCTGCTACCCTCATCCCTTCACCAAACTCGGCTCCTTTTCTGTCACCCACCCCTCACTCCAGCTCTATTTCCCCAGTTCATTGCCAGTATCTCTCAAGGGGTGGAGGAGTAGGAAGGTAGGAAAAGGGATTAGAGCCACTATGGGAAGGAATGGGGGTTGGGTCAGGAAGGAGGAGAACAGTACCTGGAGAGGGAAAGAGAGAGGGAGAGACACTGCAAATGAAGGGAAGGAAAGAGAAGAAAGGGTGAAATGCTGCACATGAAGAGAAGGGATTGGAAGAGAGAATACTAGATAGATATGAGGAGGCGGCAGAAAAACAGAAGAAAGCCAAACCTGACAGATCAGTGTCAAACAGATATTAGGCAGGAAATGAAGAAAGGCGATAAGAACAGCAATAGCAAATAGACAGATGGCTCTGTAAACAGAGTTAAGAGAGAAGCAGAACCAGAGACTGAGAACAAGATGATTAGAAAAATAAAATCACCAGACAATGAAGGTAGGAAAAATGATTTTCAATTTAGTGATTTAATTATGTCAGTGTTGAGAATTTACATCTGTTGGCTTTATTTTGCCTTGTCTAGGAAGAGGCCCATTTCTTTCTATTTCTGTGGTGTTGCACAACATGCAGAGTCTGATATCTCTGACTGCAGTTTTTCTCTCCATTTCAGTTTTGATGCCCCCGCCATATCAGATGACAGTAATATCCTGCATCTGCAACAGGCAAACCTGGATAGGACCTTGAGTGTTGCATAACGAAACCTGTTTACATCGTTTGAACTAAAGATCCCCTGTTTCTCAAGAAAGAGAGTCTATGTTGTCCGTTAGATCCTGAAAGTTTAAACCAGGACACTGTTTTTCCGATGAAATGCATTTTGGAATAAATCCCAGCCTTGAATTCTGAACAGTGTGTGGCTTCCGCTTGCAAAGGCTGCTAACCCGACAGAATTTTAATGATCAGTGCTGGGAAGAGGAGGTGAGGCAAACGCAAAAGGGACACTTCAGAAAAGGGAGATGGAGAATAGACAGCAGCGAGGTAGGGTACAGGGATGGAAGGCACGTAAGGAATTGGGAGCACAAGGAAGAGAGCAAGGCAAACCAGACATGTTTCTCACTCGCACGCCAATCACATCGTATGTATCCACCCCCCCCCCCCCCCCCCCCCCCGTTGCCATTTACAACCCAACTGAACATCTGGGCTATGTTAAAAGAACGAAATGTGGACATAAGACCTTCCTGTGCTGCCCCGGCTGATGAGCCAAGTGGCGTAACTGGCGTTGCACTTTTGTACTACAGGTCAAACTGAACACTGCAGCCAGACGGGGCAGCTTCCCGATAAGCTGCTGCTGCTGTCCTTTGACCAATCCCAGGTCAGCCCAGAGTAGGAGGTGAGCCAACAGGGCTTCCACCTCCACGTGTCCCCTAGGGAACACGGGCAGACTACTGGCACTGGCTGTAGTATATAAAGCGACAGGGGAAGAGAAAACATTAGCAGCTGACATGCATACAGTCAGTTTTCTGAACATACGTGTTATCTTAGTCATAATTATTGCAGATTTGCAGCGAGAGGTTTTCATTATTTTTAGCACCCTAGTCAGGAACAGCATGATTAATAACACCAAAAGCCTCCTTCAGGTTTCTGATTAAATCAAGCAGGCAGAAAACACAAGAATTTGAATGGTAGAGGACAGTCTCGGTGGACACGAAGTCCTTAATCACATGCAGTTTCTCACGGTTCCACTAAACTTCTGTGGACTAAAGGCTAACAGGTAGCTCAGCGATTAAAAAATCCAAAACAAATTAATCTACAGTGCGAAAATCAGAAATGCAACAGAGAAATCAGCAGCACACACTGCAGGCTGTCTCTGGCAAAGCTACTGGCTCAGAAAATGACGACTGTGCCACCGATCACAAACACTAAAAACAAGCAGAATCAACAGATTTAAACGATCGCTGGACACGAACACCCACCAGGCAAAAGTTTTTTCCCTTTCCACCAGCAAAGCTCAGCATGGAAGAGACGACTCAGACGAGGAGTCTGTGCCCTGCTTCGGTTCTGGCGATTTTCATTCCTACCTCCTGTGGGTTTTCGCCTCTTCTTCCTTTTTAAATTCTAAATACAGAACTTCACTGACTCACCTGGCTCGAAGGTTTTTCTCTTTTAAAGAGGAGGGTGTGAGGGAGCAGCCGTCAGTCGTCCCTGAACCTACGCAGCCGTTAACGAAGAAAAGCAATGTCAGCAAATCAAGTGCCAAGAAAGTGGGAATAGAGACTGACTAGGGTCCTGTGTTTAAACCCTCCCATATAATCTTCCTCTTGCCTCGCAGCATTGTGTGACTTGTAGTTATGGGTTAGTCAGTCTGCAAACAAGTTTAAATTCCAAGAGGGGGGAGGGGAAAACAGAGCCACTACAATACATCATTGTGGTTGAAGGCTGCATCAAATAGTAAGTGACTCTCTGGGCATTATGCCATTAGGCTTGGCTCTATTAAGATTCACATCATAGTTTTGTGCACAGGACAGGGTACAGCAGCAACAGCTGCAGCAGAGTTTTGGTGCGACCCTTTCTTGGCCCTGTTGACTCTGATTCTTCTTTTTGATTTTATTCCCAGCACCCATGTCACTTCTAGTAACATAGTAGATGACAGCAAATAAAGACCTGCACAGTCCATCCAGTCTGCCCAACAAGAAAAGTTCATAGTATAAGGCAGGGCTTGACTTGTTTGATTTATTCTTATTGTGTAGCGCCTTGAGTGAATTCCTTAAAAAAAGGCGGTAAATAAATCCTAATAAAAAATACATTTATGCACATTTATAAACTGCAGATTCATAATGTGCACGAGATGATGCACAGCAAGTTGTTTAACAGAATAGCAGATAAGAGGCAACTGTTCTCCCCTTCACCCGCCCACCTACAGCCTACCATCTGGCAATGGAGAGAGGCTATAGGCTGTGGTTGATGGGGAAATGGGAGAGAAGCCAAAGCTGCAGCTACTAAAGGTGGGTGGGACAGTGTATCTAACCCCAGCAGCTGCAGTTTTAATAACCCTTTCCTCACAACTAGTCCCATCCACTCTCAGCAAACAAAGCCACTCTTCATCACCTACCCAGCTGCAGCTTTGGCTCACATCTCCATCCATAGCAGTAGCCTCTGAATCTGTCCTCTACCCCCCCCCCCCCCCCCCAAAAAAAAAAAAACAGTAGCTTTTGTCAATCACCACCCTCCTAAAAAAACCCAAAAGTTTCTTAAACAAATTTAAATTTATCCTACCAACAGGGCCGCTGGAGAATCACCTCCTTAGCAACAATGCTCTTTAAGAGCTGCTAGTGCTCCAACTATCCTAATCAAGGTGGCTCCATGTGAGCTGCCTCTCCAGAGTGGATACCCCCAGATTTCTCTCTCTCTTTGCCGCCACCCAGCACCCACTCCCATAGCTCTCTCTGCCTCCCCTAGCATACAGTCAATCACCACTCCATATACCCTCCTGTGGCATACCCCCCCCCCCAAAATTGAATTCTCAATACTACTCTCCAGCTTTTTATCTTCTCCTCCCATCTAGCTCCAGTAGCACAGATACCCATTTGCATTCCCCCACCCTCAGCAATACTAGAGAAACAGAAATGTAAAATATTGGAGATGCACATTTCCCAAAGCTGACATAGTCCAATTGATAAAGAAAACAAAATATTTTTTCTACCTTTGTAGTCTGAGCCTTTTCTTTTTTTTCTACTCAATTTGATCTGTGTCTCTTCTGATTTTCTCTATTTATTTTTCCTTCTTTTCCAGGGTCTATTTGACATTTCTTCTCTCTGGATGGGCCTTTGGTTTGACCCAGTATAGCAATGTTTATGGTCTCATCACCTTGCTTGTTGTTTCCATTTCCAGATCATTTATAATATGCACATCCTATATAATAATTCTCACCTCCAACAGGATGTGCTTGGGACCGTGCCGGAAGTGGTCTACTAAGCAGGCAGGCACTGACCTCAGTGACAGACAATTTGGCAAAGCAAAACAATCTGAGTGCTGGCCATTAGGACACAGGGTTGATAGGAGAGTTTTAAAAGACTGAAGGAACTGTAAGTGTTAAATGGGGGGAGGGGGAGTTCTGAAGGACTGAAAGACATGAACATTTGGGAAAGGAAAACAATCTGAATGCTGGCCATTAGGACACAGGGTACATAGGAGAGTTTTAAAAGACTGAAGGAACCAAAAGTGTTCGGGGGGAGTTCTGAATGAATGAAAGAAATGAAAATTTACGAGAGGAACACAATCTGAATGCCGGGCATTTGTACACAGGGTAGATAGGACACTTTTTAAAAAAAATGAAGGACATGAAAGTATTACATCTTGGGAGAGGGGTGAGGAGAAAAGTGGTGGGGTATCCGGATACTGGGCGTTAGGGCCACAGGGGTACATAGACTTTTGAAAGCCTTAAGGAACCCAAAGTGTGGGAAGGAGGAGGAAAAGGAGGGGAGGGAACGGGGTGAGGGGCATTAGGAACAGGGGAGGGGGCCCTGTCACACACACTCATTCTCACACACACACTGTCACACAGACAGTCTCACTCTGTCACACACCCGCACATTCACGCTGGCTCTCTCAAACATACACACTCCCAGGAAAACCTTGCTGGCGCCCGTTTCATTTGTTCCAGAAATGGGCCTTTTTTACTAGTATTCTATAAACTACGCCTAACTTTAGGCATAGATTATAGCGTGTGCTTTTTTTTGTGCCAATTTGTAAGGCACCATCTGTGTAATTTTGCCCTAAGCGCAAAAATGTGTGGGCAAGGTTATACAGTAAGGGGGTTAGAGGCTGCAGTCTTCACTCATACACACACCACTGCTGTTTTTCTAAGCCTATCCCTTCCAAGCTATTGATCCTCTCGTCCTCACATAACTTCAGGTCTGCTGAGGAGCTGGATATTCAATGCTAATTCCCAAACATGGGAAAGAAATGCTGACCTCTATCAGCTGAATACTGATGCGTGAGGGGCCCTTTTACTAAGCCACGTAAACGTCTATGCACACCCAACTTACGCCCAGCTACCGCATGGCTCTTGTAATTTCATTTTTGGTGCGCATCTGATACATGACAGTAAGATTCATCTTTTGCCTATCCAAGTGGCATTTGACGCATGTAGGTCATTACTGCCTGGTTAACGCATGAGACCTTACCACTAAGTCAATGGCTGGCAGTAAGGTCTCAGACCCAAAATGGACACGTGGCAATTTTAAATTTGCCGCACGTCCATTTTTGGCAAAAATTTTAAAAAGGCATTTTTTTGTAGGTGCGCTGAAAAATGGATCTGCACATGCCCAAAACACGCGCTTACACTCCCGCAGGCCATTTTTCAGTGCACCTTAACAAAAGGACCCCTATTTTATTTTCTTACCTCATGGTATTGCCCCTAAAGCTGCTGCCTCTAGCAATAAGAAAGTCTTACCTCTCCAGCTATCTAAAAATCAATAGATCCCTATGTTTATGCTATAGAAAGAAAACTCATTGTAATCCTTAAGAAAAAAAGGGAAGAACATCAGGTTTTAGTCATTTTAATTTTTATCCCAGGGAAGAAGTCCGCCAAAAGGCTGCTATTTATAACTCCTCCATGTGCTGTGCCAAAGTTATATATTACTGTTTTTCAATATAATCTTTATTGTCACATCTATCACAAATTAAAATATCCAGAACAGAAACCTTTTCAGATTTGCTTTGCAACAAGAGAAAACCATCAGGTGTCATAACTTAAGTGAACATACTCATCAGATGTCATTTTCCTGAGAGCTCGGGTGCAATAATTATTACACCAATATTAAAAGACCAGAAACAACCCCAACATTTAATAGCAAAGGGCCACTAAAACAGACATAATTTAAAATTTAATTTTTTTTCCCTGTGCCTACGTCAAAAGAAATAAAAAGCATGTGGGAACTACTTTTTGTTTTGTGGATTGCAGTGGTATATCATACACTTGCCTTTTTTTTTAATGCCTAGTTGGGTATGATATACTAATCTCAACGTTGTTAAATGTTTCAGACATATCCATCTACTTGCTCCCATGATATAACTAAATTCTATTCTGTCTCACTATGTTTTCCAGCGTAAACTACATTAAACCAGAGTTTGCTTGGGATAATGTGTGATATAAATGTAAAAAAAAAAGTCCCTTATTTCTAATAATTTTTTTGCTATTGTTTTGAGTGAACCAGTGTGGCAGCAATTTCTGCCTTCTGGTTTCAGCCCATATAACAGGCTAAATAGTCTCAACCCTGTCTCCTGTTTTATCTAACCTCCTTTGTAAAAAGGGTGGAGGGAGTGTGGGTGCAGGGAAGAGAAAAAAAAGATTGGTAACGTACATGAAGGCGTGGAGAAGAGAAATGGGGAACTAGAACACATGGGATAGAAGGGGATGGAGAGAAGAGGGAGACATGCTGCTCATGGATAAGTGTGTCTTAATTTTGTATGTAGTGTTTGGGTCTATTGGTGCTGGGTCTCGGAACCAAAACCCAGCGCCTCAACCCCACAAATTCCCCAACTTATTGTAAACCCCCTGGTGGCAGAGCAAGGTATTAAATGATGGTACCAAATATGTCACATTGTTTCCCCGAAATGACACCACCAACCAGGGAGTTTAACAATAAAAAGAAAATATTTTTTTTTATTAGTGAATTATATTTAAATGCTAATGAAAATTTATCAACTTACAAATTTAACATATGTATTCCAATTACAGGTTAGAAACACAAATCAGTTTAATCTCTAGAAACATTGAGAGCATCCTCAGATAAGTATAAATATTAGTTACATAAATCATTTAAGTACATTCAATTCCACAAAACTCTTCAAAGTCTCCCCTCTCCTGTCCCTCAGACCCCTGGAGACCCCCAAGGATCCCAACATGTAAGTTTTCCTCTACTCTTTTTTTTCTTCTTTTAGGTATCTCTCACTTATTGTTCAGGTTTCCTTTACTATTTTCTCTTACGTGCACTTTTTAAAATAGTTTCAGTCACTTAGCTGCTCTCTTTGTTTTCTCTCTCTGGCTCTCTGGAACAGTGGGCGCCTTTTCTTTCAGGTGATGATCTCCAGCATCAACTTTCTTCCAGACTTTCCCTAGTAACATGTTCTCAGTAATAGAGCTCTCTCCCAACTGCCAGCCTGAGCTGTTTGTCAATCTCCTGAGAGTTCCATCAACATGCAGAACACTCAGCGCATGCACACAGACCACTCAGTTTCACTGCACTGCTCACTGTCTCCACACCAGAACCAGGTAATCTTTTAACATTTAACCCATAGGGTTACATTATTTTCTTAGATCCTCCGGCTTGATAAGTACCAAAAACACTATAAACAAGAGAAGCTTCTCACATTATCAACATTTTATTCTTACCCAAGAACATGAAAAATAAGAAATAATAAAATTAGGAGCAGCACATAAGAAACAGGGTATTGAGGAAACATAAAAAAGGGAGGAGCCATGGAGATGGTCGCATATTCCTTAATCTATTGAGATAGACTGAGGAAGATTTTCATGGACTCCCTTTGTCTTCCAGACCAGTTATATAGGCTGTAGTACAAAGAACTGGTTCTCAGGAACACATCATATGTCATGCAGGATATGCCATTTGTTTCTTACAATTGCCCACATAAAAATATATATTGCTGTTTCCTTAAAAGTTACATCTCCAGCACATCCTCCATAAAAGCAATCTGTATCTCACTTCAAAGGATTCAGGACTCAGTTCCCAAGACCCCCTCTGCAATAGCATTTTCCTATCAGGGCCTGAATTGCAGGATTTTCTCTCTCTCTCTGCTCTGCCAGGTACTCCGCCCCCTTGTCAGCTGGAACTTCATTCTGCATCCTAAAAGTCTCTCAAAGGCTAATAAACACACTCATGTAAACAGTCAATGGCATGGGCTCATTGTCTTTCAGTTGCCTGCCAGAGTGAGGTAGGGAGGAGGTGGGGGCCTTCTAGCTTAATATCATTGTAATTTACAGAAAAAAAAAGAAACCTTCGCTTCTTATTGTCTATAGACTACTTCTTAGATATTAGATATTTAGCAGTACTGAAACTGCTTGGTTCAGGCCTTCATAAGTAGAAAGTACACCTCCACCAACATCTCCCCCTCCTCCTGGAAAAAGAGAAGACTGTTCCTTCAGCCAAAGGAGACAAGAAAGGTGCAGAGTTCTTTGAGCCGTACTTACTACAAGAAAACAAAAGGGGCAAATAGTTGCTGGAGAGGAGGAGGAGAGAGAGAATGATACTAAAAAAATATATATACTACTACTACTATTTAACATTTCTAAAGCGCAATACAAATCTGTGTCCAGGAACCAGGAGGAGAAATTAAACACATGCAGAGGTAACCAATATGTCAGGGTCCGTAGTGGGAGTAGCAGTATAAGAACTTCGTGGGGCATAGTTATGTGAAGTATTTGCTGACATAAAAAGGATTTTAGGTGGAGTGCATAATATGTGTAAACAGGGGGAGATGTAACCAAGCAAACAAGATATGCTTTACTGTTGTAGTAATCCTAACAGTCCAATAAAAAGAGATCTGAAGGTACCACCTAAAATAGAGAACGCAGAGGTGAAAATATCCCACCCAGACATGTCTAATAAGCCCTTGTAAGTGTCTGCACCAACATGAGTAACAGCTAACATGTCTTGTACAGTATTAACTACAATCTCAGACTTAAAAGAGTACAACATGTGGAAGAATTAATCACGCCACATACGACTCCCCGTGTGCACAAGGAGCAGATCTACCATGAAGCGTGTGTCAGTAACATATCGAATGATATCATTAATTTGGTTTTGTAAAGTCAGAAGGTTCTTACTCTGACGGTGTGCATTGATTTCTACCACAGCCTGCAAGCACCTAATAGCTGCACCACATTTAGCAGTACATTCAGGGTCCAAATGGCAGCCAGGCTGTGGGAGAAATTACATCATGAACTTGTTTAGACAATGGGGAAGTAGTGTTTACATACTTAAGTTCAAGGGTAAGGGATACTTCCCTATCCTCAGAGGAAGGCATAGCTGAAGGAATGTATCTGCGCACTCTGGCAGGAACAGGAATTGGATTAATCTTGGTGTATGCAACAAATGGAAGGAGTTGGGCCAAATAGCAAGTACCTTTCCATTTCGGGGGTAAGGCCTGGTAAGCCCAAGAACCACAACCCCAATAGTGTCCCACTAAAGCTACTAATCCCTCCGGGAAGGGGAGATGGGGATCATAACCTAGCATGTGCATTAGCTGCATAGACAATGCAACAGATGCGCATTTATTCCAGAATCTACAGAATAAAGTGTAAGGACCATAGAAAGGCCAGGGGTTACCAGTACGGACATTGTGCATATTACAGGCTGCCAAGCAGGCAGCGAGGGGGTCTAGGTAACTGGAAAATAAGGTAGAGTGATTAAGAGAGGGCTGGGACTGCCACGTCCCATTAGGAAGAATGTGCATCAGACAGACAGAAGTATCAGTATTGCCCAGAGCAGGGCCCAAACCATTGTTGTTAAAGCAGAAAAGAGTGGGGGTAGTTGGATCAAACAAAAAAAAGAAGCAAAAGAGAACAAATTAAAGGAAGATCACAACTGAGCATGTTCATACACAGAACCACTATGACATGAGATAGAGTGTAAGTAGGGAAAACATCTGTAGAGAGAAAACAAGCTAAATTACCAGAGATGAACTAGGAGGCAGGGGGATGGCCAAGTTAGAGCTAGGCACTAAGGGTGAACAGCCCATGCAATCAGAGAGATGCGCAGAACTGGCCAGGCATGGGATCTACAGGTCATTTTTTTTTCCAAAAGTAGGGCAACAAAAAGGATAGCAAAAGGGAAAGATAAAGGTGAGAATACATGACAGGGGGTAGAGGATAATTTGCATTTTTTTTCTTTCACATTAGAGGTAATACAGTAATATACAGGCAAACATAACCGTCCCATAAAACAAAATGCAAGACCAGTGAGTGTCCAGAAATTTAAATGTAGCATGAGGGGCTATGCAAGGGAGGTCCACACAGAAATAAATAAAACACAGGGCAAAAGAGGCACAAAAAGGAATGTAGCTACCAGAAAATTAAACTTCAACTGATTCACAGAATAATGTAGCTTAAGAAATACAAAATCAGATCAAAATAGTACTGAGAAGAAAAAGGCAATGATAATTTGAATAAGTCCATTAAGTCCACAAAGAGCAAATAACGTTCTGCAGCAGTAGTGTATATAGAGTATTTGGTGTAAATGTCCAAAACGTAAGATCAGTCTGGTGCAGGCTGTGCATTGTGGAAGGGTGGTAGCAAGCATCAGAGTTTTGAGTCTGGACAGCAAAAGGTGTGGACTTGCAGACTTTCAGTGGACCCTTAAACCAAGGCCAGTCCATAGGCGGGGTCGGTGGTTACTCAGGTGGACCCAATCCACAAGTTGGTAGTAACAAATTGGCACCAATGGCAAGTCTGGCTCTGGTGGGTGTTATTGAGAAATAAAGAGACATCATCAGTATTCTGAGAGACAGATAGAGAAAAAGTGGAGCAAAGATATCATCCAGGTAAAAGTAATCTTTAAGGAAAAGTATACTTTGGAAAGAGACAAAATTCCGTACTGAACGTGGGGAAAACAAATTACACTCTGCCTGTAGTTAATGTACTAAAATGTTGATTAGTGATAGAACACAAGAAGGTAATGTGTTTAGTAGGGCATTCAGAAGAGAACACTTTTGTTAAATTTCACACACAACCAGTATGTATTCAGGAGAGAAACTATTTATACATACTGATTGTGCTACCCACAAAATAAAAAAAAAAAAATCAGAAATGGTCATTTATACTGAATGTATCTGATGGGTCCCACAAAAACACACACAAACAGACAAAAGACAGAGTTTGAAGAGGCCATATATATCAGATCTGTTTTGTCGGATTCAGTAGTGGACTTAATCTGCAAGTACACACAGTATTATACAAAATAAAAATTATGTATGGTATCCAAATGGATTACCAAAACAGTTTCGGTGAGCTCGTATGTGCACAAATGAACAAATGCATAGCATAGCCATTCCAGAAATAGAAAAGGCACAGGCATTACCTTTTAAATGCTCCTTAGAGAATCTTTTACCTCTGCAGCTGGTAAGAGAAGCTCTTTGGAGCGCATTCAAATAAAATTAAAAGACAGAAAATATTTCTTTATATTAAAATTATCTGGATGGCTTGTATGAATGAAACCCTGATTCCATAAAATCCTAAATTTGTAATTTGAATTCTGAAAGAGAAAAAAAAAAAAAGACACTCAGAAATTAATTCACAAGGTCACATATCTCCACTGTTCTGGTATTTCATTCTTAAGACACTCATTCACAGATTCCTTCATACTTTCTCTGAGCAAGCAGGGAAAACCACCATTTCTTCCAAAGTTGGTATATGAACAGCAGTATGCAAAAACCAGAAATAAAAACAAGCCGCGCAAGTCTGATGACTGAGCAACAAATTATTCAATTGGTTCCCCTTAGTTTTCCTAAAGTACCTCTATAGCTGCAGTCAGAAAGTTTTTTTTTAAATCATACAATACCAGATGCCTCTGCACACAAATAATAAATTTTAACAAGGTAAAGTTACCAGTAAACGGTACAAACCTGCCTGACAAAGAGGCAACAATAAATACAAATTGAGCTGAAATGCAGCATTAACTTTTCCAGTTCCAAGTTCTGTTGGTATTAACACTTTGTTTTAACATATAAGTGGCAGGGCTGCTTGCTATTTGCAGAAATCTACAGAACTTAATTTGTTTTTAGGAAAGCGCTTAGTGTCAAATTAATTATTTTATCCTGTTAGTCTAATTTTAAAACTAAAAAGCTCCCTATAAAATGGATGGAACCACATATCTTTCTATCAATCTTGTAAAAACAAACTTAATCACACTGGAATGTGGACCAATTAATTTCCTAATAGCTTAAACACATTCTGAGAGTGACACTTGAGAATTCTTAGCCAGCTTATCATGAAACAAAATTTTATCTAGAAACCGTATACACAAAGGACAAAGTGACATGGAATTGTATCAAATAAACAGTAGATTTGAACACATAGTGTTACAACTGGGAATACTATGGCACACTGTTTAACTCTTCAGGGGGGCAGAGCAAACCCTGTCCCTGTCACTAATAAAAGAAACCTTTGTATAGGTTTTATTAGCAGTGCCATTAGGTCACTTGCATTCAGTAAATTGTTTCAGTGTAGAAGAAAAAGGTAACGTAACCTTGTATCAGTATGGCTGAAAGAGGGGCAGAAAAACTATTATTTTATTATTATTATTTTTTTTAACTAAAGTTCTACCCTCCCCTACACTTGGCTTAGAGAGGATCCACTTTTCTGAGGGGATCCACAACTTCTTGGGCCTCCTGGCATATCAACCTAGTAGCAGGAACAGGGCTAGCATCCAAAGCTGGGCTGGGATTGGGACCCAAATGGGAATCAAAAGCTTCACTGTAACTGGAACCAGGAACTGGTCCGGGGTCAGGAGCTTGACTGGACCTGGAACCCAGCGCGGCCTCAGCATCCTGGCTGGCACTAGAACTCGGAGTGGACTCAGCATCATCTTGGCTGGAACTCGAACTCGGAGTGGACTCAGCATCATCTGGGCTGGAACTCAAACTCGGAGAGAACTCAGCATCTTGGCTGGAGCTGGAACTCAGCTCGGACTCCGTATCTCGGCTGGAGCTGGAACTGGAACTCTGAGTAAACTCAGCACCTCGGCTGGAGCTGGAACTTGGAGTAAACTCAGTGTCTGAGCTAGAACTGGAGCTTGGAGCAGACTCAGCATCTGGGCTGGAACTGGAACTCGGAGCGGGCTCAGCTGCGGGGATGGAACTGGAACTCAGAATAGATACAACCGCTGATGCTCTTCTGGTTGGACTGGAACGACCTTCTAAGCTGTCTCCTTTCGGCGTTGGCTTCAGGAGTAGTCTGCAGGGCAGGCTCCAAGAGAAGACTGCGGCAGTACTCAGAGAGCGTGATAGCAGGATCAATAGCAGAAACTGGGTTTCTCTGGACCCCAAGCCGCTGAACTCGCCTTCTCTCAGCTACAGCTTCAGGGGTATTTTCCAAGGTTGGATCAGAACAAAGTCTATCACGGTACTCTTGGAGCGTCATCTCATCATTAAGGGCAGAAACTGAAGAAACCTTTATAGGCTGTACGCTCAGCCTGGTATCAGGAGCAGTCCCGGGATTGGGACCCGGACTGGAATCAGGACTTGAACCAGGGCTGGGACCCGGACTGGCATCAAAGTCTGAAGTGGAACTGGAACTCTGAACAAGAGCTGGACCGGGACTGGGACCCGGACTGGAATCAGAGTCTTGATTGGAACAGGAACTCGGAACAGGAGCTGGACTGGGACCCGGACTGGAGTTTAGCTGAGGCTTGGCAGAACATACCCTTTGGACAGGGATCAGAGGCTTGGTCTGAAGCGCCACTCGAACAGGATTCAGAGGCTTGACTGGACAGGTCACTTGTACTAGAAACGGAGGCTCGACCTGGAACGCCACTTGCATAGGCCTCGGAGGCTCCGTCAGCAGCACCCCTCGGACTGGACTCAGGGGTTTCAATGGGCGTGCCACTTGAACGAGGACTGGAGGCTCGGCCAGAAGCGCCACTCGAGCAGGAATCAGAGGCTCAATCGAAAGCTTCCCTCGGACTGGACTCGGAGGCTTAACTGGAAGCATTACTTGAACTGGAATCGGAGGCTCAGTATGAAGCATCCCCTGGACTGGACTCAGGCGCCTAGGTGGCGGCACCGCTTGGACTGGAATCAGAGGCTTGGTCTGACGTCCCACTCGGCCTGACCTCAGAGACCTGGTCAGGACCGTCCCTCGGACTGAACTCCGAGGCTTAACTGGAGGCTTCACTCGAACGGGATTCAAAGGCTCCGCTTGAAACTCCCCTCGGACTGGACTCAGAGCCGGCAGACTGGAATACCGAATAGGAACTAACCCGCTTTGGTAACGCAGGCTGTTCTGCTGAGGAGACCTGCGCGGAGGAATTCCAAGGCGTTTTCTTTCGGCCTCAGCTTCGGGAGTATCCCGCAGAGCTGGCTCCTCAAGAAGTCTGAGGCGGTATTCAAAAAGCAGAGTAGAAGGATCAATATCAGAAACTGGGCTATGGCAGACCAGACGCCACCAGAGACGCTTTCTTTCGGCTGTTGCTTCAGGAGTATCCTTCAGGGCTGGATCAGACAAAAGTTCATCTCGGTACTCCTGAAGCGTCATAAAACAATTCAGAGAAAAAATTGGGTTGGCATAGGGAACCGACCAAATATCAGGACCTGCACCCGAGTTGTCCATAGGAAACAAGGTTGTGGGCAGCAAGTCCCGCTGGATGGATGATCTCGCCGGACTCATGGCCTTTGCATTCTGTCAGGCTTCTTCCCTGGAAGCACTGGGTTTGTGAGCCCTTGGACCACTACCGTGGAGCAGTAGTGGCAGGCAAGGTCACCTTCAAAGCAGAGATGAGGCAAAGCTGGACTGGAACCCCGGACTGGAGTTCTGCACTGGAATACACAGGACTGGAACACACCGGACGGGTGCGCACTGGACTGGAACCCACCGGACTGGTACACACTGGAGTGGAGCCCACTGGACTGGAACACATGGGACCGGAACCCACTGGACAGGAACACACGGGACCTAGGCTTCACCTACGCTTAGCCACCATTCCCCGAGGATTGAGCCCTCAGGTTCGGCCAGCCGGTAGGGTTTACAGGAAAACCGGAACTGGAACTAGCATGCAGGAACAACAGGAATCTGGATACAGAAGTGCCCCCAGGCACCTAGGCGAAAGCAAGGCAGACAGGCAGGGAATGTCCGGGTTCCGGCAATAGTCAGGTCTGGCCACAGGCAGAGAATATCCAGGTTCAGGCAGCAGGACTATGGCTGGAGCTCCAGTAGCAAGGAGTACTGGCAGCGGACAGGACTAGGGCTGAAGCTCCAGAAGCAAAGGAAAACACACACGGGAAAACCAGAAACCTAAACACAAGAAAACTAGTAAAGCTGTACACAAGCTAACAAGAAAGCTATGCCCAAGCTAACTAGTCACAAGCTAGAAACTCACACTAAGCAAAACACAGGAGAACTAGTAAAGCTGTATACAGGCCAACAAGAAAAGCTATGCCAAAGCTACTAGTAACAAGCTAGAAACTCACACTGAACTGGACAAGGTAGCAGTGCACAGAGCACTCTAACATACCAGGGACCTTAACCGATGCAAAGGCAAAGGCTGCAGTCTCTAAGTTATTAATAAAGCCCTTCAACACCTGAGGAGCAGCTGCAGCCATCAGTAAGCAACTACAGAGGCTGTCCAGGCACAAACAAGAGAGACAAGTCTGGCAGTCTGGAAGAACCAGACCAGACTAAAGTCTGGAACGGGTAGGAACAGCAAGACAAACTATGGCAGCCACTGGCTCTGGCCACCAGCGGGTGAGAGGAGCACAAACCAAGGAGCAGGCAGAGCGCACACAGAACATAGAGAGACTTAGAATACCTTGGTGCAGCACAGAGGAGCAAACAGAGCCAGGCTGGAGACACAGGTAGAGCTAACTCAGGCAGCACCCCTGAGGGTGGTCACGGACACAGACATGACAGTGGCTGCAGCCATGCCAGTTCGGGCAGCAGACAAATTAGCGCCAGCCCAATACATCAGATATACACCATCTCAGTAGGGTGTCACGTTTAATTCAGGAGCCAAACAGAGGGTGATTTGTATGGTGGAGATGCAGAAAGACCCCATGGAACCACCCAGATTCAAGATTAACAAGAAAATACCCCGTGGGCCCCCCTCACCCCCTGCACCAGTCATGCATTCACCCAGAAGAAAGATGACAGTGAAGGAGCAACAGGAGTGTAAGATTCCTCCCTATATTTCAAACTGGAAAAATGCAAAGGGATACACATTCCATTGGCTAAGCGTCTGGATGCAGATGGCAGAGGCCTTCAGACGGTGCACATCAATGAAAACTAATGATCAGCTTTGTAATCATGATATATTGATTACAATCATATACGCTCAACCTTATTGATTCCGTTGTATGATACCTAGAATTAATTGACTTCTCATGTTTCCAAGTCTCGCTCCGCCCTAGAGGGGTAGTTGTAGGATAGATAGGCCCCTTGGATTGGTTATGATAACAGGGGAATCCCAACACTGCATTTCATCCAGCATATAATTATATATCCACATGCTGACTCTTGCTATGGCCTCGTCCCTTATTGTGCCAGAGCACCCCTGTCACCTCAGATATATACATCCCCCCATAGGAAGAGCCCTCTGGAAAGGACGGCCACACCCACTAGTAGTCATGTGTGCCGGCCCTTTGGAGGTCCGGCAAGAGGGGGATATAGAGACATGCCCACCAGAATACAAAATCACCCATTGGACAAGAAATGGAAAAAGAGGTGGCGGAATAGCTATAATCTACAAATCCGAGTTCACCATTGTTATGACTTTAGGGGTCCCGAGCCCCCCAAGAAGGCTAGAGTGACCTCAATCTGATGTAGCAAAAGCATTTGTACTTACAGCCTTTCATCATTAAGTGAAGCCCACAAATCATCATTTGGAATGAGGAGTTTATTTACAAATCAGACTTTAATCAGATACATTCATCAGACCAATTCTGGATTCAGCTGACCGGAGCTCTGCGTCCTAGATGAGTTGGGGAGAACCTCCTACTTTCTATCTGATGACCTCCCCTTATATAGTATCTGGTCCTAATACAAGTCTATGGAGAGGGATTTTTTTTCTCTAATATTGCTTAATCTATGAGTCATGCCCTCCGGCCAGGTGCTCTTCCGTTTTAGTATTGCAACTTGTTGTGCAACTTCCCTTTTTGTAAACACTTCCTTAGATACGCACATCCAAACATCAAAACATGAACATCTCCCTAGATACGGACATCCAAACATCAAAACATGAACAAAACAACTTTTTTATGAAGATATCTAAATTTGGATATATTAGGTTCATATCATTTTGTGATCTGGGTTAGGATTTTAGCCATCAATTCCTTGATCTTGGCTTTTGCACTGCTTTTGAATGTAACACCAAATTCTAATGAGGCCTAGTCAGTGCCTTTTAGCAGTTTAAGCTGTTTAAGGTATGTAAATTGACCCACCACTATTCCAGTGGATGGATCCCAAGCGGGGACACATATTAACTTACAGGAAAAGCAAGTCCTTGCTCAGCCAGTCATAGATTTTTAAACCTAGCTGGTATTTTTACAGCCTGAGTCCTAAAATCTGGCCTTCCACCCTTCCGGTGGGCATCCAGTGAGGGCCTCTTGCTGTAGTATAATTATACATTCCCCACTTGTCACCCCCTCTGAGGAGGGGTGACACAAAGCTCGTCAAGCTCGTCATCATCCATTCCAGAAGGTGGCAAGCTATCAAACGAGAGGGGGAGTTTTGCTCTTATGGATTGCTAGCAGATATTATGCAAGACAGAAAACTTCATTCTTAGGTGGTATATTTTGGGGCATATGGAATTCCCTTTATATTACCCAACCCCTTGGGCTTAATCCTGATGTCATCTCTCTTGAGACTTACTCAAACCTGTAGTGAGAAAGGTTTTATGAATGGGACAAATCCATGAGTTCATCAGTTCATCTACAAAATCTCATGAAGTATAGGTATGTAGGTAATAGCAATCTTAGGTGGATCGTACTAATAAACACTTTCAGGTCTTTCTATGACTTCTATTGTATCTGTTGCATAGTACATGGGGAGATAATCTAATGTACCTATCTCATTGATCTTGGGAAGGAATAGTGGTTTTGATTAAGCATTGTTATGGGCTCAACAAATATATGGTTAGTACTCTGATTGCAGGCTGTTTTAGGTTGTAGGTATTCAGAATCCTTAAACAGGTCGGAATGCCTAGACCTTACTATTACTCATCATTAGCATCCAATCATGAGCACCAAAAAGTGGATAGCAAGTATGAGGTTGTCTTATACAGCAAAAATGGTCAATCCTAGGAAAATTTATACTAACAAAGGTCATGCATGGATCGTGACATATGCATAATGACCTGGAAGTATGGGAAGCATTTTATATATCCTTTACCCCACTTGGAGCTCAGCCAAACCTACAGAAAGACATGCAACTTAAGTAAGCCTATACCAGAGTTAAACAATTGCATAACTGGTTGATACTAACAGGGTTTACACCTACATTATGATATCATAGCCAGTATTAGGGTTTGATGTTACCCTTATATCTGAGCAATATCAACTTCAATTTAAATTACATAAACAGAAATAACGGGGAAACTCTTAGAAAAACAATTAGAACAATACAGGAAATATTAGGAAAATAAAATAAAACCTTTTAGACAGGATTACTGCTAAACTGAAAATAAAACAAAATATGAATCTATAATGTCCATAAACAACAACAGTAATTCTCAAATTAAGTATCAGTTCTAAAGTCTCTTTCATCGATCATGGTTGAGGCGGTGGAAGCGTTGAAGAATCTGGACGGAGATCTGGGTTTTCAGGCTGGCCTGCTGAAGGAAGTGGCTGGTCTTGAGATGGGTAGGCTGGTAACATCTGGTTCTACGGCTGAGTAAACCCGTATATCTTTCACATGGACCCAAAACTTGTGGTCCAGTAGTTTGCAAGGTGTAAAGATTATTGCCACAACCTTGGGGGATCTAACATCATTTGGGCCTGGATAGATCTTGAAGACGTATTTATGGTGTACAAACTTGGATCTTTCCATGTCTTTATTCTAGGCAGGCACCATCATAATTAGTCCATCAAGAATCAGAGGCTGGCAAAGGAATAAGCAAAATAACTGTATGCCTGAATGATACATTGCTATATCTTGGTGGGCATAATCAGCGTAAACTGAATAAGCAAAAATAATATATAGATGTCAAGAGACATGAAAGACAATGTAAACATGGAGAAAACAGTGCTAATTAAGTGCAAAAGCAAAAGCGAAACCATAAGGGTTCAATAATGAAAAGCCAATTTACATAAATAGCACTAGTATATATGAAATTATATCTCCTGATTGGTAGGGATCAGAGCTTCAACTTCAACCCTCTTAATACAAGGAATTGGGATCTGCATAATATATCCCCACTTCTGGCTTGCATAATGTGCGAGACCGATTGGTAATTTTTACGAACACATGATCAAATAACAATGGTGAAGTATATGGAATAAAAAAGGTACAAAAACTAACAATAAAAATTTAGAGATGATGGTAAATGTTCAAGTTATTGATGTATGGAGGGCAATGTGTTGCCATCTATCGCCAATAGATATGGAATCTTCACCTGCGATGACTAACATTCACCAAGGGTTGGGCCCTCAGCTGCAGGAGGCCAGCAGGACTTACGAGCTAGATGATTCAGAAAGAAGGGTAGCTTAGGAAATAGTCATAATCAGAGCAGAAGTCTAATGTGCAGGAATTTAAAACTCATAACTAGTCCAGGTGATGGAAGTATCTTCTGAAATCACGGTCGCTGTCTGTTGTAATAGAGAGCTCATACGCGAAGTGACATGTAGGTTTTGGAACAGAGGAGCTTGCAAAAATATTGAATATAGCAACAGAAATATTTAATATAGCAGAATATTGAAGTGCATAATCAAGAAGGTCTAAATTAATGACACATGGACAAAAGAAAATTCTCATTGGATAAGTTGGTGCTCCTTTTTCTTGCCAGAGGTCAGTTGCAGTAGAAGTACTAAACTGGAATAAAGGCGGTAGATCAGGAATTGGATTTGCAGTCTTTAGTCAACCTACAGTACTGATTAAATAGAGATGACATACAAGTAATGCCTAGTATTTAAATCTTAGCACAGGATCATTAGAAAGAAAAAATCAAAGAATGCATTGTTAGTTCCTTGGTGCACCAGTATGTGGAGCATAGTTTCAATATATAAAATCATAAGTTAAAAGTAGAAAACAATTTTTCTCTGTCGATTAGATGTTGCTGGCACAGGAAGTCAGCAGAGTCTGAGGAAACATTGTGGTCAGAGTGTGCTCTAGGAAAATGCAGACCTTAACATGATATTTTAAAAGATAGAGAAAAGCCAATATCAAAAAAGAAAGATGTAAAAACTATATATTTCTATGAGGCCTCCTCACGTGACCTTTACAAGGTTTAAATAGGCCAAATGAGAAGGACAACAACCTATAGTCCTCTGTAATAGCTCAGAGCCAATTTGGAAAATGAAAATTATATTAAAATGGAAACTGATCCTTTCTATGCTTTCACAATTTTGGGCCCCAAACTATGACAGCATATCAAGATTCACATTCAGAGGGATAGCTAAAAATAAGCTTATATATTCTCAGGAATAAATTTACAATTTAGAGTATATTTTAAATACAGAGGAGGAGCCAATTTATAAGTAGGAGACAAGCAGGAGCATTTCCAAAAAATCAAAGATAGAATAACAATTTTTATTAATGCAATAAAGCCATAAATTGACCAGTAGGATATGTTCATATGGACCAGTATGATAAATGGAACAGCTTGTAAACCTACATTGTAAATTAGAATTCTAAACAAAGAGTTGTAAGGATAACACAGAATCATAGAAAAACCCATCTAGTTATTAAAAATCTCAAACACGTAATGAATTCCTTTATCATATACTGAGTTCAAAGCATTTGTAAAGATGAACTTTAGAGAAAATAAGAACTACAAGGGTTAATTTCTGTCATTCGGTCTTAAGGAAATCATGAAATAACGGTGCTTCCTGTGTCTAATTTGAGGTTACTGCTCACTGCAAGCATTGGACATTATGGTGACTGAAAATAGGGCTATACATCAAACAAAAACTGTAAGTTGAAGTTTTTATATTAATACTTCATGCTAGTGTAATTGGTCTTCATAGAATTAATACTTCAGGAGAGGAAAAGGAGGAAAAGAAGGTTATTACTGTATCTGCTTCCAGAGGTACGGTTCTCAATTGTAGCTAGTCTTATCTGAACATAGCTCTGAAATAATAGCAACCTGAATTTCTCTAGTTCTGATTTACCAGTCAGTTATGTTATGCAAGGGTTAATCTCTATACAATAAAACTATAAATCTTTAAGAGGCAGGGAAGGAAGTTTGAAAGTAGTAGATAAGACGTGAAAAGAAAAATTAAAACAGTTAATTCATTATTACGGAACACATCCCCAATAGAGAGCCAGGAAGTGAACATCAGCACTAGTTATTTTAAACAACGTCACAAATAAACAGTGTTTTAGATGACATATAATATAGAATCTATCATTGGAAATATCTGGAATAATTATGCAATTTTCAAATAACACATACACGGACGCACACCTATAAAATCAAAACTAAAAAGTGCTTGCATTTCTAGTGAAAGCAATTTACCAGAAATCAAAAACAATCAGGTATTTAACATCATGTCACAAATCAAACAAACATTGTTTAAATGAAACAATATACTATCCTGGAAAAAAAACACTCCTTTGAGATTTACTACCACTGCAGTTGATAGGTAATCTCGCAGAGTAACCTTAAAGCACTAATTTAAAACTAAAGAAATGATTCCTTAATAATTAACTGGTTTAATATATGCCATCTATCACAGGACACACAGGAACATATAGACGTGAAATTAAAACTGTAACCTAATCCTGATATGTAGAAAACTTAAAGCTCAGAAGAGGAAGCAAGATATTTTTAAATGTAGTTCAAAAGCAATCATTGGAATTGTGCACAGTTAAGGAACACACAGCACACAGACAGAAAAGGAAAACCACACTCATACACAGACACAGTTATTGTCCCACATAAAGAGGTCCCTCTGTATTGAGGACAAAATCTTAATCCTAAATTTGGTAAAATAAAACATTTAAATTAGAGCTAATCCAACAGGCCATGAAAGTATACAAAGGCAAGCTTAATAGTAACACATACAATAAATGAAAATATACTCACGATTCATGCAATGTAATTTCCAGCGTAGAAAATCAATTGAGAAAGAGAACAGTTGGCAGGATCACTATGCCCTTCCGAACTCTCGGTGGCATAGGGAGGTCAACCGCAAATTAGAAAGGTTTGTTTCGGACGGAAAGTCCTTACCAGAGATCTGAATAGATGTCAGATCACCAGTATCTGGTGTTGGGTGCGGAGAGGAAGATATGATATAATGGGTAGTGAACAACATCACCCAATATGTATAATAACGGGACCTGGTAAGCAAGTGGTCTACAAATAAGCTCCAGACCTGTAATTTGCTATCAGTGGTTCAAAAGGCAGCTTCAGAGATAGCAAGGAGACCTAGAAATGATAATGTGCTAACAGTTTACAAAAACATGCGATGATTATCCTGATAGTAGAACATACAGAGACATAACACATTCATACTCACGCATCTGCTAATGTACTCCAACATAGGGACCCAAAATAAAAATTACTAATTAGCGGAAAGCTCAACGCTTTTGCCGCAGGTGACATTAACAGAGAAATAAAAACAGCAAACAGGGAGGTACCCAAAGAGTGGGTGAATAAGTGGATAAATACCTAGTGTCAGCTATTATATATTTATACTACTCTACCCCTAATTAATGAAAACTACTCTCCAGAGTGTGCTTCTAAAGGCATTAAGAAACCCGGTTTCCCAGCCAGCCAAGAACTATCCCGTATACATGGTAGAGCCCCCAAAAAGGGACATTGCAAACACTCCCGAAAAGGACTCACGAAACCAGCGAATAAGGTGTCATGAATCGAAGAGCAGCGGTCCAATGGGTTTCCGCTGATTATTGAACTTCCCGTGTACGATTGAACTTCTCGTATGCGACTAATCACCCCAAAGGACCTGTAGTTTGAGAACTTCTCGTGTACAACAACCCACTAAGTGGTTTGAGAACTTCTCGTGTACAACAACCCACTCAAAAATTTGTGGTTAGGAAACATCTCGTATATGACTAACCAGTCTAGAACGTTAAAAAGTTAGGAAAACTTCCCGTGTAAAACTAACCCTCCAAGAATATTGAATGCCCGAGTCAACCTGTATACAATCTCAACCAATGCCTTAGGCGTCCCTTTATTGTCACGGCGATCATCTATACAGGTAACCCCTATGAGGGCAATAATGCCGAATCCGCAGGCCACTCCGAAAATGGAATGGAAGTCTGCTCCTAGTAATTGCGATACCGTCATCCATTGAAGGATTTGTGGCCCTCAAATGGATGTAAGTCCCGGACATCGGTATCAAAGCCAATGGTTATAGCGTGACACTGGTAGAAAATAATAAAAAAGGAGGGAAAAGAAAGAATAAAAGTATGACATAATCCTAGGAAGAACCCCTGAAACCTACTTCAGAGGTAGCAAGAAAGAATAATAAAAAAAGAAATAAAACACATGTAAGCTCTTCGGGGAAGGTACAACCATAAAAAAGTCATTTGTTGGAACACATTAGCCAGAACCAAAAATGCCAAAGACATCACTTGTCATGCAGCAATGGAAAATAGAATTTTCCAGCCAACAATCCAGTGAAAGGAAACACCGATTTCAACAAAAGGCAAGAAAATGTAGATTAACAAAGGCATTATAACATGTGTAGTCCGGAGCTATACCCCTAGAATAAATGAAATAAAGTTAAATACATATTAAATGCTTTTGGGGCGGGTACCGGATAGGTTGGAAGTAGCATCTAAACAGGAAAATATAAGAGAAGCATATATTATAATAAATTGTGAAACAGGACACAGTGGTGCAAATATGACAAGTTAATACCCATAAATATGACAAATTAATACCCATACACTCAGAAAAGGAACATAGTAAATAAAATAAACCCGAATGCGATGGCAGGAAGCTTTTGTGGCTAAACAGGTGAAAGGGGAAAAAAACAAATTAAAACATGTGATTCTTACACCAAGAACTTCCAATGATACGGCATAAAACATACATACTAGTCAGTGACTGAAATGATATGTCTAAATGATGACAAACAGAACAGCTGCAGCATTAGAAGGAAAGAGAAGGTGGGTTGGGTTATAAAGAACCAACAGGAAATAACTGAAGAAGTGAAGCAACGCTGTATTCTCATGGCACGCAGCCATCATCTTCTCAACAGGAAAGGGAAAACATATTTTATATGCATATCTATTAAGGTAAAAACAAAGAAATGCTGCTATATAGTACATAATACTTCTACTATCATATAAGTTATACAAGGGGTTATCTAGCTCTTAATGTAACAATAATCTATTGTAATTTCATGTGACTTTCTGTGTTGGATCCTAGTTCATATCAAACTTGTTATAAATACTTACACAATTTAACTCTTTATAGAACCATATTATTTAAAAGTGATTGTCATTCTCAGGACGTGGAAATATTTATCAGGAAATATTATAACCTAGCTCATTATTACAAGTGTTTAAAATAAGCCAGTCCAGGCTGTATGCAGTCGGAGGACGAAAACCACAACGCAAGCGAGGAAGTGCAGTATTTCCTGTAGATAACGTTATAATATAGTCAGGCTCACCGATGATTAAAAAGTATTAAAAAGCATCCTGAAAAAAAAACTAACACGATAGTACGGTGCAGGGGCTGTAACTTATATTTCTTTTAAACGAGCACACCATTAAAATAGAGCACAAGAAACCAGAACTATATGAGTATCGGAGATCCAAAGCATATGAGAATCTTATCTAGAGGGTGAATAAGATCCTATCTAACGCAGCATAATACAAACAGTAAAATAGATAGTGCAAGCAATAGAAGCTGATGGGCGGGGACAGCATAGCCCCCTAGCTTATAACGGGAGCAGGATATAATCTATATAGCGTCTATACAGCAAACTGTAAAGGTATGTTTCCTAATTATGTCACAATAAAGCCCTATATCAAACTACAAATTCAGGGAAACCTAGGCAATTATATATGAAATTATGCACAGCTTGGGAGAAAGAAACATCTGCTGGCATTGTCAACAACAGGAAACTTTAATATAAAAGTGAATTCAGAACCGATTACACAAGCTAGAAATGACCAAAAGCAAATGTCAAATAGGAAAATAAATGACAAATCTTAAACATTATTAATTAAAAATATAACATTGTCCCAGAACAAATTGTAAATTAAAAGGGTGTGATAACAGCTACTAGGACAAGTACAAATTTAAAATTACAACTGAAAATAGTAGCCAAGAGACCTTTTGCAAGGAGAAAGTATAGGTGGAAGTGAGATAAATTTAAAAGTCCTACAGCCGAGGCTGTGGCAAATTTACTTAGAGAAGCAGTAACCACGGGAGCTTAACGCAGACAGCTGCCAAGATTTGTGCAGGACTTTTGGGACTTTTAGCAAACACAAAATACAAAAGTAGAAGGCTTAGAGCATAGTAACAGTTTCATATATAGTGAGTATGGCAGAAAGGTGCCGAAAGTGGCAGAGACGGGGTCTATGCAGCGAAAATTAAACCCGGAAGCATCTAAAGTGGCTGCGGGGAACAGAGACAGAATACAGACCGGGACTTCTCAAGTGGAGAGTTATAATATCATGAAAGTTTCAGACGGGGGGGTTTCCAAAGCAGGCAGGCATAGAAATAAGTGTGGTTTAAAGCTGTATGAGAGGAAGGGGGGGGGGGGGGGGGGGAAAGAAAGAGTTATCAGAGCGGAAGATGGTGACAATCTGTCAAAAGTAATGGCACAAAACATTTACAGCACACGAACGGACGGCAAGCTCTCGAGGCATGAGACGCACTTGCAAAATAGAGACACCAGTTAACAATACTTAGAACTGGCAACAGACCTGTCATAGGGAATATTTATAATCAAAGAAATAGCTAACAAAATGGTATGACAGAGAAATAACTGACAGAGAAGGAAACGTTACCTTACTGACAGATAGCCTATATATATAAGAGCAGGGAACATCAAGACGTTAAAAAGGTTTTCATGATAGATTCCAAAGCTAGAAACTAGCAGATACGAGAGGGAGAAAATGCAGAGAAGAGGAAGGAAGTGGGCACCACCCAAGGAGCCAGGCACTTACAGAAGAAAAGAGGGAGATAAGCAGCTACGCACTTAAATTGAGAGAGTCAGTGAGAGACTTAAAGAATCGGAAGAAATGGGACCGCAAATGTATGCAAAGATAAAGAAAAGAAATAAAGTGCGAAGAGAAACCACAGCCGTATAGGAAACCGGCATCCCCTTCATAGTCAAAAGTATTAGGCCAATAAGTAGCTAGGATGCTGAGCGCCGTTAACCGAAGCTTGCAGATAACATAGTGACAGTAAAAGGTAACTCAATCTAACACCCGATTGGGTCAGAATTAACAATCGTTAGACAGACTCACAAAAGGACAAGAACAGAAAAACAAATGTGCCAGCTCAGGGCAGAAGGAGAAAGCGATAAGAGAACAGAGGAAGAAGGCAGAAAAACAGAAGAGTACCAGAGGAAGGGGTTAGAAAAGGAGCGGACTGAATACCAGTTCCCAGTACCCCTCAAATGGGCACATTTCACCAGGGTATATGCCAGTCCAGTGAAATTAAAGAAGAAGAATAGGGTTAGTAGACATTCATAAGATACATAACGGTAACTACACAAAATAGGCAAGTGAAAGCAGAAGTGAAAAGGTGGGGGCTGTCAGTTTTGAGCTGTCAGTTTTGAAGAACAGAGAAACAGGCATAGTGTTTCAAGGAATTTTAGTGGTGCAGACCAGGGTAAAACCACCGGGTCAAAAATGACAATGACAAAACCAAGTACGAAGAAAGGAGCGGAGAAAGCATAGAGTGCACTGCAGGAGATGCGAAGGTTATAGAGTTCACTGACAGTAATAGAAAAGTATAACGGAAGAGCAAGTGGCGAAGAGATAACCACAGGAAAAAGTGAAATCATAGAGTAGGAGAAATAAGGGACATGAAGGAACAGAAAGTAGATTCTGGGTAAGACGGAACAGAACTGTGTCTGGATCAGACTCAACCCAAGATCTTCAGACATATAAGTACAGAGAAGACATAAGAGAGAGAAAGCACTGCATCCCACGAATACAGATGTATTGAGGGAAAGACAAAAAAGTTAAGAACAGAAGGGAGGCGGCGAAGGAACCGCACAAGGGAAAAGAACAGAGGAAGTCAGAAGGGCAAGTAGGGGAGTTCATAGGTAGAGACAATAGATGTGAGAATAAAGGAAAACCGAGAATAGAATTTAAACACCATCACAACCACTGGCGAATCCACTTCACCACAACTCGAAATCGCCTCGACAAGAATCACTCATCCGAACCTACAAGGACACCTCAGCGCAATCCTATTCTACAGACCACCAGGAAAATGGAAAGACTCCCAAATGCAACTCATGGACTTCATCTCGAACACGTGTCTCTGCCTCAAACATCCTCATAATAGGAGATATCAACCTACACCTCGAAGACGACACCTCAACAAGCACACAAGAATGCAAAGAATTCTTAAAACTCTGGGATTTACACGCACCTAACACTCAATCAACACACTTAAAAGGACACACACTAGGGGCGTGTCAAGATGGCGGACCAGGCTTGATGGCTCCCGGAGCGTGTCTGAGTCCTTTCACTATTTCTTAAGATTTTCTCGATATTTTTCTTAATATGCCTCATACAAAAAGAAAGGGCGTTGTAAAAGCTTACCGCCGACAGCTTTAAGAACAACGCAATTGCAGACAACGCTGGACCGGTATGCCACAAGTACACCGCGCTTAACCGGCTTGAGTCTACCCGCAGTGGGGGAAGGTGAAGGAGCATCAAACCCACAGGGAACGGAAACAACTCTGTCCTCGCCGGATGTGAATCCACCGCCATGTCCTGCCGTAGCCTGGTAGTCTCTGGAAGTTCAGGAGCTCTCGGAATGCGTTGCTCCAGACTCTTCGTTCGGTGGCGATTCTCCCAGAACGGCGAGAAGTAACAATGGAAGGGAAATTGTTTCCCCCATGGCGCCTACACTGGAATCTATTTGGACAGCCATATAAACTTTGACTTCTACAGTCACTCAGGCTGCACAGGAGACGTCTTTGATTGTGAGTAAATTGGATTTATTAACAACAGCTCTCGACACGCTGAAGCAAGAAGTTGTGTTAAATAAAACGCAGGTTCAACAAGATATAACTACCTTGACTGTTACAACGGACCTATTAATTAAGGATAAAATGATAATCCACAAGAAAATAGAGAACTTTGAGAACTACAATAGGCGTTTGAACCTTCGAATTCTTAATTTTCCTCGCTCATCAGAGATGAACGCCATGGAGTTATTTAAAAAATACTTGACTGAAAACCTATCTCACCTACTTTAATACCGCCTATAAATAAAATTTTTTACTTACCGATTTCTAAAAAGGGAGAAGATGGGAAAGCAGGTCTACAAGATTTATCAGCGTTCTTGGAAAGTTCTAATGATGGGATATTTGAAAGGCGGACTCTTCTTGTTTCATTAGTGTTTGAACAAGATTTAAATATGCTTAAAAAAACTTTACTTTAAAAATCTTGCTAAACCATTCTATGGTGAAAAACTCTGGATTTTTCCAGATGTTGTGAAGGTTACCCAGGAGAGACGACGAGCCTTCTTGGCACTGAGGGACGAAGTTAATGCTCTGGGTGGAAAATTTCTTTACCCTTGTAAATGTCAAATACGATATCTTGATAACAAATATGTTTTTCTCGAACCAGAACATTTGCGATCTTTTATAGATTTAAAAAAACTGAACAAATAGAACCAGTTTGAGTTTCAGATCATGTAATTCACGATATAATGTAAGCGGTGTAATCCAGGCCATACGCTTTAACTTACTTCAGATTTAACTCCTTTTTGTTTCCTTTCTCCCCCTCTCTATAAGTTAGTGGTCTAAGAAAGAAAATTTACTGTTTTTCTTTTTTTTCATAAGAAGAATTCTTAATTTTAATTTCTTTTCTGTTTTTCCTTAACAAGATGTAATGCTTGTGATTGATGTTAAAAATTCATAAATAAAGAAATAAAAAAAAAAAAAAAAAAGGACACACACTAGACATCATTACACACAAATTCGACCCAGACTCAACTCTCCTACTTACAGACACAAGATGGACACCCACACCATGGACAGACCACCATAAAGCATATGTCTCCCTCCACTGGCGAAAAATACACAGAAACGCAGTCAACAAACATGAACGAACAACATACACCACGAGAGGAAAAATAGACCCCACAATATTCTGGCAACAGGTATACCAAAATGAATGGTCAACAAATACAGACACCATTCAATTCCTCCAAGAATGGGATGACATATGTAAGACATCATTAGACACAATTGCCCCAATCCAAACCAGAACATCACAAAGGAAAATATCAAATCCATGGTTCACCGAGGAGCTGAAAAAACTCAAAACACAAGTCAGAAAGCTAGAACGCGCATGGAACAAAAAGAAAGATGAACACACACTGAATGCCTGGAAAGCACTTCGGAGGAAATACAAATACACCATAAAACAGACTAAAAGACTACACTACAAAACAATGATTGGACCAAACTACAGAGACACACACAAACTCTTCTACCTTGTAAACAAATTGTTAGACACCACACCAGTTACAAACAACAACAAAGATACACCAGGGGTCGACGACCTCGCGAAATACTTCAAGGAGAAAATTATACAATTACGACTTAAAATACCCACCAGCCCTATTGAATACGCCACACTCCTAAACTGTCTAGACCCAGAAAACGGAATATATCCAGCAGACAGGATATGGACCGAATTCGAATTACTGTCAGAGGACCTCATCTCTAAAACGCTCAAAAGATTCGCCAAATCCCAATTCAAACTAGATACCTGCCCAAACAACCTCATGAAATCAGCTCCTCAACAATTCATAATAGACCTAACGAACCACGTGAACTTCATGCTACAAAACGGACTTTTCCCAAAGGAAAAAGGAAAAATTTTACTCACCCCAATACCCAAAGACACAAAGAAAAATGCAAGCAAAATAACCAAAATAACCAAAATAACCGAAGGAATGGTAACCAAACTCACAAACTATCTCAACAAGTTGTCAATACTTCATGATGTCCAATCAGGATTCCGGTCAAATCACAGCACAGAAACAGTATTAATTACCCTACTGACCAAATTTAAACAAATGATCGCAACTGGCACCAATATACTCCTCAATTTGACATGTCGAGTGCCTTTGATATGGTTGACCACGGAATCCTATTACACATACTTGAATATTTTGGCATTGGAGGCAATGTCCTAAACTGGTTCAAGGGGTTCTTAACCTTACGCTCATATCAGGTCACATCAAATTCAATTACGTCTGCTGCATGGACACCTGAGTGTGGAGTACCGCAGGGATCCCCCCCTCTCGCCAACTATTTTCAACCTAATGATGATCCCCTTGGCAAAACTTCTATCAAACCATAACCTTAACCCTTACATATATGCCGATGATGTAACGATTTATATTCCTTTCAAACAAGACATTAATGAAATCTCCAACAAAATCAACCAAAGTCTACACATCATGAACACCTGGGCAGATGCATTCCGATTGAAACTGAACGCAGAAAAAACTCAAATGCCTCATACTTACCTCCCAATACAACACGAATAAATTTACCGCTATTAACACACCTAAACTAAATCTGCCAATCTCAGAAACTTTAAAAATCCTTGGAGTCACTATTGACCGCCACCTAACACTTGAGACTCACACGAACAACACAACCAAAAAGATGTTCTACTCCATGTGGAAACTGAAAATAATAAGACCATTCTTTCCAAGATCTGTCTTCCGCAGCCTAGTGCAATCACTCGTACTCAGTCATCTGGATTACTGCAACTCACTATACGCAGGCTGCAAAGAGCAAATACTAAGGAAACTTTAAACAGCCCAGAATACAGCAGCCAGACTCATCTTTGGAAAACCAAAATACAAAAGTGCAAAACCCTTACGTGAGAAACTACACTAGCTCCCACTCAAGGAACGCATCACCTTTAAAGTATGCACCTTGGTTCACAAAATCATTCACAGTGAAGCCCCTGCATACATGTCTGATTTAATAGACCTGCCACCCAGAAACGCTAAAAGATCTTCCCGAACTTTCCTCAATCTCCACTTCCCTAAGAGCAAAGGCATAAAATACAAAGTACTGCATGCATCAACCTTCTCTTATATGAGCACGCGATTCTGGAACACACTACCACGCAACCTAAAAACGATCTACGAATTAACCGACTTCCGCAAACTATTGAAAACTCATCTCTTTGAGAAAATTTATTGCAAGGATCAAAACACATGAAGTCCATACACACTAACAGAAATGCACCAATACACTCTCTTCTGAATTCTCTTCCCTCGTATTTTCACCACACTTAAAACTCTACCCACAGATAAAATTGTTATACCCTAATGTTCTCTTGCTATTGTTCTATCGCTCTATCATTTCCCCATTGTTACACTCCATTGTTCTACTCCCCAAATGATGTTTTGACTTTGACTTCCCATAACTCTTCACAATGTAACCCATAATTGTACTGTAACAAATTGTATTTTCTTCATTCACAATGTATTGTAAGCCACACTGAGCCCGCAAATAGGTGGGAAAATGTGGGATACAAATGCAATAAATAAATGCTAGCCCTTGCTCTCAGTAAGATACAGGCAAATGGCTCAGGCTAAGAGCTAGGCCTTTAAAAATCAGAGATCATCTTTGACACAGTTACATTTCACTGTGGCAAGTGCTGAAATGAGGTAATTGAGAGCTGGCAAGGGAGGGGGCATTTGCTCTTGTCCACAATCCTGAGACTGGCACCTGCAAGAAGTCATGAGCAAGAAGTTTTGATTAAAATGAAAGATAGTAGAGGGTCAGATGCAAGTAGAGGGAGGGGGGAGCTGAAGAGAGCAAAATGACCTGTGAAGTCATTTCACAAGATGCGCTCTGAACTTATCTTGTTTATACTTAGGGCTTGAGAACATGTGGAATCATTCTGATCAACTGATAAGAGCCAAAGGGCTCTGGTGAGAGAGCTAGGGTCCATTGGAATCAATGGGGTTAAAATAGTATAAAAGGGGAGTCTGAAGGATATTAGATCAGAAGGCTTCGGAGGACTCCAGAAGGCTGTAGACGTGTCGTGAAGTGCTGTTCCATCATGTAAATGCCTGATCTTCCTGTACTATCTTTGGGTGAGATATCAATGCTAATAAACTATATTACTATATCTACTGACTACTGGGTTTCTCTCTAATTGGGGAGCCTTCTGCTGCTCTGTGTAAAACTGTCATGAGCAGATACAAGGTTGGGGTAATTAAGTATTTAGAGGGGATAGGCAATTCTGTCCAGGGTAGTAAAAGGGCCACGGCTCCGCTGCCCAAATGGAGATGGCAGACCTAATAAATTAACATTTTTTGGTAGCCGAGGCTCTTTATATTGCTGACAGGAAGGCTCAGGAAGCAGTGGAAATGCGTGCTCAGGTGGAAAGAAAAATGGCTCAAAAGGGAAAAGAGAAAAAAAGAGGAGAAGCTGCGCGAGTTGGCTCAGATCGCTAGGGACAGAAGACCTGGAATCAAAGCTCATGTAGAGAAAGAGGATGGCAAAGTGCGGGAGCGAGATGAAATCCGCCATGATCGTCGGAAAGAGAGACAGCATGATAGCAATCTTTCTAGAGCTGTCCCTGATAAAAGGTCAAGGCTACAGCGAAATGAAGAACGAGATGTCAGTGAACTTGGTGTGTCCAGTTGATTTACCTCTCTTCCAGCCATAAGAGGTTCAGCCTACTCCACGGATTAACATATCTACGGTCCATTTTAGTTTCTTTTAACTTTTCCCTACTATCTACTTTCCCTGTATCTTATATTCTATCTAATTTGACTGTAACCATATCACCTCTGATTTGGCAATAGCCATTCAGTGCATTGTAAGCCAGTTTGAGCCCACAAACTGTGGGAAAAATGTGGGATATAAATGTGCAAAAATTCTCAATCTGGATTTTCTGCATTTTTTAGTACAGCTATGTTCTTTGTTGGATTATGTTAGAATCATTTTTAGTGCATTGTTGGTCCAATTTGACTTATCCCCTGCATTCAATTCAGTAAACCATGATCTTCTTTACAATATTGAGGAAATGGGAATTATGGGCAATGCTTTGAGATGGTTCAAATGTTTTTTTGACCAAGAGATCATATAGGGTTAAATTACATTCTAATCTTTCCCCTCAGTGGTATAATTTGTGTGGTGTCCCTCAAAATTCTCCCCTTTCCATGGTGTTTAATGTTTTTCTCTATTCATTGGGTTCTTTGTTGGACAGACACAAATTTCTTCACTATGTTTATGCAAATGATGTCTCTGTATTGATTCCATTACAATCGATAGTTAATATTGATTTAACCAGAATTCAACTTTGCATTGATCTGTTGGATAAATGTATACACATAAATAGTACTGGTAACCTACATTTATGTTATTCAACAACAAACCTGAACTCATCCCCATCATTATAAATCATTCTGAATATAAGATCTCTCCAGCTATTAAGATATTAGGTATTCAGGTGGATAGCACTATTTTTATGGAATTACAGGTTAATTCTTTAGTAAAGAAATACTTTTTCTTAATGAGAAAGTTGCATAACATTCGTAACTACTTTGAAACTTACAATTTGAGCGTCTAGCACATGCCTTAGAGTTGTCATACTTGGATTACTGCAAATCCGTATATATAGGTTACACAAAAGGGATCCTGAAAAGTTTACAGACTGTGCAAAACACGGCAGTAAGATTAATCTTTGGCCTTTCCAAATACAATAGTGTTACTCATTATTATACTGCACTTCAATGGTTACAAATTGAAGCAAGAATTATATTTAAACTGGCCTGTTTTCTTTTTAAATCCCTCCAAGGTTTGATCCCCAGTTATTTTCTCTGTCATTTTCATTTTACAACCTCTCTTAGATCTAGGCATTGTGACACTGATAATTTTACTTTTCCACCTGTTAAGGAAAAAAGAAGGCTGTTAGCTTTTGAGAAAACCCTGGCTGTTCTGGCTGCTAGATTATGGAAAGATATTGCAGGAATATTCTCTATATCACCCTCCTCTCTTTTATTTAGAAAGAAAGTTAAAGCTTTTCTTTTTAAGGAATATATAACTTTCATATTTTGACATAATGTTTTACTTAATTTAGTGTAATTCCCAGATGACTGTTCTGGCCTCTTGTTGATTGTTACTTGCTTAGAACTGCAGGGTAGTAGTGGGATATAAGCCATGATGTTAATATTAATTTGTCCATCTCAGGGCTGCCAAGAGACACAGCCAGGCCTGAGGCAGGCCTGGACCACTGCGCATGCATGCACCCCCCGCCCCCCGGGGCCGCCTTGGCCCATTCCTGTGTGCCAGAAGTCAGGATCCTGATCATTGCATTAATGCGATATTGCATTAATGTAATTGTCAGGCTTCTCACAGAAACACTGGAGCGTGGAGCGGCAGTGGCAGGCAAGATCACCTCCAAACCAGAGACAAGGCAAAACAGGACTGGAACCGCGGACTGGAGTACTGAACTGGAACGCACCGGACTGGTACAATCTGGACCGGATCTAGGCTTCACCTACACTTAGCCGCTGTTCCCGGGGATTGAGCCCCCGGGTGCAGGCAGCCGGTAGGGCTTGGAGGAAAACTGGTCCTGGAACTAGCAAGCAGGAACACCAGGAATCAGGATGCAGAAGTGCCCACAGGCACCTAGACAAAAGCAAGGCAGACAGGGGTGCAGGGCTATGGCTGGAGCTCCAGTAGCTGAGAAATACAGGCAGGGAGCAGGGCTATGGCTGGAGCTCCAGTAGCTGAGAAATACAGGCAGAGAACTGGACTAGGGCTGAAGCTCCAGTAGCAAGAAATACAGGCAGGGAGCAGACTATGGCTGGAGCTCCAGTAGCTGAGAAATACAGGCAGCGAACAGGACTAGGGCTGAAGCTCCAGTAGCTAGAAATACAGGCAGAGAGCAGGGCTATGGCTGAAGTTCCAGTAGCTAGAAATACAGGCAGAGAGCAGGGCTATGGCTGGAGCTCCAGTAGCTGAGAAATACTGGCAGGGAGCAGGCTCTGGCTTGAGCTCCAGTAGCTGAGAAATATAGGTAGAAAGCAGAGCAATACTGAAAGCTGCCAAGCAGCCACTAAGAAAGAAACCCAAGACAGGAATACAGACCCGTGACAAGACTAGGAAAAGCAAGAGAACCAAAACTAGCTACACACAGACTAACTAGAATAAACTATACACAAGCTAACAAGAATAAGCTATACACAAGTTAACTAGACACAAGCAAGAAATTCAGACTAGAACTGGACTAGGCTGAAGTGCACAGAGCACTCTAACATACCAGGGACCTTAGACGATGCAAAGGCAAACACAGAAGTCTCTAGGTAATTAATAAAGCCCATCAACACCTGAGGCTCAGCTGCAGCAATTCCTAAGCAGCTACGGGTGCTGTCCAGGCACAAACAAGAGAGACAAGTCTGGCAGACTGGAAGAACTGGACTGGGCTGAGCTAAAGTCTGGAACGGGTAGGGACAGCAAGACAGTCTATGGCAGCCACCGGTTCTGGCCACCAGAGGGCAAGAGGAGCACAAACCAAGAAGCAGGCAGAAAGCATACGGAAGCATAGAGAGACTCAGCATACCCAGGGGCAGCACAGAGAAGCAATCAGAGCCATGCTGGAAGCAGCCAGCACACAGAGACAGAACTAACCCAGAAAGGACAGACAGAAGCCAGCTCAGAAGCTGACCCCCAGAAATAAGGTAAGTCTGAGAGGGGTCATGACCACAGACGTGACAGTAATCATCCGGGTCCTGGGCAGCACACGAGCAGGAGAGGACATACCCAGAAGCAGGCAGGAAGAAGCTTACTGAGGCCTGGCTCAGGGAATTTTGCACCCCCTGCCCCACTCCTCTCGGCGGCCCTGGTCCATCTCACCAGGGAGAACTAGTAAACACCACAAAGAGTCAGTCCCATTGTTCTACATTCCACTGAAAAGTGTAATTCCACACTTCTTTTCAGAAGTATTGAATAACTGAACAGTCCCACCAAAGATATTCATAGTTGTCAGTAGGCACCCTCTGCTGACCCAAATATCTGAGCTGTATGGGCCGGCAATTTATGAATCAAGTTAAATTGTAATTGTCTATAATTTGTTAAGAACAGTGATGAATATAAGCATTATCAATTCCCTATACATTCTCCCCCAACTCAATACCCAAACACTGTTCTGATGAGATTTGTGCTTCTTTTCGCCCTTAATGTAGTGTAAATATAGGATAAGATACCTTTTCTGGAACCACTTTTAAATATTGCTATTTCTAATTGTTGCAGATCTGTGTAGGTTCTTCTTAGCCTCAGATCCTAACAATAAGTCCTGAAGTTGAAAAAATTGATAAAAGAGATCTTAATATGTACCCACTCCTGCCAATGAGCATGGGACAGAAGGGATCCCTGATAGAACTGATCTACACAATGTTACCAATTAATTTCCTCTAGGCATATTCTAAGTACATGAAAATAGGAAGTGGAACCAGAATGGAAATGGCTTAATTTACTGAAAGGTGATAATGGGCCTCCAACCTTTAATATATTCTTAATAGGGCTGCACTTTAATTGCAGTTAACTCTGTGATTAATGCATTAAATCATTAATTGTGATTTTAAAAAAACTAATCACATTGCAGTGTCTCCTGTCTCCTCCAAACATCTCTTCTGCTCTCTTCCACTCCCAATCAGTCTTCGGTGCAATCCAACATCTCCCCCCCTCCCTCGTTTGCAATTCAACATCACCCCCCCTCACCCACACCAGTCTACCTTAAAGGTAGTCTTCTGTTGATCCTCACCAGCAGCAGAGTTGCATATAAGCTGTCTGCTGCCTGGTTCGAAGCTTTCCCTCTGACCTGTTCCAACCAGGCAGAAACATAATGATAACTTACTATAAACTTTGATACTCACTTTATCTATCTTTTTTGCTTATGCATGTATTCAAATATGTTAATGTGTTATAAAATGTGCTCAGACCTAACCATTCAAACCATTATATCCCCAAGGGGAATATGTGGTAGTATCACAGATGGAACCATCATTGCACATTTAATGTCCCCCCTCCAAAATATGTATGTACATACACCAAAGTCAACTCGAGAATATTCACCACACATGTACCGTATTTTTCGGACTATAAGACGCACTTTTTTCCCCAAAAAAATTGGGAGGAAAATGGGGGGTGCGTCTTATAGTCCGAAGGTAGCGATTCCGGATCGCCCTCCCCCCCCCCCGAGTTCGGGATCGCCCTCCCCTACTCACGTCAGCGATGTTCCCTGGTGGTCTAGTGACGTCGGGGCAGGAAAGAGCCCCCTCTTTCCTGCCCAGCGCGCTGCTCTCCGTCCTCCTGTATGCTGCCTGACGGTCTCGGCGAGATTCAAAATGGCCGCCGAGACTCTCGGCGGCCATTTTGAATCTCACCGAGACCGTCAGGCAGCATACAGGAGGACGGAGGAGGGCGGAGAGCAGCGCACTGGGCAGGAAAGAGGGGGCTCTTTCCTGCCCCGACGTCACTAGACCACCAGGGAACATCGCTGACGTGAGTAGGGGAGGGCGATCCCGAACTCGGACAAGACGCACCGGAGCACCTAGGTTTTAGAAGAGGGAAAAAGGAAAAAATTTTTTTTCCTATTTCCCTCCTCTAAAACCTAGGTGCGTCTTATGGTCCGGTGCGTCTTATAGTCCGAAAAATACGGTATATATAGCCAAATCCTGTATAGTAAATTGCATATATATTGCGCTAAGCTGAATGTAAAGCTACATGTGCTGCATCTAAATATAGCTAAATACACAGAACTACTTTGCAGTATTGTACATTTCTAAATAAACACGTGGTGTTAAATAAAATATTAAGGAGATATGCAATGATAGGTAATAACCAAATAAACTCCCCACATATACTGCTTTACCCCGACTACATGCAATATAATTGCTTATCTAACAAAGTAAATATAATCACTTCCCTTGAGGATATTGTGCTCGTGTTTGTGCTTCAATAAAATCCAGTCATATATCATTCATCCACTTCATTCTTGCCATATCAGCTGCATATTTGAATAAATGCATAAGCAAAAAAGATAGATAAAGTGAGTATCCAAGTTTATAGTAAGTTATAGGTTGATTAACTTGGTTTTTCTGTATTGTTCTTCCTGTTATATATAGTGAGAAACATCATTTTTTTTGTTGTTGCAAATGATGTCAGAGGAGGCGGGACGGGCCAGAGGGAAAGCTTCGGAGTAAGCCACAGGCAGCATATGTGCAATTCTGCCACTCCCAGGACCAGCAGACCACCTTTAATGTAGGCCAGTGGGGGTATTGGAAGGGTGGGCAGATGCTGAACCCTGGGTGGGGGGAGGTGTGAGCTGAAGACCTGCAAACAGAACTGAAAGGGTCACTGCTGGCAGCTATGATCAAGGCAGTGAGCTTCAGTGAGCTTCAGAAGCCAAGAGAAGAGCTTGGTGCTGCTGCCCACCAAGCTTGTGTCTGCTGCCCACCGGGGTGGAGGAGAGGGAGGGAGAGGTACTGGACAATGGAAGGAAGGAAAGAGAGAAAGAGAAAGAAAGAGAGAGAGAGAGAGAGAGAGAGAGAGAGAATATAATGGACCCCAGGAAAGAAAGAGATAAATCTGGGGGAACAGGAGAGGGAGTGAAGGTTGAGAAAGGGAGAGATGTTGGATATGGGGTTGGGAAGGAGGAAAATTATCAGTCCTTTAGGGAAGAGAAAGAGGATGGGATTTGATATACCGCCTTTCTGTGGTTACAATCAAAGTGGTCAACATATTATGTACAGGTACTTATTTTGTACCCAGGGCAACAGAAGGTTAAGTGACTTGCTCAAAGTCACAAGAAACTGCAGCAGGAAATAAATAAATAAATGGAACACCTCTAATTGTGTGATTAATCACGATTAAAAACTTTAATCAAGCTGCATTCCTAATTCTTAACTGCTGGGCATATTTTCTGCAGCAGACCCAGAAATATATGACCATGAGAGGTGAGGAAGTTTCACTCTGCACCCTCAGTGGGGTTTCAAAGATGGAAAATGGCTTCAGAACGTTTTCTAAATGCACCCAATGTACTTCAGGGGCCTCAAACTAAAACTCTTGGAGAGCTTTTAAAATGGCAGCATTATAATATTGTTGCAAATTATGGAAGGCATTACCAACCCAAGATTTGGGAGACGAAAGCCTCTGGAGCTGGATACTTGCCTTTTTCCCTTTCCATAAAAAATGTTGAAACATCAATTTCCAGATCCTAAATTGAGATTTAGGAATCTGTATTGGTTGGCGTGTAAACAAAAACAGAAAATTTAGGCAAAATCATCATCTGCATAGCAGCAGCTCTCCTCTACTTTGTTAAAAACAGGATTCTAGGTGTCCAAGGTCTTTTTAACCTGTTCTGTGAGTTTCCCATAATTTACCGCAAATAACAGGTCTAATTTATCTATAATGATAATTCCCAAGTACCTAACACCTTTCTCTGCTATTTGAAAGGGAACCATTAGTCATTCTATAGGAGAAAGATTGAAACATAAGGCCTCTGTTTTATCAGTGTTCACTATGAAGCCAGAAACAGCCCCAAAAGTACTAAATTTGTTAATTGTTCTGCAGTTTGGGGAGAAATTCTACTGGGTATTTCATAAAGACCAAAGTATCATCAGCACAAAGGAGGACCTTATGATCTTCCTCTGTAACTGATGAACCTGCGTTCTACTCGGGCTAATGTGGGATATAAATGTCATAAATAAATAAATATAGGCAGTATAAGGGGATTGGCTCTGATCAATGAATATGCATGATCTTGATTTGCATACACTGCCTCTATTATATGCAGATCTCTTTCATGCATACTCCATTTTGGATATCCTGAAATTCTGACTGGCAAGGGATACCAGCGACATAACATAACCAAAGACTGTAACTGGACATAACTTAATCCTTCCTCTCCCTCTCTAAGTTCCCCTCAATGGTCTTTACCATACATGTACCTCAATATCACCTTGTTCATACCGGAATTGGCTAACGCCGTTTACGGTACTATGTAAGTCACATTGAGCCTGCAAAAAGGTGGGAAAATGTGGGATACAAATGTAACAAATAAATAAATAAATCTTTTGTGCAAAGCAATCCACTGTCAGAGTAAAAAGGAGTGGTCACATGGGACACCCCTGCCTTGTGCTTGTACCCAACTTAAATTTCTCTGAATTCACTCCATTAAGAACACAGAACATAGAAGATGACGGCAGAAAAAGACCTGCACGGTCCATCCAGTCTGCCCAAGAAGATAAATTCATATGTGCTACTTTTTTATTTGTACTGTCCTCTTCAGGGCACAGACCGTATAAGTCTGGCCAGCCCTATCCCCGCCTCCCAACCACCAACCCTGCCTCCCACGACCAGCTCTGGCATAGACTGAATAAGTCTGCCCAGCACTATCCTCGCCTCCCAACTACTAGTCCCGCCTCCCACCACCAGCTCTGGCACAGACCGTATAAGTCTGCCCAGCACTATCCCCGCCGCCCAACCACCAGCCCCGGCACAGACCGTATAAGTCTGCCCAGCACTAGCCCCGCCTCCCAACCACCAGCTCTGCCACCCATTCTAGGCTAAGCTCCTGAGGATCCCTTCCTTCTGCACAGGATTCCTTTATGTTTATCCCACGCAAGTTTGAATTCCGTTACCGTTTTCATCTCCACCACCTCCCACGGGAGGGCATTCCAAGTTAGTTGCTGTCGAGACTTGGAAGGAGGAGGAAGTGCTGTCAGAGGGTCTGCAGGCTTCCAGGGGGAAGGGAGTGAGGCCTAGCTCCTTCCCCAGAAATGAGGAAGGTCCCTGGGGAGCGGTCCTCAGGAAAGCCCCAGGCCAGGGGGTCTCCTGGGGCCAGGGACCAGAAGGCCAGGAGAAGTAGTTCCCTCTCTGGCAGGGCTCCAGAGAGGAGGGAAAGGAGCCCTGTGGATCGAAGAGTGCAGGCTTCCACGGGAGGAACCCAGACCGATACCCCCCTCACAGTGGCACGCCATCTAGCAGGTGAGGGGGGGAGAGAGCTGGGGGAGGCCCCAGAGAACAGCAGATCGGAGAAGGAGAGGGAGGAGAGAGCAGAGGTAATGGAGATCTGCCGGGAGGCCCTACTGGTGTCAGAGGAGGAGGACAGTGACTCCTCAGAGGAGGAAGATTTCACGGACTATTGTCAGGATCCAGAAGACCCGACCAGTGGCCTGATTAAAAGGGTGAGAAAGATAAAAAGCACAGAAAAAGAGGTGGTGGAGTTGGGGAAATGTGTTAAAATGGCAAAAGCCCTGTGCAAACTAGCCCCAGTGGAGCACCGCAAGACTTATACAAAGGAGGTAACCCGTTTACTCAAGCTTCTTCAAAAGAAAGAACATTTGCTGGGGGCATTGAAAAAGGGCTCTGGGAACCCTCTGAGAGAAGTTTACATCAACCGAGAAAGAATGGCCTCGGAGAGGGGGGGGGAAGGCCCTGACAACCTTCAAACAAACAGTCACAACAGCAAACAGAGAAGGAGAGTAGGAGCTCAGACCTTGGACCCCAGAACACCCAGGGGCCAGAGGAGCTTCCTGGGCCCAGTACCCAAAAGACATTACAGTATATGCAGTACCTTGCTAGTCAGTCTGGGTCCCTTCTGGCAGCTTCTGGAGCAAGCAGGACTGGAGGTGGGGCTGAAGAGGCATCCTCGTTAAGGGAACCTGAGGTTGGAAAAACTGAACAGGAAAAAAGTTTTAAAACCCAGACTTTTCATCTTGTAGAAACAGGGGATGGAAGTTCAGGAGAGAGACTCTTTTCTACACCAGTGATGGTGGAAGCAGAAATGAAAAACTTACCTGAGCAAGAAGCAAGAGGTCAGCAGAGGCAGTTGCAGCCATTGGTTTTGTGCCCATTGCCTGCAGCAGGAGTTGAGAGCAGGAGACAAACACTGACTCCAATGCATTTGGAGAGGCCCCGCCCACACAGCACTGAGGGGCTGGAGGTCACGGCCAGGCAGGCTGCAGCACTGCCAAAGACTGAGAATGGTGAGGTTTTAGCAGAGGAAAACCTGGTGAAAGAGACTGGGTTCTCGATGAAGAAGGCACAGGAGGATCAGAAGTGTTTGCAACAAACCGGCCTGGCAGCAGAGCAAGAGGCTCCAGCCAATCGGGCTGTGGGAGCAGGAAAGACTGCAGAACAGCTACAATGGCAGGCAGGGGAAATAGCTGCAGCGCCAGAGGATTCCCCATGTGTGAGAGGGCAGGCACTTCTGGAATGTGGGAAGCCCCGCCCGCTTGGCGAAACAGCGGAGCTGGAGGATCCGACGGAGCAGAACGCTGGGGGAAAAAGGGACCCGGTCCAGAGAGTAGGGTTTTGGGCGGGAGGGAGGGGTGCTTGCCTTGCCATGCGTACCAGAAGTAGGGTTACCATATGGCTCCAGAAAAAGGAGGACGGATTGAGCCAGCCGGGTTTTACTTCCATTGAAGCAATGGAAGTAAAACCAGGCTGGCTCAATTACTTCCATTGAAAGCAATTGCTTTCCATTGAAAGCAATGGAAGTAAAACCCGGCTGGCTCAATCCGTCCTCCTTTTTCTGGAGCCATATGGTAACCCTAACCAGAAGTAAACTTAACTGGTGGTACTAGGGATTCTGATTCCGGCCAGGCAGCGGGGTGGTTGGCTCTGGGGGGAGGGGTTGGTTCAAAGGGAGGGGGAGGGGGGCAGGGGCACTGGGAGGGGACCAGTTATATAGGGGAACCTGCTCTCAAAGTTCTTACGGACCAAATCGATGGGGAGACAGGCAGGGTTTCTGTTGCAGGAGGCACTGAACTGATGGACACTGTGACTGCAGGGGATACGAGTGCTCGGGGGTGGGGGGTGCAGGGGACCAAGGTTTGCTGGTTGAAGGGGTACAAGGCATGTTGGGGGGAGGGATAGGGAGGGAGTCTGAGAAAGGGGGAAGGCAAGAGGAGGATATGGTGCATCAGGAGCGGGGGAGTCCCCGCGCTGGAGAAAGGGGGGGGATGGTGGGGGGGGGTCCGTCCTTTGCGGCGGTGGTGGGTGGAGGAGGCGGGCGCAGGGGAACTAGGGGGGTAGGGGAGGCCAGGTTCCCAAAAGGAGGAATGTGGTACAATTGAGATGGGTGGGGGAGGGGGGATGCCAAGCAGGGATGCGGTCCTGAGATTGGTCCTGGGTCTAGGATTCCTCCCAGAGGACCTCTATGCCTGTATTCATCCGGTGAATATACCGGAATACGATATTAGCTTTCTAACCCAGCAAGGCATGGAGGTCTTCTGGGAGAGATACGAAGGGGTATGGGAGAGAGGGGACTGGAAGAACTACCGGGCTGTACCGATCAGCAGACCCGACCTGGTGCAGGTAACCCTGCTGGTTCGAAATGAGTCTCTATCAGGGGCGGACCTGGCCTTCTGGCTACAACGGTACGCAGAATTGCGTACCCCCTTGTCCAAACTCCCGGAGCCCAGTAGGGTGTGGGCGGGAGGTTGGGGTGCGCAGGTTAGGCTGAGGCAGGCAGGGCATGTCACCCAGCACATTCCCTCCATGGCGTTCATCGGCAGGGATCGGATTCTCTGCTTTTATAAGGGGCAGCCACGGCAGTGTCACAAGTGCGGGTCGTTTAGACATTTTAGTATGTCATGCCCAGTAGTGCAGTGTGGAAAGTGCGGATCTAAGGAGCATCCCATGGAGTCCTGTATGTCTATTCGGTGCAACTTGTGTGGGGGTCTGGGGCATGCATTTCGAGCCTGCCCTTGGGCCTCCCATAATGGGGGAGAGGAGGAGATAGGTAGGGATGGTTCAGGTCAGGGGGAGGGGAAGCAGGCCATGATCAGGTTCCCTGGGCGGGGGGAAAGGGTCCGAGGAAGGACAGGGACCGGCAGAGGGGGGGGGGGCTTGGGGGAGGGTCGGAAGCGGCAGGAAGGGGAGGATGAGGGCTGGACGCGGGTGTCAAAGAAACAGCGGAGAGGAAAGGGGGGAGGGGGGTGGGAATGGGGACAGAAGTAGAGAATAGATTCAGGGGTTTGGAAGAGGAGGGAGGAGTTGAGGAACTGGCTGGTGAGGAGGTAGAGGATGGGGGTAGCCGGCAGGACGGGTTGGGAGGTAGGGGAGGAGTGAGGGGAACAGCGGGTAAGAGGAAGGAGAAAAAGGGGGGGAGGGTTTTGAGGGACAGAGAGGGGGGAAGGGTAGGGGGGAGCTGGGTGGATCGGGGGAGGCGACAGCTGATGCAGGGAGGGCGGGAGAGGAAAGGAAGGTAGGAAAGGATGTAGTAATGCAGGCCCGTGAGGAGAGGGAGGAAGGGTCGGAGGCGGGATTGATGGGAAGGGTGGAAGAAGAGGAGGTAGTAGGGGTGGAAGAGGGGGAGAGAAGGGGGGCAGGTCGGTTGATGATCCCCAGGGGAGGGAGGGAGGTGGGTGAAGACAAAAAGAAGATAGGGAGGAAGAAAGCAAGGGTGGGGGGAGGGATGTTTAAGCAAGGGGTCCGGGATTGGGCGGAGGAGGAAGAAGGGGGTGGAGGGGAAGGGACCACGGATGATGGTGTGGAGAGGAGGGAAAGCAGCCAGGAAGGCGGGGGTGTGGTAGCGAGGACTGATGGCGGGACTGCTATTGGTGTTCGCCACACTTAATGTGGCTAGTGTCGCCTCCCAGAGGGCAAGAAGCTTGGCATTTGATGGCCTCTCTGCTGTGGCGGCGGACTGTTTCCTCCTCCAGGAGACCCGGTTGCAGACGATGGAGGACATCCGGCGGGCAAAGAGGGCCTGGAGATGGGGACCCTCTATCTGGGGTCTGGCCGGGGAGAGGTATGGGGGGATAGGCATCCTCTTTAAGACCAATAAAGTAGAGATTCAGAGGGTGGTGGAGCTGGGTATTGGTAGGTGTTTGGTGTTGGACGTAATATTGCGGGGGGTGGCCTTGCGGGTGATTAATGTGTATGGACCGCAAAGCAAACAGGGAAGGTCTGCATTGTTCAACAAAATTAAGCCTTACCTATACACTTCAAGGCAGTTGGTGTGGGGAGGAGACTTCAACACTATCTTACGGAAAGAGGATAGTGGGGGGCGGGAATTATGAAAGGAGCAGGGCTGGTGGATGTACATATCGCACTTGGTGGTGGGAATCAGGGTTTCACCTTTTCACGGGGCACCTGTAGGAGCAGAATTGACCGGTTGATAGTTCGGGAAGGGGCATGTAGGCAGGCACCTAGGGTGGTGGAAGTAGATTTCTCTGACCACAGGATGGTGATGATAGAGTTGGGGGGAGGGGGGCGTGCAAGCTAGGGAAAGGGTTGTGGAGATTGAATCTCAAATGGTTGAAGGAGGGGGTGTTGCACCAGGAGTACCTGGAATTCCTAGCAGACCAGGTGTCCATTCAGGGTGTCTTCCCTTCCCTCAGGGACTGGTGGGAAGTACTGAAACACCGCACCAGAGGGTTTTTTCTCCGTCAGGCAAGGCGGCAGGGAAGGGAGGCCACCCGGCTGGGGATCGCCCTGAGAAAGCGACGGGATAATTTAATTTCCCGGGGGGGGGGGGGGGGGGGGGGAGGATATTGAGGTACTGCAGCAGGAGGTTGAACGAGTACAGTACAATCGGTACTCTTCCCTCATCTACGAGCGGGACTTTGAGAAGCTGCTTGGTCCAGACCCGTATGACTGCTGCAAGGAACAAAGGGACAGGAGGGTGGTGGTGGGGTTTCGGGATGAGGGGGGGGGGTGCTCCAAGAGTCCAGGGAAGGTATTTTGCGGGTGGTGGGGACGCATTTAGGGCGGGTTTTCTCGGACCTACAGTTGGGGACAGATACATTGAGGGGACCCCGGGAGTGGGTAACTGGGGGCCCCATCTTCAGGTCTTAATGCAGCCGTGGACGCTGGGTGAGGTGGAGGAGGCCATTGGGGCCTTGCGGCGCAGAACAGCGCCGTGGCCGGACGGACTTCCAGCGGAGTTTTACCAACGGTTCAGGGACCAGCTGGCGCCGCTCTTGCTGGAACTCTGGGAGGAGGCGCGAACAGGGGGATCCTTGCCGGAGTCTATGGGAGGATCAGCATTGGTCCTCCTTAGCAAAGGCAAGGATCCTCAAGACGTGGCGAACTGGCGACCAATAGCACTATTGAACAGCGACCGGAAGATCTTCGCCCACATGCTTCATGCTCGCATGAGGAAGGTCTCCGGTGAAGTGCTGGCAGTCCCGCAGAGGTGTGGGGTCCCAGGAAGGGGGGTGCTGGAGGCAGTAGCCTGGGTGAGGGAGGGCTTGGAACATAGCCGGGTGGGAGATGGTAGGTTGGTCATGGCCTTGGACCAGGACAAGGCTTTCAACCGAGTGCAGTGGGGGTTCTTGTGGAAGGTCCTGGATCACTATGGCTTCCCGGGGGAGTGGATCGCACAACTGCAACTGTTGTATGCTGGGGCACGATTTTTTCCCCTGGTGAATGGATGGAGGGGGGCGGAGGTGGGGGTCACAGCAGGGGTGCCCATTGAGCCCCCTGCTGTACGCTTTCGCCATAGATCCCCTGGTGCGGAGGCTGGGAAGGGGGGGAGGGAGGGCTCAGAGGGGCAGAGGTTGGCAAAGAGAACGTATTGAGAGTCATCACTTATGCAGACGATGTCACCGTTTGGTTGGCAGACCAGAGGGAGGGGAGGATGCTGCGGGAGACCCTTGAAGAATATTCCAAGGCATCGGGGTCACGGGTAAACCTGGGTAAGTGTGGGTGGGTGGGTCCAGAGGAACGGCGATTTAACCTAGGGGGCGGGTTTCCTGCAGAGATTGAAAGAATGCGTGTTTTGGGAGTGTATTTTGGGGGGGGGGGGATTAGGGGGCGGGAGAGTTGGGAGCAAAAGATATCGGAGGCAAGGGAAAAGGTGGATCGTTGGAAGGGGTGGCGGATGTCCATGGCAGACAGGGTCCGGTTGTTGCAGACCCAGATAGTCCCCATGTTTCTCTTATTGAGTTACATCTGCCTTTTGCCGGAATGCTGTTTCACTTCATTGTACAGCGTGTTTTTTCAACTTTTGTGGGGCAACAGGATGAACCCAGTAAAACGCAATATTACTTACCGTTCGCGGGAGGAAGGGGGGGGTGGGGATGGTAAACCCTGTCTTGCTATTCTCCTCCCTGTTCATCCAGTTTAACCTTGGGCGGGGGGGAGGGCCGGAGGCCCCAGGGTGGGCAGAAAGTGTTGTACAGTGGTGGGAGGGATTTTGGGGCCCTTGGTGGGGGGGGGGGGGGGGGGGGGGGGGGGGGGGGGGGAAGGTGGGGAGGTTGCGGGTTTCCCGGAGGGGGTAGGCTACTACAAATCCTTAGTAAAGCTGGTCCGGTTGTGGGACATTTCATGGGAGGAAATAAGGGCGGGGCAGAGGGAGAGCTGGGTGGAGCGGGTTCGCTCCCAGCATTTCTCATCTCCTCTGACTCTTAGGGATGCTCCAGGGCCCGTGCTGAGACAGGGCCTGCGCTTTATTTCAACTAGACTCCCCCCGAACAAGTACAGGGACATTGCCTGGCCCTTCACGGTAAATTGTATGTATGTATGTATGAGGAAGGTCATCTTTGACTCTTCTCTCTCCTTCTCTGCTCATATCCAGCAGATTGCCAAGACCTATCGTTTCTTTCTTTACAACATCCGCCCCTTTCTTTCTGAGCACTCTACCAAAACCCTCATCCACACCCTTGTCACCTCTCGTTTAGACTACTGCAATCTGCTTCTTGCTGGCCTCCCACTTAGTCACCTCTCCCCCCTCCAGTCGGTTCAAAACTCTGCTGCCCGTCTCGTCTTCCGCCAGGGTTGCTTTACTCATACTACCCCTCTCCTCAAGACCCTTCACTGGCTCCCTATCCATTTTCGCATCCTGTTCAAACTTCTTCTACTAACCTATAAATGTACTCACTCTGCTGCTCCCCAGTATCTCTCCACACTCGTCCTTACCTACACCCCTTCCCGTGCACTCCGCTCCATGGATAAATCCTTCTTATCTGTTCCCTTCTCCACTACTGCCAACTCCAGACTTCGCGCCTTCTGTCTCGCTGCACCCTATGCCTGGAATAAACTTCCTGAGCCCCTACGTCTTGCCCCATCCTTGGCCACCTTTAAATCTAGACTGAAAGCCCACCTCTTTAACATTGCTTTTGACTCGTAACCACTCACCTCCACCTACCCTCCTCTCTTCCTTCCCGTTCACATTAATTGATTTGATTACTTTATTTATTTTTTGTCTATTAGATTGTAATCTCTTTGAGCAGGGACTGTCTTTCTTCTAAGTTTGTGCAGCGCTGCGTATGCCTTGTAGCGCTATAGAAATGCTAAATAGTAGTAGTAGTAGTATGTCAGGGCAAATATGTACCGAAGCATGCAGGACCGAAACTGGCTGACGGGGGAGTGTGCTGGTCAGCTGGAGACGATGGACCACTTCCTTATGGAGTGTCCATTCTCCAGAGCAGTTTGTGGAAGAGTGGCCGCCTTGTTGGCCATCCCCAGCTTCACGTCCTACACCTATGCAGACTGGGTGTACAGGAGACAGCAGGGGACGGGGCGGCTGGAGCCAGGTACCACCTTCCTCATATCAGTTATTATCAGGTACTGCCTGTGGGTGGCCCGATGCGGGGTGTCTATGCACCATGAGTGCAGGTCTGCTGAGCAGGTTTCCTGGGACGTTGTCCGAGCCGTCCAGGAATTGGCACGCTGGGAAACGGTGGAGGGGGTGGTACATAATTTTGGGGTTTGGTGGAAGCATGTACGCTTGAAGTTGATTTGAATGTATGTTGTGGGGGGGATTTGTGGGGGACGGGTTTTGTAGGTTTTGTATAAAAATGTAGTGGGGCTGGTTTTACAACGGCATGATGCAATGTCTTGAATATTGTTTTTTTCCGTTTTATTTAATAAAGGAATTCTCCAAGCATCCACCACCCTCTCCGTGAAAAAATACTTCCTGACATTCTTCTTGAGTCTGCCCCCCCTTCAATCTCATTTCATGCCCTCTCGTTCTACCACCTTCCCATCTCCGGAAAAGGTTTGTTTGCGGATTAATACCTTTCAAATATTTGAACGTCTGTATCATATCACCCCTGTTTCTCCTTTCCTCCCGGGTATACATGTTCAGGTCCGCAGGTCTCTCCTCATATGTCTTTAATGCAAATCCCATACCATCCTCGTAGCTTTTCTTTGCACCGTTTCAATTCTTTTTACATCCTTAGCAAGATACGGCCTCCAAAACTGAACACAATACTCCAGGTGGGGCCTCACCAACGACTTGTACAGGGGCATCAACACCTCTTTTCTGCTGGTCACACCTCTCTCTATACAGCCTAGTAACCTCCTAGCTACGGCCACCGCCTTGTCACACTATTTCATCGCCTTCAGATCCTCAGATACTATCACCCCAAGATCCCTCTCTCCATCCGTACCTAGCAGACTCTCACCGCCTAACACAAATGCCTCTCTTGGATTTCTACTCCCTAAGTGCATCACTTTGCATTTCTTCGCATTGAATTAACTACTATAGAACTATTGAGATTTGCGTATAAGGCTAGCACCCATGTTCCATAGTTCCCATCAAGTCCCATTTGGTCTAAAATCTCAAATAGGTATTCCCACTCAACCTGGTTGAATGCCTTTTCTGCATCCAAGGCAACAAAGAGGCTTTTAGTTTTCTCCGTAGGCAGTTGATTAGGTTGAGCACCCTCTGCACATTATCCCTAGTTGCCTGCCCTTCACAGAGCCCATTTGGTCCCAATAAATGAGCTTAGGTAAAGTGTCAACCAACTCTTTGGCCAGAATTTTCATGAAGTTTTTCATATTGGTGTTTAAAAGAGCAATAGCTCTAAAAATAAGGGTGGACTAGGGGTACCCAATTTGGGACTATATCACAGAGCTGCCCAGGCGAAAGCTGCAATTGAGTGGTTTCATGAATCGGATCATAAGCTATGGATTAAGATGGAGCAGTACATGATACGAAGTCCTCTTCGGTTGGGGCAGCTCCTTTGGTTGGCACCCAGATATCGATATTTAGCTCAACCTTTAAATCCAATTATTCAATACACTTTTTCTTGCTGGGACAGGTTGGAGAGGACGAAGGGATTTTATGAAACACGCCTTACACCCATAGCTTATAATGCGGCATTCCCTCCTGGATGTCAAGTGTCCCCTTTTGTTAACTGGCGGAAAAAAAGATTGATATGGTGGGGGCAATTGATAAAAGATGGGAGTTTTATTACATTTCGAGAATTGGCTAATGAATATGACTTGCCTCAGCAAGATCAATATGCACATAATCAGATCATTCACTATTTTCAAACAATAGGTCTGAAATGCAAATTAAGAGGGGAGATTACACTCTTGGAGCAGCTATGTGTAGAAACTGAAAAGTCCAAGGGACTAATCTCTAAATTATATAGGTACCTGAGAGACTCCATGAAGATAAGCTGTAAACATCGGGACAAGTGGGAAAGTGAATTGGGAGTGAAATATACCCTTGAAGAATGGCAGCAGATGGAGCGAGCCTCAGTGTGTAGTTCACCAGCAATTAATATTCAAGAAAATTGTACAAAAGTAATATACCGTTGGTATCTCACCCCATCACGTTTGTGTCATATGTATCCTGGGACATCGAAATTATGTTGGAGAGGCTGTGGGCAGCTTGGTACAATGGGACACATTTGGTGGGCATGTAGAAAAGTGCAAGCATTCTGGAAATCGGTGCGAGATAGGATACATAGGTGGGTGGGGGGTTCCATACCGTGGGATCCTGCAGTGTTTTTATTTAATAAACCAATTATGGGACTTACCACTCAGGGAGGCCAATTGGCAAAACAATGTTTTAATGCTGCACGACTGATGATAGCTCGGATGTGGAGGCAGGAAAGCTGTCCCTCAATAGGGAGATGGTATAATTTAGTATGGTATATAAGTAATATGGAAAAATTAAAGGCCGAGGAGAATAAAACCTTAACAAAATGGAAACAGATTTGGGCACCTGTAACCAAATCTCCATTGTAGATATGGATTTTGGAATCTTCTTTAGGAATGAGACAAAGACGAGAAGAAGGAATGGGGAGGGTGGGGGGGTGTTCCTAGATACATATAAAAAAGTTTAAATGTTACAAGAAATGTTATTGCTTTTTATGCACATTGCATTGGGAGTCTTTATATAATATGTAAAGTAATGTGAGAGGAACCTGTATGATAAGCATTTGTACGGTTTTAAGTTGTACCTTGTGATTTCTCTCAATAAAGCCTCTTGTTAAAAAAAAAAAAAAAAAACAGCAATAGCTCTATAATTGAAGCAAGTTGATGGGTCCTTGCCAGGTTTGGGCAAAACAACCATATTGGCCTTATACATTTGAGTGCGGCCTTGAGTCATCCCCTAGAATATTGTTAAGTCCCAGTCAGAGGGCTCGCCATTTTGTTCTGTAGGATCTTGTAATAGTCACAAAGGAACCCAGCTGCCCGTTTACCTCCCTAGGCATAATTGGGGACATTTAACTTGAACCTATCTGCTTCTAAAAATCTTGGGAAAGGCTACCTCTCTCACATAGGTGGAGATGGTGTCTGTAGTGCAAAGCAGCTCCAAAGAGTACAGGCTTCAATAAAAGGCCCCAAACTTGCTGCTCTCTCTTGGTGAGAGAATTTACTTTGGGTACTAACAATTTTATTAACGCACCTAGCATTCTGTTGGGACTGTAGTTGCCAGGACAATAATTTACTAATTTTGTTCCCACATACGAGGTAATCTCACTTTGTACATCTAAGAAGGTATTAATTTATGAGTATCAGTTAAATCTAGTTTTAGGTGTAACATTTGGATATAAAGCCCAGGTATGGGATCCACTTCGTGCAACCTTTGCTATTTGCTTAAGGAGTTGCTGTCTATACGTCATGTGTAATCCAATTAGGTTGGGGATTACTAGAAGGGTTACTACTACTACTATTTAGCATTTCTATAGCGCTACAAGGCGTACGCAGCGCTGCACAAACATAGAAGAAAGACAGTCCCTGCTCAAAGAGCTTACAATCTAATAGAAAAAAAATAAAGTAAGCAAATCAAATCAATTAATGTGTACAGGAAAGAGGAAAGGAGGGTAGGTGGAGGCGAGTGGTTACGAGTCAAAAGCAATGTTAAAGAGGTGGGCTTTCAGTCTAGATTTAAAGGTGGCCAAGGATGGGGCAAGACGTAGGGGCTCAGGAAGTTTATTCCAGGCGTAGGGTGCAGCGAGACAGAAGGCGCGAATTCTGGAGTTGGCAGTAGTGGAGAAGGGAACAGATAAGAAGGATTTATCCATGGAGCGGAGTGCACGGGAAGGGATGTAGGGAAGGACGAGTGTGGAGAAGTCACTGTAAAGAGTCACTGAGGGGAGTGACTGGGAGGTCCCAGGGTAGGAGGAAGCCCAGGGGGAGTGTACAGAATAAAATACAGAAAGATAGTGCCCATGTTCTGTGGAGTGACAGTTCTGGCGGGAGTTGGGAGTTAATGAAAGTAGTTGCATGTGAAAGCACATGGTTTTTGGTTGCCTGCAGGATTATGCTGCATGCACTGTCAGTAAAGGGGAAGACCACTGGCTGTAAAAGGACAGTTGTGGCTCAGCAAAGTGGCAACTGTAGTAAAGGAGAGCTCTACAGGTGTGGGTAGGGAGAGACTCAGCCTGGGAGTGTGGGATTGGAGCCACGGAGTGCCCATCCCATCAGCAGGGTGGTGCCCTGCAAAGGGTCACCCTGAAGAGAGGTCAGACCACAGGGAGTCTAAATCTGGATATTTGTGAGGAGCCCAGCCTTTGGGACATTATTCTCTGGAATAAGCATGGACAGGAGTCTAAATAATGTATATAATCCTGCTGGATAATATTTGAAAATATCCCTAAGGAGGACAGTGGTAAAAGTATTCCCCCAGGGAACAAAGGAAGTCTGGAATTAAATTATTTGGGAGCTAATTAAATGACTGGTTGGAGATAAATTCAAGTTGCTACCTGCTTGTTGCAAACAGTTCAATAAAAGTTGAGGCGTTGTTTAAGCCTCGGGAGTGCAGTGTGGTTCCTGGACTGCAGAGCTGAGTGGAACAGAGTGCAGAAGTGTCTCCCAAACCACTGGATCGCTATTCCGGACCATCTACCCACTCCCAGCTCAACTGGAGACTGATTAAAGGCCTGAGAACAGTCTAAATGAGCGGTGCATGTTGTTTAAATGCCCCCTCTTGTAGACCTCCTTCTGACTCTTTCCCACGGGGGGCTAAAGGTACTTATTTCATATAACAGGTTCTGTATAGTTTCTCTGACCTCCATTGTCACCCAATCACAAGGGGGTGACATTAGGAGCCGTAATTGAAAACTAATTCCCATAACTACTGCTTTCTGTCTTTCTGGAGCTAGGTATACTCTGGGCCATTTATGTTCCCATATAAGACCTATTAAAAATCTGTCTAAGTTTCTCCAAAGACTGAGGGTCACTTGTATGTGATCTGCCTTGTAGGCTAAATAAATGTAAGGTAAAGAGAAGATAGAATCAATAAAAATAGAGGCAGAGATAGGTTTAGATAGATAAGTACATTTTATTTCTTACCCAAAGACAAATCTTCAAGTTGGTACAAATACAGACATCAAACAGATTCTGAGTTCATCTGCACAGCGCCCTGCCGTCTGAGAGAAGTGTTGGGGAGGACTCCGACACTAAGGCAAAATCTCCCCTCTTTTATACACAAACCTCTCCATAGAAGTAAATGATGAGATACCTTGCTCTCAATTTCTGAGATGATACTTTCCCACGCGGTCTTATCAGCATGTTTTGGGAACAAGTTCTTTTTCTCATCTCACGGTCGAGATGCCAGTTTCACATCTCCCTGTCGCAATACTTTTCACACCATCTTATGAACTCTGTATGACCTCTGTATTATTTTATACAAAAACTATAAGCTCCATTTTATTCATCTGATCCATCATTCTTTCATTACAAGTGCTGTATTTGATTTAAAAATTGTACCAATTTGTGGCAGGACTCATTGTTCAGACCTGCTTTTTGCAGATTCTCAAATATTAAATCATTTACTTGTTGTTTGGCCTAGTCAGTACTTTTTCAGTTGTTTTAGGCTGCATAGCTTTGGCCATCACTATTCCAGTGGTAGCCTTAAAGCCAGGCCATATATTAACAATGTTTATGTGCCCAGGAACAGAGCTACAACCAGGTGAAACCTGGGTTACACATGGTATGTTCCCATTTATATTGTGCAGCTATGTTTATCAATATTCCTGTCATGTATGCCTTACCCACATCCCAAACCATATCCATACCTGTCTCATTTAAAAGTCATGTAGTCAGACCAGTGCCTAATAAGGCTCTGCTGCACCTTGGGATTTTATAATAGTTCCACTTTCACGTTTCAGCTACCAGATTTTTGCTGTGTATCTGCCAAGACACTACTGCATGGTCAAAGATCAAGATCAGATGAATTTCTAACTGGGACCACCTGCACAGAGTCCGGCTCTCTGCAAATATGTAGTCTAGCCTAGCGTATGAAGCATGTTTACCAGAATATAGTATTCTCTACAGCAATTTCCACACATATAATTGAAGTTTTTGGAGGCATTCCCTCAGTTCCTTATCTTCCTTGTAGGCCTCCCTGCCCAGTCTAGATGACCTATCTTGATATAATTAGATCCTCAGTTATATGTTGAATATTTCTTGGGGCCCCTTTGGGGCCATTAGGGGCATACATATATTAACTATGTTCACTTCCCAGGTGTCTAACTTACCTGTCAATATGCCAGTCTCACTTGAGAAGCCCCTTGTGCATAAATCACAAAAGGCACGTGCTTCCTGGTGAAAGTTGCTACACCTCATTTTGAAGTCAACAGAGGAGAAGTGAGCCAAAGTCCAGTCTCCTCTTGAAGTCTCTTGTAGTCAGATCATGGCAACTTAAGTTTCCTGTAGAAGAGCTAAATCAGTATTAAGAGATTTTAAGTGCTTTAACACTTGTATGTTTAATTGGACTGTTAAGGCTGCCTACATTCTATGTGGCTATTTTAAGTTGGCCAGAATACATAGGGATAATTGTCCAGGATTAACTCTGGTGTCAAGTTCTTCCTTATCCCCTTTAGATTGTAAACCCTACCTCCTCCCCCCCCCCCCCTTGGGATATAAAGTAGAATGGCCTGAACAGCTCCCCACCTCTCCCTCTCAATCTCCACCTCTCCCCTTCTGCACTCCCCCCCCCCCCCCACATATCCTAAATATAGCTCTACAAGTACTTCCCCAGTGACCCGCTTTCCCCTTCCCTCCTCCAGCCTAACACACATTCATCTTCAAGCAACTCGTACACAATCCAGCCGATAGAGTCAACACTACACCCACTGTGAGATTAGTGCCCAACCCATAACAAAATTTTATGTGAAACTCCACTCTGCACACTCTGTACTGTCCCACCCAGTAGACACAGATTACTCAGTTTTGTGGGGACACAGTCACTTCCTGCCGCTCCGGTAGGGACTGTTCCAGGGCCTCCTTTCTCCCGTCTTACAATTCTCCAATCTCCACTGAGAGTATCCGAACATTCACCACTGCACTATGAAAATGAATAGCCAGAGGGTGAGTTTTCTTTCTGCACACCCTGACAGACCGACAGATCTTTATGGGATCTGACACCCAGTGAAAGAGCGATCTGCCGCTCCCTTACAGATGACTGCCTTGTGTGTGTGCTGCGATTTGGGGGTCTGAGATGATACTTTAGATACTCAAGGGTTTAGGGTCACACCCCTGAAGGACCATACTGGTTATTGACATTGCTTGCGAGTTTATAAGAAATGGCGTTTACCTTCCACTATCACCACCAGTTTGGTGGGGAACCATATACCTGCTTGAATGCCCCACTCCGCCAAGGCTTGTTTAAACTTACATAAATACCTACTGCATCATACAGCTTCCACACTGTCTGGAAATATTTTAATCGAGAAATTATCTTGTTTTCCTCTCTCTGGTAATGCACAATGTAAGCCCCTCACAGTCCCAGGAACAGATCTGTTCTATTTTTATCTGAATATGATTTGAATGCATCACCAGTGGCCTAACAATGTTACCTCAGAAAGAGTGTTCATTTGAAGACAAGGGGGAAGGCTTCATTAACACACTAACCTTGTCTCAAGTTCCCAAAAAAAGACTTGAAAGGAAAAATAAGTACATTACTCTCTCAAGGAGAAAAGATGTTACAATCAATATATCAATATAAATATTTGTACAGATATTGGATATAGAATAATGAAAAGACGACCAATGAGGGTTTAAGAGAATATTTATTTATTCTACCTGAAATGGTTTACTTATTTGGACTAGTTAAACTATAAAAGTTCCATAGAATCTTGCGTAACAGAGGTGCACAGCAGAAAAGAGTGAACACCTCGATTAATAAATGCATATATAAATTTGACTGAATTTTACAACTAAAATGATTCTTCTCTCCTGACAACAGTAAACTAAGTGGAAACTTATTTTACAGCTCAGAACACTTCTGCACTTACAGTAACCAGAACCAAAGTTTTTCCTACTACTATATCAGATAAGTGAATCCTGCTGAAATTATGTATTTTACTTTCTATAACAGCCAACTATTTCTCTTAGAAATGACCATATTATTTAGGAGTTGATTCATGTCCCTATCTTGGTTTTCTTAGCACAGGCAACCCTTCCCCAGGTCTATGAATCAACCAGGTAAGTAGTTTTTCCCTATTCCCTTCCTTTTTACCCTCTGTGTGTCAAAGTCTCTTTAAATCTCCCCGAGAATATAGACCAAAATTAATTATTTCTGGGTGTTATAGGTGCAGTTGCTGAAGACTTATCTGATGATTTTCAGGCTTTCTTGGATCTTCTTCTTATGTGAAAACAGTGGGGCCCTGCTTCTTTCTTTTTCCTCCTTCCGCGCAGGATGATGAACAGCTGCAATGGAACCTACTGCCCACTACTAAAACCAAAACAAAATGGAGAGAAAATTACCTCCTTATCAAGAATGTGTGTGCAACCTGTCACTCAGGATGTGTTTCTAAAAATACATTCTTCTGTAAGAATCTAAATACTGTATTGTTCTAACTATTTCTCAAGTAAAAATAATTTATTGGCTTGTTCTAATATTATCTACTCAGACTTTCTCCTCAGTAACTATCTGTTGTCTTCTCACACACACACACACACACACACACAAGCAGTCATTTAGAAAAGATTAATGTCTTTCAAAAAAATAACTATTGTAGTATCCACTACAATTTATGTTCCCAGTGGCAATGAAGTCACTGAAGAAGAAAAAAACCCCTCTCCTCCCAATTCAGAATCCTCCTCAGAAAATTCAAACTCTTTATGAAGTGGCCTAGTGGTTAGAACACCAGTCTTGACAACCAGAGGTGGCCAGTTCAAATCCCACTGCTGCTCCTTGTGATCTTGGGCACGTCACTTAAACCTCTATTGCCTTAGATAAAAACTTAGGGCTTTGTTTACTAAGCTGCATCATAGGTACACACACCTGCTAATGCTAGAGACACCAATGGGCATCTATCTGTAGCATTAGAGCACACTGAAAAGTGTGTGCTGCTTAGTAAACAGCACACATAGATTGTGAGCCCTCCAGGGACAGGGAAATACCCAGTGTACCTAAATGTAACTCACCTTGAGCTACTACTGAAAAAGATGCGAGCAAATCAAAATTCAAAAATATAACTGAGGCATATCTCAAAGCTTCCACAGTTCAGAGTTATTGCTGTATGAAATTAAGATCTAACTCCAATAACCTTCCCTATTGAATACAACAATAAAGTGCTCCTCAAACTGTACACACTTTTAAGGTTTCTCACAGAACTTTATATTATTTTAGTTCTCAACCTTCCTTTAAAGATATCAAAACTTTTCAGTTGGATGTAAATCACTATTAGTTAACTCTAATAAGTATCCAAACAACTTTTCAGTTTACTGTATAATATGGAGGGTGTACACTGGGACGGAGCATTGCGGGACATAGATGACGCCCCCTTGTACATGCATACTTGCCGCATTAAAGTGCTTGCTCTTGCGCCATCTCTATGGCTGGATTAGGTCCTGTGCCTACGTGTTAGGTGTTCCGATTCTGGCTTACACTAGTATTCTAGGTGCTTAGGTTCTGTTATAAAATAGGCTCCTACTGCCAACACTTTGGGTGTCTAAATGGAGGCAGCAGTTCTAGAACTGCCTCCATTATGAGCATCTGCCTGCACAGTTTGAAAATTGCCCTCCAGAGTCTGTACATCCTTCTACCAGAGTCTGCACATTTTCAACTGTTCAACTATTTTCAAACTGAAATGAATCTGCTTGTGCTTTCCCTTTGAATATTACACAACTGCTTCTTTTTCTTCAGGTACTTTTCTGTGACAATTATGTAGGTTTTAAAAATAATAATTATGCACAACTGTTGCCTCCTCTGACCTATCTCTGCCTCGATCCCACCTTCTTTTTTCTGAAGGTAAATAGCTATTTAGGTAAATGTGCAAATCGCCCTCCATATACAATTATAGTGAGTTTTGGACATCAGTCTCCACTTCTTTCATTGCTTGCTTTTGTCTCTGGCTCCTTTTCTTTGTCAGTAATTGTCGGGTTCTCGAGGCAGAACCGGAATACGTCAGCCCTTGGGCCACTGCCGAGGAGCGGCAGCGGCAGGCAAGACCACCTTGGAACTGGAAATCTGGACTGGAGTAGAACTGAGGCAGGCAACTAGAACAGGCAGAACAGGAACAACTTCACCTGCGCTTGACCACCGTTCCTCCAGAGTTGAGCTCCGGAGTGCGGGTGGCCGGCAGGACTTGCAGGATAAGGCAGGAACTGAAGATCCACAGGACTCACCTTGGGTCTGGGGTACACGAGGGAGACTAGGCTAAATACTAGACTCAGACTGAAAGCTGCATGCAGCCACTAAGCCAGAAACACAAGACAGACCAAGGGGACAAGACGTACACAAAGGCTAGGCAGAGACAGGACTCAGGGTAGACAAGCAAGCTAGGCAGGGCAGACAGAAGAAGAACCAGAAACTAGCAGAGTCTTTGGGCAGGCAGCGGATAATAGAATAAACCAGGAGCTAACAGAGTCTTAGGGCAGGCAGCGGATAATAGAATAAACCAGGAGCTAACAGAGTCTTAGGGCAGGCAGCGGATAATAGAATAAACCAGGAGCTAACAGAGTCTTAGGGCAGGCAGCAGATAATAGAATAAACCAGGAGCTAACAGAGTCTTAGGGCAAGCAGCAGACAATAAACCAGGAATAACAGAGTCAGGGCTGAAGCTTCAGCAGCTCCAAACACAGAGAGAGAAAATGGCTGAAGCTTCAGACTCCAAACGCAGAACAAGGCAAAGGAAGGACTAGCAGTCCACAGACACAAAGCAGAAGGGCAGCGCCCACACAGAAGGACTGGCAGTCCACAGACACAAACAGATGGGCAAGAGCCCCAGAGAACGGCTAAGTAGCAGCGCAACAGTGCTCTCACTAAACTCACGGCCTATTGGCATGTCAGGCTTCTTCCCTGGAAGCACTGGGTTTGTGAGCCCTTGGACCACTACCGTGGAGTGGCAGGCAAGGTCACCTTCAAAGCAGAGACGAGGCAAGGCTGGACTGGAACCCTGGACTGGAGTTCTGCACTGGAATACACACGACTGGAACACACTGGAGTGGAGCCCACTGGACTGGAACACACTGGACCTAGGCTTCACCTACGCTTAGCCACCGTTCCCCGAGGGTTGAGCCCTCAGGTTCAGGCAGCCGGCAGGGCTTACAGGAAAACTGGAATTAGGCAAGCAGGAACAACAGGAATCAGGATACAGAAGTGCCCCCAGGCACCTAGGCGAACAGGAATCAGGATACAGAAGTGCCCCCAGGCACCTAGGCGAACAGGAATCAGGATACAGAAGTGCCCCCAGGCACCTAGGCGAAAGCAAGGCAGACAGGCAGGGAATGTCCGGGTTCCGGCAATAGTCAGGGTCAGGCAGCAAGTATCGGGGTTCAGGCAGTAGTCGGGTCAGGCAGCAGGCAAGTATCGGGGTTCAGGCAGAGAGTAGTCAGATTCAGGCAATGGTCAGGTCAAGTAGCAAGACTATGGCTGGAGCTCCAGTAGCAAGGAGTACTGGCAGCGGACAGGACTAGGGCTGAAGCTCCAGAAGCAAAGGAAAACACACACGAGATAACCAGAAAGTTAAACACAAGAAAACTAGTAAAGCTGTACACAAGCTAACAAGAAAGCTATGCCCAAGCTAACTATTCACAAGCTAGAAACTCACACTAAACAAAACACAGGAGAACTAGTAAAGCTGTACACAAGCTAACAAGCAAAGCTATGCCCAAGCTAACTAGTCACACGCTAGGAACTCACACAACACAACACAGGAGAACTAGTAAAGCTGTACACAAGCCAACAAGAAAAGATATGTCCAAGCTACTAGTAACAAGCTAGAAACTCACACTGAACTGGACAAGGTAGCAGTGCACAGAGCACTCTAACATACCAGGGACCTTAGACGATGCAAAGGCTGCAGTCTCTAAGTGATTAATAAAGCCCTTCAACACCTGAGGCGCAGCTGCAGCAATGCAATCTCTAAGTAACTACGGAGGCTGCTCAGGCACAAACAAGAGAGACAAATCTGGCAGCCTGGAAGAACCGGACTGGGCTAAAGTCTGGAACGGGTAGGAACAGCAAGACAACCTATGGCAGCCACTGGCTCTAGCCACCAGCGGTTGAGAGGAGCACAAACCAAGGAGCAGGCAGAAAGTACACAGAATATAGAAAGACTTAGAATACCTAGGTGCAGCACAGAGGAGCAAACACAGCCAGGCTGGAGACAGAGGTAGAGCTAACTCAGGCAGCACCCCCAGGTGCAGGAGAGTGGAGTAATTACAGCCATGCTGGAAGCAGCCAGCACACAGAAGGAAAACTACTCCAGAAAGGATAGGCAGAAGCCAGCTTAGAAGCTGACCCCCAGAAATAAGGTAAGTCTGAGGGTGGTCACGGCCACAGACGTGAGATGGCATAACACTCTTACTTACTATGGAAAGGCCCTGAATGCAAGCACAGCACTTCCTTATGAAGGCTCTCACTGATGATGTCACCTACTGCAGGACAGGAGCAGAGAAAGGGTATGATACATACCTGTAGCAGTTGTTCTCCGAGGACAGCAGGCTGATTGTTCTCACGACTGGGTTGACGTCCGCGGCAGCCCCCACCAACCGGAAGAAGCTTCGCGGGACGGTCGGCACGCAGGGCACACCCACCGCGCATGCGCGGCCGTCTTCCCGCCCGTGCGCGACCGCTCCCGCCAGTTGAATGACTAGCAAAAAGATGAAAACGCAACTTCAAAGGGGAGGAGGGAGGGTAGGTGAGAACAATCAGCCTGCTGTCCTCGGAGAACAACTGCTACAGGTATGTATCATACCCTTTCTCCGAGGACAAGCAGGCTGCTTGTTCTCACGACTGGGGTATCCCTAGCTCTCAGGCTCACTCAAAACAAGAACCCAGGTCAATTGAACCTCGCAACGGCGAGGGAACAATAGAAATTGACCTACGAAGAACAACTAACTGAGAGTGCAGCCTGACCAGAATAAATTCGGGTCCTGGAGGGTGGAGTTGGATTTACACCCCAAACAGATTCTGCAGCACCGACTGCCCGAACCGACTGTCGCGTCGGGTATCCTGCTGGAGGCAGTAATGAGATGTGAATGTGTGGACAGATGACCACGTCGCAGCCTTGCAGATCTCTTCAATAGTGGCTGACTTCAAGTGGGCCACCGACGCTGCCATGGCTCTGACACTATGAGCCGTGACATGACCCTCAAGAGTCAGCCCAGCCTGGGCGTAAGTGAAGGAAATGCAGTCTGCTAGCCAATTGGAGATGGTGCGTTTCCCGACAGCGACCCCTAGCCTGTTAGGGTCGAAAGAAATAAACAATTGGGCGGACTGTCTGTTGGGCTGTGTCCGCTCCAAGTAGAAGGCCAATGCTCTCTTGCAGTCCAATGTGTGCAACTGACGTTCAGCAGGGCGGGTATGCGGCCTGGGGAAGAATGTTGGCAAGACAATTGACTGGTTAAGATGGAACTCCGACACCACCTTCGGCAGGAACTTTGGGTGGGTGCGGAGCACTACTCTGTTGTGATGAAATTTGGTATATGGAGCATGAGCTACCAGGGCTTGAAGCTCACTGACCCTACGAGCTGAAGTAACTGCCACCAAGAAAATGACCTTCCAGGTCAAGTACTTCAGATGGCAGGTATTCAGTGGCTCAAAAGGAGGTTTCATCAGCTGGGTGAGGACGACGTTGAGATCCCATGACACAGTAGGAGGCTTGATAGGGGGCTTTGACAAAAGCAAACCTCTCATGAATCGAACGACTAAAGGCTCTCCAGAGATGGCTTTACCTTCCACACGATAATGGTAAGCACTAATCGCACTAAGGTGATTCCTTACTGAGTTGGTCTTGAGGCCAGACTCTGATAAGTGCAGAAGGTATTCAAGCAGGTTCTGTGCAGGGCAAGAACGAGGTTCTAGGGCCTTGCTCTCACACCAAACGACAAACCTCCTCCACTTGAAAAAGTAACTCTTTTTAGTGGAATCCTTCCTAGAGGCAAGCAAGACCCGGGAGACACCCTCAGACAGACCCAACGCAGCGAAGTCTACGCCCTCAACATCCAGGCCGTGAGAGCCAGGGATTGAAGGTTGGGGTGCAGCAACGCTCCGTCGTTCTGCGAAATGAGAGTCGGAAAACACTCCAATCTCCACGGTTCTTCGGAGGACAACTCCAGAAGAAGAGGGAACCAGATCTGACGGGGCCAAAAGGGCGCTATCAGAATCATGGTGCCGCGGTCTTGCTTGAGCTTCAGTAAGGTCTTCCCCACCAAAGGTATGGGAGGATAAGCATACAGGAGGCCGGTCCCCCAATGAAGGAGAAAGGCATCTGACGCTAGCCTGCCGTGTGTCTGAAGCCTGGAACAGAACAGAGGCAGCTTGTGGTTGGTCTGAGAGGCGAAAAGATCCACCGAGGGGGTGCCCCACTCTCGGAAGATCTTGCGTACCACTCTGGAATGGAGCGACCACTCGTGCGGTTGCATGACTCTGCTCAGTCTGTCGGCCAGACTGTTGTTTACGCCTGCCAGGTACGTGGCTTGGAGAAGCATGCCGAACCGACACGCCCAACGCCACATACCGACGGCTTCCTGACACAGGGGGCGAGATCCGGTGCCCCCCTGCTTGTTGACGTAATACATTGCAACCTGATTGTCTGTCCGAATTTGGATAATTTGGCAGGACAGCCGATCTCTGAAAGCCTTCAGTGCGTTCCAGATCGCTCGGAGCTCCAGGAGGTTGATCTGCAGATCCTTTTCCTGGAGGGACCACAGACCCTGGGTGTGAAGCCCATCGACATGGGCTCCCCACCCCAGGCGGGATGCATCCGTCGTCAGCACTTTCGTGGGCTGCGGAATTTGGAATGGACGTCCCAGGGTCAAATTGGTCCGTATGGTCCACCAGAGCAGTGAAGTGCGGCAACTGGTGGAGAGGCGGATGACATCCTCTAGATTCCCGGTGGCTTGGAACCACTGGGAAGCTAGGGTCCATTGAGCAGATCTCATGTGAAGACGAGCCATGGGAGTCACATGAACTGTGGAGGCCATATGACCCAGAAGTCTCAACATCTGCCGAGCTGTGATCTGCTGAGACGCTCTGGTCTGCGAAGCCAGGGCCAAGAGATTGGTGGCCCTCGCTTCGGGAAGGTAGGCCTGAACCGTCTGGGAATTCAGCAGCGCTCCTATGAATTCCAGAGACTGAGTTGGCTGGAGATGGGACTTTGGGTAATTTATCACAAACCCCAGCAGCTCCAGAAGTTGAATAGTGCACCGCATGGACCGGAGGGCTCCTGCCTCCGAGGTGTTCTTGACCAGCCAATCGTCGAGATATGGGAACACGTGCACTCCCAGCTTGCGTAGGTAGGCCGCTACCACCACGAGGCACTTTGTAAACACTCGTGGGGCAGAGGCGAGCCCAAAGGGCAGCACACAATACTGAAAGTGCCGTGCGCCCAGGCGGAATCTGAGATACTGTCTGTGAGCTGGCAGTATCGGGATGTGAGTGTATGCGTCCTTTAAATCCAGGGAACATAGCCAATCGTTTTTCTGAATCATTGGCAGAAGGGTGCCCAAGGAAAGCATCCTGAACTTTTCTTTGACCAGGAATTTGTTCAGGCCTCTCAGGTCTAGGATGGGACGCATCCCCCCTGTTTTCTTTTCCACAAGGAAGTACCTGGAATAGAATCCCTGCCCTTCCTGCCCGGGTGGTACGGGCTCGACCGCATTGGCGCTGAGAAGGGCGGAGAGTTCCTCTGCAAGTACCTGCTTGTGATGGGAGCTGAAAGACTGAGCTCCCGGAGGACAATTTGGAGGCAGGGAGGTCAAATTCAGGGCGTATCCGCACCGCACTATTTGGAGAACCCACTGGTCGGAGGTTATGAGAGGCCACCTTTGGTGAAAGAATTTTAACCTCCCTCCGACCGGCAGGTCGTCCGGTACGGACACTTGTAGGGCGGCTATGTTCCCGTGGATCCAGTCAAAAGCCCGTCCCCGGCTTTTGCTGTGGAGGCGCAGGGGGCTGCTTAGGCGCACGCTGTTGACGGGAACGAGCGCGCTGGGGCTGTCCCTGTGCCTGACGAGGCCTTCGGGCCGGCTGGTTGTACCTACGCTTCGCAAAAGAATAGGGTGCAGCCTGCCGAGCCCGGGAAAAACGCCCGCCCGCGGGGGCGGGTGCTGAAGGCGCCCGGTGGGAGAGCTTGTCGAGAGCGGTTTCCCGCTGATGCAGTTGGTCAACCATCTGCTCGACCTTCTCGCCAAAAATATTATCCCCCCGGCAAGGGACGTCAGCCAGTCTCTGCTGGGTGCGGTTGTCCAGGTCAGAGGCACGCAGCCATGAGAGCCTGCGCATCACTATACCTTGGGCCGCAGCACGAGATGCCACGTCACAGGTGTCAAAAATCCCCCTGGACAGGAACTTTCTGCACGCCTTCAGCTGCCTGACCACCTCCTGATATGGCCTGGACTGCTCCGGCGGGAGCTTATCGACCAGGTCCGCCAGCTGTTGCACATTGGTCCGCATGTGGATGCTCATATAGAGCAGGTAAGATTGGATGCGGGTCACGAGCATGGAGGATTGGTAGGCCTTCCTCCCAAATGAGTCCAGAGTGCGAGACTCCCGCCCCGGGGGCGCCGAGGCGGTATCCCTCGAACTCCGTGCCCTCTTGAGAGCAGAATCCACGACCGCTGAGTCATGGGGCAACTGGGGCCGCATGAGCTCTGGGTCAGAGTGGATCCTGTACTGGGACTCTGCTTTCTTGGGAATGGTGGGGTTAGTTAGTGGTCGCACCCAGTTCCGAAGCAGCGTCTCCTTCAGGACATTGTGCAGCGGTACCGTGGAGGACTCTCTAGGTGGTGATGGATAGTCGAGGACCTCGAGCATCTCGGCCCTCGGCTCTTCCACAGAGACCACGGGAAAGGGAATGCTTATAGACATATCCCGCACAAAGGAGGCAAAGGAGAGACTCTCAGGAGGTGAGAGCTTCCTCTCCGGTGACGGCGTGGGGTCCGAGGGAAGGCCCGTAGACTCCTCTGAGGAGAAATATCTCGGGTCCTCCTCTTCCCCCCACGAGTCCTCATCCTCGGTATCGGACATTAGCTCATGTAGCTGAGTCCGGTACCGGGCCCGGCTCGACGTCGAGGCACCGAGGTCTCGGTGTCGTCGAGCGGTGGACTCCCGCGCCGGCGGGGACGGAGCTCCCTCCATCGACGTCGACGGGGACTCCACCTGCGTGGCGGTCGAGACCGGCACCGCAAGCGGCGGCGGTGTCGACAGCCCCGGCGCCGGGCTAGAGCTCGCCGGCGCCACAGTCATCGGCGCCGGGGGCGCAAGCACCCCCGACGCCGGCACAGCCTGGCGCATCAGCCCTTCCAGGATCCCCGGAAGGATGGCTCTGAGGCACTCGTCCAGGCCCGCCGCCGGGAAAGGCGGTGGGGCCGGTAAGGGTGTCGGTGCCAGAAGCTGCTGGGGGCCAGGAGACGGCACCGAGGTGCCGGAACCCCGACGCGTCGGTACCTCCACCACCGACGGAGATCTCTCCTCTCTGCGATGACGCTTCGGCGTCGACTCCTCTTCAGGGTGCACCGAGGGCTCCCGGTGACGGCGCTTCTTATCTTTTTTCCGGTGCACGTCACCGGCGCCGGAGGGCATGGAGGAGGAGGAGGTCGATCCCCCTCGGTCTCGAGGTACCGGGTCCGACAGGGTTCGGTCCCGTGGCTCACGAGCTGAGGGAGTGGCCGGGGCCGACTGCCCACGCGGCCTCTCAACCCCACTCTCACCGGCGGACCGGCGGGCCGACGGGACCTGTTCTCCTGGGGTCGCTGCCATCGGTGCCGATGTCTCGGGCATCGATACCGGTACCGAAGACCCGGCCTTCGATACCGATGCCGTCGAGGTCGACGTCGAGGGGCCGGCGCAAGTTCCAAAAAGACGGTCCCGCAGAACTTGCCTCGCAACCTGAGTCCGTTTCCGGAGACCGAGACACAGCGCGCACGACTTGAGATTGTGCTCCGGCCCGAGGCACTGGAGGCACCAAGCGTGGGTGTCGGTCTGCGAGATCGGCCGGCCGCAGCGACCACACTTTTTAAATCCACTCGGGACCTTCGAGGACATCGACGGAAAAATCGCGTCGGCGAAGTCAAAGTCGGCAATGGTGGCTAAAATCACACCACGAAAAAATTAGCCGACCGAGCGGCCACTAGGCCGCAACGAGGCGTCCCCGCTGGAAGCGAGGGAAAAGGGGAGCGCGTGCTCCACACGCGCGAAAATCTTTTTTTTTTTTTTTTTTTTTAACAATACAAATGAAAGAAAAGAAAGAGGAACCGAACGGGGATCCAAAGCAACGATCCGCGTAAACGCGGTCGAAAAATCCGGCGGCTGAACGGAGAGAGAGGCAATTGCACAACTCTCTCCAGTCGCGGAAAAAAAGTAACTGGCGGGAGCGGTCGCGCACGGGCGGGAAGACGGCCGCGCATGCGCGGTGGGCGTGCCCTGCGTGCCGACCGTCCCGCGAAGCTTCTTCCGGTTGGTGGGGGCTGCCGCGGACGTCAACCCAGTCGTGAGAACAAGCAGCCTGCTTGTCCTCGGAGAACACACTCACACCAAGGAGAGGCTTGGAACACATAGGAAGAACAGGCAGGAGCCATCTTGGAAGCTGGCACAAAACAAGTGGGAGCCATCTTAGATGCTGGCTCCTCAGAGAGGCATAGCCCACACAGGTGAGGTCTAGTGAAGCAATCAGCACACAGAGACAAACACTGGAAAAGACAGAAGCCAGCATAGATGCTGACCCCCAGAAATAAGGTAAGTCTGAGGGTGGTCACGACCAGAGACGTGACAGTAATATTGTGTCTGGTTGCTCTCCAGACTCCCTTGGGAGAGCAATACTGTGGTCCTGGGCCCCTAGCTCTCTGTGCATTCTGCCCACAGTGGAGCCCCCTCTAGTCCCCTGCCATCTACAGGAAGCATTACTATCACCTCCTACAGTGCCTGAGGCTACCTCTCCAGTTCCTGTCTTTGTTGCCTGTCCCCAAGATCTCATGCTCTTGCAGCCTTAGGAGAAGGATAGTGCTATGAGGGAGAAATATCATTATGCAGCCCTAGGTGGAAGGTGAGGTACAGATCTGCCCTCCATGCCCTAGGCTGGACTCTGATTTCTTCTCTAGGGTTCTTCCTATTTAAGGTTCTGCTAATGCATCCCAAAGCTTAGGACTGTTTGGTATGCTGAATGGTTTTCAGGAAGGTTATGCTGCCCCATTGTTCAACCCCTGTGTCCTGCAGTTATTGTCTGAGCTGGAGAAAAGTATTCTTTGTAGGCTGCAGTAACTTTTTTATTGGACAAACATATGAATTATCCAGAGATGATAAATATTTCTGAGGACAAAAGAAATTGCATCTAAAGAAAAGAGATAAAAGTCCTGTCATATACGGAAAATTCTTAGGTGGATCAGGTGCAGAGCATCCCTAAACTGTGACCACGAGTCCTGTTTCTTAGATGCTGCCTGTGAGCCCCCCCCCCCCCCCCCCCCCGTTTGCCTTGGCAAGACAGGGCAGCAGGACAGAAGAGCCTTTAAACAGAGCTGGCCTGACAAGTCTTAGGGTCCCATAAGAGGAACTGCAACTTAAACGTGTTTTAAAATGCACAGGCTTAAGGAGTCTGTAAAAATAGACATGCATCAGAATAATAACACATTTTGGGGAAGGGGATGGGGGAATAAAGTCTGGATTTTTCCATTGTAAAAAGACTCAAGAGGGAAGAAAACTGTTGTTTTGGAAATGCATCAGGAATCTTGCTCTTTAGATGTGCAATTTTTATTGTTAGTTACCCTTGCAAATGCCTCTCTTAGGTGAATAATTTTGCCTGACTGTTTGTTGTTGTTTTTTTTTGGATAGTTTATTTTTAGATTTTAAAAAAACTGGGTGGCCTGAGCAGTCCTAGTCACCCATGATGTATATTAAAAATTAGTGGCGGGTCAAAAGGCTCCTCCTCCTTTCTGCTAAATGGGTTTATTGCAATGTTCTTATATGCCTGCCTCTTCTGAACAAATATCAACATGCAACAGAGAAGGGCAAAGTACACAGCACAACTAGTCCAGAAAAAAAGCACAAAGGGCTCTCAAGAATTGAACCAATACACTTTATTAATGACCTGACAGGGGCCGTGTTTCAGCGTGAACCAATACCTGCCTCTGGGGTCAATCAGCCAATCAGCGCTAAGTACTAGAGTTGTTGTTCACAATACAGTGGTTCAGTACAATGAAAATTCGTTCTAAAAACAAATTGTCAATAGTGCGCAATTTCTAGGCGTCCTGTTCCGCATTAGGATTTGTATTGAGAATGAATTTTCAGACAAGTTAAGGGAGCAATGGTGAGATGTGTACCTGGGAGAATTTATCTGAAGTCCACTGCAGTGCCCCCTAGGGTGCCCCATTGCTCTCCTGGGATGTCTGTGTGGCCACTCTACTACGAATGGGTGGCTCCTCCTAAATCGCAATGGCTTACTTTTGTGCGTTGTTCACATGGATGGGTTTTTTTTTCTGAAAATGGACCAAAAAGATACATGCAGAGAGCACAAAAACATCTAGCAAACAGCCATTTTCAACAAAAAATTAGACATTTTTCTGTTTTGAAAATGGCTATATTACCCACTTGAATTGTGGATGTTTTAAGCAAAACATCTAAAGTTGGACTTAAACGTTTTGGTTTTGTTCCATTATGGCTGTAAAATGTCCAAGTGCTACGCATGCCCTAATCCTGCCTTCGAAATGCCCCAACACGTTGGACGTACTGCAAATGAATTGCATAGACAAACATCTGCAAAATAGGTTTCAAAAATACCGATTTGAATGTTTTGAGAAAAAATTCATCCAAATTGTGATTTATAACACTTTTTGGACGTTTTTCTCTTTTGAAAATGAGCCCCATAGTGTAACCTATGGAACTTTGCTTTGAAAATGAGCCCTATAATATCCTGGTTAGTGCAGTGGACTTTGATCCTGGGGAACTGAGTTCGATTCCCACTGCAGCTCCTTGTGACTCTGGGCAAGTCACTTAACCCTCCGTTGCCCCTGGTATAAATAAGTACCTGAATATACTATGTAAACCACTTTGAATGTAGTTGCAAAAACCACAGAAAGGCGGTATATCAAATCCCCCTTTTCCCTTCTCTTTTATTCTTTTGATGGCTTATAATCCGTTCTGGCAGCAGTATGCAATTTGTGTCATTGATATAAAGATGTATGATTGTTTCTTGTTATGTTTCTGTTTTACTTTTTAATTTATATATTAAAAATTAATAAAGATATTTGAACTAAAAACGCTGTCAAGCTTTAAAAAAATCTTTTAACCACTGCCTATCCAACTGGAACAGCTTTATTTGCAGATGGAACATGCATAGACAGTCCCTTATTTATAATAATCTTTTGCTATTTCAATAGGAAGATCCACCTACTAACAGCAAGCTCCACATACTAGCTTCAGCCCACATAACGAGCTACGTAGGCTCAATGCCATCTCCTCAAACTAACGTCCTTGGGCCGAACGCCAAAGTGTTACTTCTTTCCGTTCTACTGCCATAGCCTAAGCATTTTCCTGCCCCCCCCCCCCCCCCCATCCCATCCCATCCCATCCCATCCCATCGCTTCAAGCTTTGTTGCATTATCTCTCCTTCCTGTCATGAATGCCTTCTGCAGAAAGTGTCTTCAACCTACTCCCACCCATCATCTAAAGCATGGCGTTGTCGTCTTCCTCTGCGACACCCCCACCCCAAGTTAGCATGTCTGCAGTGCCCGTCAAAACAAAGAAGCACTCCAGTCTTAGGTAGTACCTACCAGGTCCAGGAGATGTAGCTTTTACACCGTCCCTGCAGATACCACAGACAGAGCTACCAGTAGACTTACAAGCAGAAGCAGGGAAGTTCTTATATGTCACGATCTTACCTGGTGCTAGGAATCTGCTGCATTAACTGAGTGGCTGAAGGAAGACTCTGTTCTCTGCAGGAACCACGTGTACAAAGCTTTAGTCAGCCGGAAAAGCTCGTTTTACCACAGCACACACGGACTCCCATTTCAGGAAAGTCGGGAGTCAAGCTACTCTCAAAAGCCTTTCTTTCTGTACCTTCTCTGCGTTACTAGAGGCCGAACCTGGATCATAGTCTATTCCGCAGCAAACCGAAGAAGCAACAACAACAAGTAGTAGAGTGCTACTAAGTAAGAAACCACTCACAACCGGGAGCGAGAATCTTAGTTTCCCCCCTATGATGCGTCCCGGGGAGGACACATTTAAGTGGGACACCACGGCCAGGACGGAAGAATATAGTCAGGGGGGTGGGTAACAAGGAGGCTGGCTAACTAAGCAGGAGTGTGTGGTCAGGTGATCTTAATTTGAATGGCGGCGCGCGAGACCGATACGACTCGAGAGACGTTGCGTTTGTGGTATTATAATGGCGGCTGTGGAGGAAAGTGCTTGCCGGTGAGTGTCGAGACTGATCGCTTTGCTCTGCGCGGTTGGTCCTCTTTGTATGATGAAATGTATTAAGTTATGTCCAATAAAAAAGGTATCATATTTTCTTTTCCATGTTTTATTTTGTTTGATTTCTATGATGGAATGAAAACAAGGGGGTGAAGTTTTTGGTTTGGAGTGGGTGGGGGTAGTAGCAGACAAAGTGTTTAAACTTATGTATCTGCATTCAGCTGAATGTAAGAATCTTACTTTTGGGCTAATCAATAGAAATAAACATGGAAAAGAAAATAAGATGATACCTTTTTTTTTTTTGGACATAGCTTAATACATTTCTTGATTAGCTTTCAAAGGTTGCCCTGCTTCGTCAGATCGGAAATAAGCAAATGTTTGTAGATGACAGTGTTGCAGGAATTGAGATAGGAATTTGTGATACTTCAGGAGTCAGACAGCACACACCAGTATGAGAGAGAAATCTTCTTTATTTGCCAGCAAACACAGTAGGACATCAGTTCTAGCTCTCTTCTCTTCTCTTAGCTCTTTTTGTGTCATGTGGCTTCTGTCTCAGCTGCTTCTCTTCTGCTGTCTCTCCTGTTGTCTTCCAGCTTTCTTCTGACGTAAACTGCTTCTGCTCTTACTTAAATACAGTTTCTATCCCCCTCCTAGCCTAGCCCCCCCTTACTCTCCAATTGGTTAAGGAATAGATTGGTCACTTTGCCTCAACCAATCATTACTTTTGAAATATCAGTTACATAGGTTTGGTATTCCTCAAACTGACCTCTAACCTGGGGCCCCTCAAGCCAGACAATATGGCACTAGAACTCTTATATTCTCATCATGATTGATTTCTCAGCTATAGCTTAAATTGCTTACTGGACTCTGGCATTCATTAAAGAGGTCAAAAGTCAGTCTTACTTAATAGCATACAGATATACTTTCAGGACTATTCCTACAGTTACCTATAATTAATCAAGACTTTTCCTGACCTTTTTCACCTATCAGCTTATACACAGAACTTGCTAGGACCACAGAAAACTCAAAACACATGTTGGCCTCTTCACTGCAGTCTTTGCTTAGAAAATACAGCAGAGAGTAACATTAGATTTAAAAAGGTATTCTACATTTAACTACACAGAGTAAACATATTCTAAAATGAGCATCCTTATAAGACATATTCTAAATATCAAAAACTTGTAAATACTAATCTATTGCCTCTCTCTCTAAATAGTATTTTCTATCTTGTAAACTACAATATATCTGGCTCATGCCAGAGCTTACAAAGGCTGCTCAGCATGCCTAATAATATACAGATGTTGAGCTAGCTTTCATCATTCACCAGGGTGAAAGAAATTCCTGTCTCTGACCTTTCTAACCCAGCCCGGCAAACTAGACTTCTAGTAATCTGAACCAGCCTGCATTCCTTTACCTGCAGGACTGAAGAGAATTCAAACTTCAAGCTTTTAATATCATTTCTTATGTATATATAATTATGCCCATGGCTGCCTCATTCCCCCCTTTGAGACTAAAATCAGCTTATGCAGAGATAAGTCTCACATCTCAAACTCTGGAGATTATAGTGATCCTAACTAGGAATAGACTTGTGAATCACCATTACCTTACTTGTTAAGGTCCGACGGCATACTGCCGAAGCACATGAGGCCAAGAAACAAAACAACAACCCTGCTAAAACTAAGACTATTAGGGAAATGAACAAGGGACGTATCCAGGAGGTCAATGACCACCACCAGGAGGTAAGGTCTAATCCTCCTCGGTAATCCTCCACATTAAGGCTAGCCAACTGTAGGACTTTATCCATGGCATGCCTAACTACATGCGTCCTATTTATGACAATAGTACAGCACTCTGAAGAATTTAACACTGTGCAGAGACCACCCTGGGCTGCAAAGAGGTAGTCAAGACCCATACGATTATACCGAGAAACTATACTTAATTCATTAATTTGATCCTGCAATGCATTGACTACCACGTTCAGCTCATGAACTAAAACATGAAGTAGGGACTGAAGTCTCCGAGTAGCCATACCTAGTTCAGTAATACCCGCTACCGGGCCCCCAATTGGAATCCAGGCCGTGGCAGAAAGGGCTACAAGTCTCTTTTTAGTCAGAGGATAAGTAGAATTAATATACTGGAGGGCTAATTCAATCGCCTCATCCTCTGTGGCAACGGAGGAGGGTAAGGACAAAGCCTCTCGCTTAGAACGGTGCGGGGATGGTGGCTTAAGAGGAATAACTTTAGGAAAATAATTCAAGGTTACCAATACACAAAAATCATATGTAGGGGGAAGAATCATGTGGAGGACATTATCACAGAGCCAGTAATGACCAAGGAGAGGGTGAGGAAAGTTCCCAATAAATGTTGGCTCAGGCTGGACAAGGTACTTAGGGTGCCCATAATGCGAGCCCCTATCCCAGGGGGAACGAAGACGAAATGGAGACTTTGCACACCATAGGTGCCAATCCCCAATTGTGACAGGCTGCTCATTTGTTAGTAACCCTTCATACCCCGGGGACTTATGAAAGTAGAAAATAAGCTTGGATGCTATAGTCCTCTCAGTGGTACGCTTAGGAGCCAGATAATCACCTGGGTCATAATCTGCAGGTACGGTAGTAGGGCACATAGGAGTACCTGGAGAAACTACCCACACAGATTCTCCTTTTTCTGGAAGAACATTAGTATAGTTACAGGGAATGGGAAGAACAGTTGAGATGTTTCTTGTTAAACAAAACACTCCAGAAGCTGGATAGGGAGACGTAAAAACTGGCCTTAAAGAAGATTCAGAGGGGGAAGTAGCATTATAAAAGGACCACCAAGTATAATCCTGGCTCCAAGGGCCTGAACTCGAAAAATAGGGAGGTATAAGAGCTGGGAGCTGCACAGGGACAGGTACAGCTGGGACATCTGTAGTATAAGGAGAAAATCGGGAACACACAATACAAGGGGAAGTAATCTTTGCCTGGCTAATTAGTTCCTGGACAGAGTGTAACCAAAGGTTGGAGCGAGTTGGGGTATTAGGAACAAGGAGGCAAGGAGTAGAAAACAACAAAAGCATCCAAACTACTAACATTTTCTTTCTTCCTAATCTAAAACAAATACAGCAAACTAATTAAGCAATAATATTTCAACAGTCTGTGCTAATCACAGATTACTCTAATATAATGTTCTCAGTCTTTGAGTTCTTATACCAGTTGGGATAGACCCTCAACTGATAAGGATCAAGCTCTCAAATTCCAAGAAAGCCAGAATCTGGGCAAGAAAGAGTCTCAGTATGAAGCCGAAGTTCAGCCGCTCCTGCAGTATGCAGTTGACCCTTCTTTTCAGCTAGTAGATTCTTTGGTTCGGGTCAAGCGCAACTTCAATGGCTCCGCTGGATCATTTTCTGCTCTCCACTGTCTAGGCTCCGTCTGATCCGTTCTGGGCTCAGTCTGATCAGCAGACTTAATTCGAGACCAATGGACCCATGGAGTTATCCCTGCGACCTTCACAGCTGTAGGGGTAGAAAGCAAAACAGTAAAAGGTCCTTTCCATCGGGGCCCCAAAGGCTGGAGCCTCCAGTCTTTCACCCAAACTCTATCCCCTGGCAGGAAGGAATGTACCTGAGCCTGGAAGGGGACAGGGTTTATTTCTCTCACATAAGACTGAAGCTCAGAAATTATCTTACCCAGGAGGGCTACCTGCTCCTGCACCTGGGCAGACCCTAAAGTCCCTATGTCTCCCTTAATTCCCTGCAAAATGGCTGGGGGCTTCCCATACACAATTTCAAAGGGAGAGAGGGCTGTTCCTTTAGTTGGGGTGCATCGGAGGCGGAAGAGGGCTAGTGGCAATGCCTGTGGCCATTTCAATTGGGTTTCCTGACAAATCTTTGCTAGGCTATTTTTCAAGGTTCTGTTTGCCCGCTCAACCTGCCCTGAACTCTGGGGACGATAGGCACAATGCAATTTCCAGGTAATGCGCAATGCGCGGGACAGGGCCTGAAGTGTAGCTTCAACAAAGGCGGGACCATTATCTGAACCTATGGCAAGGGGCAGTCCATACCTGGGGATGACATCCCTAAGGAGAGCTCGAGCTACTTCTGTGGCTTTCTCAGTGACTGTAGGATATGCTTCCACCCACCCAGAAAAGGTACAAACCATAACTAAGAGGTATCGGAACCTACCACTCCTGGGCATTTCTGTGAAGTCTATAACTAGGGACTCAAAGGGTGTTAGTCCTCTAGACTGAACTCCTGGTGGAATACGGGGTCCCTGACGAGCATTATTCTGGGCACAGAGAGTACATCGGGCAGAGGCAGTGGCAACCAGACTATCCAATCCTTCCAGCACCACTACTCGATTGAGTAGGCGGGCTAGTGCTGTTTTCCCTAAGTGTGATAGGTCATGAGCTTGAGACACTACAGGCCAAGCTAGATGGCGTGGCACCAGAACTCTGGTATCAGGGAGATGTAACCAGCCATCAGGTCTCCTTACTGCACCTTCTTCTTGAGCCCATTTCTCTTCCATTTGGGTATACATAGGTGTCCATTCTTGCAGTCGGATTTGGAACAGGGGAGTCACAGTACTTGCTGGGGGTCCTCGAGCAGCTTCTTTGGCCACCCGATCAGCATGGCGGTTCCCTCGGGCCACTGGAGTATCTATTCTTTGGTGTCCGCTACAGTGAATAACAGCTACCTTCTTAGGGGCCCACACAGCCTCTAGCAGCTGAAGTATTTCAGGTCCATACTTAACAGGTTGGCCTGCGGCATTTATGAGTCCCTTTTCCTTATACAAAGCTCCATGAGCATGTAGAGTTGTGAAGGCATACTTGGAATCAGTATAAATGTTGGTCACTAGTCCTGCTGCTAGCTCCAGGGCTCGTATGAGGGCCACAAGTTCTGCTTTCTGGGCTGAAGTTCCTTGGGGCAGGGCTCTCGCTTCTATCACCTTGTCCTCTGTCACCACAGCATAGCCTGCCAATCGCTTGGAGTTCTCCACATAACTGCTTCCATCTGTGAAATAAATTACATCTGGGTCCCTCCACGGAACATCTTTAAGATCTGGTCGACTGGAGTACACTTCATCCATAGTTTGGATACAGTCATGATCTGGTGGTCCCTCAGATGCTGGCAAAAGAGTGGCAGGATTAAATGTAGCCACTGTTTCCAGGTGTATCCGTGGATTCTCACACAAACTGGCTTGGTACTTAACCATGCGGTTATTTGTAAACCAGTGGTTGCCCTTATACTCCATGAGGGTAAGAACTGCGTGGGGGACTTTAACAACCAGTTCTTGCCCCAAGGTCAGCTTATCAGCTTCCTGGACCAGTAAGGCTGTTGCTGCAATGGCCCTCATACAGGCTGGCCATCCTTTAGCCACTCCATCCAGCTGTTTAGACAGGTATGCAACAGGCCTCTGCCAGGATCCCATCATCTGGGTCAGCACACCCAGAGCAACCCCCTGTCTCTCGTGGACATACAGTGAGAAAGGTTTCTCCACATCAGGAAGGCCCAACGCAGGGGCTTGGAGTAGGGCTTTCTTTATGGCAATGAAGGATTGTTGAGCAGTAGGTCCCCATTCAAATGGTTCCTTTTCACCCCCCTTTGTGGCTTGGTAAAGGGGTTTCGCCATCAGTGCAAAATTTGGAATCCAAATTCTGCAGAATCCGGCTGCTCCCAGAAATTCCCTAACTTCCCTTCTGGACTTGGGTTGGGGAATTGCAGCTACCGCTTGCTTCCTACTAGCATCCAGTCTCCGACTTCCCTGGGAAATGCAAAAGCCCAAATACTTCACTTCTGACTGACAGAGTTGGGCCTTTGAGCGTGAGACCTTATAGCCTGCATCCAAGAGTAGCTCCAGCAATTCTCTAGTAGCCTCAAAACACTCTTCCTGGGTCACTGCTGCAATCAGGAGGTCATCTACATACTGGAGTAAAACTCGCCTGGAAGGCTCAGATTTAAAAGTCTTAAGGTCTTGCCCTAGGGCAGTCCCAAAAATGGTGGGGGAGTTCTTGAACCCCTGTGGCAGGCGAGTCCATGTATACTGAAGCTTCCTTCCTGTTACTGGGTTTTCCCATTGAAAGGCAAAAAGCAATTGACTGGCTGGGGCCACCCGAATACAAAAGAAGGCATCTTTTAAATCTAGTGTTGTGAAATGGGTAGCTCCAGAAGGTATCAATCCTAGCAGGACATATGGATTAGGCACTACAGGGTGTAATGAAATAGTGGATTTGTTAACCACTCGTAAGTCTTGGACTGGCCGGTAGTCCTCAGTCCCTGGCTTCTGAACTGGCAACAATGGCGTATTCCATGGAGACTGGCAAGGTCGAATAATTCCATGGGATAACAGACGATTCAGATGTGCTTGAATCCCTTCCAGAGCCTTTCTGGGAATTGGGTATTGACGAAGATGGATTGGCCGGGCACTTGGAAGTAAATCTACATGTACAGGAGGAATATTTCGGGCCAACCCTGGGGGATTATCTTCTGCCCATACCCCACTAACCTGAAAGCTGTCTGCCAGGGGTAGGTCAACTTGGCTATGTGACTGATGCAGCCGCCATTCTTCCTCAAGGGGGCAGCAGAAACTCAATATACCCTTAGGGCTGGATGCTGGGGGCCGAAAGTAGACTGAAGTCTGGCCATCAGAGTCAAAGGAAATTTGGGCCCTAAGCTTGGACAGCAGGTCTCGACCTAACAAAGGGATTGGACAGTCTGGCATATACAGGAATTCATGAGTGACTATGTGTGAGCCTAATTGGCATCTACGGGTTGTCAGAAAGGGCCTCCGGTTCTGCACCCCCGTGGCACCCACCACTCGGACAGTTTTTCCAGACACAGGCGCTAATCGCTCCGTCACAACAGAATGTTCAGCTCCTGTATCAATCATGAATGGAATTGAGCGGCTCCCTATAGTTAACTTGACCATAGGTTCCTGGGAGCCCAGTTTGTAGGAACCCGGTCTGTCCTATTCATCCCATTCTGCCATCTCGGCTATCCCGATGATGTCAGATTCAGGAGGCTCATATCTTCCCTCTCGAACTCGGCCTCGGCTTCCTCGATCTCCTGGTCCCCTTCTCAGTCCCTGGCGCCTCTGGGGGCATTCATCTTTCCAGTGCCCTCTTTCCTTACAATAGGCACACTGATCCCTCTCCAATCTTGGTCTGGGATTCTCCCCCCTTGGCCGGGATTGATTGAAGGAATCTCGGGGCCTGGCTGGTGGTCCGGGGTCCCACTTTGGCTTCCCATTAGCTAGAGGTCGACCTCGGTTAAGGGTGGAATTAGTAATGGCTGCCGCTAAAAGGTCGGCCTTCTTCTGCATCTTCCGGTCAGCCTCTCGGCGCACCTCCTGATCTCTATTAATGAAAACCTTGGTTGCGATCTCAATTAGCTGGGTGGTATTCATCCCTGCGAATCCCTCCTGACGCTGCAACTTCTTCCGGATATCTGGCATACTCTGGGCCACCAATGCACTATTCACTATTCTCTGGTTTTCTTGGGCTTCAGGGTCAAATGGGGTGTATGTTCTGTAGGCTTCAATTAGTCGCTCTAGAAAGGCCCCAGGGGATTCAGTTGCCCCTTGGAGAATTTCAGAGACCTTTGCCAGATTAATGGGCCTCTTTATGCCTTTCCTCATACCTTCCAGTAAGTCCCGGCAATAGCCAGACAACAGTTCATAGTGCTGCCCATCATTTGGATCCCAATCTGGAGCTGCGCGAGGAAACCGAGCTCTAACCCACCCCTCTGGGTCCTGTGTCCCCCCGGGGACACGCTCTCGCGTGATGGCCTCAGCATTTTGCAAAATCTTCCGCCTCTCCTCAGTTGTGAAGAGGGTCAGGAGAAGTTGTTGACAATCAGTCCAGGTGGGGTTATGGGTGGCCATAATGCTAGTCACTAGGTCCACCACTGCCTGAGGCTTTTCAGTATAAGAGGGGTAATGCGTCTTCCAATTCAGGAGATCGGTGGTTGTGAAGGGTACATACTGGTAGGCCTGTGCCTGTATAACCTGACCCTGATTATTAGGATCCGGTCGAGTGGTAGTTACCTGACGAAGTGGCAGAACTCTCGAGGAGGTAGGAATGGAACTTGAGGTAGAGCTAGGAGCTACCCTCCTATCATGCTCAAAAGTAATTGCAGCAGGTCTAACCCATTCAGTGGAGGTAGGTTGAAATCCTGAGGGATGGGGAGGGGTACTCATAGACTGAGAGGTGGTCACAGGTGAGTCAGTCCATTGAAAGGGATGCCGGGCCCCTGATGAGTGGGTAGGGGTACTAGAGGGAGAGGCTGGGCTGTCAGGAGTTGAGGAGTCAGGGAGTGGAGCCCAAAGTGGGTCTTCGGAGGTTAACAGGAGAGGATGTGGCAGAGGAGGGTAGAGACTGGGTGAAAAGTCCAACCTAGGGTGTGGCAGGTTTTGCACAGGAGGGGAAGAACTATCCGGAGAAGCCTGTGCTGGAGAGGCTTGGGCTGGGCGGCGTGGATCTCTAGGGGTGGCACGGAACCCCAACAATGGGCCATAAGGTGGTGGCTCAAGGTCTGAGGGGTCATCAGAGAGTATGGGTTTCTCGGACAGGGTAGGGGCGGAAGCCACCGATTGGGTGGTAGGCTTCCTGGGGCTCTTTCCCTCTTCTAGTTTAGATTTTCTAATCTTTCTTTGAGCACGGCCTAACATGAATTTTACTGGGGATCCCATATAAGTTTTCAACCAAGAGGGAGGGTCAGTCACAAGGCTATCCCAGGAATCTATATAAGGGAGTTGTTCAGAATATTCTGGTTCTCCTACAACTATGCTGTAGACCTTCTGGATTACTTCAATATCTAAGCTGCCACTAGGGGGCCACCCCACTCCCATAGATGGCCACTCAACTTCACACAAGGTTCTTAGAGTACTTGAGCTTAAAGTCTGTCCATAGTCATTAATTAAAAATCCTTTTTTAAAATTCTTAAGCATACAATCTAGGGGGGTAGCAATTTGTCTAGATGATGTCCCACCCATAATGCTTACAGTTACAACACACAAAAGGGAGGGAGTTTTTGGATTTGCGGTAAGGGGTCCGCAGATCCGGAAACAAAAGGGTAGAACAAACAACAATCGCTTCCTTCTGTCGCTGGCCAATTGAACTCGCGTTAATTGAAAACGCAGCTATAAGAAGTCCGCACTCATTTAATCATTCACGCATCACACATTCCATACAGAAAATCCCACCCAACAATTTCAGATTTCTCAGATACAGATAAGCTCAAGCGTTTTCGCTTCTAGTCCCCGCGACTAGAAGGTACTAGGGCCTTCGCTGAGAGTTGATCAGGCTCTCCTTCCCTCAATTTTTGAGGGGGCTGGTTTACAACTTTCTAGCTAGAATTATAATACAGAATACAAAATACATACCCGGCGAATGTTCTCCAGTCAGTTGGGTGCTGGGATTAATGCAGGATTCATCCCACCGCTGCCACCAAGAATTGTTGCAGGAATTGAGATAGGAATTTGTGATACTTCAGGAGTCAGACAGCACACACCAGTATGAGAGAGAAATCTTCTTTATTTGCCAGCAAACACAGTAGGACATCAGTTCTAGCTCTCTTCTCTTCTCTTAGCTCTTTTTGTGTCATGTGGCTTCTGTCTCAGCTGCTTCTCTTCTGCTGTCTCTCCTGTTGTCTTCCAGCTTTCTTCTGACGTAAACTGCTTCTGCTCTTACTTAAATACAGTTTCTATCCCCCTCCTAGCCTAGCCCCCCCTTACTCTCCAATTGGTTAAGGAATAGATTGGTCACTTTGCCTCAACCAATCATTACTTTTGAAATATCAGTTACATAGGTTTGGTATTCCTCAAACTGACCTCTAACCTGGGGCCCCTCAAGCCAGACAATATGGCACTAGAACTCTTATATTCTCATCATGATTGATTTCTCAGCTATAGCTTAAATTGCTTACTGGACTCTGGCATTCATTAAAGAGGTCAAAAGTCAGTCTTACTTAATAGCATACAGATATACTTTCAGGACTATTCCTACAGTTACCTATAATTAATCAAGACTTTTCCTGACCTTTTTCACCTATCAGCTTATACACAGAACTTGCTAGGACCACAGAAAACTCAAAACACATGTTGGCCTCTTCACTGCAGTCTTTGCTTAGAAAATACAGCAGAGAGTAACATTAGATTTAAAAAGGTATTCTACATTTAACTACACAGAGTAAACATATTCTAAAATGAGCATCCTTATAAGACATATTCTAAATATCAAAAACTTGTAAATACTAATCTATTGCCTCTCTCTCTAAATAGTATTTTCTATCTTGTAAACTACAATATATCTGGCTCATGCCAGAGCTTACAAAGGCTGCTCAGCATGCCTAATAATATACAGATGTTGAGCTAGCTTTCATCATTCACCAGGGTGAAAGAAATTCCTGTCTCTGACCTTTCTAACCCAGCCCGGCAAACTAGACTTCTAGTAATCTGAACCAGCCTGCATTCCTTTACCTGCAGGACTGAAGAGAATTCAAACTTCAAGCTTTTAATATCATTTCTTATGTATATATAATTATGCCCATGGCTGCCTCAACAGTATATATGAGTGAAACATCAAAGCATTTCAGTGACAGTCTATGTGCATGGAGACAGGAGGGGGACAATTTTCAAGGCAATGACAGTATATCTGAGTGAAACATCAAAGCAGATATACTGTCACTCAGATATACTGTCATTGCCTTGAAAATTGTCCCCCTCCTGTCTCCATGCATATAGACTATCACTGAAATGCTTTGATGTTTCACTCCTATATACTGTCATTGCCTTGAAAATTGGGAGCGTCAGTAAGCATGGCTGCTTCGAGACCCTTAGACACTGGGAGCAGTGAGTTGTCGAGTGGGTCTCCATCTGTCTTGAGGCCTCCTGCTACGCAGCCCCCCCCCCCCCCCGGGACCATCTATCGTCATGTCAGACCCTACCCCTGAGGTGACGTGAGGGTTTGACGTCATCTTCAGTACCGAGGAACCTTTGTGACACACTTTGGGCAAAGGCCAAGAAGCATCATCTGTGACCCTCAACACATGGTGCCTGGAGCTCAAGGGCATCTAAGGATTCGGCCCGAGAAGTGTCAGCACTGGTAGGATTGCTCTCCCTCTATACAGGAGGTGCTGATGTGCCTGTCTCCAAGCAGCCGAGATCCTGCTCTCGCATCAACCCCAGCAGTTCTACAGCCTGCGCCTCAACCGGCACCACAGCTTTTCCTGGTGTCTGGCCTAGATGAGCACAGCCGGGCCTTGCTCCCAGAGCTGCTGGATGTCCTTATGCAGTGGTGTGCATCGGTATCGGGGGTGCATGCGCCTGCCATACCTCCCGGCGTGGCTGCCAGCGGTGCTTGCGGCCCCGGTGTTGACTGCCACCCAAGCTGATACCCCCTCGACGTTGGTGGAGAAGCTTTGCTGGAGTCGAGACGGGAACCGGCTTCTCAATGCCACTGTTGAGGGCATGTTCCTTGGCATTGAGGCAGGTTCGGTTTCGGCAATCCCATAGGGAGATATTGTCCGACACTAAGGAGACGCGCACAGGGTAACATAGTAACATAGTAGATGACGGCAGAAAAAGACCTGCATGGTCCATCCAGTCTGCCCAACAAGATAAACTCATGTGTATACCTTTACCTTGATTTGTACTTGCCTTTTTCATTCAGAGAAAGATCCCAGATACTTCTCCTCATATGAGTCTTATGGGATCCCCTCTGAACCTTCCCCTCCACCTGAAAGGAGACGGTTTCCGCTGGAGAGCCTTTCATTTCCATCTTTTGTTAAGGAAATGGCTGATGCCATTCCATTTTCTTTGGAAGTGGAGGATGACCCCAGGTCTAAGATGCTCGAGGTCCTGGACTACACATCTCTTCCTAAGGAGGCTGTGACTACCCCTCTCCATGAGGTACTCAAGCAAGTCTTCGTCAGGAACTGGGAGTTGCCTCTGTCAGTCCCTCTCATGCCCAAGACGATTGACATCCAGTATCAGATCCACAGTGAACCTGGTTTTGTTAGGCCTCAGTTACCTCACAGTTCATGGTGGTGGAGTCCGCTCTCAAAAGAGCCAGGAGTACTAGGGACTATGCCTCACTGCCCCTAGGCAGAGAAGCTAGAACTGTGGATTCTTTTTGTGGGAGGATGTACCAGGCTTCAATGCTTGTCTCCTATATACGATCCTACCAGCTCTTCATGAGCGTCTACTCTGTTCAGCAGCGGTTGGCAGGTGCTCCTTGCCGGTGGTTTAAGCTTTTTGGAGAGAAGGTTGAGAAGGTCGCTGACCAAATCAACAAGCATACCGATACAGTCTTTTCTGTCGCCGCTGGGTACATTCTGCACCTACCTCCTCAGCTAGGAGGGTTTTGGCAAGCCATGGAGCGGGCCCTACTAACATTCTAATTGTAGGTACAATCATTCGGCTTGTCAGCCTACTCAGGCTCATCCCCAGCGCTCTCGTTCACGTCAACAGTGTGCGCCTAAGGCCCCTGCTGTTCCCCAGTCAAAGCAAGAGAAGAGCTTTTGACTGGCTCCAGCAGAGCATAGCTGCAGTAAAAGTGTCTGTTCTGGACGACTTGCCGGTTGGAGGGAGGCTTAAACTTTTTCACCAAAAGTGGCCTGTTATAACTTTCGACCGGTGGGTTCTTCAAATAGTCTGTCTCGGATACGCCCTCAATTGGCATCTCAAATCTCCAAATTACCCATTGAGAGCTCATTCATTCAGCTCTCAGCGCAGGCAGGTACTAGGAACTCTCCGCCCTTCTGAAGGCCCATGTGAAAAAGACTGTAAACCTAGTTTGGGGTGTGGAGCACTTTGTGTTCTCCACATGAGACTTGTCATTTAGATCAGTGTTTTTGGAATACTCCTTGCCAGTCAGATTGTCAGGATATCCACAATGAATATGCATGATCTTGATTTGCATACACTGCCTCTATTATATGCAGACCTCTTTCATGCATACTGCATTTTGGATGTCCTGAAATCCTGACTGGCAAGGGATACCAGCCACATAACGTAACCAAAGACCGTAACTGGACATATCTTAATCCTTCCTCTCCCTCTAAGTTTCCTCCCAATGGTCTTTACCATACATGTACCTCAATATCACCTTGTTCATACCGGAATCGGCTAACACCGTTTATGGTACTATGTAAGCCACATTGAGCCTGCAAAAAGATGGGAAAATGTGGGATACAAATGTAACAAATAAAATAAATCCCAACCTCCAATCTCTGGCTCTCACAGCTTGGATGTTGAGAGCCTAGAATTCACTTTCTTGGGTCTTTCGGAGGGTGTCTCCCGAGTCTTACTGTCTTCCAGGAACGATATTACTCTTTTAAATGGCAGAGGTTTGTCATCTGGTTTGAGTGCAAGGCCTTAGATCCCCTTACTTGCCCTACACAGACCCTGCTTGAATACTTTCTACACTTATCAGAGTCTGGTCTCAAGACCAAATCCATAAGGGTTCACCTTAGTGCAGTGGTTTCCAAACTTTTTCGGTTCACCCTCCTCCATTGAGAAACATGGCCATTTAACCCTACCTTCTATTTTCTGTCCAATAACCCAATTCCAAATCCACAGAAGGACATTGCCGCCTATCCCATGACGTTTTAATTTTCTCAGAAGTAACCCATGTATCTTTGAATGTTTAACTGCTTTGAAAATGAGCCCCTATGTAACTTTGTAAGTCTGTGTTTTGAAAATCTGGCTCATAGTAACCGTATGTGACTTTGTAAGTCTGTGCTTTGAAAATGAGCCTCTATAGAAATAAAAGGAGTTGGAAAATGGGGAAATAACTAATATGTTTGTCAAAGAACAGACATCATGTGAAATCAAGACGTGTGGCTTCTCTTGGAAAAAGAAAACAGTTTGGACAATGAGTAGGAAGAAATTCAGGCGCTGAAGCACTTTAGACAGACACAATGTATAATTGCATTGTTTACAGGCCTCCAGCTAATACGCACACACTGCTTGTTTCTTATACCAACTGAAATCTAGTCTTTTAAAACAATAGCAAACTTTTAAACATGAAGGCATGCAAGGAAGTATTTGACTCACTTCACACTGAGCTGGTAAGATGATTAGGCAGAGTACACTGCCGCCAAGTGTACTTTGTTTGATCTATATGTTTTTTTTCTTAACAATTCCTTAAACTTTAAATCATTTTTATTGAACACCAAATTACCATGACACAATTGAATACTTCCAATACAGTGAAAAATAATCGGTGATCAATGCTGCATATTTCTTTTATTTCCCCCTTCCTCCCAACCCCCACCCCCACCCTTCACCATGGTCAACAGAACAAAAATAGTTTCTCACAGTATTTCTAAACAAACAATTAAAATTCAGCAAATATCTACAAGCTTGTGGGGACAAAGTCGGCCAAAAATTCTCCCAGATTTCTTAGAAATGAACACCTGCACCATGTGAAAAGTCTTGTACTTGAAGCATTCCATGCACATTTGAGCGGAGAACAACCAGATTAACAAGATTTGTCTTAAGAGCCAACAGAACTGCCTTTCGAAGAAAGGCTTTGTATCCTGTAGGAACAGGAGCATCAACGGTTTAACATCCAGAAAGTTACAAAGGGTCGGGGACAAGATGGTGATTAGAGAGGACGTGCGCTTTTGAGCTGATTTCCAGCCGAAATACCTGAAGGAGCAGCACTCTTTCCCTGTAGCTTTTATGGGGAAGAGGAAGGGAAAGACCAGGGGTTTACCCTCCTCCGATCCTGGTAAACCGGCCCTTCAGCAAAAGACGCTGGAACAATTTGGAGTGCAAGCGCTGAAAACGCAGATGCCAACGCTGACAGGACCCGATGGTGGTCAGTCGGACCGAAGCATAGAGATGGCTTCGTTAAGCCCGCCTCAAACCACAGCTCCCCCCCCCCCCCCCCCCGACCCGGAAGCAGCATGCTATCAGCAGAGACGCAACTAGAGACATCTTCCAAAGTGGTGATTTCTCGAGAAGCTGGAGGAGGCCCTGCTGCTACCTCGACCCCAGAAATGGTAAAAACTGGAAATACAAGAGTCGAAAACACTATATTTCCCCAGAAAAAGGAGGCTGCATCCAAGGGAATTGGAGGACAACTAAAACCAGCTGTGATAACTTTGGAGATGCTGTGGGACGCAATTCAGGGTATAAATACAACCCTCAGCCAGGTAACTAATTCTGTGAAAATAGAACTTTCCGATTTAAAACAAGGACATGATTCTTTGTCTGGGAGAATACAAGAAAATGAAAGAAAAACTGATTTATTAGGAGATGAGACTAAAAAACTACAGATCTTAACAGGAACAATGATTAAAGAAAGGGAAATTCTGGCTAGGAAGCTGGAGTATCTTGATAACCAAGGGAGGAGGCATAATTTAAGATTTCTCAATTTTCCTAAATCACCATTGATTCCAGCAGTAGATATGTTAAAAAAGTATTTTGGTGACATCTTAGGAGTTCTGACAGAGGGTTATCCACCAATTGTCAGAGCTCAATATATATCTGGAATTAGATCTCAATCCCTAGGAAATCAACCTGGACTTGATCTCACGGAATTCCTGGAAAGTTCATTGGAGGTGATAACCCAGCGTACAACTCTCCTAGTGACATTCGTTTTGGAACCAGATAGAAATAATATTTTTCATTTATATTTTAGACATATGAATGCACAATTCTTAGGAGCCAAGGTTCAAAATATTTCCTGATTTAAATAAAGAAACACAGAAAAGGCAAGAATTCATGGCATTAAAACCAAGAATACTCGCACTAGGTGGATTACAATATCCTTGTGTTTTGTATCTTTGAATGATGTTAATTATGTATTTTTTGACCCTGAGATAATGCAAAAATATGTTATTTCCAAAGAGGAGGGTGATGGAGGTATTTTTTCCCTGAACCTTCAAACAGAATTATATGCTAGTAATTTCAGCTAGTTGGCATATGTGTTTTTTCCTCCCTTAGTTTAATGAAAAGATGGATATCTTCTTAAATTTATTTTTCCTAGTATCTTGTCCCATTATTGTGGTCAATGTAAGTAGAATGATAATTTATAGTTTATTTTTCTTAATTGTCTTGGAGTTATCCAGTATATTATTTATTTCTAATATCCTTTACATGTATAACATGGATGTAAATTTGCAAAATTATAAATAAAATATATAAAAAAACAAAAAGTTACAAAGGGTCACTGTGTACTGTATAAGATCAGAACTGGTGAAACATAGAAGACTTAACAGTATGTGATTCCAGAAATGCTGTAGTACAGGACAGTGACCCAATGTAGCTCCTGCAGAATGATATTAAAGGCATGTTCCACTTGATGCAATGCCTGCAAGTTGGGCAAGGTGCAGAGAGATGTATAGTCGCAGGGCAAATTTGTATACGAATTTACGGTAGGGGATGTGATCACTAAATTCGGTAAACCCACCACAAAAGATTGCAGCTTCTGAGGTGAAAGAAAAGATTGCAGGTCTATACTCCACAATGAAGCCAGTGTGGCATAATTATCCACCATTGTCTTGTAGATGGTTATGGTTAAATGTTAAAGGGACCGGCGTTTGGAAACACAAGGTGTATGGTTCCGCAATAGCTTCTTGCACATCTTCTGTTAAATTTTCCCAGGACTGAGTCCTGATATAGTGGCAGAGCTGCATGTAGACAACAGTCTAGATCTGTGAGGGAGTATTCCTGCTTGAGCTCTGTAAAGGACTTAATTTGCCCCTCATCATTCACCATGTGCAAGATATATTTAATCCCTTTTTGTGCCCAACCTGAAAAAAACACTTTGATCCTGACCTGAGAAAAAATCAGGGTTATCACAGATAGGCAAATAAGGAGTTCTTTGTAGAGAAATAATGTTATTTGCAAATCCACTTCCACACTGCCCTACCTGCTTTCAGTACAGGATATTTCTTAAAGGTACCTGGGGGAAAACCTCCTGAAGCATGGAACAGAAAACTGAAATGCACCCTGGACACTAAACAAGTCTCAAAAATAGTAACAGAAAAATGCTGAGGTCCCCTGAACCAGCCATTGGTGTGACACATTCCACTAGCCATAGTCAAATATCTTATATTGAGAAAACCCCATATCTCCATGGGTTTTCAGAGTCTACAACACAGATTTTTTTCCCCTGCTAGAGATAATGTTTGTTTATTTATTTATTTATTTATTTATTGCATTTGTATCCCACATTTTCCCACCTCTTTGCAGGCTCAATGTGGCTTACAATACATCATGAATAGTAGAAACATGTAAGAAAATATACATTTAGCATTACAGAAGGATCTTGGGTAAATATGATAATGATAAAACATACAAGTAGTTTAACAAGCATATATTGTAAGGCATTTCTGGATATTTGTATAAGAGTTCATATTTGTTGTTCTTTGTGGTAAGCCTTGTTAAGAGATGGGTCTTCAGTAGTTTGCGGAAATTAGTTAATTCATAGAGCGTTTTTAAGTTGCGTGGCAGCGCGTTCCAGAATTGTGTGCTCAGGTAGGAAAAGGTTGACGCATGCGTTAGTTTATATTTTAGGCCTTTACATTTGGGGAAGTGAAGATTAAGGAATGTCCGGGATGATTTTTTAGCATTCCTGGGTGGTAGGTCTATCAGGTCTGACATGTAGGCTGGGGCGTCTCCGTGAATGATTTTGTGAACTAGGGTGCATATTTTGAACTTGATGCGTTCTTTGAGTGGGAGCCAGTGTAGCTTTTCTCGTAGAGGTTTAGCACTTTCATATTTTGATTTGCCGAATATGAGTCTAGCTGCAGTATTCTGAGCTGTCTGAAGTTTCTTGATTATTTGCTCTTTGCAGCCAGCGTATAGTGTATTACAGTAATCTAGGTGACTGAGTACCATTGATTGTACCAGGTTGCGGAAGACAGTCCTTGGGAAGAAAGGTCTTACTCTTTTTAACTTCTACATTGAGTGGAACATCTTCTTGGTTGTGGTTTTTCGCGTGATTCTCAAGTGTTAGGTGTCGGTCAATGGTAACTCCAAGAATTTTTAGGGTATGTCCGAAATTGGGAGAGTCACTTTTGGTGTGTTAATGGTGGTGAATTTGTTCGTGTTATGTTACGAGGTGAGTATTAGGCACTGGGTTTTTTCTGCATTGAGTTTCAGCTGAAATGCATCCGCCCATGTGTGCATGATGTGTAGGCTTTGGTTGATGTCATTGGAAATTTCCTTTAAATCTTGTTTAAATGGTATGTAGATCGTTACGTCATCTTGCGTATATGTATGGGTTAAGGTTTTGATTTGATAGTAGTTTCGCCAAGGGTATCATCATTAAGTTGAGTAAGGTCAGTGATAGGGGGGATCCCTGTGGAACTCCGCATTCAGGTATCCATGTAGCTGATGTAGTCGAATTAGATGTCACTTGGTATGATTGTGTGGTTAGGAATCCCTTGAACCAATTGAGAACGTTGCCTCCAATTCCGAAGTATTCGAGGATATGTAGTAGTATTCCGTGATCAACCATGTCGAAGGCGCTAGACATATCAAATTGTAGAAGTAGTATGTTCTTGCCATTTGCAATCATTTGTTTAAATTTATTCATGAGAGTGACTAGTACCATTTCCGTACTGTGGTTAGACCGGAATCCTGACTGGGAGTCCTGTAGTATTGAAAATTTGTTTAGATAGTTTGTGAGTTGTTTGGTTACCATCCCTTCCATTAGTTTGGTTATTAAGGGAATGGATGCTACTGGCCTATAGTTGGTTAGTTCACTAGCGTTCTTCTTTGCGTCTTTGGGTATGGGGGTGAGTAGAATGTTTCCTTTCTCCTTCAGGAATACTCCACTTTGCAACATATAGTTCACATGATTCGTGAGGTCTGTTATAAATTGTTGAGATAATGCTAGAGATAATGTTGCGGTATCCGATGAAGTGCCCATTCATCTCTGATATAGAGACAACATCTGAAAAATATAGAGCTAGTGGGGAGCTAAAATCATATTAAGCCAGGGTATTCAACCCCATAAAAACAAAGGGCATGCCCTCTACAGTTGTAACTTTAAGCAAATATCTTCCAGTAAAGGATGAACATTTTGGGGGTATAATGTAGATGCGTCAAAAGGGATTAAAATACCCAGGTAGCACAGTGGTTTGTCTTTCCAAACAAAAGGAAAAGATCCCACCCATGAGGAATGCACACTAGTAAGTATTGGTAATGCCGTAATGTGAGATTGAGTGTAAAACCAGAGAAAGGACTTCAAACAAAAAGGGTCCAACTAACCTTATCAAATGCCTTTTTTGCATCCAGGCTGATAGCTAAGGCAGGGATCTTGAGAGACTGACAGTGAGATATAGCTAAAAGGGTTTTAAGAACATTAAGCACTGACTGCCAAGATTGTACAAATCCCACTTGCTCCACACCCACTGAGGTGGGTAGGTACTCGGCCAAACGACTTTCCAAAATCTTAGATAAAAATTTAAGGTCTACATTAATTAAAGAGAGGTCAATATGACTCGGCCTTCTCTTTTGGTTTATTTGGTTTTGGAATGATGGTAATAAATGCTGTATTATAAAGAGAAAAAGTACCCATTTCCATCACTTCTGTGTAATATTCTAAAAGGTGACTTACTAACTGTGTCCGTAAAAATTTGTAGAATTCACCGAGAAACCATCATTTCCAGGGGCTAAATAGAGATCTTAAGGGATTTGATTGTAATTTTGAGTTCTTTGCTCTGTAACAATTTGTTGAGGGCTGTTATAGCTTCAGGGGAAGTCTTACTGTGTCCAAAAAAACCTGAGATGGAGGTTGAAGCATTGTCTTTGTATAAAGACTTAAAATAATAAAAAAAAGTATGCGAGCTATGTGGACTACCATTGGTAAGAAGTCCGCTTGGATCACACGGAGAAGGTGCCGTGCCCCCCCCCCCCCCCCCCCCCCCCCCCCAACTTCCAGGTTTTGACTCGTGCTTCGGGCCTGGAAACCTTAAGAGTTTGGTGCCAATTTGAAGTATTCTTACTGCTGCTGCTCATTTTCATTTATTTGCATGTAGATCATGCCTTTCAGTAGTATTTCAAGGTGAGTTATTTTCAGGTACACTAGCGGGCTCATTTTCAAAGCACTTAGCCTCCCAAAGTTCCATAGAAACCTATGGAACTTAGCCTCCCAAAGTGCTTTGAAAATATGCCTATAGGTATTTCTGTATCTGTGGAGGGCTTACAATTTGCTGGTATTTGGACAAGTCACAACCCTTTATTGCCTCAAGGTTATAAAGAGTAGCATAAGGGATTTGAACTCTGGCTTCCTTGACTCTCAGCTGCTTCCTTTGTGGCTGGATTCTTAAAGCTGCTGCAAGAAGGATAGATGGAACTTCACAGATGTGCTGGAATGTACAATTAGTTGATTTCTGTGCAGACAGAACCCTTCTCTTCTGTTGCTGGGCAAGTAAAAGCTGTTTCTTTAACTTGTAGTGACGGCAGCCATTTCAGGCAGCAATTTTGGGCTTGCAGTAATGATCATACTGTGGAAATAAAATATTAAAAGAGCATGTGCCTTTCAAGACAGTTAGGCCTTAGGAATAAAACTATGCTTTAAACCCATAGTTTTAGACAGAGATGTAAACCAGTAGCTAAACCGCAAGTACATAAGTAATGCCATACTGGGAAAAGACCAAGGGTCCATCGAGCCCAGCATCCTGTCCACGACAGCGGCCAATCCAGGCCAAGGGCACCTGGCGAGCTTCCCAAACGTACAAACATTCTATACATGTTATTCCTGGAATTGTGGATTTTTCCCAAGTCCATTTAGTAGCGGTTTATGGACTTGTTCTTTGGGAAACCGTCTAACCCCTTTTTAAACTCTGCTAAGCTAACCACCTTCACCACGTTGTCCGGCAATGAATTCCAGAGTTTAATTATGCGTTGGGTGAAGAAAACTTTTCTCCAATTTGTTTTAAATTTATTACACTGTAGTTTCATTGCATGCCCCCTAGTCCTAGTATTTTTGGAAAGCGTGAACAGACGCTTCACATCCACCTGTTCCATTCCACTCATTATTTTATATACCTCTATCATGTTTCCCCTCAGCCGTCTCTTCTCCAAGCTGAATAGCCCTAGCCTCCTTAGTCTTTCTTCATAGGGAAGTCGTCCCATCCCCGCTATCATTTTAGTCGCCCTTCACTGCACCTTTTCCAATTCTACTATATCTTTCTTGAGATGCGGCAACCAGAATTGAACACAATACTCAAGGTGCAGTCGCACCATGGAGCGATACAATGGCATTATAACAATCTCACCACTGTTTTCCATACCTTTCCTAATAATACCCAACATTCTATTCGCTTTCCTAGCCGCAGCAGCACACTGAGCAGAAGGTTTCAGTGTATTATCGATGACGACACCCAGATCCCTTTCTTGGTCCGTAACTCCTAATGTGGAACCTTGCATGACGTAGCTATAATTCGAGTTCTTTTTTCCCACATGCATCACCTTGCACTTGCTCACATTAAACGTCATCTGCCATTTAGCCGCCCAGTCTCCCAGTCTCATAAGGTCCTTTTGTAATTTTTCACAATCCTGTCGTGAGTTAACGACTTTGAATAACTTTGTGTCATCAGCAAATTTAATTACCTCGCTAGTTACTCCCATCTCTAAATCAGTTATAAATATATTAAAAAGCAGCGGTCCTAGCACAGACCCCTGAGGAACCCCACTAACTACCCTTCTCCATTGTGAATACTGCCCATTTAACCCCACTCTCTGTTTCCTATCCTTCAAACAGTTTTTAATCCACAATAGGACATTTCCTCCTATCCCATGACCCTCCAATTTCTTCTGTAGCCTTTCATGAGGTACCTTATCAAACGCCTTTTGAAAATCCAGATACACAATATCAACCGGCTCCCCTTTGTCCACATGTTTGTTTACTCCTTCAAAGAATTGAAGTAAATTGCTCAGGTAAGATTTCCCCACACAAAAGCTGTGCTGACTTGGTCTCAGTAATCCATGTCCTTGGATGTGCTCTGTAATCTTGTTTTTGATAATAGCCTGTACCATTTTCCCCGGCACCGACGTCAGACTCACCGGTCTATAATTTCCCGGATCTCCCCTGGAACCTTTTTTAAAAATCGGTGTTACATTGGCCACCCTCCAATCTTCCGATACCACGCTCGATTTTAAGGATTTCAGCAAGGCTATTTTTAGAAAATAACTACTGAGTTAGCCCATCAGTTTGAGCAAGGCCTATACCAAGATAGAAGAGTAGTTTGTCTTTCAGAGATAAGAAGTAAAAGACCAAAAAAAAAGAAATGCAAGATGAACATCTGTATCCTGGTTTCTACTACATGATATTAGTTCTACATTTTCCCTATAAAAAGCAGGCTTTACAGATTGTGATTTGAAGAACATCAGAGTCTGAGAGAGCCTCTAAAACGCTTTATTCTGATTTGTCTTCCTTGCCTAGGCAATATCATTGTACACAATGGTGAATATTAGACTCATTCTTTACAGCGTTCTTAATGGGGAAAATACTTGGAGATCCACAAGACACAAGAATTGCAGTCAGCCTGATTGTGGTGTCTGCCAAGAATAAGGCATTTGGAATGGGTATAGAAGTTCTGAACCTTTCTCCCATTCCATGGGCTGGGACAAAACCCTGGCTTTGGGATATTTTGATTGAGAATGAAAGTAAATTTTTTTTAGGAGGAAGGCAACAGAACACTTCAAACACATGGAGGCTGAAAAGGTCTCAAATAGCTTTTTTTTTTTTTTAATATTTTTTTGCAACCTGCAGTCTCAGAGATCCCTAGGAGAGCTGTTCCATCCTGATACTATTGGATAACATCTCCCACTTATATACCTGATTCAATCCTGCTTGTCGATGGAAGAAAGGGAAAAAGCCAAACAATAAGCAAAATAGCAACAAAAACGGGGTGGGGGGGTAGGGAAGGAGAACATTTATCTTGGCTCCCATTTTTGACCGATACTCCTCTTTTTTTTCTTAAGATATATTTCCACTCTTGTTATAATTTACAAATGTAAAAATGAACATTAAAAGCAAAAAATCCTGTTGTGGAGGGCACAGGTTCTAAAATCCGTTTTCTCCTTATGTCCCATGTTTTACACAGGCTCCTGACTAGGCTTGATACTGCCTCGTGGTTTCAGCAGGGTCTAAAAGATGATGGCGATGTGGAACTGCCAGCAAAGAGATCGGTGGAATATTGTATGGTATGTATGAATGCTTAATCCATCTCCAAAGTACTTTAAAGCCATTTAATCCCTTTCCAAGCTCATATTTACCCAGGCTTTTGATTAAAATTTTTAAGATTTGAAAACTTTGTATTGGCTTTTTTTGTACTTATTTTAGGTTGATTTTTGTTTTTTTGAATTGTGAATATATTTTTGTACACCGCTTAGAGTTGTTGATACTGCGGTTTATAAATCTTGTTATAAATAAATTGTTTTGCTGCACAGTTTCTACTGCTTCAGAATTAAAGGGGATTTTTATTCTTTCCAACCCAACAGAAGTTGGAAAAAAATCCATTAAGAATGTTTGCCTGGAGGCAAAATAACTGAAAACTTAATAGAATGGGATTAAACTTGGGGGGGGGGGGGGGGGGGTGGATAATGAAAAGACACAGGGTTTGAAAATGGGCCATATCAGGCCTAGAGGTTCCAGATACATAAGATTTCTCAAAAATGGTCCAATGGATGTTTGTGGAAGAGGTAGTTCAGCTGCTTCAGCACAGAAACTTACATATAGTGAAAAGTGAGCAAAAAAAAGCATAAGGAGCCTTCAAGAGTGAGGGCTTCAAACCAATGCTTTATTGAACAGACCCGACACGGTCTGTGTTTTGGCAAAACTGTGTCAAGGGTCTTGTGCAAAAATAATCTTCAAGTTCTGATCAGTGAAAAGATACAATCTTCTTTACAACAAAAAGGTTGCCTATAAATGGCGCAGAGCAAACAACTGCACAAGAGAAGCGCTGTCATGCAGTCTAATCTTTCAAACAACGTTGTTTACCACAGCAGCAGCTCCTGTTGGGATTGCACTTAGATTACCCTTTTTCCTGTCTTATTACTTCCCTCCCTTTCCCCAGATGCCTTGTATGAATGGTTGTGTTCTTTACTATCAAAATTAGTGTTCTTTTCCTAAACTTTTGTGGTTTTAGACCTTATTGTTAACCTCTTTGACCTTTATTTAGTAAAGACGGTATATTATGTTGGAAAATAAACATAAACGTATTTCATTGTCTTTTGTCAATTCTATAGGGGCAGTGTCAGGCAGATGTCAGAGGGAAGGGGAACAGAAGCTGCATGGGACTTGGGGAAGGGAGCAGAGCAGAAGCTGGATAGACTTGGGAGTGGGGGAAGAGAAAGCAGTAAGGAAGAGGTTGGGAACTACAGGCCGGTAAGTCTGACTTCTGTGGTAGGTAAAATAATAGAAATACTTTTAAAATGGAATAGTAAAGTTTTTGGAATCCAATGGATTGCAGGACCCGAGGCAACATGGTTTCACTAGAGGCAAGTGTTGTCAGACAAATCAGATTAATTTCTTTGACTGGGTGACCAGAGAGTTTGGATCTAGGAAGAGCGCTAGATGTGGTGTATTTAGATTTTAGCAAAGCCTTTGACACAGTTTCGCATAGATAATAAATAAACTGAGTGCCCTCGGTATGGGCCATAAAGTGATTGGGTTAGGAACTGGTTGAGTGCAAGGTGGCAGAGGATAGTAGTAAATGGAGCTCATTCTGAGAAAAAGGATGTTACCAGTAGTGTGCTGCAAGGTTCAGTTCTTGTGCCGGTTCTTTTAACATTTTTGTAAGCGATATTGCTGAAGGGCTGTCTGGTAAGGTTTGCCTCTTTGCGGATGATTTCAAAATCTGTAATAGGATAGATACCGCTGATGGGGTGGATAAGATGAGGAAGGACTTAGCGAAGCTAGATGAATGGTCTGGAATTTGGCAGCTTAGATTTAATGCTACAAAATGTAGGGTCATGCATTTGGGCTGAAAAAACCTGAGGTAACAGTACAGTTTAGGGAGTGAAGAACTTTTGTGCATGAAAGAGGAGCGGGACTTGGGTATGATCATATGTGATGATCTTAAAGTGGCCAAACAGGTTGAAAAGGTGATGGCAAAAGCTAGAAGGATGCTTGGTGAGTACAAAAGAGAGAAATGGGGGATTGGGGAGTAGGTGAAAGATAGAAGGGGATAGAAGACTGGGAAAGGAAAAGGATAAGGGGAAATGGGATTGCAGGAAAGGGGATGAGAGGGAGATGTGAAAAGACTAAGGACTAGAGGGTAAAAGAAAGGGGAGAACAGGGGTAAAAATCATATGGATGGATATAGAGGCAGACAGGAGAAAAGAGAGGTTGGTGCCAGATGGATATAGAGAAGGAAGGGAGGAAGGATGAGAGGAGAAAGAAGAAATGAAAAGGCAAACCTGGAAAAGAATTTAAGAGAAGACCGACAATTGGAAAAGTGCCCAGACAACATAAGGTAGAAAAGAAGAAAAAATTGCTTTTTATTTCATAATTTTTAAGGATTGGAAAGTGTCCACTGAGAAATTTACATCCTTTCTATTTTTGTGTTTAGTAGAGTACAGGAGAACATGCATGTCTGTCTCTTTTTTTTTTTTTTAACTAGTATTTTCATTGCTTATAGAGTCTGGCTTTCTTGGAGGGGGTCTCCATTTCAGTTTTGTCTGCATGTTTTTTTGTGGTCCTTATTCTGTATCAGGTGAGGTCTGTCTATGTTCTGCATGTTCAACTGAGGTGAAGGATTCTGCTAGCATGTAGTGTCTGTGTAAGAATCTGTAACAGTCCAGCTTGTTCCAGTTTCATAGTAGCAGGAATATTGGGCTCTAGCGCACCAATATAATATTCTAACACTCTCTCTTTTCTTAGGTGGGTTAGGGCTGTTATGGTGTGGTATGTTTCTTTTTCCATATAGGTTTGAGTGCGCTTTTGCATCATCTTGTGTTATTTTTGTAAAGTGTCTGGCCTTATTTGAAAGCATGCTCAAAACAAAATGCTCAGGACAGGTAGTCTCCACATCCTGTAGAGTCACCACACAAACAACCTGTCTGTTTTAAACGTGTCTGGCAGTGGAAGGAGCATGTGCCATTCCTAAGGTGATAATCCCAATTTGAATATTTTTTATATGGCAAGTTATAAGGGAAGTAACTCTTTTGTTGTAGAATGTGGAGTTTGCTATACAGAACTGGACGTGCATAGTTCAGATTGAGATTTTGACCAATCCTGTAGAAAACCCAGACTTCACTCCCAGATGGAAGAATTTATTGAATGATGCTATCAGTTATAATGGCAGTTTTACTGAGTAGTTGAAACTGGCTGGAAGAAGGAGGGCTTTATGTATAGAACACCATAGTGTCTCATATTACTAATTTTAGCAGTGGGAGGGGGGGAGGAAGGAGGGGTAAGATGTGCGGAAATGTTGCTTCCATAGCATCCCACAGATCAATCCAGACATGAGCAGGTTATGTCCCTCTACCAGCAGGTAACTATAATCTCAAACGACTACTTCAAAATTTATTACAAAAAAGGTTTTTTACAAAATAATCTTTTTCCTCATTTATTCATTTACATAAAACAACATCACATACTGAACTCACATTCACACACGTCTCACATACCACAAAATACAATTAAATATTCAAACTCTGAACAGTCAAGTCCATGAAAAAATCACTTATTCGTGTTGTAATCAGTTCACCTTTACATTCCTTTGATAAATCTTCAATAAATCTTCTTTATATTAATCCCACGATTAATGCAATCATATGATCAATCGTATCTTTATAAATCATTCAATATAATTTCTTACGTGGGTATCTAATAATCCAATCCAGATGGACAAAGTGTTGACCAGTCCAAAAGATGAAACACTTGTCCATTCCAGATAATAAAATTGTTGACCAGTCCAGTCCAGAAGGTGAAAAGCTTAACCAGCAACACACATGGAAACTTAACTGTTCCACTCCACTTCTTATTTTATTACATATCAATCTCTCTTCAAGAGCGATTAGAAGAAACCTTCTTGATAACCTCCATCCGGTCTCAACACTGGCCGTGTTTCAATATCCTTCTTCAGGAGACCTACTAACAAACATTAACAATTATCCCACACATCATCCCATACAATTATTTTACAATATCCTTAACTCAAATGTACATTTCAATACCTGTAACAGCTTCACATCATTGTCTAGTACACCAAGACAGCTCTCCGTACTGCCTGCATCGACTCCCACAAACAGAATGATCCTAAACACCTTCACCTTGAGATTATCTACCAGTAGGTGGAGATAGAGACCTTCAGAGGTTTAGTATATGTGGACCTGTGCATCCATATTAACATCAGTATTCTCTCTATCTCAGCAGATGGATGGGCATGTCCTGTGCAGCTCTCTGGATTGAGACTGGCTTCTGACATGTTCCCTCAGGTTTAGTTGAGCTTGGGGTTCATGGCTATGCTTGACCACTGTGGGGTACACCTGGTGGTGCCAGGTCCCTCCCCTGCTACCCCCTTTCTCTGCCTCCTATCCCTGCTTGCTCTGCTTCTGTACTCCTGCCTCTTAAAAAAAAAAAAAAAAAAAGGAGCTGGGATTATGCTTGCACCACGGGAGGCTCTTTGTACATTGCTGTGTCAGGAGATCAGTGGTTATTTTATTTTTGTTATGGGTGAGCTTCCCCTGTTCATGTATTTGGACGGCTGTTCTTTGCCTGGCTGGGTCCGGCTCGTGCTCTTTGGTTCGGGCTAGGAGGTCTGTCACAGTTTTGACGGGCTCGGGAGCTGTTTGCTCTTCTGCAGCCGCTATTTTGAAGGGGCTTGCCTCGGATGTTTTAAAACAAAACAAAAAAAAACAATACAGCCACACTCCAGTCCATAGTTAGCACAGCCAGGAGTTCCCATTCGGTTTGGCAATGGCCCCTGCTTTCCCTTGCAGAGACGTTCCTGTGGCGCTTCCGGAGGGGGGGGGGGGTGTGTGTCTGATCTCGGTATGGTTCGGCGGCAGCTCAGTTTCTCGTGGCCTCCGCCTGCATGCCACTTTTTGGTTCGGGCCTTCTGGCAGTTTGTGCCAAACACGCCCGTTTTGTTGGCGTCGGCTTTCTAGGACACGGCTTCTAGTATTGTCTTCCGCCCTTCAAAAAAAAAAAAGAAAACAGGTGATTTCTTTGCCTGGTGCGTTTGACAGTGGCTTCCTGTGCAATAGGGCTTTGAGTGCATCGGCTCTCTGATGGATTTGTTCCCTTCTTGTTCCTCCCCATTTGGTTGGGGTTCTAGCTTCTTTTGGGCCTGTTCCTCAAACTAAATAAACTGACACCCGGTTCCATGCTGGGGAGGGTCGCTGACAGTTGTATTTTTCTGTTTATTTAGTTGGATGGTCCTCTCCTCTTAGCTTGGGACTTACAGCGCTGTTTTTGCCCGATTTCATGCGGTTGCTCTGGTCACATGGGGCATAGCCTTCGATTCTTTCCCTGGCAGTGTCTGGGGTCATTGGACTGCAATACCCAGTACTGTTGTCTTTGCTTCATGACTACCGCCTGAGCATTTCATGGGGCAATGCTGGTGTCAAGCTCTTGTTTCCCCTTCCCTGGTGCTACCTTCCTTAGTAAGGGCAGCGTTTCCTCTTGTCTAGATTTTGGGCTTGTGCTGACTGCAGTACTTCTGCCTCTTTAGGCTACAGTGTAGCAGTACACTGGTTTTCTTGCTTGATGTTGGTTATTGGCAGGGTCTCTCTCTCTCTGTCATGAACTTTGGTCATTTTTGCTAATGACTTTGTTTCCTACAGGGGGTATTGTCAGCCCTCTTTTCCAGTTTTTAGGAAGTTCCTTGGGTTTCCTGTGAGGTGCAACGCCTTCTAGGCTGTCAAGACCGGCTTCTGGCAGGTTCTGGTTTGGCTACACAATTTGAGCTAGGGCCACTAGAATCCTTTTGGAGGCGTTGTAGTATCCCTGTGGTGACTGGTTGCTGCTTCTTGATGTCCTGGGTGGTAACAGTACCGTCTACATGTGGAGGCATCCTGGAAGATGACAGACTTTATTCCTATGGCATTGGGTCAGCGTTTGTTGCTGCCCGATAGAGGCATTGCAGCATGGGGTTCACCACTGGTTGGTGGCACCCTTATAGTCTACACAGTATCAGCCTTGGTCTTGGTGGTATACGCTCTGTAGCTGTTCCTATCCCCAAGGGGTACCTTGGTTGAAGTGTCCTTCTCCATCTTGGCATAGGCATCAGCTGAATCTTCCTTTGTCTGTCGAGCCTTACTCTCCTTTTGGGTGTCAGGCCAGGCTCGGTCGCTGGACACTGAGCCGTCCTCCATCTCTAAGAGTCAAGGTATTTTTTTCAGTCTCTGGGCGTCGAGCCTTGCCCCGGCTCTCAACATCGAGCTTTGCTCCATCACAGGGCGTTGGACCCAGTTCCAGCTTTGGACATCGAAGCTTGCTCTGTCTCTCTAGCCTTACCCTGTTTCTGTCCATCAGGCTTTGCTCTGGCTAGGACTGTCGAGTCTTGTTCAGTCTCTGCATGTTGCTCCGGCAGGGGCTGTTGAGTCTTGCTCCAGTTTGGGCCGTTGAACCTTGTTCCATCTGTGGATATCAACCCTTGCTCAGGCTTGGTCCATCGGGACTTTTTTTTTAAATATATTTATTTATTTGAATTTCACATTTAAATACAAGCATTTACATCTTGTTACAGAAAATCAGAGTAAACATGTTTAAAGAAATACACAAAGAAATATATATCTCTTTCTTAGACCACCTAATCAAAGAAACTGTCGAGGGCGTTAAGAAACTTTGGTGGTTTTTTATATACAGAAAGAAAAAAAAAAACAAATAAGAACAAAGAGACCTGGAGATTCCCAAGTATAAACCATGAATCCAGATTTTCTTAATACTCAGAAAACTATCCTGTAACTTTTTTAATTTCCAAAAATTCTTTCAATTGCTCGGGTTCGAAGAACACACATTTTTTTATCTAAGTAATTTACAAGACATTTACAAGGGTATGATAGAAGAAATCTAGCGCCCAAACTTCGTGTCTCTTCTCTAAGCAATAAAAAAGCTTTACGTCTATCCTGAGTGGTTTTCACCACATCAGGGTAGATCCAAATTCTATCCCCAAGAAACATTTTTGTAGAATTTCTAAAGAATATTTTCAATAAAGAATTTAGGTCTTGTTCAAACACCATCGAAATTAATAGAGTTTTTCTTTCCACAACTGTTATGTTGGATTGTTCAAGAAAGTCAGTTAGATTCTGTAGTTCTTCATTTTCTTTCAATTTTTCTCCACGTTTTGACTCAGGAAGATAATAAACTTTATTAAGAGGAGGAATTAAATCTGGAGAATATTGAAGGCCCTCAATTAAGTATTTTTTTAACATTGCACTTGCATTTAACTCTACTGATCTTGGAAAATTCAAAAGGCGTAAGTTCAAACGCCTATTGTAGTTTTCAAACTGTTCAATCTTGTGATGTATCATCCCTCTATCTTTTATAAGCATATCAGTTTTAGTTTTTAGATTGGAGATTTCCATCTGTGTAGCTATATTCGCTTTTTCTGAGTCTTTCTTAAACGTCTCAACAACAGAGATTAATAAGTCTAGTTTACTTACAGCTGGAGCAACTGTAGACGTAAGTGTTTGTAACGCAGTCCAGATAGCTTCTAAGGTTATCGCCTCGGGAGCTTTTTGCTCGATGTTAACTTTTCCCCCCAGCGTTCCAGTCTGGGCTCCGGCAGAAAGATCTCCCTTTGCGCCAACTTCGGGCGCTTCCGGGTCATCTAACCCGCGTCTGAAAGCTGCTGGGCAAGGCGGAGGATTCAACTCCGGCGATGATAAAGTTGTTGTATTTCCCAGTGGGAGCGGCGTTTCACCTACGTCTCCCAATGCGGGAATTCCACTCGAGCCGGACAACCGTGGTGTGCTGGTATTGAACCCATCGAGCGTCGTCTGAAACAGAGCTGTTTCCGGAGCTACTGTCGGTAAGCTCCTCACAGCTCCTTTCCTTTTGGTATGGGGCATTTTAATTTGCGAAAAAAAATTTTTTGTAGAAAAACAGTTATACCAAGGAAAGGTTCAGGAGCTAGAGAGGCGTCCTCCAGTCAATCCGCCATCTTGACATGCCCTTCGTCCATCGGGACTTTATCCGTTTTTTGGATGGCGAGTCTTGCACAATCTCAGTATGTCGACCCTGGCTCCGTCTCTGGACGTCGAGCCTTGTTCCGTTTTAGACACCGGCTTAGTGGGAGACCTGTGAGAAGCAAGTCACAATAGTCCAAGCGAGAGGTGATAAAGTGTGGATAAGGGGTTTGGTAGTGTGCTTGGAAAGGAAAGGACGAATTTTGGTGATATTATAGAGGAAGAAACGACAGGTTTTAGCAGTCTTGAATATGTGCAGAGAAAGAGAGAGAGGAATCAAACATAACCCTAAGGTTACGAACTGATGAGACAGGGAGGACGAGAGTGTTATTCACAGAGATAGATAATGGGGTAAGAGGAGAGGTGGGGAAAGACAAGAAGCTCAGTCTTGGTCATGTTTAGTTTCAGATGGCAGTGAGACTTCCAAGTAGCAATGTCAGACAGGCAGGCTGATACTTGGACCTGGATTCCTGCTGAGATTTGTGGTGTGGAGAGGTAGATCTGGGAGTTGTCAGCATAAAGGTGATACTGAAAATAATGAGATGAGATCAGAGCACCAAGGGAAGAATATAGATGGAAAAAAGAAGAGGTCCTAAGACAGAGCCCTGAGGTATGCCAACTGATAATGAGATAGAAGTGGAGAAGGATCCACCAGAGTATACACTAAAAGTGCGAAGGGAGACATAAGAACAAAACCAGGAAAGAACAGAGCCCTGAAATCCAAGTGAGGACAGCGAATCAAGGAGTAGGCGGTGATCAACAGTGTCAAAAGCAGCAGATAAATCAAGATGGATGAGGATAGAATAGAGACCTTTGGATGTGACCAAGAACAGTTCTCATGGATCTGCAGGATCGGCGCTTGGAGGCACTTCTTAAGCGCTCCTTTGAGCTGTCGGCCTTAGCCCTGCAAGCCGCCATTTGTGGCAGTTATATGGCAAGGACGTGTTTTTGTTGGGCCGAGAACCTCCTGGATGCTCTGGGTGAGGAGTCGGATGACCTGGCCAATTTGGAGATGGGCACAGCTTTTTTGTCTGGCCTCCTTTATGATCTGGTTAGAACCTATCTCTCTTCATGGCAGAGCATTTGTTTTTGTGGCTCTGTCAGTGGGTGGCGGATGTAATGTCCAAAAGTCCGCCTTGGTCAGTTGCCTTTTCAGGGTACATCTCTGTTTGGGGAGGATCTCGAGAAGCTTGTCAAGGACTTGGGTGAGTCCAAGGTACTGCAATTGTGAGAGCTTTGGGCTCCCTTGACTCCCCGCACTGCCTTCTGCGGGCAGTCCTGGGACATTCGGCGATCCCGGTTTTCGCATTTTGTGAGTGCCTTCAGAGGCTGGGGTTGAACTAGGTCTCGGTCCTTTCAGGCTGTTCGGGGAGGCTGGGATGGAGCCCCTAGGGCAGGAGCTCCTTGTGCTGCCCATTGAAGGTTTGCAGGCCCAATCTCTGGTGGCCCCTATAAGGGCTGCTTGCAGCATTTTTACCAGAGGTGGGTCCACATCACATTCGACCGGTGGTCCTGGATCTGTGCGAGTCAGTTACCTTCTGGAATTTCACTGTCCTCTGCAGGAGCAGTTTCTGTTGTGTCTATGTGGCTCGCCAGAAAAGGCAGTGGCCGTTCATCAGACATTGAGTCGTCTCTTGGAGCTGCGGGCCATGAACAAGTGTTGGCAGATGTTCCATCTTTTTTGTAGTTCCCAACAAGGAAGGCTCATATCGGCCCATTTTGGTTCTCAAGGGTGTCAACAGGGCCCTCTGGGTCTTTTTGTTCCGTATGGAGACTTTTGTCCGTGATTGTGGCTGTGGTAAGGCCAAGTTTCTCTCAGCATTGGACCTGTCCACATTCCTATTCAAATGGACTATCACAAATCCTTATGCTTTGCGATTCTGGGCCGGCATTACTAGTTCCAGATGCTTCTGTTCGGTTTGCCCATGGCGCCCAGGACTTTCACCAAGGTTGTGGTGGTAGTGGTGGTGGCGGTCCATCTCCGAAAGGAGGGGGTGTTTGTGCACCCCTTTCCTGAACGATTGGTTGATTAGGGCCAAGTCTCATGAGGAGAGTTTGCAGATCACAGATCGGGTGGTGTCCCTGTTGCAGCATGTTGGCTGGGTGGTCAATATGGCAAAGAGTTGACTTCAACCCATTCAGTCCCTGGAGTATCTGGGTGTATGCTTCAATATGGCAACGGGCAAGGTATTCCTGCCTCAGTCCTGGATGTTGAAGCTTCAAGCCTAAGTATGGGCCCTGCTGGGTCGTCGCCACCCCTCTGTTCGTGTGGAGTATTCTTCAGGTCCTTGGCTCCATGGCGGCGACGATAAAGGTAGTGCTGTGGGCGAGGGCTCACGTTCTTGCTGTCTCGCTGATTTCCAATGTCGGGCCTTCGGCCTCTTCTCCCCTTGTGCAGGGCAGTCTGCGCTGGTGGCTGGACCTGACTCATCTGGCGTCAGATGCCACTCTCTGGTACTCTGGTGGGGGACCCCGATCATGGTTCTTATGGCCATGGCTCAGATTGCCAAAGCGGCGCATTTCTTCAGTCGGCAGAAGCTACCAATGTCGGAGGACCTCGATGCCCATGTCCAGCCTTGGCCGTAGAACAGCCCCTGGTGGGTTGGTTTCTTCAGCGCATAGAGGCTTACGGGGAGCTGGTGGTACTTATCGCCTCAGACTGGCCTTGCTGGTCGACTGGCTCCTTTGACTCTCTCGTGACTGCGCTGCTGTTTCAAGGCCCAGTGGCCATGCTGGATGCGGCTTGATTTTCACTTATGGAGTGGCGAAGGCGTGGTTATTCTGCGGCTGTCACTTCTGTGTTGTTGCGCAAGAAGAAGCGGTCCACTTTGCTGGCTTATGCCAGGAACTGGGGCAATTTTGAGGACTACTGTTCGGACTACGGGGTGGTACCTCAGCAGTCTTCCATTGCAGAGATCTTGCAGTTCTTCCAGGATGGTTTGCAGAAGGGGTTGGCGCACTCGTTGAAAGTCCAGTTGGTGGCCCTTGTCTTCGAAGACTGGTCCAGGGTCATTCCCTCGTGGTCCACCCTGATCTGACCCATTTTTTGCAGGGAGTTCGTTTGCGCCTTCTAGTGAGGTCTATCGTTTCACCCTGGACCCTGAATTTGGTGCTGGCCACGTTGCTGCACCCTCCATTTGAGCCTTTGCAGGTGGCGACCCAGAAGGATCTTTCCCTCAAGGTGGCCTTTTTGGTCACTAATACATTGGCACAGAGAGTCTCGTTGCTCAGACCCTCTTGTGCCGGGAGCCTTTTCTCCTGTTTCTTGAGGAGCACATTGTACTATGTCCGGTTCCGTCCTTTGTGGCTGAAGGTGGTCTCGCCATTTCATGTTAACCAGACCATCTCTCTTCCAGTGTTTTTTGCAGAAGGAGGCTGGCAATGAACTCTATTGGCTGGACGCTCATCCAGCTGTTCACTTTTATTTGCGCAGGATGGTCGAGTTTAGACTCTCCGATTTGGCTTTTGTTCTCTTTGCAGGTCACCACAGGGGGGAAGCCACCTTGAAGGCGACTATTTCCAGGTGGCTCTGGGAGGTGATCTCTATTTTCTTGGGGACAGGAGTGCTTCTTGGGGTCTGCACGTGCATTCTACCTGGGCACAGGTGACCTCGTGGGCGGAGCATTCATTGGTTCCAGTTGCAGACATTTGCAGGGTGGCTTCCTGGTCATCCCTACATTCTTTCGTGAAGCACTATCGTTTGGATGTCCAAGCTCAGGGAGAGGCTGCCTTTGGGGCAGCGGTTCTGCAGCAAGGGTTGGCTGTGTCCTGCCCTCGGCGAGTACTTCTCTGGTACTGTAGTCGTGTGTGGCTAGTCATCTCCTGCTTCCACCTGACTAGCAATAATCACCTGTCTGTCTCCAATTTCCACAGCCACCTAATTGACAGAAACTGCCACATTGGATTTCATGGCAACCATTACGGTAGTAGTCTGTATGGTTTCAGATTCTATGGCTGCTTCTCTGCCTCTGCATGCTGAAACTACCTACATGGTATCAGTTATCACCCTCACCTTTATAACACTAGTGGTCTTTTTTAATAAAATTTTTCCTCAAAACCTGTGGTTTCTGCTTAGGAAGCTCTAATTTCTGCCTGCCTGCACTTTTGTGGCAGCTGCTACTTCAGTCACTTGCATGTCTGCTCCAGCAAGTTGTTTCCTTAACTTCAGGCAGTTATCTAGAAGCGTGGCCTACTCTGCATGTTTGTCTAATGTAGTTGCACAGCTCATCCTCTGTGCTCCAGCTGTTCAGTACAGCTGCTTTGTACTATTCAACAGGCTCTGTTTTGGCACAGCACGCGTGCTAATTCATAGGCCTTAGCCAGTGATAGTTTGCACCTTCAAGAGGTCACTTCAGTTATGACAAGTTAATTTTTCCAATCCTGGTTTTGCTTACCCTGCCTATGTCCCTTATTCTCAACTTTCCTCTATCATATGTGTAGACGTGGAAAGTAGATTATTTCTTTTTCAGTACCTCCTAACCATTTTCTTCTACTTCACTGTAAGTGATGTGCTCCCTTCATGAGGTTTGCTTGGTCTCTTGGTTGTTTTCCAAAGACCCTTTTACTAAGGCCCCAAGTTTGAATCGTTTTTGGTATCATGCAGGTCGGCCTAACATAGTAACATAGTAGATGACGGCAGAAAAAGACCTGCATGGTCCATCCAGTCTGCCCAACAAGATAAACTCATATGTGTATACCTTACCTTGATTTGTACCTGCCTTTTTCAGGGCACAGACCGTACAAGTCTGCCCAGCAGTTTTTCCCGCCTCCCAACCAACAGTCCCGCCTCCCATCACCGGTTCTGGCACAGACCGTATAAGTCTGCCCTCCACTATCCTCGCCTCCCAACCACCAACTTCTCTTCCCCCACCTGCTCCGCAACCCAATTTTGGCTAAGCTTCTGAGGATCCATTCTTACTGCACAGGATTCCTTTATGCATATCCCACGCATGTTTGAATTCCGTTACCATTTTCATCTCCACCACCTCCCGCGGGAGGGCATTCCTAGCATCCACCACCCTCTCCGTGAAAAAATACTTCCTGACATCTTTTTTGAGTCTGCCCCCCTTCAATCTCATTTCATGTCCTCTCGTTCTACCGCCTTCCCATCTCCGGAAAAGATTTTTTTGCGGATTAATACCTTTCAAGTATTTGAACGTCTGTATCATATCACCCCTGTTCCTCCTTTCCTCCAGGGTATACATGTTCAGGTCAGCAAGTCTTTGCTCATACGTCTTGGAACGCAAATCCCATACCATTCTCGTAGCTTTTCTTTGCACTGCTTCCATTTTTTTTAACATCCTTCACAAGGTACGGCCTCCAAAACTGAACACAATACTCCAGGTGGGGCCTCACCAACGACTTGTACAGGGGCATCAACACTTCCTTCTTCTGCTGATCACACCTCTCTCTATACAGCCTAGCAACCTTCTCGCTACGGCCACCGCCGTGTCACACTGTTCGTCGCCTTCAGATCCTCGGATACTATCACCCCAAGATCCCTCTCCCCTCAGTACCTATCAGACTCTCACCGCCTAACACATAAGTCTCTCATGGGTTTCTACTCCCTAAATGCATCACTTTGCATTTCTTCACATTGAATTTTAATTGCCAAACCTTAGACCATTCTTCTAGCTTCCTCAGATCCCTTTTCATGCTTTCCACTCCCTCCCGGGTGTCCACTCTGTTGCAAATCTTAGTATCATCCGCAAATAGGCAAACTTTACCTTCTAACCCTTCGGCAATGTCACTCACAAATATATTGAACAGAATCGGCCCCAGCACCGATCCCTGAGGCACTCCACTACTCACCTTTCCCTCCTCCGAGCGAACTCCATTTACCACCACCCTCTGTCATCTGTCCGTCAACCAGTTCCTAATCCAGTTCACCACTTTGGGACCTATCTTCAGCCCATCTAGTTTATTTAAGAGCCTCCTGTGGGGAACCGTGTCAAAAGCTTTGCTAAAATCTAAGTAGATTATGAGGCATATTTTCAAAGCACTTAGCCTCCCAAAATTCCATAGAAACCTATGGAACTTAGCCTCCCAAAGTGCTTTGAAAATATGCCTCAATGTCTATAGCACGTCGATGATTCAATTCTCCAGTTACCCAATCAAAGAATTCAATGAGATTCGTTTGGCACGATTTCCCTCTGGTAAAACCATATTGTCTCGGATCTTGCAACTTGTTGGCTTCTAGGAAATTCATTATCCTTTCCTTCAGCATGGCTTCCATTACTTTTCCAATAACCGAAGTGAGGCTTACCGGCCTGTATTTCCAGCTTCTTTCCTATCACCACTTTTGTGAAGAGGTACCACCTCCGCCGTTCTCCAGTCCCTCGGAACCTCTCCCGTCTCCAAGGATTTATTAAATCTTTAAGAGGACCCGCCAGAACCTCTCTGAGCTCCCTCAATATTCTGGGGTGGATCCCGTCCGGTCCCATGGCTTTGTCCACCTTTAGCTTTCCAAGTTGTTGATATACACTCTCTTCCGTGAACGGTGCTATATCCATTCCATTCTCAGGTGTACTTTTGCCAGTCCCTCGCGGTCCTTCTCCAGGATTTTCTTCAGTGAAAACAGAACAAAAGTATCTATTTAGCAAATTGGCTTTTTCTTCATCATTATCTACATAGCGGTTCGCTGTATCTTTTAGTCTCACAATTCCCTTTTTAGTTATTCTTCTTTCACTAATATACCTGAAGAAATTTTTGTCGCCCCTCCTTACATTTCTAGCCATTTGTTCTTCCGCTTGTGCCTTCGCCAGACGTACCTCTCTCTTGGCTTCTTTCAGTTTCATCCGGTATTCCTTCCCGTGTTCCTCTTCTTGAGATTTTCTTTATTTCTGGAACGCTAACTCTTTAGCCTTTATTTTCTCAGCCACTTGCTTGGAGAACCATATCGGTTTCTTTTTTCTCTTGCTTTTATTTACTCTCCTTACATAAAGGTTTGTGGCCCTATTTATTACTTCTTTCAGCCTGGACCACTGCCCTTCCACTTCATGTTCGTCCTCCCAGCCCATCATCTCCTTCCTCAGGTATCCCCCCCATTTTACTAAAGTCAGCACGCTTGAAATCCAGGACTTTGAGTTTTGAGTGGCCGCCCTCCACTTCAGCCGTTATATCAAACCAAACCGTTTGATGGTCACTGCTTCCCAGGTGTGCACCCACTCGGACATTTGACACACTATCCCCATTTGTGAGCACCAGATCCAGCATCGCTCCCTCCCTCGTGGGTTCCGTCACCATCTGTCTGAGCAGAGCACTTTGGAAAGCATCCGCGATCTCTCTACTTCTTTCCGATTTGGCAGACGGAACCTTCCAATCTACATCCGGCAGATTGAAATCTCCCATCAACAGAACCTCTTTTTTCTTTCCTAATTTTTGAATATCTGTGATCAGATCTTTATCTAGTTCGGGGGTCTGTAGACAACACCCACGTGGACAGAGGTTCTATCCTCTCTTTTTAAGGTGATCCATATCGCTTCTTCTTTTCCCCAGGTCCCTGTCATTTCAGTTGCCATGATATCATTCCTCACATACAGAGCTACTCCTCCACCTTTACGACCCTCTCTATCCTTCCTAAATAGATTATAGCCTGGTATGCTTGCATCCCATTCGTGGGAACCGTTGAGCCATGTCTCTGTGATTGCAACAACATCTAAGTCTGCCTCCAACATCAGGGCTTGAAGGTCATGAACTTTATTGCTTAGACTACGAGCATTTGTGGCCATCGCTTTCCATCTATATTCCTTGGTATGTGTTTCAACATTAGTGATTTGGGGGTGTCTTTTCACTTTGGGTACCTTCATGTCTTTTTGTTCCAACTCTATTGCTTTTTCCTCTGCCTCAGTTTTATTTTCAGGAGCATTACAGTGCTGTATTGGAGCAAAAGAATTCTTTAGTGGCAACACTTGTGCGGGCGGATGCTTCTGTGTCACATGACGAAGTCTGCCTGAGCCTACTGTGAACCTTATGTGGTTTTATTCTTTGAGGGAGTGGTGAGAAGCTATTTTTCTGTGCAGTCCTAGAAGCTGCTTTAATTGTATCCAATTCTTGCATTACTTTACTGAGCTCTTGTTTAAAACTAGATAGCTGAAGACAGATAGGGCAAGCTTTAAGTCTCCAGATGATTGGCCTTGAAACTAAAGTACCACAATTATTGCAGAGAATAAAAGTCATCCTGATTGGTTGAAATGGGTATGAACAGGTGTACTTAGTTGGGGTTAACAGTCTGTAAGACTGCCTGTGTATGATTGAGTAAAGTTAATGAGGTTTGGTTTGTCTATAAATGAGTGGAAAACCCTGGGGTGGGTGGGATTATAAGTCCCAATGGGTCAGCTAAATGCTGTTGTCAAGGCAATTCTCTGAATGGGACCAGAATTGGTACAGTCTGGTCAAATAATTTTCAAATGATTTAACTTTCAAAATTGCCCTAGAATATAGAAAACTTTCCTTGTTGTAATATAAATCGATATTCCCAATAATTATATCAGTTTCAACAATGTAAAATGCACTTTAGGGCCTCAATACAATGCAATGCAGCCTCCCTCTCTATCAGAGCTTGGCAGGAAGAGAAAGAAAGAAAGAAAATAAGAGGTTTCACAGGGCAAAATTAATTAAGCAATAAGCATTAAATTAAAGAGAATATCAGGTATCTCACCTATAGCCAGAAAGTTGAGAAGTTTGGAATTTAAAAGGTCAGAATTTGCTTTACTTTGGAGGAGTTTGCTTCAGGTACAGACAGACAGGTCAGCAGCTGAGGAGAGTTACAAATGGTTTGACCCCTATTCAGAGCTCAACCCTTACCTCCTGTTGTGTAATGATTAAATCCCAATGGGTCAGCTAAATGCTGTTATCAAGGCAATTCTCTGGATGGGACCAGAATTGGTACAGTCTGGTCAAAGAATTTTCAAATGATTTAACTTTCAAAATTGCCCTATAGCCAGAAAGTTGAGAAGTTTGGAATTTAAAAGGTCAGAATTTGCTTTACTTTGGAGGAGTTTGCTTCAGGTACAGACAGACAGGTCAGCACCTGAGGAGAGTTACAAATGGCCTATTCACTGTTATCTGATTTTAGTCCATAGCCTTCCTTTTCTCCTTGGGCAGTTTTATGCTGGGAAAAATTAGTAGTCTATTTCTAGAGTTTTTTTCTCTTGTTCTAAAATTTTAGTCCTGCCCTCATTTGGGACACTGCTTTGCTACATCCCACTTGTCTGGTATGGATGAAAAGGAAGGAGAAACTCTTACCTGATTTTCTTTTCTTTAGTCCTTCCAGACTATTCCAGAATCCCTCCATGATTTTTTTTTTTAATTTATAGAAGTCTTTATTGAGCATTGTTAAACCAATACAATACTTACTTAGCTCAATACAATACAATAGTCCACAGATATGCTGAATCGAACAGTGAGTACTTAACAGAAGAAAGCACCAGCAAATTAGCAATGCTATAACAAATACTAATTCTACTTCCAAATTTTACAGTTTTATTATTAATAGATCCCCCTTTTCCTAATCCTGAACCCCCCCTCTCTCTCCTCCTCCCCCCCCCCCCCCCCCCCCCCCCGCACTCCCCCCTCACCCTTCCTTCCATCCTATCTATACACCTTTTATCCAGAGCACACTTTTAAAAAGGGTTCCCAAACCCTTTCCCATTTGGACAGAGCTATAGAAATGCTAAGTAGTAGTAGTAGTAGTTTTTCTTTTCACAGCAGTTAATCTCTCCATCTCACATATATATCTCACCTTAGTATCTCACCATTGAGGGAACTATCGGTGATTTCCAACTCTGTGCTAAGTTTACGCAAGCTGTGTGCAAAGATCCTCTCAACAAGAGGCACTGGCCAGACGTAAAGCCCTCTGGCCTCTGCCCGAGTACGAAGACCAAAGGATGCCACTGTACAGACGTGCCCACCCATACCTGAAGACGAGACTGCACCCCTCTCCAATAAGCCTGCGCTTTGGGGCAAGACCACCAGATGTGTCCCGTGGTCCCCACTTCCCCACAGTTCTGCCAGCAACCCTTTGACACCTGAGCAAATATATGATGCAATCTGACTGGTGTCAGATACCATCGATAAAAAACTTTTATGGCATTCTCTTGCATAGCCACCACTAACGAGGATCTCAAAATCCCCCTCTCCAGAGTCAACCAGCCTGCCTCCGACAAAGTAAACTGTAACTCCTGCTCCCACCTCTTCCGATGTAAGAGGGACGATTTAGTACGTGTCACCAGGTAAGCATACAAGAAAGATATCATTCCTCGCGTACCCCTCGAGTCTACACACACCTCCTCCATAGGGTGTATATCACGCCGCAAACATCCTATATAAACTTGCCCTTTCAAGAAGTGCTGCAGCTGTAAATAAGCGTAACGATCGCCAGGCCGAAGCCCAAAGTCATCTACCAATGTCTCAAAAGATACAATAGCCTCTCCCACATACAGCTGCCCCAACATATCTAGTCCAGAGTCCGCTCACCTGCAAAAAGTAGTGTTTCCTATACCAGGCTCAAACCAAGGGTTGTCCACTATCGGTGCCAGGCCTGACACTAGTGGCTGATGTTCTGGAAACATAAGGTCCCAATAGTAAAAAGTAGCCTGTACTGTGGGTGGGAATCTATCCACCTGTCCCCTATGTTTACCAGCAAGCCACATTAAATGCCCTAGTTTACAAGAACCCACCAAGGATTGCTCAATGTGTACCCACAGTTTATGATCTTCCTTCCTAAACCACTCCACTACCGCTCTTGACTGTGCCGCGCAGTAGTACCAGAACAGATTAGGCACCCCCAAACCTCCCTCACGCTTACTCTTATATAGAAAGGCACGTGGCAACTGCGGTCTCTTCTGGTTCCAAACAAAATGGATCAGACTATCCTGCAAGCCAGACAGAAAAGATCTAGGCAACCTCAAAGGAAGGACCTGGAATAAGTACAAAAGACGAGGCAAGATATTCATTTTAATCGCAGCAATCTGCCCAAACCAGGATAGGCCCATAGACATCCATCTGTCCAGGTCTCTCTGCACCTCCCGCTTAAGAGCCGGGTAATTAACTGCAAACAACTCAGACAGATTAGCCGGAATCTTCACCCCTAGGTAGCTTAATTCATGGCTCTCCCATTTAAAGGCAAAGGACGTCTTCAATGTTTCCATCAGTCCCGGTGGTACTCCCACAGCTAATCCATTAGATTTACTGGCATTTAGCTTATAGCCAGATACCCGAGTATACTCCTCTATCACCTTCATTAAGTTAGGAAGAGAGACTAACTGGTTCGTTAAGGACAGGAGAACATCGTCTGCAAATACCATGATTTTATTTTATTTTGATTGTGCTATCTGTTTTTTCAGAGGTCATTGCTTCTGCTTCTCAGTTTTCCTTAACCTGTGATGTCGTACGCCTCCTGAGACGATGGAATACCTGTATGTCAGTGGAATATTGACCTCACTGGTTGCCCAGGCTATGCATTCTATGATGATTTTTGCTTTTTTTATTTTATTAAATTTCAAAATAACAACTAAGGATAATACACTTGTACAGAAAAGTGATGTCATACAGAAAAGAAAAAAAATGAAGAAAGCAATTCTTTAAAGCCTTATGTCACGAAATGCCTAGCCACATGCCTGGGATTACTCCGCGTCCACTTAGAGGGTCTATCCCAGCACAGCTCAGGTCCACCTGCACCTGCCACTACACTAGCACCCAAAAGGTAACCGAACAACAAAGTCCCACGGGACAGAGGTATGCAGAGAAGTAGGAACAGAGGAAGGCTGGACAAAACCCAGGAACAATGGAATTAAAAGTTTAATATTATAGTATGTATAAAAATGACATAAAGTCAATACTCAACAATTCGATATATAAAAATCAATACACAGTAAAATAAGTATGCTAAAAGAATGATATACAATGAGTGTAATTCTTAAGCACTGATATGAACCTTGTGCACTGACATTACACTCATTGTATACCATTGATGAGTCTCAAGCACTGATATGAGTCTTATGTACTGACCTTACACTCGTATATCATTCTTTTAGCATACTTATTTTACTGTGTATTGATTTTTATATATCAGATTGTTGAGCATTGACTTTGTCATTTTTGTACATACCATAATAATAAACTTTTAATTACATTGTTCCTGGATTTTGTCCAGCCTTTCTCTGTTCCTACTACACTAACACCGGTCTCCCACCAGCTGGGTCACAACCATCTCTGGGCAAGTCTCCCGCTCTCAAATTATCCCCAGTGATTTCTAGTTTACTGGAGGCCACACTCCTAGTGGTCTCACAATTCCCAGAAATCACTTATAGACCAAACACACAAACTACCAGGATTCTTTATCACACAAACCACCAGGATTCTTTATCAGTCCAGACAAGCAAAGCAAACAAACAGTTTTGTTTATCCTCATAAAAATATTGAACACTGAATAGAAAATGTGCAATCTGCAAACAATAACAGGTAACTGAAATATGGATCAATTATAACACTAACTAAACATTTGTTTACTGTCTAAACAGTACCTGGGAAAATCTCTCCCTCTCTCTCTCCTCCTGGTCTAAGACTGGAGACAAACTCAGTACGCTCTAAAGGAAATTAGCTTCTGGGCCAATCAGAGCCCAGTCAACAAGATTTAAAAGTATGCTTGCTTCCTGCTTGTGTTAGCATTCACTTCCTTGTAACAGCTTTACAGCAAAGAAACATCACCTGCTGGCCAAATTGGAGAAATACATTGCAAGAAAATATTCAAAACATTTTACAGACTTAAACACTGTTTCTTCACACCTTACAAAATGGAAATTTTCACTCGAGTTCACAACTAGGATTTCTCGAGAATAAAACTAATTTAGGAAAAATAATAAGGAAAAACAACACTGACAACCTTCAGGTAGCATTACAATTACAATATTCTTGAAGAACTGACAGGTAGGAGTAAATGTTTCCTCTGAACCTGTTTAGTTGCCAGGAATGCAGTAAGATGCATAGGATAAAAAAAATACATACTTATTTGATTGATACCTGATTCATTTACAAAGATATTTCAAAATAAGTAGCTTCTATCTGAAGAACTCAGGTTTTAACAACAAAAAATGTCGACGGCATCTGTGTTGTTCCCGGAAACATCTGGAAATATACGTATTTTAAATCTAAAAAAAACTCTATTCCTGAAAAGGCATTCTCAGTATCCAGTCTTTATCTGATCTATGATGCTTTTCTTCTTGACTTTGAACGTAGAATGCCTGAAGAGAAATGAGCACCACTGCTTGGCTATTCAAAATACTGACATTCCAGGCGGCTTGATACACTTAAGGGGTGAATCACTTGGAACTACTTTTTTTCTGTCTCCATCTGCTGGTAGACGGACACAACTCACTTGTCTGGACTGGTCTGATAGGACTAAAGGATGTAAGACAATTTCTCCTTACAGGGTCAGTATTAATTTGGCTGTAGTCTCTTTAGTATGGCCATCTTGATGCTGGTCTGTTGTTTATTTACCTTTACATACTGATACGTTATTTGCCAATTTTTAAATGTTTTGGTACATAGATCTATATATATATAAAAGGCACTTTGAAGCCTCAAGCCGGAAACTTGAGGCGCCCGAGATATCCGGTTTTGCCTGCAGGCTCCAGTCACTGTAGCTCCGCCCTCGCGTCAAAACGCGATGATGTTGAGGGCGGGGCGGCCCTCGCGTCAAAACGCGATGACGTTGAGGGCAGGGCGGCCCTCGCAACCATGTCACTGAGGGACGAACGGAGGAAGAGGAGAGGTGTGCAACTCGGAACGGAGGCACGGAGGGGGTGTCTGCAACTCGGGAGGGAGGACGGGGGGGGGGGATTACCCTGCTAGCGCCCGTTTCATTTTTTCCAGAAACGGGCATTTCTTACTAGTGTTCTCATAAATTGAGTTGTTTCCCCTCATTTGTAGCATGCCCTTCTGGAGCAGATGCAGTTGTTTCAAGATTTGAGAAATGGTTGAAAACTTGCTATTTTTAAATTTGCTTTTGTAGTTTGAACTATGGATGCTTGTTTTTAGAATATTTATTTATTTTGGCTTTTGCTTGCACCTTTTCAATAGTAACTCAAGGTGAGATACAAACATGTACACTGGGGTATTTCCTTGTTCCTGGAAGGATCACAATGTAAGTTTGTACCTGAGGCAATGGAGGGTTAAGTGACTTGCCCAAGGTCACAAGGAGCAGCAGTGAGATTTGACCTGACCACCTCTGGATGTCAAGACCAGTGCTCTAACCATTAGGCCACTCCTCCACATATATGTCTCTGTAGTAACTTATATTATGATATACTGATGTACTTTGCCTTGGATAATAATTTTGGTTGAGGTTCTACAGATAACTGATTCTGAAAAGCAGTTAGAGGTTTCAGTTTCACAGGAACTCAAACTCACCCCTTCTACAGCATAGTTTTCAGTTACCTTCATATCTATTTCTCTCTGGACTTGCAGAACAACCGAAGGAAGCAGAAGATTATTTGCAACCAACTACGGACCATTCGTTTCTTGCTTGAATTTCTGGAGCACGCAGATGCAACCCCTTCGGCAGAAGGGTCTGCACGGGTGGCAGGTGCGTAAAAATAGCTTAAACTTTGAGTTCCGACACATCAGAATTTTTTAAGTTCATGTTTCAGTTTCACTCCTATGTAGACTGGCCATGGTAGTGGCATTTGTGTGGTTGAACGGCACAAATGTGATCTAACTTTACACAAATTGATATGTATTGCTGCAGTTTGGTAGGTGGAAGGTACTGTTTCAGCAGTATTCCAAATTCCTACGAGCTTGAGGAAAAGGAACCAAGTATAGTAATTGAACCTGCCTTCTATACGGTAGTGTAGGGGATCACTGTTGAGCGCTGCTACAAAAGTGTGGAAAGTCTAAAGGAAGACCTTGTTTTTAATCCTATGGAGTAAGGTCCCTAAATCTTTTGAAAAGAAGGGCTACATACAGTATTTAAAATCCCCATTAGATTGTTGAGCAGGGACTGTCTCTTCATGTCCAAGTGTACAGTGCTGTGTATGTCTAGTAGCACTATAGAAATGATAAGTAGTAGTAGTTTGGGTTTTGGATTTAGATTTAGATTTTGCTTGCGCTTTCATGTGTAGATAAAAGCACATTGCAGACCTCACCATTTGCACTACTTTCAAAAAAAATATTTTAGAAAAGATTTTTCCCTTCCTATGTTTTGTTTGTTTTTCAGTAGGAAAATTTCTGGGTTTCATGGCAGCTACGTATTATTATGGATTAGATTCTATATATTACGCCTAAAATATCGGCGCCAAAATGAAATATACCTAGGCGTATTCTATAAGGTACGCCTAAATTTAGGCATACTTTATAGAATAAGCCTAAATTTCTGCATGGTTTATAGAATACGCTGCGCGCCCGTTCGCACGACTACATTTAGTCATGGGCAGTTTACTTGGCGTAAATGCCAACGCCTAACATGCGTGGACTGGGTGTATTCTATAACAACGCACATAGATTTTAGAACCACCATTCCACGCCCCCTTTTCAATTATGCAACTTAAATTTACACACATCCCGTTCTAGAATATGCTTACAGTTCTGTGTGAAAATTCTAATTAATGTCAATGTTGATAATTGCTTGTTAAGTGGCAATTGCTGCGGACTGGCTTGTTAAATAAGGTGCACACACAAATCCCGAATACAAGTGGATTTATGCGTACAACTTAAGTCATGCTATATAGAATCCAGGGGTATGTGCCTAATTTGAAACTTGACCTTCTTCCAAACAGCTTTAATTTTTCTGCAGTGCCACTGTATATGATGACACATTACCATTCTCCACATGTTGTCTCCAACCAGGGCTGGTCGTGCCACTAGGCAGAATAGGGATCTACCTATATCAACAGGATTTGGGGGGGAGGGATGGCGACATGTGCAAGAGGTTACCCCTACTGGACCTGTCACACCACCTACTTTCTCCCCTGCCAGCCCTAAGCTAAAGGAAGAGTGAGCATGGTGTAAGTCCTGTAAGCATAGGCTCACATTTAAGCGTCGACTTGTCCCTCTCCAATTTTGAGGCTGACTTCTTCGGGGGGGAGGGGGGGGGAAGAGACATGGGGCACAGCAGTGCTTTAGTGTGGGCCTGTTCTACAGGGCTGGCACAATGCTAAATCTTTACATTTGGGGCTGGCACGGGAGGAAGGGGGGTGTAGGCAGTAGCCCAGAAGTGGTGAGGGAAGGGATGAAGATGCTGGATGTGGGCATAGGGATAGGGGATGAGATTCTGCTCAACTGAGGGGGGGAGGGAAGATGCTGAACTAAGGGGGGGGGGGGGGAGGGTCTTGAGCCACCCCTAGGGGTGCACACTACTAAAGGTTCACCTAGGGCATCTGATACCCTTCACCTGGCCCTGTCTCAACACCTATCGGGCCCCTGCATAAATTTTGCTTTCTTCATCTTCCTGCTGTATCAGATAGGGGTACAGACTTAAAGATTCCGATGACGACATCCGTATAACAGGTGGGTTCAGTCAAGAATATTCCCTTTATTTCTATACTTGCAGCAGATGGTGTAGGTTAACTACTGCAGCAGGATTTCTTCTGAATATGCCTTTCTCCCCAGGGTGCAGTCCATGGCCTGCAGTCCTTAAGGCTGAGCCTTGATCTAGGCATTGCTCCCAGGGACTGGTCGATGGACCTCCTCTGGTCAAGCACAGAAATATATTTCCCTCTGGATCCCAAGCCGTAGCCCATGAGCTTTGCTTATGAAGCTACCCAGCAGTAACCCTAAGGGACTTCATCTGGTGGAGACGAGTAATACTCCTCTCTTCCACCTCGCTTTATCCCCTGGGACCCCTTTCCTACCAACTTAGTTCTTTGAGGCAGGGTGTCAAAAAACAGAGTTTTGGATATCACTTATTAATTGAACAGGCCGACATAAGACTGAGTGGGGCAGGCCTGTTCTATGCTCCCGTCTGCTTTTAATTTTCTCCTCAGTGTGGTTTTTTTTGTTAGAAAGTTGAGGCAACATTCATGCTGGGAGACGCATGCTGCGGAGCACGTGGGAGCCAGCAAGTTAGTAGCACAGTTAGCTCCTACTGCCCTGTTTGAGATGAGGAGAACACATTTCTTCAGGGGGTGCCCCTACAGTCCTCACAAGTGCAGCAGGACTGCTTATGGAGGTTGGGCAGCAGGCTTCTGAGGGACCGGCTGTTCAGAACCCCTGGGGACTGCAGGGCTCTTTCCTTCCCTATGAATTGGGGTGGGTGGGAAGGAGCTGATTTGAGACCCCATATGTTACAGGCTTTAATAGTTGTTTTAGAAGGACTCTGCAGATCCAGGCATGCCGTTAAGTTGAACTGACTCCTGGTGACGACAGCATGAGGGGAGGAAGTGGGGCGGGTTGCTTATTGCATGGTGAAGCTGTTTATCAAGCAAGCAAGCCTTTAACACTTCAGCTCTTGATGTAAAGCCTCTTTCTGGACTGGCCCAGAATGTGACTGATGGGTTGTGCATGCCTTCCAGCAGGTGGAGACTGAGAACTCTGACTAGAGAGAGAGCCAATAAGAGCCCTAGCCAGCTAGAGAGAGATTCAGTATTCTCAGTCTCCAGCAGGTGGAAGGTGGTGAGCCCTTTAGTCTCATTTCTTTTCTGCTCTTCTTTCTTCCTTTGTAGTTTGGGGTGGGGGTGAGGAATAAATAATACAGCAGGGTGCTTTGCAGTACAGATGGTTTGTTTGCAGACTAAGGGGTGTTTATTGCCTTTCTCTTCACCCGCGGGGTCTCTCACAGCCTCAGGGGTGCTATACACAGCCTCAGGGGTGCTATACTCGGGTTGCTGGGTCCCTCCCCCCCAAGTTCTCCCGTTGTCTCAGATCAGTGCTCTGCACTGCTGCGTGTTTGTCTCCTTCTCTTCGCAGGAAGAGAAATTCGAGTTCCAGGAGAGGCACCACATTTAAAAAAAATAAAACTAATTTCTCTGAGGACAAGCAGGCTTCATATTCTCACAGGTGGGTAGACGCTGATCTGCATTGCCTGGTCCATCAGTTATGCGAAAGTAAGGGTAGACGCTGATCTGCATTGCCTGGTCCATCAGTTATGCGAAAGTAAGGGTAGACGCTGATCTGCATTGCCTGGTCCGTCATTTATGCGAAAGTAAAAAAAAAAAAAATCTGAGCTTTGTAAAGCACAAGCTTCGCTCTACTGTGCAAGTGCCTTCCCGCCTGCCGCGAGAACATGGTCCTCTCAGTTTTCATTTTTTCCATATGAAGAGCAGCTGCATTTTCTCGGCTCTCTTCTCACTCCCGTCTTAGGCTGAAGGCACTGAAAAAAGCTTGCTCTTTTGTTTTTATTGTTTAAAAAAAAAAAAACCCTTATTAGTGGCTTTTTGCCTGCGTTTGTTTCCTTTATTTTTGCCTGACTCCGGTCGGGTTCTCCCTTCCTTTTTTCGTGCCTTCGCCCCTTCTTTGAGTGCTGTCTCCTCCTCCTCCTCCTCGCTTTAACAGCACAGATGTGGAAAGTCTTCCATTAAGGAGGTGATAGAGACACAAATGGTGATGGAATTCAAAAAAGCATGAGATGAACGTGGAAGATCTCTAAGTAGCAAATGGAAGTTATAAAAAATCTGAATGGATGCATGTGAGTGGATGTGTTGAGTGACGCTTAGATGGCGATTCCAGACGTGATGAACTAGGGCTGATACCAGGCAGACTTGTCTGTGTATCATATATGGTAATCTGGTTTAGGATGGACTGGAAAGGGCTTAGACAGCAACTTCAGTGGCTGGAACATGAGGACAGTGCTGGACAGACATTTACTGTCTGTGTCCTGCAAATGAGAAGACGAATAGGCTGGAGTGGACTTCAGCAACTCCAGCAGTTGGAACATAAGGTAAGGCTGGACAGACTTCTTGTCCCAGAAATGCCAAAGAAAGACCATTATCAAGCATATATTATCACGTTCATTCTTGATTTAATAATGAATTGATAATGAGTGTGACTACTGAGCAGACTGGATGGACTTTATCTGTCATCACTTACTATGTTACTATTAATCCTTTCTGCTTCCGGTCGATGCACAGACCTCGGCTCTGACACAGGCATGAGCATCAGATGTCACCTGAGCTACTGGTGCATGCGTGTGGCGATTTCTCAGCACCCAGTGCCAGTGAATCAGAGACAAGTCTTACATGTGCACACCAGAGTGTTCCGAGTTCCAACTTCAGTTCCATAGTGTCTGATAGATCAATCCATAGACAAGTGGGCTATGTCCATCCACCAGCAGGGCGCCCCAAAGAAGGGCGGCTCAGGAAAAGCTCCTAAGTTAAAAAGGAGTGCCTTTTCTTCCCGCACAGTGCATTCTCGGACCGAAGCAGCGGACGCCATCTTGGATTTGCACACCTCCGTGTCTCTGCTTCTACAGCTGTTTCCCTGCAGAGAACAGCTCTGTCTCTTAGGCTCTTGACCTCCCTTCTCCCACATTTTTCAAACTTAGTGGGTGTGACTGGTTCTTTCTGGGGAGAGCAGATTTCAGCCTCAAAACCAACTGCTTTTTCAGAGAAGCCACCTTTTAGAGAGAGTCTGCCTGCAGATTACAGCTCTGTCTCAAAAGCAACAGCTTTTTTCAGAGAAAATACCTTTTAGAGATAGTCTCCCTGCAGAGAACAGCTCTGTCTCTTAGGCTTAGTCCCTCCCACCCCTAGAGTGACATCTCTTAAATAGTCTCCCTACAGCCAAATTATCACTACTGACCTCTTCCAACTACATCTATTCCTAATTCATCACCTTCCCCAAGTAGCCCAGCCTACCAGTTTCACCCATTCCAACATTCCAGTGTTCCAGCAATCCAATTCTGCACTGCCATGTCCCCTATACACACTCTCTTCCTGATGCTGTCCCTTCCCAACCTACTTCTTAACCCAAAAACACTTTGTACTGCTGCTACACTTTACCCTCCCCTTACCCTCATCACCTCACCTTCTCTCCTTTCCCCTTCCTTCTCCTTAGCCCTCAACCTTCAACATTTCCTTCCTGCTGTTGACCCATCTCCATTCCTCCTATGCACATCCCGCCTTCGTCGCCTTTGTTGCCCTACCTCCCCTACCCTTCTTCGTATTCTCTTACTCCTTCTCCTACTATCCGCTGGGGACATCAATCCCAATCCAGGTCCCCCACACCAATCCTCATCCTATCTATGCAGACCACTCCGGAATGTCTCCAACCTCATTTCCATTCCCCTCCTCTCCCCCTCTTCCCTCCCCTTCTCGTGCATCCTATGGAATGCCCGATCTGTCTGCAACAAACTCTCCTTTACCCATGACCTCTTCATCTCTCATTCTCTCCAACTCCTCGCCCTAACTGAAACCTGGCTCACCCCTGATGACTCTGCCTCTGTCGCGGCCCTATGCCATGGAGGCTATCTCTTCTCCCATTCTCCCCGCCCAGTTGGCCGCGGTGGCGGCGTCGGGTTACTACTTTCGCCCTCCTGCAGTTTTCAACCTCTCCTCCTACCGCAGTCTCACTGCTTCTCATCCTTTGAAGTTCACTCCATCCGTCTATTCTACCCGCTGCCACTCAGAGTTGCAGTCATTTACCGCCCCCCTGATAAGTCCCTATCTTCCTTCCTTACCGACTTCGATGCCTGGCTCTCCATTTTTCTTGAGCCCTCATCCCCATCCCTCATTCTCGGAGACTTTAACATACACGTTGATGACCAATCCGACCCTCACGCTTCTCAGTTCCTCACTCTAGCATCCTCCTTCAACCTCCAGCTATGCTCCACCACCCCTACTCACCGAGACAGCCATTGTCTTGACCTCGTCCTCTCCTCTACCTGCTCACCCTCCAATTTCTGCGCCTCAGCTCTTCCTCCCTCTGACCATCACCTGATCACCTTCACACTTCATCACCCTCCCCCGCAGGAAATCTAGACTGCCCCTATTTGACTGACTGAACATTTGTCCTTTAGATTGTAAGCTCCTTTGAGCAGGGACTGTCCTTCTATGTTAAATTGTACAGCGCTGCGTAACCCTAGTAGCGCTTTAGAAATGTCAGGTAGTAGTAGTAGTAGAGACAGTGTTGCTGTGGGAGCGGAGCTTGAAGCTCTTTTTCCCCAGATTTCGTGCCTTTAGGCACCAGGTTTTTCACCTTTAAGGGCTGGGTCTCCCCTGGCTGATAGGAGCTCTGAGGGTCTCACAAGCACCCCAGGGTAGCTCCCCTACCTCTAGACCTGGAGTCTGCTGTTTTTGAGGTAGATGAGGGCAGCAGGTCTAGGTTTCCCAGCGTTCAGATGTACATGCTGGAGGACGGTGAGATCTTCTCAGATGGAGCAGATGATTCCGCTCCTGCCCGCCTTTTTCGCCAGGAGCAGTTTCCTAATCTAATTGTGCGGGCTATGAAAATTCTGGGAATCTCAGCACCTCATGGTGGGCCTTCCTCCTCGGTGGCTCCTTCTATAGTATCGGCCAGCAGGCGCCCGCCTAGGGCCTTCCACCTTTCGAGGCACTGAAGGCTCTTATTGCGAGGCAGTGGGGTTCTCAGGAGGCTGCCCTTCGGGTCGCTAAGGTCATGCAGCGCTTGTTCCCCTTCTTGAGGGGGAGCGCGAGTCTTCCCGCCTTCCTACCGTGGAATCTCTTGTCATAACAGGGACCAAGAACGGCTTTGCCCGTGGAAGGCAGCACCGCTCTCAGGAGGTTGGAAGCAGCATTGCAGTGGGTCTTTGAATCAGCCTCATTGTGTAGTAGGCTGCTGTTTGCGGCTCCTACGTGGTCAGGCCTAGCCTTACCGCCTTTCAACAGACTTCCTCTGCGGGGAAGCTAATAGCGCCTGGTCCAGCCTTAGAATAGATGGGCCTATGTGGCGGACCGGCTATAGGATGCCTTCGGGCTGCTACTGAGGAACTTTCCTTAGTCGTTTCTGCCCGCCGTTGGCCTTCGCTTCGCCATGGGGCAGCTGACATGGCTTATAAGGGCAGTATGGCAAGTTGCCATTCACGGGTAAGCTCCTCTTCGGAGTCGAGCTGGATAAGATAGTGTCGGAGCTGGGAGATTCCAAAGGAATCAAGCGGCTCCCAGAGGTCAGGAACAGGCTGACTTCTCGTATGGTCTCCTCCATGGGCTGTTTTTGAGGGGCCCTCCAGTATCGTCTGGATAACGCTCTATTTCTAGCAGTGTCAGCCAGCAGTCTTTTCGTGGAGACCGTCGCTTCAGCGGTAATGCTCCCAGAACTACCCCTAGGGCTCGTGGCCATTTTTGGGGCCCTGGCTCATGGCCCAGATTTGATAGGAGGACAGCTGTCCTCCTTCCTGGGTGAGTGGGTCAGGGTAGCGACGGACGATTAGCTCCTTGGAGTCATCCGGGATGGTTACAAACTGAAGAATTTATTCTTGGCCTCTCCTTGCAAGTCGCTGCCCAAGTTCGCGGCAGTCAAGCTGTCTCTGGACAGTTTCATTCTATCGGCTCTGTCATGCCCGTTCCAGTGGAACAATGTGGCACAAGATGCTACTCCATTTATTTTGTGTTACCAAAGAAAGGAGGTTCCTCTCGGCCTATTCTCGATTTCAGGAGTCAACAAGGCCTTGAGAGTGAGTCACTTCAGGATGGAGTACCTCCGGTCGGTCTTGGCCACCGTAAGGAAGGGAAAATTTCTGTCAGCTCTGGACAAGCAGAGGTCTATTTGCACATTTCAGTTTGGCCCCTTTTTCAGCGTTATCTCCGCTTGCAGTCCGGAACCGCCTGTTTCAGTTCCAGGGCCTCCCTTTCACGCTGGAACAGCGTCTCGGACCGTCTCCAAAGTGATAGTCGTCATAGCGTTTTTTTTCTCAGCAAGACAAGGCAGTGCTCCCTTACCTAGTTGTCTGGCTGGTCCGGGTACCGTCTTTTGAGGAAGGTGTGAGAACCATGGTCAGGGTTCTCTCCCTACTGCGATCCTTGGCTTGGATTATCCATCTGGAGAAGAGTCGGCTAAGTCCTTCACACTCTCTGGACTACCTAGGGGTGGTCTTCGTCTCTCAGGTAGGCAGAGTCTTTCTTCCAGGGGCGGGGAAGTAGTAGTTGCAGGCTTAGGTCTCCAACTTGTTACCCAAGTCAGCACCGCGAACCTGGGAGGCCAGTACAGCATTCTCTGCTCAGCTGTTGGTCCCCAGTGTTGGAGAATTGCGGACAGACTCTCTGTCTGGGCATGCCCCGGACGACGCCCACGTGGATTGTAGTCACCGCGGATGCCAGTTTGTCAGGTTGGGGGGATCACTGCCAGGGACGGTCGGCACAAGGAATTTAGGCCCGCTGGAGCGCAGTGGCCCTTCAATCTCTGGGAGTTGAGGACGATTTGTCTGGCCCTCCAGGACTTTCTGCAGCTGTTGTTTCAGAATTCAGTGCGGATCCTGTCCGACAAGGCCACGGCGGTGGTCTAGGTCAACAGGCGGGAGGAACCAGGACCGCTCCCTTGGCCAGGGAAGCGAGGCACTGGTGCCTTTGGGCGGAACAGCATTTGGAGCAACTGACGGCAGCACACATTGCAGGATATCTGAATGTCAAGGCAGATTTTTTCAGTCGACATGTGTTCGGTCTGGGAGAGTGGCAGCTCTCAGACCAAGCATTCTCGTGGTTCACGAGCCGCTGGAGTCTGCCGACCATGGATTTGTTGGCAATCCCTGTCAACTCCAAAGCTCCGTGGTTCTTCAGCAGAGGCCTGGTCCCTCAGACTCTGGGAATCGATGCCCTCCTTCAGCTATGGCCTATGGAAGAGCTTCTATATGTGTTTCCCTCTTGGCCCATGTTGCACAGGAGTCTGAGACGGGTGGTCCTGCACCCGGGGCGAGTTATGCTGGGGCCCCAGATTGGTCCAGGTGCCTGTGGTATGTGGACCTGATGCGGCTCTTGATCAGCGAGCCTTTGTGTCTTCTTCATGTCGAGGACTTTTGCGCCAGGGTCCAGTTGTGTTTCAGGGCCCACTCCCATGTGGTCTTACGGCCTGGCTATTGGGAGGACTCGACTGACATATAAGAGTTTTCCGGATCGAGTCATAGCCACTATGGGGAGAGCGAGTTGGTGCTTCGCACCAACAGCTTATGCCAGAGTTTGGCGCACCTTTGAGTCCTGGTGTGCAGCGGGATCCATTTTCCCGCTTCGGCGTCAGTAGCCTCCATCTTGACCTTCCTTCAGGAGGGTCTCCAAAGGGTCTGTATCTGGGTTCTCTTAGAATTCAGGTAGCGGCCTTGGCCTGCTTTAGAGGACAGGTGAAGGTTTTCTCTCTCGTCCATGTTATGGTGCGCTTCTTAAGAGGAGTTAACCAACTGGCACCTCCCCTGAGCTCGATCATCTTTTCGTGAAATCTTTTCTTGGTCCTGCGAGCAGTACAGAAGCCTCTTTCTGAGCCTCTTTCTCGAATTTCTCTGACGTTTTTGACACTGAAGTCTGTGTTTCTGGTTGCAATCTCTTCGGCGACAAGAGGGTCAGAACTTCAAGCCTTGTCTGGTAGAGACCCCTTCCTGCAGTTCACGGCAGCGGGGGTCTCTATACGCACAGTACCTTCCTTTTTTGCCAAAGGTGTTTCTCGTTTTCATGTGAATCAACAACTCTGCCTCTCTTTGTGCCGAGTGGAGGATGATACGCAGGAGTTTGTCGTCCTTCAATGCCTGGATGTTAAGCGAGTGTCATCAGATACTTGAAGGTGACAAATGATTTCCGGGAAACGGATCATCCTTTTTGTTTTGTTTGCTGGGCCTCACAAAGGTCACAAGCCTTCCAACCCTTCAGTGGCTCGTGGGGTCAAGGAAGCTATGGATTCAGCATACATTCTTTCGGGGAAATTACCACCAGGGAAATCTGAAGGTTCATTCAATGAGAGCTTCGGCGGCTTCTATGACAGAATTGAGATCGATCTCTCTGGAGTACATTTGTAGATCGGCATCTTCATCATCAGTTCATACCTGTTTCAAACACTATCACCTGGACATGGCCGCAATGGGTTCATGTGGCGTTCGGCGCCTCGGTGTTGCTGTTTGGCATTTCTGAGTCCCACCCTGGGTAAGTACTGCTTGGGTACATCCCACTTGTCTATGGATTGATCTATCAGACGCTATGGAAGGTAAAATTATGTATCATACCTGATAATTGTCTTTCCATTAGTCTGTATAGATCAATCCATAGCCCCGCCCAGAAAACGGTGGTGTATTGGTTTACTTGTGTTTATGGTTTTTCAGAGGCACCTTCAACTTCTCACTCAAGTTCAGTTTCTACTTCAAGTCAAGTTCAACTTCAACAAGTGTAAGTTCCCTGATTTGCCTGGAGTTGGGGAGAATCTGTTTAAGTGAGCTGTTTGAGTTCCTCCCGCTTTTGCGGTGGCAGGGCCAATTAATCAATTCAGTTCCTCCCGCTGCTGCGGTTATAGGATTAATGAGTTGTCAGTCACAGGAGAAGTTCTCAAGGTCCATGGGCTTTGGTATCGACATACTGAGGAATTGGTGACTGCACGTGACCATATATAGGGAGCCAAAAGATTGCTCTCTATCTCCCCTGCTGGTGGATGGACATAACCCACTTGTCTATGGATTGATCTATACAGACTAATGGAAAGAAAATTATCAGGTATGATACATAATTTTACCTTCCTTCCTTCCTTGCTTGCAGTGCTCCCGTTCGAACCCAGAGAAAGACTGAGAGAGCTGACTGGAATTTTTTTTAATGTACCATTAAATTCTTGCGGGATTGGGTGGGGACGGGTTAAATTCTTGCAGGGGTGGGTAAGATTCCAGCGGAGATGGGTAAGATATCTGTCCCTATTCAACTCTATAAGTCAGAGTTCTCAGTCTCCACCCGCTGGAAGGCGTCACAACCCATCAGTCACATTCTGGGCTGGTCCGGAGGGACTAAAGGAAAGCAAATTAGCAGGTAAGAACTAATTTCTCTATATGTGGTACTTATATAGCCAGGGCTGTTTTGCAGTGGACGAAGCAATTCCTGCCTTGCTGGAAGTGGCCAGATTCGGGGCAGCCCTTCTGCCGGATACTCTCTACATTCTCGTTCGTATTTTGTTTTCACACAGTGGTGGTTGTGGTGGTGGCACATTTGAGGCTGTGGATACAGCAGTGGTTGACAGATATGGCCTCCAAGGCTCTTAGTTTGGTGTCTTTTGTTTTGGATTTATTAAAAAAAAAAATTTGATCCCTGGGAATCTGAATCCCCAAATATCGAATGTGATTCTTGGCCCATTTGAAAGCAAACTGCTTTCAATCTACTCTCTTCCATGTGGGTTAGAGAAATCCCCAATAGCTCACTTTTATCCATATTAATCTTTAAACCAGCATATCTTTAAAATTCTCTAAGAATCTCCAACACCGTAGGTAGCATCTTCTCTGGATCCACCACATAACGTAGCACATTATCCGCAAACAGCGCAATACGACGGTCCATCCCCCAACCCTAATACCCCGAAGATGTGGATATTTGACATATCATTTCTGCTAATGACTCTATGCACAATGCAAATAGAAGGGGCGACAAGGGACATCCCTGCCTAGTCCCCCTACCAATTGGAAAAAAAGATGTATATCCTCCATTAATATTAAGGCATGCCTTCAGATCTGCATATAAGGCTGCCAGCCAGGTACCAAAATTATCTCCAAGGCCCATGTGATTCATCACTGCTTGCAAAACCCCTCAACTGACCCGGTCAAAGGCCTTTTCTGCATCTATGGCTAACATAGCTGTACTAGACCGGGATCTTTGTGCCTTCCATATTTAATGAAGAGTGTGCCTTATGTTATCCCCTACCTGCCTCTTTGGGATGAATCCAGATTGATCTATATGAATCAATTTCGGCAGTACCCTAGCCAATCTGTTAGCCAGGATCTTAGCCACTATCTTTACTACTACTATTACTTGTCATTTCTATAGCACTACTAGACGTACGCAGCGCTGTACACTTGAACATGAAGAGACAGTCCCTGCTCGACAGAGCTTACAATCTAATTAGGACAGACAAACAGGACAAACAAGAGATAAGGGAATATTAAAGTGAGGATGATAAAATAAAGGTTCTGAACAAGTGAATAAGGGTTAGGAGTTAAAAGCAGCATCAAAAAGGTGGGCTTTTAGCTTAGATTTGAAGAAGGCCAGAGATGGAGCTTGACGTACCGGCTCAGGAAGTCTATTCCAGGCATATGGTGCAGCAAGATAAAAAGAACGGAGTCTGGAGTTAGCAGTGGAGGAGAAGGGTGCAGAAAAGAGATTTACCCAGTGAACGGAGTTCCCGGGGAGGAATGTAGGGATAGATGAGAGTGGAGAGGTACTGAGGAGCTGCAGAGTGATTGCACTTATAGGTCAATAAAAGGAGTTTGAACTGTATGCGGAAACGGATAGGAAGCCAGTGAAGTGACTTGAGGAGAGGGCTAATATGAGCATAACGACACTGGCGGAATATTAGTTGTGCAGCAGAATTTTGAACAGATTAAAGAGGAGAGAGATGTGAAATAAGGGAGTGGAGGAGTGGCCTAGTGGTTAGGGTGGTGGACTTTGATCCTGGGGAACTGAGGAATTGAGTTCGATTCCCGGCACAGGCAGCTGCTTGTGACTCTGGGCAAGTCACTTAACCCTCCATTGCCCCATGTAAGCCGCATTGAGCCTGCCATGAGTGGGAAAGCGCGGGGTACAAATGTAACAAAAAAAAAATAGGTCTATATGAACCACAAACAATGGGGTCTTTCCCAGATTTAGGCAGGACCATTACCCCAGCCTCAGACATGGATACCGGGAGCCCAGTGCCCTCCAAAATGCCATTACCCACTCGCACCAATAAATCTCCCAGCTCCTCCACAAAACATTTGTAAAACCTCACTGAGTATTCATCTAATCCTGGGGCCTTACCATTAGGAAGCCTTTTTATCACCTCCTGTACCTCCCCTAGTCTAATAGGTTTCCCCAAGCTGAGCCCTTTCAGATTCATCCAATCATTGTAATGGAAACTGATCCAAATAACGAGCTATATCTGCAGCCGATGCACCCTCAGAGGCACTATATAAATCTTGGTAATATTGCACAAAGCATTTTCCAATATCTGAATCAGCATAGTGTCAACCTCCCCCACCATCTTTCAACTTTTGGATAAGGGAGCGCCCTCTCCTTGCCCGTAAAAAACGGGCCAACCTTGCACTTGATTTATTGACGAACTCAAAGTATTGCTGCTTTAGCTTAGTTCTCATGATCAACGTCTGCCATCTGCAGTTGTGCTATTTCCCCTCTCACTTGTTTAAGGTCTTCCCATATCTGTGGTGTAGGGTTTCGTTTGTGCAGCATTTCTAAGTGTAATAACCTCATATGCAAAGTTAGCAAGTGTTGTCCTTTTTCCCTTTTTATTTATTTATTTATTACATTTGAACCCCACATTTTCCCACCTATTTGCAGGCTCAATGTGACTTACATGGTACCGTAAAGACGTTCGCTAGTCGGTTGATAACAAATACAAGGTTGAATTGTGGTCAAATGAGGTAGGTCTGTGTCAGGCACCGTGAAGGTCGAAGGGAATGAAGATTGTATATTGTCCAGTACGATCATTGGTTGTGCTGGGTGTGAGGATTTACGTTGGGTCGGTGGGGTAAGCCTTTTTGAAGAGGTTGGTTTTTAGTGATTTTCTGAAGTTTAGATGGTCATGGATTGTTTTTACAGCTTTTGGGAGTCCATTCCATAGTTGTGCGCTTACATAGGAGAAGCTGGATGCTTAAGTTGTTTTGTATTTAAGTCCTTTGCAATTTGGATAATGTAAGTTTAGGTATGAACGTGATGATCTGTTTCTGGTTGGTAGATCTATGAGGTCTGTCATGTATCCTGAGACTATGCTGTAGATAATTTTGTGGACAAAGGTGCAGATTTTGAAGATGATACGTTCTTTGATTGGGAGCCAATGCAGCTTTTCTCGGAGGGATTTAGCGCTTTCGAAGTGTGATTTACCAAATATCAGCCTGGCAGCTGTGTTTTGGGAAGTCTGGAGTTTTTTTGCGAGTTGTTCTTTACATCCCGCATAGATGGCGTTGCAGTAATCTGCATGGCTTAGGACCATTGATTGTATTAGGTTTCAAAAGATTTCCGTCGGGAAGAAAGGTTTTATTCGTTTGTTTCCACATTGAATAGAACATTTTCTTTCTTTCTTTCTTTCTTTCTTTCTTGCGCAATCCCCACTTAATCAAGGTCCCCCTCACCACTACTTTCAACGCATCCCATAACACCCCATCAGTTACTTCCCCGTTATCATTAAAGTGACGGAACTCTTGAATATTAAGCTTAATATCTTCCTTCATTTTCTTATCGCCTAGCAGTGACTCATTAAGTCTCCAGACTCCTTGTCGCCTGCAATGACCAAGCCCAGTTAGTTTAATCCACATTGGCGCATGATCAGAAACACACATTGTCTGTATCTCAGCCGCCTCCACCATATGCCATCCATTGCGATGCACCCACAACTCATCTATACGGGAATTGGTCTGCGCTGCATGCGAGTAAAAGGTGTAATTCCGCTGCACCCCATGTAGCAACCTCCAACAATCCACCACTTCCAACCCTTTCATAAATTGCAACAATGCCTTCCTCCCTGGACCACCCTGCTGCCCTCCTCCTGTCAAATGGTCTAACCTTGCATGCGGGGCAAGATTAAAATCCTCCCCCCCCCTACCACTACCTGCCCTCCCACAAATCCCAGAATCTCTCCTTTTAATGTTTGAAAGAATTTCTTCTGCCCCACATTCGGTGCATAAATATTGATCAATGTCAGCTCCTTGCCCTGCAACCACCCTCTAAGGGCCACACAGCGCCCACTAGTATCTCAAAACACCTTTTTAATCACAATCCCACAACTTTGTCTTATCAATATGGCCACTCCCCCCATCCTCTTTGGTCATTCTCCCTGATGTACCACCACTTCCCGAAAAGGCCTACGACGCAGCATGTGAGTATCTCTTGGTCTTAAGTATGTTTCTTGTAAAAACGTTACATCCCACTTCAGCCTGCTCAGTTCCTTAAATACTGTACTGCGCTTCCCCTGATTATTGAGCCTATTCACATTCCATGTTCCCACCAGTAAGGCCAATCCCCGTCCCTCCCCCTGCTCCAAACCCACTCTCCTCTGCTTTAACATATCCACAGTCCCTCCCCAATCCTCCCCCTCCCTTTAGCCAATCTCTCTATCAGTAGATCAGCCATCCCACGAGGAATAAATGCACTCTCCCGGGCTTTAGCCTCACAACAGTCCATCCCCTGCCCTCCCGTCACCCCACACTCCCCCACATCCACTACATTCATTTAACCGTTACCCTCCTGTCTAGCATCCCTCCACCCTTCCACCCCCAGACCCACACAATTATATTTTCCACACCCAAAATCCCTCCAATTCAATCTCTCAGCTCACCCCTCACAATGTTCCAACATGCTCCCGTGCTCCCCACTCTCACCAGGGTGCCATGCCTGCCCTCCCCTCTCCCCACCCGACCCCCCTATGCATAGCACCCCCTGAAATGGTTGCTTATCTGCATAATGTCCTCAGCAAATTAATCAATCTGTCGCCAGTTCAGTTAAGTCTGTTTTCCTTCAGGAAGCCTGCTTATCAGATTTCTTTCCCCGATCCACCACCGTCTGCCATGCTGAATCCGCTCTGGGTTCCTTGGCGGTCTCCGGTAACTCCGGCTGTACTGGAACACCTCTACACCCCAAAGATCACAATGTTGACCAGGCGTCACCGGGGGTCTTTACTTTGCGCGACTTCCCATCGCAAAGGGGAGTAGCCACCTGTAGCGGATCCCCCTTGACCTCATGAATATCGTGACTTCTGTAAAGGATTGATGCTTTTGTAAAGTAGTCCATGCTACATCTTGAAACATTCTCTTTTTGCTGCCTTTCTTTAGACAATATCTGCTCCGTGGGAAAATCAGCGAAACACACTACAATGTCCATTGGATTGGAATCTCGCTGCGGGCCAGCCACTCTGTGCGCTCTCTGGATGTGGAGGTCCGGTAATTGACCCCCTTCCTCAGATTCAATATGTGCCCACACAGCTCTCGAATCACTGCTACACAGTTGAACATATCCAAGTCTGGGATTCCTTTAAATCTCAAATTATTTCGACGCGACCTATTCTCTAGATCTTCCAACTGCTCCTTTGGTTGTTGCACTTCCACCGTGTCAGCATTCACTACTTTATGGAGTTTTCCCATGTCCTGCTTAAGAGTCTTCATCCCCTCCTCCACCTCACCAACACGCGTTCCCAGGTCGCGGAGTTCAGCCCTAATTTCTCTCAGGGCGTTTTGGACATCCTTTTGGATCCCCGCCAGATCGGCCTTCAAGTCCTGAAACTAACCCACCACATCTGATTTAGTAATCTTGCCAGAATCCTCCAGTCCTTCCTCAGCATGCTTCTCGGCTACAGCTGGAATTGCCGCCATCTTGGACTCGCTCCGCTCTGGCCCCGCCGAGACCGTCAACATTTTTTTGCTTTGTTTTGTCGTGAAACGGAATCACTGCAGCCCCTTCTTCGGCAGCATAGCTTTGAGACCTCTCCCCTGCGATCCAAGCTTCAAGATGCTGCTCAAATCTACAGGATTTGCTCACTTTAATATCGCCCCAGCGGAGCTCTGCATTCAAGCTGCCATCTCGGTCCGTGACGTCACTTCCTCCTCCAGTAACAGGAGTCTTTTGTTAATAGAGACCTTAACAAGTAAAAATCTGCCCTGGGGATCCCTCCAGGTCTGTTGGATCTTTGCATCCAATCCCCTCCGAAAAAGAACCAGGAGTCCAGCCTTATAATGTACTGCTGGAAACTCTACCAATTGACCCACACACCAGCGTCGAAATTTCAAGTGTTCACTGTCGACAGGTGAGTCTCTTGAAAAAATACGTCTGCTTTCTGATGATTCAGGGCTTGTAAGATTTTCTGCCTCTTAATGGGCAATGACACCCCATTAACATTCCAGGAAACCAATTTAACCAACATCACATGGTCTGATTAATGATAGAAAAAAACAAAGGCCAGTAGTGTTTACAGATCGGAGGACTGTCCCAGCCAGCAGCCCCCCAGCCAAAAACAGGTAAAAAGGTCTCCTGGACCTCAACCGCTCACACCTCACTGTCATGAAAGAAAAAACAACCCCAAAACATCAAAGACAACCCAAGTAACAAAATCCCTACAACCCCCTCCCCACTCCATCTTATAGTATAAATGAGCCCCTGTACCCCCAAATACCAAATTCCTTCTAAACCCCATCATCCTACAATGTCCAGAAAAAAAGGGCTAAGGGCAGTGTGGGAATTCTCCCCCCCCCCGATCCCCCTCAACCCACCCTCCTCCAACCTGTAGTGATCTAAACCAGAAGTAAAAGAAGTCCTGCTGTTAACCTCTGAGTTCTGAGGAGAGGAAAAAAAAGGGAAGGGAGGGGGCATATGTATGCAAATCTAACATCATTTAAATTAGATTTAAATGAACTGCTTGTATTTCGCCCCTATGATCAGAGAACAGTGCTCTGATTGTAGGGGCGGGATAGTGCCTTAACCGTACGCCAGCTCAGAGCTGGCATTGGGGTTAAGACTCTGCTCCCGCCCTTTGTCAGTCAGGCAGCTCAGGCTGTCACCATGTCCTGGTGGTCCATTGGCCCCCAAGCCCTGACCCAAACAGCGACCGTGACTGGAGGTCCAGGATGCATTGGGCAGGGCGCAGTCATTTTAAAGGCAGCACTGGAAGAGGAGGGAGTGTGCTACTCTCTCCTCCTCCTCTATCATGGAGGTACCGGGGGGGGGGGGGGGGGGGGCTTGGTTTAGCAGTCCACTGGGCCACCAGGAATTTTTAGGGGGATTGGAAATCCACCAGATCTCCAGCCCCCCCGGGCCCTTTTGTTGGGAGGACTGGAAGTCCATCAGACCTCCAGCCCCCATGTCACTGTATGGATGGGATTTTAGGGGGGGGGGGGGGCACTAGGGCTGAGTGATGGTGGTGGTCCGAGGGTCCAATGGACCTCAGTCTCCTGCGTTTGACAGGTCCGGGCTTTTGACAGTCTGGACCTGTCAAATAAGCGTGGGAGGATGCGCTCAGGCACAGTTCTCCCACACTTTTCCCCTATGATCAGAGCTAATAGTGTGCTTAAATTTTGCATGCCATTAGCCTTGATCATTTGGAGGGGGGATGTTATTGCCCCACGCTGTTCCAGTGCTAAGTTTTGAGCGCTGTTTGGAACAGCGCGGGGCTTCTAATAATCAGCTCATTAATTACCCCAATTCAGGAAGCTTTGTTTCTTGGAGTACACTAATAGTAGCTTTTATTTTGATGGTTTAGGAAGGAGCACATGGGCTAAACCACTGTTTGGGCCACCAAGCATCACTTTCTCTTCCCCTTTTGGAGATTTTTGCCTTTCAGCCTTTCCTACTGCTGCATCTCCCCTTCATCTGTAGCATCTCACCTCTCCCTCCTTCCCCCAAAATTGCTATCTCTTATTTATTCTGCTTGCCATGTTATTCTGACAGGTTTATTTTGGCAGTGACGATCAACCCAGGTTATAACATAGGCCGTGTGGTAGCAGCACTTCATCTTTCAAAAATCCACTGAAACAAAAATAGCTCCAATGTAACACTGGCAGAGGTAAAAAGAAAGTTACAATATGTGGACTGGAAAGCATGCTCAGTAGACTGTAGCTTTGGGACCACTGATATGGAATCTGTATATGAGAAAATAAAAAATTCATAGTTCTCCTTCCTCCTCTGCAGGCAAACAGATGAGTGCGGTGAAGCAGCAATGGAAGAGCCTGAAAGGTGAATATCTTCAACAGAATGAGAAAATCCAGGAGCTTATTGCCCAGGTCCTGCAGAAGCTAGAGGCACTGCAAAAAAAGAAGTGTCTCTTGGCCAATATGCTCCACCAGTACCAAATCCAGGTATGAATTTTAATATTTATTTGGATTTAGCTCACACCTTTTTCAATAGTAGCTCAGGTACACAAGGTCCCTAGAGGGTTCACAATCTATTTTTGTACCTGAAGCAATGGAGGGTTATGTGATCTTGGGAAAGTCATAAGGAGCAGCCCCAGGATGTGAACCTGACGTTACTATTTGTCAGCCTGGAGCTCTAACCACTAGACTAGCCCAATCCCTGATTTCTTTGCATAGACTGGGGGTCATTTAAAGACAGACCCAAAACGCTGCCTTTACAGAACGAGCAATGAGACTCAGAAATAGTCTGTGCTACTATACATGCTGCACTAGATACACTGATTGTCCGAGGACATGCAGAACTTATGGAGAGGCATTTTGCAAGAACATCCAAGTCAGAAAAATCATCCAAAAAATAAAGTCCATCTTGCAGCCATTTTCAAACAGGAAAAATATTGGGATTTCCTGTTTTGAAATGTGAGAAGGACATTCTTGTGCTGAAAGCGTCCAAAATATGAATGCCAAAAAAGCAGGTGCAAAAATACCTGTGTGCCATTATTTGCACAAAAATGGCCACACAGACATCCTGCAGCACAGAGAGAGTGGGAAGTGGACCAATGACTCCAGGAGAACGGGAGACAGACATACTTGCAGAGCAGGAGAGTATCCTAGAGGTGAGTGCAGTGGATTTTAAACTATGGGACCCAGTTACAAATTCCACCTTAATTCCTTTATATTTTATTGTGAGCCCCTCTAGGAAAAGAAAACCTACTGTACATAAAGGTACACCCTTACAATAGCCATCATGTTTACAGGTGTCTTATAAATTCAGGTACAGTAGGCATATCTATGCTACAGGAGGGTTCACGTATTTGAATAGAAATAAGTTAAAAGTGGGAGTTGCACCTGGGTCCCATTGTTCAAACTCTTATTTTTTACCTTGCATATTTCTTCCTGTTCCATTATCACTGAAAGTTGTTCTAATCTTGGACCCACCCTAGTCCTGCCGAAAATCACGTCTCCAAGACATCCCCTTTATTATTTGGATAAACTGCAGTGGAAAACGTCCCAACTTCTGCCTTTCAAAAATTGCGATTAGAGGTTCTCCGAGGACAAGCAGGCTTACCATTCTCACAAGTTGGTAGACGCATCCCACGTCGGCAAATTGTCATAGAAAAAGAACGAGAGCTTTCTGGAGCGCAAGCAGCGCTCCAATTCGAAAGTGCAAGTGCCTTCTCGCCTGCAGCATGGCCGCGCCTTTCCATTTTGTTTTCTCCGCGTGAGGAGAGGCAGCTTTTTTGCTGGGTCCTCACATATCCGGGACAGAGCTATTTTTGTGTCTTTCGGTAGTTTTTTGTACCCGCTTCACTTTTTTCTCCCTTTCTTTCTTGATTTGTTTCAAAAAAAAAAAAAGTCCCTTATGCTTTTTAGCTTTTTGGCCTGCATTTAAGTTTTTGTTCTTTTTTGGCGTGGGCTGTATTTAGGCCTGCTCAGTCGCATTTTCCTTTTGTGCCTCCTTTCCCCTTTTTTCAACACCATCACGACTTTTAATTTCGCTGAATCCATTTTTCCTTCCATGTCATCGAAGACTCCCAGTGGCTTCAAATGTTGTACCCGGTGCAACCGGACCATCTTGGGAAAAGACACCCATTCTTGGTGTCTACAGTGCCTCGGGCCCGACCATAGCCCTGTAAATTGTGTCCTTTGTCTTTGTATGAAGAAAAGGACCCAAATTTCTCAAGAAGCTCAACGCGAGAAGATTTTTGGGGCCAGGTCCGGTTCTTCGATGTCTACGTCGAGTGCGGCACTGGCATTGGGAGTCATGGTAGGAACGGCTGCTACGAGACCCCGAGATACTGGGAACAGTGAGGCATTGAGTGAGTCTCCACCTGTCTCGAGACCTCCTGCTATGCAGGCCCCCCCCCCCCCCCCCGGGTCCGTCCATCGTTGGACCCAACCCCGAGGCGACGTGAGGATTCAGCTTCATCCGCGTCGGCACCGAGGAACATGGGTGAAATGCATCGGGCGAAGGCCAAAAAGCACAGTCATCGATCTCCATCGGCACTCGGTGCTAGGAATTCGGCACCTGGAAAGCGTCAACGCCGGGAGGACCGCTCCCCCTCCATCCAGGAGGTGCCGAAGTGTACGTCTCCTAGCAGCCGAGGTCCTGTTTCTGTACTGGCCCCGGCAGTTCTGCATCCTGAGCTCCAACCGGCCCCACAGCCTTTACCAATGGCAACCCTTGATTAGCGCATCCGGGCCTTGCTCCCTGAGCTTCTGCACCTTAGCCTATCAGCCAAAGAGCATTTAACAGTTCACAATGAGACTGCACAATTTACAACTCGTAATTGTCTGAGAACTGGATGGTGTCTTTTTCTCCATTTACAAGTTAGTACAGCACCTAAAGTTAAGTGCTTTTTCCATCTATATTTATTGGTATTTATATAGAAGAAAAAGAAAAGTTGCTTTTTAGTTGGAGCTACCAGATATTTGGGAGAGGTTTTTAGACCTATGATTACTTTTTGACCGTGTGCACTCTATAGTGGCTTTATATACTAGTGTGCTGCAGAATTAGCAACGGTCTTTATGAAGTCTTTTCCTCAAATCTGAGAATTTGTTGGATTACAGATTGTATGTTCCTGTATTTTCCTATTGGTACCAGTTTTTTTTTTAAATTTGAGTTATCTCGTTATTGAAATTGATATAATAAGTACATAAGTAATGCCACACTGGGAAAAGACCAAGGGTCTATCGAGCCCAGCATCCTGTCCATGACAGCGGCCAATCCAGGCCAAGGGCACCTGGTGAGCTTCCCAAACATACAAACATTCTATATATGTTATTCTTGGAATTGTGGATTTTTCCCAAGTCCATTTAGTAGTGGTTTATGGACTTGTCCTTTAGGAAACCGTCTAACCCCTTTTTAAACTCTGCCAAGCTAACCGCCTTCACCACATTCTCCGGCAACGAATTCCAGAGTTTAATTATGCGTTGGGTGAAGAAACATTTTCTCCGATTTGTTTTAAATTTACTACACTGTAGTTTCATCGCATGCCCCCTAGTCCTAGTATTTTTGGAAAGCGTGAACAGACGCTTCACATCCACCTGTTCCACTCCACTCATTATTTTATATACCTCTATCATGTCTTTTTCTTGTTGTAATGTACTGTATCAACAAGCAGGGAGGCATGAGTTCATATCTCTTGTGTGAGGAAGCAGTCTGGCTGTGGACCTGGGCTTCCATCCACAGGATGGTGCTCAGAGCCACTTACTTGGCGAGAAGAAACAGTTTGGCAGACAGGCTGAACTAAGTGATGCATCCGTACAAGTGTTCCCTCAATGTGGGCATAGTCCCGGAGATCTTCTGAGAGTGGGGCACCCCCTCAGTGGATCTCTTTGCCTCTCATTTGAACACCAAAATTCCTTGGTACTGCTCCAGACTAGGGTCACATGGCAGGCTAGCATCAGACACTTTTTTCCCTCCTTCATTATGCAAAACCTTGCTAAAACTCAAACAGGACAGAGGCATGATCCTCATCACCCCTTATTGGCTGAGGCAGATATGGTTCCCTCTACTTCTGGATTTAGCCACCAAAGACCCCACCAAAGAGACCAGAGTGTTTTCCAACTCTCATCACCTAGCATGAGGGGTTGCTTATGCATCCCAACCTCCTCTTGCATCCTAGCCCTCACAGCCTGGATGATGAGAAATTAGGAACTGATTCTCTCCAACTGCATGAGGGTGTCACCCATGTCCTGCTTGCTTCCAGGAAGGATGATTCTAAGAGGTCATATAATTTCAAGTGGAGAAGGTTTGCTGCCTGGTGTGAGGACGATCCCTTTTCCTGTCCTATAAAAAAACTATGTGAGTACCTTCTGCCCTTACCAGAGTTGGACTCAAAACCAACTCTGTCAGGGTTCATCTGGTGCAATTGGCACTTACCATCAACATGTCAAGGGTAAGCCCATCTTTGTACAGCCTCTAGTTTTCCACTTCATAAGAGACTTGTTTCTCAAAATCCTGGTCAAGCCTTCCACAGTGTCATGGGATCTCAGTGGTGTTCTCACCCAGCTGAGGAAAGCTCTATTTGAGCCACTTGATACTTGCCACCCGGAAAGTCTTATTCTTGGTGGTGGTCACTTCAGCCCACAGGGTCCGTGAGCTCCAGGCCCTGGTAGCTGATCCACTTACATGAGATTTTATCATAATAAGAGTAGTTCTTCACAAACATCCTAAGTTCGTTCCTAAGGTAGTGTCAGTGTTCCATCTTAACCAGTCAGTTGTCCTGCCAACATTCTTCCCAAAACCTCATGCCCATCCTTGTGAAAGTGCACTGCACACCTTGGACTGCAAGCTCATAGACAGTCCACCCAGTTTTTTGTTGCTTTTCACCCAAACACGATGGGGGCATCCATTCGTAAACATGTGTTATCCAGTTGAGTAGCAGATTGCATCTCCTTCACTTATGCCCAGGCTGGGCTGACTCTGGAGAGTCATGTCACAGCTCATAATGTCAGAGCCATGGCTGTGTCAGTAACCCACTTGAAATCTGCCTCCATAGAGGAGATTTGCAGAACTATGACATGGTCACCTGTCCACATCTCACATGTTTAGAACGGGACTCCTGTTGCAACAGTCAAATTGGTCAGTCAGTCCTTCAGAATTTATTTGGGATCTAGAATCCAACTCATCCCCTAGGCCCATTTTTGTCTTCTGTTTCACACTGTTCCGTTTAAAAAAAAAATGAGAGAGAGAAAAGTTTTTAAAAAATGTTCTAGGCCTAGCCTGTTGCTGGCCTTCTGTCTTTCCTCCCCCCCCCCCCCCCCCCTCTTTTTTTTTTTGTTTCAGCAGCCTGATAGCTATGGATTCCCATATGTGGTAATATAGTGTCCTGCTTGTCCTCAGAGGATTCCCATATGTGGTAATATAATGTCCTGCTTGTCCTCAGAGAAAGTGCCTGTAGCAGGTGTTCTCTGAGGACAGCAAGCCACATATTCCTGCATACCCACCCACCTCACTAGGAGTTGTATTCTGTAATAGACTAGTCCTGCTTGGCAAGTGGGAACGTGCGTGCACATGCACAGCATGGTCTTCCAAAGGCTTCAGAAAGTTGCTAGGAAGTGCTGCACACCAGGCGTCATCAGATGTCACACCTATGTGAGAATGCATCTTGCTGTCCTCAGAGAACCTGCTACAGGTGAGTGATTACACTTTACTGGAGTCCTTTTTCTCTTCTTTTCCTAATTGAATAGCAGTTTGAATGGTTAAGCTGCCACATTACATAAATCACTCCAATATCAACTTGGCTTTTCAGCTTCATTTCCTTTCTGATTTTACACCAAGATGACCTTTTTATCAGTAGCACTTCCACAGGAAATGGGAAGGGCAAGGGTTAGCAAGCACCTACTTCGCTTCCTCTTTGCTACTGCATTTCTGGCTCTCCTACCTCATGGGCTGGTGCCAAATGCCGAAGAGTACACCACTGGTCTTATTGATCAAATGTATTACAGCTTTTCCCACCAGCACCATTATTCTCACCTGTTCAGGTAAAACAGATACGTTTGGATTGGGTTTTTTTTAAACTGTTTAGTTCTCTTCAAATCTAATGGGCGCCATTTGGCTCGGACCATTGATGTATGACTTGATCCATGAGGAGAGGACAGTAGTGCTGGGAGAAGATGCTGCAGTGACTTAAATGTACCAGCGTGGAGACAGGTTCTGGTAGAAGTAGAGGCAAGGGTAAAGTGGGGACTTGAGGGTATGAGAGACAAGACAGAGTGTCTTGGATTTTCTGGGAGATTCCTGGGTTGTCTGCTTTACTTCCCAAATTGCCACCTGGCTTTCTCTGTCGTGGGCCAAGGACTACCCCCACCCCATTACAAACGGCCTGATTTCTTCTGTCTCCAACGGCCTGTTGCTCATATTTAACTGCCTTCCTCCCCCAACCAACTCCCAATTTCTTATCGCTCCACCAGACCAGTCAAGTCACTTGAGGTATAGCTTCTCTTGCCAGCAGATGGAGACTGAGAAGCACGGAAATAATGACATCATCATGTAAGTATCCTGTGTAGTCCTGTACTGGTTAATATTTCTCAGTCTCCAGTAGATGGTAGGTGAGTCATCCTTTTGCCATCTATGGCTGATCTGGTCTGGTCTCCTTGCTTGGGGGACATAGCATAGGTTATTGCTAATTTGGTTTTCTCCACTTAGTCTTGGAGGTGCTATACCTAGTAGGGCCAGGACCTTTCCCTTTTCCCTCCCCCTGCCAACATTGAAGCTCTTCTGGGGTTTTTTTGGCTGCTTGTGCTTTGGTTCCCCTCCCCTGCTTAAAGGGAGGGACCCTTGAGAGTCTCCTGGGAGGAAGACGCAACCGCTAATTTAAAAAAAAATGTTTTTAAGCAGGCACACTGTTGTGCTAAGCAGCCACAGTGGTGGTTAGGCAGAAGCAGCACCAGAAGAAGTTTAGGCTGCAGTGGAGGGGGATGGGGGGGGGAGTAAGAGTGCTTTAGAGCCACTGAGGCTGTATGAGTTGGCACTAATTGGGCAGCACAGCTCAAGCTGCATTGTATATGGTAGCTCAGACTTGGCGCAACTGACAGAGAGGGGCTGCATATAATGGAGTCAGCCTTCCGTTCCCACAGTGGGGAGGTTCCCACAACAGGAGATGATCTGACTTTGGTGGGATATGCCACCATTTTAACTACCTCTAGGAAGGAGTTGTTTGGACCTCTCATTTTGAGCCATTCAGATGAGCAGTAGAGGCAAACCGGCAGGGGAGTTTCTGTTGCTTATGCATAAAGCTGCCTTGCTGAAAAAAGATATGATGGCTGAGGGCCCATTGGAGACTGCAAGTGGGCAGGATTACCCCAGCGAGGGGCCCTCAGGGGCTGATAAGCATGGCTTGTTGGTTTATAATTTAATTTCTAGAAAGAGATTCGCTGGGATCAGCAGAATCTGAGAGCCCGGTTAGAAATCTTCCGGGATCCCATATCGGGGAACAGGAAGAATGGTTGGAAGAAGAGGTGACGCCTCCAAGGGGGAGAGTGCCTTAGTGGTTAGTATCTTTCATACACACAAGTTGTCTTCACTGATAACCCAGGTTCTGTCAGCTTTGAAGATTTTGGAGGCAGAGCTGCCAGAGAATGTGAAGACAGAAGATCTGCTGCCAGCTCGAGCCTTTCCAATGAATAAAGCTGTTAAGGAGGTGATAGCAGCAGAGTGGGACACCCCAGCTGCGGGGCACAAGGTGGCAAGGGATGTCTTATGTCTCTGTAAAGTAGATGCCTTAGTCTCAACTGTTAACCAAGAAGACCACTGTTGTAGTGGAAGGAGGTGTAGTGCTGAAGGATCCACAGGACCACTGTATGGAGACCCAATTGAAGCAGGCCTTTGTGGTGTCGGTCCTGGCCCTGAATGCAGTGGTCTGTGAGGGTCTGGTGGCCAGGGCCTGCTTTTGGTGGACCAAGCAGTTAATCTGAGGAAGCTCTGGAAGACATGTGCTTAAAATACAGAATGATGGGAAGATGTTGGTAGGGTACTGAGGTTGTGAAGTTGATAAGACTGGGTTTGAGTATCGGGGTTGAAATTGGAAGTTGGGGGTAGGGTATTAGGCAAATACGAGCAGGACTGTATTAAGGGACCAGTGATATGAATGGGAGTATGTGAGATGGTCTAAGGATAATAGATGGGTGTGAGAAAGAAGGGGGAAATGGGGTATAGAGGGGCGGTGACAGATTGATTGAAGAACTTGAAAGGACTAGGGAAGAGGTGAAAGAAAATAAATGCTCAGAACTGTGAGAAGAAAGGAGGTTAGAAATGGGAGGGCTGTAAAAGTGTGACAGGGAGGTGAGAAACTGGCAAGAGGGTAAGAGAAGGAAGAAAGGCACTGGGCGCAGGTGATGGAAGAGAGCAATAGAGAAGAAGCTGGTATTTATGACTTCATAAGAAGCAGGCTGGAGAAGGGACTACAGAGGGTTGAAATATTGACTAGGGAGTGGGTGAGTGATGGGGGGAAATGGAACTGCGGGGAGAGGAGGTTGGGAAGTGAAGAGAGCAGTAGGGATGAAACCTAGCTATGAGTGGTAGAGAGTCAGAGGAGAGTGAGTATTGGAGAAAAGAAAAGGAAAGATCTATGTGAAAGTTAGGGGAAAGAGAGAAGTAATGGAAGGGAGACTCTTTTCCCAAAGTCAATTAAGAGGAATATAGAAGGCAGCATCCAATACTAATAGGAAAAATATGTTCAGACAGAAAAGGTAGGAGAGAAGCATTTTGGAGATTAATTTTATAAAGGATTTGTTTTTGTATGTAAAGCCTTTTATAAAATTATGCCTGCATAAAAGTATGGCGTCACCCTCTTGTGAGAATATGAAGCCTGCTGACCTTGGAGAATACCTGCTACAGGTAAGTATCTTCGCTTTCTATAAGGACACAGACAGTCATTTAGCTTTATAGAATAGCTTCAAAATAATTATCTACTTGGCCTCCCCACCAAAGTGACCTGTTATAAAATTACCTTTCATGTTTTCAATTTTTAGTGGATTTGGAAATATTTCAGCTTTGGTAATGTGCATTTATGTAACTATATTTTGGAGTGGAATGTATACATATTCAGCATGTCTAGCATAATCTGTACTACTAGTCAGTCAAACAGCAAATTTTCTGCGTGTTTTTTTTTTTTAAACAGAAAGAAGCAACAGAAAAGCAGCAACAGCAAAAGGTATTACTGTTTGTTATAGTGAGATACTGAAACAGCGGTATTGTTCCATTTTCACATACTTTTTTAAATAACACTTATACATGGAGTTTTATGGTTCACTGGTGATCTGCAAGTAAAGTGAGGTTTTATTGTGCAGTTCCTTCACACATTTTTATTTATTTTATTTTAATATATTTATCTGTTGAACACACTGTGATGGATGACGCTTTTCAACATGCAGTTTTATTATCACTTGGTTTTTTATTTTTAGTTAGCTGTTCCTTAATATTCAGATATATCACTGTATGTTCACATATGGTTTGGTATCTGTCATTATATTTATATTCTATGAATAATTATTTTGTATGTATATTTTATTTGTATGTAATTATAGTAAAAAATTATACGTCAAAAATTCTTTTAAAAAAATTTGTGGACAAAGGATTTGGCTCTTCCATGACATTACGAAATCAACACAGGACAGAAGAAAGAGATTTTTGGCTTTGAGAGAAGAAACAAAAAAATTGGGAGCAACATTTTCACTAGTATATCCATGTAAATGTTTGATAAACTTTACTGGGACAAAATATGTCTTTTTTGAACCGGATCAGCTTCAAGTGTTTTTAGATACTAAAAAGATTCCGGATAGACCAGAAGTTAGAGAATAAGATCTTTGATTAAGATAAGAATGTATGTGAACAGGCCAGGCCATTTTCTTCAAGGGTTATATTAGTAAAATATCTCTTCAACTATTAAACTTCCCCCGCCCCCCCGCCCCCCCTCCCCCGTTCCTCTTCATATTGTGGTCTAAGAGAGTGATAGATTGTATACAATATATTTTCTAGTTTAGACTTTTTCTTTCATTGTATCAATTTACAGTCATCTCTGTATTACTGTTTGCAAGTGACCCTTGTAAAATTAAAGATTATAAATAAATGCTTAAAAAAAAACTGGTTAAAAGATGGAAAACAGAAGAGTAGGGTTAAATGGTCACTACTGGAGAAGGTTAGACAGTGGGGTTCCCCAGGGGTCTGTGCTTGTACTGCTGCTTTTTAACATATTTATAAATGATGATCTAGAGATGGGAATAACTAGTGAAGAAAGTGGAGCCCAAACCATAGCAACGTGATGCAAGTTTCTACATTAGGAGTCACCGCCCAGGAAAAGGATCTAGGTGTCACTGCTGATATATTGAAACCCTCTGTTCAGTGTGCAGCGACAGCTAAGAAAGCAAATGGAATGTTAGGAATTAATAGGAAAGGAATGGAAAACAAAACTGAAAATGTTATAATGCCTCTGTATCGCTCCATGGTGTGACCACACCTCAAATACTGTGTGCAGTTCTGGTCACCACATATCAAAAAAGATACAGTGGGGGAAATAAGTATTTGATCCCTTGCTGATTTTGTAAGTTTGCCCACTGACAAAGACATGAGCAGCCCATAATTGAAGGGTAGGTTATTGGTAACAGTGAGAGATAGCACATCACAAATTAAATCCGGAAAATCACATTATGGAAAGTATATGAATTTATTTGCATTCTGCAGAGGGAAATAAGTATTTGATCCCTCTGGCAAACAAGACCTAATACTTGGTGGCAAAACCCTTGTTGGCAAGCACAGCGGTCAGACGTCTTCTGTAGTTGATGATGAGGTTTGCACACATGTCAGGAGGAATTTTGGTCCACTCCTCTTTGCAGATCATCTCTAAATCATTAAGAGTTCTGGGCTGTCGCTTGGCAACTCGCAGCTTCAGCTCCCTCCATAAGTTTTCAATGGGATTAAGGTCTGGTGACTGGCTAGGCCACTCCATGACCCTAATGTGCTTCTTCCTGAGCCACTCCTTTGTTGCCTTGGCTGTATGTTTTGGGTCATTGTCGTGCTGGAAGACCCAGCCACGACCCATTTTTAAGGCCCTGGCGGAGGGAAGGAGGTTGTCACTCAGAATTGTACGGTACATGGCCCCATCCATTCTCCCATTGATGCGGTGAAGTAGTCCTGTGCCCTTAGCAGAGAAACACCCCCAAAACATAACATTTCCACCTCCATGCTTGACAGTGGGGACGGTGTTCTTTGGGTCATAGGCAGCATTTCTCTTCCTCCAAACACGGCGAGTTGAGTTCATGCCAAAGAGCTCAATTTTTGTCTCATCTGACCACAGCACCTTCTCCCAATCACTCTCGGCATCATCCAGGTGTTCACTGGCAAACTTCAGACGGGCTGTCACATGTGCCTTCCGGAGCAGGGGGACCTTGCGGGCACTGCAGGATTGCAATCCGTTATGTCGTAATGTGTTACCAATGGTTTTCGTGGTGACAGTGGTCCCAGCTGCCTTGAGATCATTGACAAGTTCCCCCCTTGTAGTTGTAGGCTGATTTCTAACCTTCCTCATGATCAAGGATACCCCACGAGGTGAGATTTTGCGTGGAGCCCCAGATCTTTGTCGATTGACAGTCATTTTGTACTTCTTCCATTTTCTTACTATGGCACCAACATTGTCTCCTTCTCGCCCAGCGTCTTACTGATGGTTTTGTAGCCCATTCCAGCCTTGTGCAGGTGTATGATCTTGTCCCTGACATCCTTAGACAGCTCCTTGCTCTTGGCCATTTTGTAGAGGTTAGAGTCTGACTGATTCACTGAGTCTGTGGACAGGTGTCTTTCATACAGGTGACCATTGCCGACAGCTGTCTGTCATGCAGGTAACGAGTTGATTTGGAGCATCTACCTGGTCTGTAGGGGCCAGATCTCTTACTGGTTGGTGGGGGATCAAATACTTATTTCCCTCTGCAGAATGCAAATAAATTCATATACTTTCCACAATGTGATTTTCCGGATTTAATTTGTGATGTGCTATCTCTCACTGTTACCAATAACCTACCCTTCAATTATGGGCTGCTCATGTCTTTGTCAGTGGGCAAACTTACAAAATCAGCAAGGGATCAAATACTTATTTCCCCCACTGTATAGTGGGATTAGAAGGTACAGAGAAGGGTGACGAAAATGATAAAGGGGATGAGACGACTTTCCTATGAGGCAAGGCTAAAGTGGCTAGGGCTCTTTATCTTGGAGAAGAGGCTGCTGAGGGAAGATACGATAGAAGTCTATAAAATAAAGAGTGGAAAGGAATGGGTGGTTGTGAATCGCTTTGTACTCTTTCCAAAAATACTAGGACTACGGGGCAAGCAAAGAAGCTAAGTAGTAGTACATTTAAAACAAATTGGAGAAAATATTTCCATTCCTCACCCCTTCTCAGACGATTCAGTTTTTCTCAGTTTTACTCTTCCTTCTCCACAGTCATGGATCACCTTCCTGCTCCCTGTTCTAGAGTTCCAGCACATCTCTGTACACTGAGGTCATTCCTGTTTGCATCTTTGCAGCATTTCCTCTCCAACTCATGGATTGCGGGACAGATTCAGTTCCACCCCCAAAAAGTCCCTATAAGTTGTGGTCCACCAATTACACTCCACAGGGCCACAGCCTCTTGCCCTCCAGAGATCACATGCTAAGTGGAAAACTTGGTTATAGCCCAGAAGTCCTGGACACAGAAGTATGCATTCATATTGAACCACTTTATAAAGCTTTAATCATCACAAAGTGAGTGACTGGCCTGGAGTGCTGAGTTAGGGGTGACTTTAGGCTATCCAGTGCTCTGTGCAAAAATGGAAATTAGTATTCCCTTTAGTGGGTGACAGCTTTGGCATAACATTCCCCTCCTTTAGAAGTGTTGATACTCCAGCACAATATCCCTCCTTTCTTCCCCCACTGCCATCCCTCCACTCACTCTTTCCTCCTGCCCACATGATGTGGGGGGGACAAGGGAGGGGGTGAGGATGACAGAATCACCTTTTTTCTGAGGACAAGCAGGACTGTGAATCGTCATGCATGGGTGACTTCAGTGATGGAGCCCAGCATGGGGAGAGGGCCGCTCACCTCGCATGTGCATCTGTCCTCACTTGCTACTGTTATGTGGAATCTCCTCAGTCTGTCATTTCTCCGAGGACAAGCAGACCAGTTGTATTCTCACAGCTGACGGAGCCCAGTGCGGACACTGACTAGCAAGATTAATGTAGAATTTTCTAACAGCATCCCACTTTGCATGTGCAGGTGCCTTACTGCCTGATGCATGAGTGCAGGTCTGTCAGTCTCTTCATTTTTCCACGGAGCAGGGAGTCTGTGTCATTGTGTTCTCCTCTCAGTGCCTTTTTTCCTCCAATTACTGCCTTTTTCATGCGGGTATCTTTATCCTTTTCACAATTACTATTCCTTCCTCTTTATTTTAGTCTGTTACCCTTTAATTTTTGTAGTATTTTCAGCTTTTCAAGTTTCCTTTCTTTTTTGCGAGTTGCTAGTACTGTTTAGGCTGGAGCACTGACCTCAATTTGAATGCTGCCCCCATTTCACAGTTCACAATTGAGGAGTTTAATTTGGCTGTGATTCTTTTCTCGATGTCAAAGAAGGCAAGGTGCGCCCAGTGTAATCGGGTGATTTCCATGATGAACCTGCACTCTTGCATCGGATGCCTTGGGACTGACCAATAGCCTAACTCTCGTTCTCTCTGTTTGAAAATACAGTTGAGTATACAGAGGGCACAGCAGGTCCAGCAAGAGAGACGCTTTTGGCTCCTCGAAGGCTGATCCGTCAACATAGGCACTGGAAGCATCAACCTCGATGGCTGATAAGAAGACTTCAGCTACCACTGGGAGTGCATCAGCATCGAGGAGGTCTCCACCTCTCTCAACATCAGGCATTGAAAGTAGGCCCCGGGAATAGTCTGCATTGGACCCGACACCAAGCGTGCATACATGTTAGACATTGACACCAAAGGACCGCAATGCTGAGCATTGGGGGAAGCCCAAGAAGCATAAATATTGGTACTCATCAATGCACAGTGCTGGGAGCTTTAGGGCATCGGCATCGCTGGTACCCGAGAAGCGCCGGCACTAGGAGGAGCACTCCCCCTCTTTGGTAGAGGTGCCAGTGCACAAGTCTCCAAGCAGCCATGTTCTCGCTTCCGGTTCAGCACCAACGACTTCTCTGGCTTCCTCTCTGCTGGCTCCCATGTCTTTGCCGATGCCTTCCTTCAATGAGCGGTTCCAAGCCATGCTCAGGAAGGAGCTGGTGTGGATGCTGTCATTGCAATCCACTCGGGCATCGAGGGTGCTTGCGCTAACTGCAGATCAGCCCCAGATTCTTCCTAAGGCTCAATCCGTTCCTGTGGAGATATCCTCAATGCTGGTGCCTTGAAGGGTGTCGATATCAACTTAAGGTTCAAGTTTATTAGGGCTTGATGCATTTTAAGCTCTTAAGGCAGCCATAGAAGCGGTTTACAATAAATGTAAAAGGGCATACAAACGGAAAAGAACTACAAATATCGTAGGATAGATGAGAGAAGAGAGGGAGGGGAGTTCAGTAATTGGACGCTGATTCCACAAGCCAGCAGCCACCGTGCCAGTACCACAGCTAGTCATGACCTATAAGAATCTAGTAAAGGGCTTACTAGTTAAAGAGATGCCGGCAAGGCATTCCCTAGAGAAGGACCAAACCAATTGCACGAAATATGCAGGAGCGGATGAAGTTATGACATACAGTACATAAGGAGGGGGCATTGAACAAGTTAGCTGATAAGGAGTGAAGGAGCCTCGCTGGTGTGCAAGAGGTCAAGAAGTGAGAGACAGAGAGTGCTAGAAGAATAAACTATGTATACCAGGACAAGGAGTTTGTGGGCGATTCTATGAGTGATTGGCAAACAGTGTTCCGATTTTAGAAGGGGAGTGATATGTTCAAAGTTTTTGGAACCGGTGATAAGCCATACAGCTGTGTTTTCAACAAGCTGAGATGAATGTCGTGCTGCCTGATGCCATAGAGTAAGGAGTTACAGTAGTCCAGATGAGTAATTCCAAATTAGTGGACAAGGACACGGAGAGCAGACTGGTCAAGAAGGTGTTGGATTGAGTAGATCTGCTTTACTTTGTAGATGAAGCATCTAACAATATTGGAGACGTGAAGTTTGAAAGTCAGTGTGTTATCTAGGGTGACCCCCAGGGCTTTAACTGTTGGAACAAAGGAGAACGGTTTTCCTTCAGGTTTTACAGGGGAAAGTGGGGAATGATCCCCTGAACGGCTAAAGAGAAGCTACTTTTTTTTTTCTCTGGGAGAAGTCTAAGCTTATGGGAATGAAGCCAGGTAGCAATACTGTCAAGACATTAATTTAGACTATGAATCTCCTTATCAGTGCAGGGTAAACTAGCCAATATCTGGATGTCATCAACCTATGCGATACAATACAACAGAATTTATATTCCGCTATATACTAACTTAGAGTCAATGCGGATTAAAAGTTAAATTAAAAACTAGACCATCACTAGGAAAAATACAATAATATAGTTATACGGAGACCAATCAAAACTATCTCAATACCATAAACACAAAATTACATTTAATAAATGGAATTAAGCCTTTAGCAATTTACAAGTGTAGGTAAGCTTCAATCAGTCTTCACTCCAAAGGAAGGGAGTTCCAACATTGCACTGAACAATAAATAAAACCAGAGCTATGATGACATTTATACTTCACATAAGTAAACTGCAGTAAACAATGGTCCTTAGATCTAAGGGAAAAAACAGTTGTTCCTACAGTAAATAACTCCATCAGATAATCTGGAACAAAACCATAGAATAATTTGTGAGTATACAAAGCTTAAATTTACATTATGCTTCTATAGGAAGCCAATGGAGAGATCACAGTAAAGGAATGACATGATCAAACCTATGTCCTCCACAGATTAATCTTGCAGCTGTATTCTGCAAGATTTGTAAATGTTTTAAGATGACTGAGTATCCAGTGTGCAAAACAAAAAGCACCAAGGGCCTTCAAAAAAAGGGGGTAAAAACCTTTAATCATATACGTTGGTGACACAATTCTTGAATGGACCCGACACGGTCCGTGTTTCGGCGCATTGCGCCTGTGTCAGGGGTCGCGAGAAATGGCAGAAGACGTGCGGCGGTATTGTGAAGCACAATACAATTGTGAGGAGTAATATACTGCAACGCCGTGTGATCCCTTCGCTCGGAGTCTTCTTCCCAGTCCTCCTATTTTTTTTGCAGGGTTCTCCCTCTGATCCCAGACAATAGAGGACACAGAAGCCTCAACTTGCATTGCACCCAAAACCAAGGACAGGGTTTTTATGGCCTCTAAGAGAAAATAGTCTCAGTTCCCATATTTATTCTGGACAACCTTTATGTAGGAGGAAGGCTGTGGAGGAGTGGCCTAGTGGTTAGGGTGGTGGACTTTGGTCCTGAGGAACTGAGTTCGATTCCCGGCACAGGCAGCTCCTTGTGACTCTGGGCAAGTCACTTAACCCTCCATTGCCTGCCGCATTGAGCCTGCCATGAGTGGGAAAGCACGGGGTACAAATGTAACCAAAAAAAAAAAAATTATTTTTTGCAAGCAGATGGCCCCTTATAACCTCAGGTGAAAGTCAAGTTGAGATCCATATATAATGCAAGCACTTTTGGATCCCCTGATGAAGGTGTAGGTGAAACGGGTTCCTGTTGGCATTATGTCTAAAGATAAGTGCTAATCAAAAAAACAAAACACTGGGGATCTTCAAGTCTCTTGTAATCTCCAAGGCCAAATATCTAACTACAAAATGAGATTATTAATTCATATTGGCAAAATATTCTTGATAAATCTAGATTCAATTGAGTATTCAATCACCGCATGTTCTTCAGTTGCTGGAAAAAAAACTTCCACTGCGGCATTCATCTGATCTGCAGGGCTACAATAAATCGCAGTCAATATGCAAAAATATAACAAGCTAAAAACTGAGCACCATAAAACTTAAAAACTGCAAATAATCAAGAAACTTCAGACAGCTCAGAATACTGCAGCCAGACTCATATTCGGCAAATCAAAATATGAAAGTGCAAAACCCCTACGAGAAAAGCTGCACTGGCTCCCACTCAAGGAACGCATCACGTTCAAAATATGCACCCTAGTTCACAAAATCATTCACGGAGACGCCCCAGCTTACATGTCAGACCTGATAGACCTACCACCCAGGAATGCAAAAAAATCATCCCGCACATTCCTTGATCTTCACTTCCCCAACTGTAAAGGTGTAAAATACAAATTAACGCATGCGTCAACCTTTTCCTACCTGAGCACACAATTCTGGAACGCGCTACTGTGCAACTTAAAAACGCTCTATGAACTAACTAACTTCCACAAACTACTGAAGTTCCATCTCTTTCATAGGGCATACCACAAAGATCATCAAATGTGAACTCCTGTACAAATATCCAGAACTGACTACAATATTCGATTGTTAAATCTACAGATATATGTTTTATCATTATCAAGTAACCCAAGATCCTCCTGTAATGTCAAATGTATATTCTCTTATATGTTTCCACTATTCATGATGTATTGTAAGCCACATTGAGCCTGCAAAGAGGTGGGAAAATGTGGGATACAAATGCAATAAATAAAATAAAGTAAAAACAAAGTCCAACAAAATCATTAAATGCAAAGCTTTTCTTTGTTGTTGTTTATCTTGCTCTACATGAATCCATGTTTCACCTAGTTGCGTCATCAACTAAACTGATATATAGAAGAAAGAAATTTGATTGGGCCTCTCTTTTTGTTGAAGGGTCTACATTGGCTGTGAATGCTTGTATAGAGTTTAAGGTAGTTTGTTGGGTGTATAAAATTATTACTGGTTGTTGTCCTCATTCTCTTGTAGAGTTACTAACCTTCCCTTCTTGGTTGACATCTCATTCTAGCTCTATATTTAAACTGGGTTTTCCATCGGTGAAAAATGTTCAACTAAAGTGCTTTTGTGATAGCTCTTTTAACTATCAATCTAATAAGATATGGAATCTACTACTTGTTCAAATTTAGTCTTTTATCTACTTATTTTCTATGTCACGGGCTATAAATGGCAGAGTAGAGCTAGAATGGGAACTCCAGTCTGTCCCATTAAACTATGTCTATGTGTTCCGTAAGTTTATTCTTTATAATAGTTTTGACTGTTTTGCCTGGAACCCTTTTTAAAAATTTGGCATTATATTGTCCTCCCTTCAGTCTTCAGGTACTATGGACAACTTTAACAGGAGGTTACAGATCTGTTGAGATTTTCCTCTACCAGTTTTGTTTCTTTTTTATAACCTCGGACAGGTGGGTTCTCAACATTGTCCAGATAGGACAACTATCTTCAGTTGGCAAACCAGCCTCCAAATTGCCCACCAAGAGTATCAAGGTTAAGCTCTCAGCATCAGGAAATACTTAAAAGGAACTCTCTTTCTTTTTAATAAGCCAGAGTGGCAGTCAAGTGCATTCTACCATGGGAAAGAGGGCAGGGATTTTTTTTTAAATATATTTTTATTAGAGTTTTCAAAGGATATACACATAGTCAAGCAATAGTAAGTAACTATTACAACCAGACCAAAATTTGTTTAAATGATATACAAAATAGAAGCAGAAATTTAACTATCATAACATTCAAAAAACTGAACTAAATAATACATATGAACAGTGAAATTAATATAATTGAGCTAGGAATGTTGGAAATTTAGAAAGAAATTTGTCAAACTTTGACCATTTCTATTACATTTTCAACTAGCTAGTAATGGATTCAGATAAATATCTTCATATTTCCTATATTGTATGACAGTATTCCACATATGAAAACAAGAAGATTGAGTTGTTTTTCCAATGCTGAATTATCGTTTTCAATGCTATGGAAATTAAAAGAAAAAAAATTTAAAGCAGCATCCACATCTGAAAGAACATTTGAAAAAGACAATGATTTCCAAATAATGAATTTGTATGTTGATTCATTAATTTCAAGAATACTCAAATCTTGCACCATTCATCTGTCCAGAATGAATAAACATAATTGCAAAAATCATGTGTCTGAGAGTTCCTTTTACATTGTTGCAAGACCAACAAAGATCACTTTGAGAGAGGCCACATTTGAAGGATTTAGTTGGTGTCCAATGTGTGTTCTATGTTGAAGAAAAAAATAAAGATTGAATAATTGAGGAAGAGAGTCATCGTAGTATATCTTTGTAGACTGGGGTAAACATGTTTCCCATTTTGGTCAGTTGACTGATTAAGGACACAGCTTAAAAGATCTGTTTGCTCAACCATTCAGGTGTTGAGAGTTGGAATAATTTATGATAAGCTCTTATAAGTCTCATTTATCACCAACAGAAAAACTAAAGTTTGTAGGAGCCTTGCTAGACATGACTTGAGCAACTGCCTTTCTTCCCTCACTCACCCATATCCTAGTCATCACAGGCCTGGAGGAGAAGGGCAGCATAGCAGCTACTCCTCATTCTTGATCCAGCCCAGCTAGCACATAAATATATACTATTTTCTAACCTCTGTATGTCAGCTTTCACATTCATTTCTTAATAATTTCTCCTTTTCCATGTGTGGCCCTGTCTTTCTCTCCACAGCTTAACTTCTCCCAGTCTAGTCTCACCTCTTCCTGTTATTTCCTTCTCTCACTTTTCTGACCATCATTTCTCTCCACCATGATTCCCTTTCCTTTCACACCCTTTTCATTCAGCTCTATCCTTTTCTAACTCAATAAATCCCCTCACTGACCATCTTCTGCTGTTCTTCCTTTCTCCCCTCTCAGCTCTTCTTACTCTTAGTACCTGTGTCCACTACTCTTCTAAAGCTGTACACCTAGCTTCTGCCCCATCACGCAGCCTCTCTCCTGTCTTCACATAAGCATTCTGTCTTTCAAGCAGTTAACCCCTTTCCGTTTAATTACAGTATAATGTTGTTGCTGAAACTGATGTTCTCTCTCAATGATAATTCTTTTTTTCATTCTGAGGATTTTTTTTCATACTCTTATGGCTAATATTTTGAATATAATTCCTTTAAATATAAAAGGTTTGAATAATCCTTTCAAAAGAAGTAAATTTTGGATCGCTATTAAGACTCCCCCTGATGTTCTGTTCATTCAAGAAACTTATTTAGATGCTAATTGTAAATATTCCTTTGCGGCAGTTTCTCTGCTGCTGGTAAAAAAAAAAATTGGTTCAGCAATTTATAACATTGTTACCACTCACTTTAATATCACAATGTTCAAATGAAAGATTGATTATTATACTTGTATTGATCATACCCCATTAGTATTTTGTAATATATATGCCCCAAATGCAGATGATCCCTCTTTTTTTTCCCCCAAAATATAGCTAACAACCTAATATCGTTTACTTATATTCCCATCCTATGGGGTGGTGATTTCAATTTAGTCCTGAACCCAACTATTGATAGGAAATCTAACCCTCCTGTTTATTAAGCCATGCTAGCAGCTGCTGTGTGCTAATACCGACACAGCCCATTCACTTTGAATGGGCTGTGTTAGCATTGCTGCACGGCAGCAGCTAGTGCACCTTAGTAAACAGGGGGATAAATGTTTTACCCCCTACTTCAAAAAGCTGAAAGTTTTTCTCCACTATAATTGAAAAATTACAACTTATTGACATTTGGAGATTACTTTATCAAACTGAATTTGATTTTTCCTTTTATTCTCCTCCACACAATACCCACTCACATTTTCTTTTTTCCAATACTTTAACTCCCAATGTATTGGACTCTGAAATTCATTCTATTACTATATCAGACCATGCAGCAATACATGTTAAAATAAAAATGTCCCCTTCCCATAAATCTAAATTCCATTGGAGATTCAACCCTATTTTAATTAATGAAGGCTTTACTGATTCGGTTAAAACTGCAATCCAATAGTATTGCTTTCATAACCAAATTGAAGATACTTCTATAGCTATTTGGTTGGATGCCTTCAAGGCTTCTATTAGGGGCAATATAACTTACTATATTAAATGGCATAAACAAGAAAGTGCTTCTTTAGACGCTCTCAATACAGAAATCAAAAAATCCAGAAAATCAATATGCCTTGACTTCTAATATACCATTTTTTCAAACCTTGTTCGACTTATGCAGAATATATAACACTATCTGTTCTAAATTAGCCAGTCATAGCTTCCATAGGAGCGAGATTCTATGCAGAACAGAATAAAGCAGGTAGATTAGTGTCATAAAGCTGCATTTGTACGTTTTTCTCACAAAAAGTCCAAATTGATATATTCAAAACCATATTTTAGATGTTTTTCTTTAAAGTCTATCAAAAGTGCGTTCAAATCACAAGGGGGCATGTTGGGGGCATTTCGAAGGTGGGATTAGGGTGTGCCTAACACTTGGATGTTTTACAGCCATAATGGAACAAAACAAAAACGTCCAGGACTAAAACTAAGACTTTTTTGTCTAGTCCTGTTTTCAGAATGAATAAGGCACAAAAAGGTGCCCTAAATGACCAGATGACTTACCAGCCTATATGATGGCCTCAGATGTTAGGTCTATTAGAGCAGCATGCAGGTCCCTGAAGTAGTGTAGTGGTCAGTGCAGTGCACAATGGAGGACCCAGGTCCCTATTATCTCCCTCTACCTGTCACACTTGTGGTGGAAACTGTGACCTCTGCCAAAAATCACCAAAACCTATTGTACCCACATATAGGTGCCCCTTCACCCATAATGGCTATTGTAGTGGGGGTCAGTGGGTTTTGGAGGGCTCAGGGGACAAGATAAGGGAACAAAGGTGAGATGTATATCTGCACAAACCATGTTTTTGATACAGTATTTTCAGAAAAAAAGACGTTTTTCTTTCGAAAATGGCCTTTCCTATTCAGATTTTTAGACATTTTGTGTAAAACATCCAAAATCGGATTTAGACGTCATATCGAAAATGCCCCTCAGAGTATCCTCCTTGAAAGATTCCCATGGTAAAATTATTACCAAAGATCCTGATATTGTAAAAATTTGAAAATATTTACAACTCTATATTCCTCAGAAATAATTACCTCCAATTCATATATAGACAATTTTAAAAATCTAAATTGGATTACCCAGTCTTAAAAGAGAAACAAGCCAAAATTCTTGATTCCCCCTATTGCACAATCTGAAGTTATCTCGGCTATAAAATCATTTCCTTTAAATAAAGCGCCTGGTGTGGATAGGTTTTCTGCAGAATTTTATAAGACCTTTACTTCAGATCTCTCACAAACCCTCTATAATATTTTTATACGAGATCAGAATATTTTTGGTACCTTTTATAGAGGCTAAAATAGTCATTATACCTAAACCTGGTAAGGATAATACTAGTGTGACTAATTATAGACCAAACTCTGATTAATTTAGACAGTAAAATTTATGCTAAAGATTATTATCCGAGGAGAAGCACAAGTGGGTCGACGTCGGCCCGGGAACTGGCATTTGCTATAGCAAATAGAAAAAACTTTGCCAGAGCCTTCTGGCGCGTGCGTGCACTGCACATTAATGGACTGACTTCCCGCCCACCGTGCGAGCGCGTATCTCAGTTTTCTTTATTCCGCGATGAGGTTCAGCAGATTTATTTCTCTGCTCCCTTCTGTGCCCGGGAAAAGAGCATTCTTTTTTTTTTTTCGCAACTCTACTTTTAGTCGCATGTTTTTTTTCATTTAGTTCATTATTTAAAAAAAAATTTTTTTTTTAAGTGTGTCCTTTATTTTTTTTAAGTTCCTTTTTGTCCCCTGGTTTTAAGTTTCCTTTCTTTTTTGGCGTGGCCGGGTTTCTACCCTTTTTTGTGCCCTTTTTACTTAGGCACAATCGAGTCCTTTGATTTCGCCGGTGCCGTTTTTTCTTCTATGTCATCGAAGACACCCAGCTGCTTCAAACGTTGTACTCGGTGCAACCAGTCCATCTCAGGTACAGATACCCATCCTTGGTGTATTCAGTTCCTTGGGCCCGACCATAGCCCAGCTCGTTGTGCCCTGTGTCTTCGTATGAAGAAAAGGACCCAACTAGCTTGAGAAGCCCAAAGCGAGAACATTTTTAGGGCTCAGTCAGGTCCTTCAACATCGGCAGCTTTTCCCACAGGCTTGGGAGAAGATGTTGATGCCTGGGCATATGACACTGCAGCAAAGCCTGGGAGAGGGGCATACAGGACCTGCAGAACCTGAGAGAGGAAATGGTCAGGTCTGGTTCCAGAGGCTGAGGGATAAGCACAGATATATGCAGTGTTTACCCTGGAGTTCATTCTGCTACTCCATGGGGCTTCACTGCTCATTGAGTCTCAGAATAAGAAATCTGGTTTATTAGCACTTACTATACTGCCTTTCCTGTAAATATAAGGCAGCTTATATTCTAAATGAAAACAGGAAAGATACTGCCTTTCCTGTAAATATAAGGCAGCTTATATTCTAAATGAAAACAGGAAAGAAACACCAGTGAACCAGGTAGGAAAGAGGAAAAAAGAGTGTCAGTTGTACAATAAGAGAGTCAATCAAGATAACTATGCTTTTCCTTAATCTGTAGCTCCTGCATGCTCAAGCAGCCCAGCAGTCAGGTTCCAGTCAGTGGGTGGGTGGGGGGGGGGGGGACTGGTGAGCTGACTCCAAAGATGCCCAGACTCTGTAGAGAAAGTGAGCCGTCTACGTTATCTAAGTCCTTTAGGGAAGGTACAGAGCTGCTTAGGAGTAAGCTGGAGCTGAAGCCTGAGGACCTAGAGGAAGGGGAGCTTGCTCCCACCTCAGAAGAAGGATCTTCAGTGGTGCACTTGATTGGTAAGGAAATGCTCTTTCTCTCCCCCACCCCCCATATCTCACAAATAGTTTTTTTGCTTATGCATCACAGAGGAATAGGCTTCCGAAGCACCAGTGTCTGATCCCGTTTCAATAAGGATTTGGAACCAGTCCTGGGCTTTTCCTTTTCTCCAGCCTATTCTGATGATCATATTGATGGAGTAGAATACAACGATGCTACTTTTTATGGTGGCCAGGTACTGGTGAAACTCCATCCCCTTAAGGAGGAGCAAGAACACCTGTTAAAAGGTCCCAAGGTTGATGTTTTGGTAACTGGTGACTCATACGACCACCATTCCACCGGGAGGGGAGCACTGTTAATGGCTCCCAAAGATCTCAAGATGGAAGTGGTGTTGCTGGTCTTCAAAAATGCTAGCCTAGAGCTCCAGGCAGCTATATGCAGGAGCCTGGTAGCAGGTGCTCTGCTACAAACCAGTTGTAGCATCTTCTGGAGTGCTTAGGGAGACTGGCATTGTTCCCCTTTATCACTTGGTCTGCACTACAGCCAGGTTAATAGAAGCTGTGTAGCTTTTATACGATTGCTTGTGCATTGTTTGTTGTTCTGGGATCAATATAAAGGCTCAAAGATACACTGTTTATTACACTGTTAGTGTGTGTGAATATAATCTCTTAGCACATCTGCCACACTATCTACCAGACTTCCTACACAACATATTCCCACACACAATTTTGCAAGCCTTGTTCTATTTGATTCCCATACTTTGCAGTTTGCAGGCAAGATCTCTCTCCTGTTCACTTCGATACTGGATGGATACTCTTTGGGTACATGAAATGTTAATCTCGTACTCCTTTCTCCTCCTCTTGGTACACAACTAACTTCTACGTTGGATTCCAGAAACCCTTGGGATATCCAGTGACAAATTCCCTCTGTCAGCTGTGAAAGGTTCTTTTTTGTAGAGCAAGGGGGTCCTATTTTTTTAGGCTCTCACTTTCTCCCTTCATATCCCTATTAAAGCGCTGTAATGGATCTAGTAGACTGCTGCTTCGAAGTTAAACAGCTTCTCTTAAAATTTGTTAGAAACACACTAGGGATCAGGGTATAGCTTAAAGTGTTTTGCTAAATCCTGCCCTGGAGTACCCCTTGCCAGTCAGGTTTTCAAGATATTCACAATGAATATGCATGAACTTGGTTTGCATACACTGCCTCCATTATATGCAAATCTCTTTCATGCATATTCATTGTGAATATCCTGAAAACCTGACTGGCAAGAGGTACTCCAGGATCAGACTTGGGAAACACTGACGTAAAAAAACACCATTTCATATTAAAACGAAGGCCCTGATATTAATTTAGTGGAATGAAATAAAAGTGGGAGGACGACCAAGGATTCCAAAGACTGAAAGGATATATAATAATAAAGATGTTTATTGAGGTATAAAGACTCGACACAACGTTGTGTTTCGGCCGTTAGGCCTGCATCAGGAGTCTTAATGCCAAATGCTTTTGAGAACTATTTGATGAAGGCAAATCCTCAACAAAGGGAGGTCTTTAGAAAGACCGTTGTGAAGGTGAGCGTGTTTCGTTGTCTCCTCTGACACAACGCTTGTATAGAATGCTGCCATAAACATCTTTATTATTATATATCCTTTCAGTCTTTGGAATCCTTGGTCGTCCTCCCACTTTTATTTCATTTCTTGTTGTTGTCCGTGGGGCGTCTAGAGTTCTCCGCCTTCTGGCGGATATTTTTTCTTTTTTCACTAATTTAGTGGAGACTCAATACAGTTCTTACTGAGGATAACATGGGCTGGGTGAGCCAGAGGTGTTCCGTAGCACCATGCAGTGAATACCCTTTCACGAAGGACTTATAATTCAAGTAAGTTCATAAAGGAATGAGAAAAAATGGTGATGATCTAAAGAAGCTTTCTTCATTACATATGTGGGCTTTTTTTTCAGAGGGTAAGATTAATTAGGTTAACTGAAATACTTTTGTTTTTCAAATTTTTATAATTAGGAGGTGGAAATTAGTCTACTTGAAGGTTTTAGGGTGTCTTCTGTAATGAGAACTGAGCCTCTTATCTGGTTTTAAGCAAGCATCATGATTCCTTAGGACACCTTTATAAAGGATGCTTATTTGTATTGCTCTGTTGAAACTAGAGTGAACTTTACCCTGCAGATGCTGGAAGGGCTAGTGGGAGAGCTTGGTGAAAAGGTACAGAAGTGTGACTCTCAAATCCAGTTGCTGGAGAGCGAGGTGCAGAATCATCAGGCAGATGCTAATACATGGTTGGAGATGGTGAACAGGTGAGGGATGCTATAGAGTATGTATTGTCTCGTGTAAAATGTCTGGGAATGCTGGGCTTGCCAAGCTTAAGTCTTTGGTTTAATGTGGCTATTTCTATCTCAGTGATTTGGAGCTTTGCCAGCTTCTGGATACCTTACAAGGAGTGAAACTGGTTTCTGCACATGATGACAAACTGGTACTGGATCTGCAGGCCAATGATTGTACCCTGATGCCAGAACCACAACTCCTGAGACTGTGTGTGTGCTGGATGCCTGAAGGAGGGATCAAGATACACGTGAGTTGATTTCCCTCACAATGTATGATGAGAGGGAAGTTGAGACGCATCTTGAATTTTGCTTTGAGAGTGATACATGTTAGTCTTTAAATCCTAGTCCAGTGAATTCCTGCTTCTTTCCTATTATATAACTTAAATTGTGTTTGATATAGTTGTATTGTGTGGTAGTTTGCTTGGTATGGTTAAATCACCACAAGCATACTCTCCAGTTTGATATAACCTTGCTTGTCATCAGATATCTTCCTCTTTTTCACTCTTGTCCAAGGAGACTTGTTCGGTTTACTTTTTTTTTTTTTGTGGCCTTCAGAGTGATTGTGATGTCTTCTGCCCAGCTGAAATTCTGTTGGCAGATGACCTGAAGAGTATGACAACAGCTCTTTTGGAAATACAGCAGTGTTTTCAGAGCCAGGCACAGCTACTGTGTGAGCTGCAGACACTAAAAGACAGGTTAGTATATAAGGTTGACGAATTTTCCATTAGTTTATACAGCAAGTTAGTAAAGCCTCTTTGTCAACAATCGGAATGAATTGGCCATGCAAGTAGGTTATCCAACTTATTTTTGAAAGAGATCGCCGGCCATCTTCCGACACAAATCGGGAGATGGCCGGCGATCTCCTGAATACGGCCAAATCGGTATAATCAAAAGCCGATTTTGGCCGGCTTGAACTGTGTTCCATTGCGGGGCCGGCGAAAGTTCAAGGGGGCGTGTTGGCACGGTAGTGAAGGCAGGGCGGGACGGGGGCGTGCACTGAGATGGCCGGCTTCGCCCGATAATCGAAAAAGAAAACCGGCCTTGACGAGAATTTGGTCCACTTTATTTGGCCCCTTTTTTCAGGTCCAAGTCCCAAAAAAGTGCCCCAACTGACCAGATGACCACCGGAGGGAATTGGGGAACACGTCCCCTGACTCCCCCAGTGGTCACTAACCCCCTCCCACCCTCAAAAATACAACTTTAAAAACTTTTTTTGCCAGCTTCAAATGTCATACTCAGGTCCGTCGCAGCAGTATACAGGTCCCTGGAGCAGTTTTAGTGGGTGCAGTGGACTTCAGGCAGGTGGACCCAGGCCCATCCCCCCCCCTACCTGTTACACTTGTGGTGGAAAATGGGAGCCCTCCAAAACCCACTGTACCCACATGTAGGTGCCCCCCTTCATCCCTAAGGGCTATGGTAGTGGTGTATAGTTGTGGGGAGTGGGTTTTGGGGGGGTTGGGGGGCTCAGCACCCAAGGTAAGGGAGCTATGCACCTGGGAGCTTTTTTTTTTTTTTTTTTAAACTTTTTAGAAGTGCCCACTAGGGTGCCCGGTTGGTGTCCTGGTATGTGAGGGGGACCAGTGCACTATTAATCCTGGCCCCTCCCACGACCAAATGCCTTGGATTTGGCCGGATTTCAGATCGCCGGGTTCGGTTTACATTATAGGCAAAAACCGATTCCGGCCATCTCAAACCCGGCCATCTTTGATATTTGGCCGGCCCCAACCGTATTATCGAAAAAAAAAGATGGCCGGCCATCTTTTTCGAAAATATGGTTGGCTCCGCCCCTTCTCACCGCCATCCTCGGAGATGGCTGGCGCCATTTGATTATGCCCCTCTATGTCAACCAATGGCAATGAGATAAGGGTAACACTGTTAGAGCTCAGGATTAACTAAGAAGAAGCTTTGCATGGCTATTCCCAGATGTTGTTGCCCCTGTGCTGGTTGCTCAGTTTTTGTTTCTTTCATCATGCTGATGGATTTAGCAATACTTCTTATTTTTGCAAGGTGTATGCTTTTATCACAATCTTAGATTTTTAAACTATATTTTACTTTTCATTTAACTGTCATTTCTCTTCAAAAATCGAGTTTGATTTAGCTTCTTTAATTTTCTGTTTTTCCATACCAGACCAGTCCAGAACTAATGGATTGTTCACTTAAAACCAGCAGATGGAGACAGACCAATTGTTTGCAGGCTCTACCCTATAAATGGATCCATAAAGAGTATGCTTTCCAGTTTTTCTCAGTCTCCAGCAGATGGTGACGCCTTCCTGTGCAGTTTCTTTATTCTAGTGTAGTGTGGTGTGGCATGCTTCTGAAGCAATTGGAGAACTGGCTGCAGTTTGATCAAATAGTAACAGCAGGAATCCAGGCCTCATAAAAAAAAAAAAATTACCTGCAGAGCCACAAGGGGATACTGTGAGGATTCTGAGTTCCTCCCCCACTCCTTTCCTCTCCCTTCTTCCATGTAAAAAAAAAGTACTCTGAAGAAAGGGAAGAAGATGACTGTAATCTGGTAGGGGCCTTCACTTTTCACCAAAAAATTGTACATAAGTTGAAATAGAATAACCAATCACAACATCAACCTTAAATCAAAAAGATTTTATAAAAAGGTGCTACATCATGATTGGAAAGAAGTAGCAAAATTCTTGACTTTCAGTCAAATATAATCATTGGTGTAAATTAAACCACAAACTATGCCCCACTTAAGGCCCTGTTTACTAAACAGAGTTAAAGGCACATTAATGTTTTTAACGTGCATTAACCATGTATGCACGTTAGCCATGTACGTGCCTACAATATCCCTATAGGCGCCTACATGGTTAGTGCGCACGCTAAGTGTAGGTGCGCTATAAACACTAATGTGCCTTAGTAAACAGGGCCCTTAGTAAAAAAAAAAATCAAAAACATTTACTTCACAATGATATCAGGACAGGAGTGCAGCACTGGATGATGTTCATTTACTTTTGTGATGCTGAAGAAAGGATATTTCATCCTATTTTAAATCTCAAAGAAGTAAATTGCACCCTTTAGGTGATGCACTTTTGGATGGAAATGTTGTGTTCTTACCTCCTAATTTTCTTTCCTCGAGTCCCATCTGACTAATTCTAACCACTAGGTGACAATTACAATATGCATGGTGGTGTTTGTTTGTTTTTTGTTTTTTTTATACAACAAAACTTTTCTGAAATTTGGCGTGTATTATATACCAAGGAGTAACTTTATTGAGGCTTATTCTCAGATCCTCATGAACATGGTTATTTCTACTTTAGTATAATTACTTTTACCCATTTAGGGGTCCTTTTACTAAGGTGCGCTGAAAAATGGCCTGCGGTAGTGTAGGTGTGTGTTTTGGGTGCGCGAAGCTCCTTTTTTCAGCGCACCTGCAAAAAATGCCTTTTTTACAAATTTTTGACAAAAATGGACGTGCTACAAAATCAAAATTGGCACATGTCCATTTTGAGTCTGAGACCTTACTGCCAGCCATTGACCTAGTGGTAAAGTCTCATGCGGTAACTGGGCGGTAATGACCTATGCGCATCAAATACCAATTGGCACATGTAGCGGACACGCGCCAGAAAATAAAATTTCTTTTTCGGATGCGTGCCAAAAATGAAATTACTGCAAGAGCCACACGGTAGCCAGGCAGTAATTCCATTTTGGCATGCGTTGGGCGTGTGTAGACGCTTACGTGACTTCGTAAAAAGGCCCCTTAAACCCTTGCATATGTACCCGAAGCAAAGCACAACTGACTCACTACATAAATTTAAGAAATGTTTTAACCAAGAATAACTAATAGAATGTCAGAAATGAGTAAATCTCTAACACTTTAAGACAAAAATCCTAATGAAAAAAATTGGTCCTACTCACCTTCAAAGCAATTGAATTTCTTATCCTTATTGTCGGTAAAAAACCTAGTGAAATCTTCTGGAGTAAAACCATCAGTTTTCCCGGCCTCCAGCAGCATCAGTGAGCTAAACACACTGCCTTTGACAGCCTGAAAGCTTTCCCTCTTCTACAAAATATATTTCCTCCTATTTGTTTTAAAAGTATTTCCGTGTAACTTCCTTGAGTGTCTCATAGTCTTTGTACTTTTGGAATGAGTAAAAAATCGATTTACTTCTACTTGTTGTACACCATTCAGGATTTTGTAGACCTCGATCATATCTCCCCTTATCCGTATCTTTTCTAAGCTGAAGGGCCCTAATCTCTTTAGCCTTTCCTCGTATAAGAGGAGTTCCATCCCCTTTATCATTTTGGTCGCTCTTTGAACCTTTTCTAATTCTGCTGTATCTTTTTTGAGATATGGCGACCAGAACTGAACGCAGTACTCAAGGTGTGGTTGTACCATGGACCGATACAAAGGCATAGTATTTTTGGTCTTATGCACCATCTCTTTCTTAATAATTCCTAGCAATCTCTTTGCTTTATTGGCCACTGCCCCACACTGAGCAGATTTCAGCATATTATCTACAATGACTCCTAGATCTTTTTCTTGAGTGCTGATCCCCAAAGTGCTTCTAGTGTTACCAAGGTTAATATTTGTATCTACTAGAATCGGGTCATGCAGGATGTTAACGTGTTCAATCCAAGGGCGTAGCCAGACCTGACATTTGGGGGGGGCACTAGGCATATAGGCGTGAGAGGTACTTGGTATACTCCTAAATAATTAAGGCATTATTTAGGAGTATACCAAGTACCTCTCGCGCCTATATGCCTAGTGCCCCCCCCCCCCCCCCCCCAAATGTCAGGTCTGGCTATGCCCCTGGATTGAACACGTTATTAATATCCTGCATGACCCGATTCTAGTAGATACAGATATTAACCTTGGTAACACTAGAAGCGGAGTCATTATATACGAATATTTCCCAAACAGAAGCATTGACAATTATTAGAATTGCACCGAGGCATAGGAGCACTAATTTAAGAATTCACACAGTACATCATCGAACTGGCAACAATAGCACTAAAATAGAACTATATTTTGAAGGCTGTTTTTAAAAACAAAAGGGCCATAATGTGGGGGCCATAATGACCAACTCTATAGCCAATCTTTATGTTGCAAGTTTTGAAAATAAGCTTTTAATAGACACATCTGTTAAGAGGCACATTGTACTCTGGCGTAAGTATAGAGATGATATTTTAATGATATGGAATGGTACGCATGAAGACCTTTTAGCCTTTTATGAATGGTTAAACACCAGAGATTGCAATTAGATGAAACAGAGTAAAAGTAATATCCCTTTTCTAGATATCATGCTTATGTATGTGGATGGCTGGTTTAAGACTACCATATATCACAAACCCACTGATGTGAACAATTTACTGCATTTTGGAAATTGCTATAATATGGCTTTAAAGCGCAACATACCTTTAAGTCAATTCTTGAGAGTAAAGAGAACATACTCAGAACCGTTTGATATGACCACTCAGACAGAGTTGATGGCCTCCAGATTACAGGCTTGGGGATGTCTATCAAAATATGTTAGAAAAAGTTTAGAAAGGGCAGTACAACAAGATAGACAATCACTGCTAACCACTCTTCCCAAGAAAAACGCTGACAAAATAGTTTGCCCCATACCACATTTTGCTATTAAACAATTTAATGATATCCTTCAAAAGATATAGAGGGGCATTTTCGATGATGACGTTTAAGTCTGACTCTGGATGTTTTACTCAAAATGTCCAGAATCCAATTAGCGAAAATAGTGATTTTAGAAACAGCAAAATCTTTTTTTTTTTTTTTTTTTTTCGAAAATGGCCACTTGCTAGATGTTTTTGTACTCTGTGCATTCTCTTTTTTGTCCATTTTCGGAAAAAAAAGCCATCCAAGTGAAAAACGCACAAAATCAAGCCATCGTAGGAGGAGCCAGCAATCTTAATAGACTGGCCACACAGACATCCCAGCAGAGCAGCTGGGCACCCTAGGGGACACTGCAGTGGACTTCACATAAAAGCTCCCAGGTACACATCTCACCCTTACCCCGTATATTGTATGGTGAGCCCTCCAAAACCCACCATAAACGTACTCAACTATACACCACTACAGTAGCCCTTATGGCTGCAAGTGTCACCTATATGTGAGTACAGTAGGTGTTGGGGGGGGGGGGATGATGCTTTCCACCACAAGTGTAACAGAATGGATTATTGGCCTGGGTCCCCTTCTCCACATTGCACTGCACTGACTACTAGGCTACTCCAGGGAACTGCTTGCTTCTCAAATAGGACTGGCTGAAACATATGAAGCTGTTATAAAGGTTGGCATGTACTATTTTTCATATTTTTGGGGGGTGGGAGGGGGTCAGGGACCACTGAGGGAATAAGGAGGGTCATTTCTTTATTCCTGCAGTGGTCATCTGGTCATTTAGAGTACTTTTTTTGTGACTTAGTTGTTATAAAACAAGTGTAGCTCAAAACGTCTTAGTTTTAGTCCTGGTTGTTTTTGTTTTGTTCCATTATGCCAGAAAAACATCAAAGTGTTAGGAATGCCCTAATCCTAATCCCCGACACAACCCCTTGTGATTTGGACACACTGCAGATGACATAAACGTCTGCAAAATAGGTTTCGAAAATAGTGACTTGAATGTTTTTGCAAGGAAAACGTCCAAATGCTACTTTATATACCACTTTTTAGAAGTTTTCTCTTTTGAAAATGAGCCCCATAGTAATCTGAGCGGTCCTTTTACTAAGGTGCGCTGAAAAATGGCCTGTGCTAGTGTAGACGCGTGTATTGGTCGCACGCAGGTCTGTTTTTCAACACACCTGCAAAAAAGGCCTTCATTTTTTTTGGGCCGAAAATGGATGTGTGGCAAAATAAAAATAGGTTCGCGTCCATTTTGGGCCTGAGACCTTACCGCCACCCATCGACTTAGCGGTAAAGTCTCACGCGTTAACCGGGCAGTAATCGTCAGCGCGCGTACACTGCCGGTTAGCGCTGCGTGCCGGAAATTTACAGCACACGTAAAAAATGAAATTACCGCCCAGGCCACTTGGTAGTCAGGTGGTAATTCTAAATTGGTGCGCGTAGGCGCCTACTCAGCTTAGTAACAGGGCCCCTGAAAGACATCCTTTCTCCATCTGCACTTCAGTACCTGAGTAAGAGGGCATTTAATAAGCGCATAATCAAGCACAAAAGAGCTATAAAGAGAAATACGTAATGACAAACCTCTTGTGGAACATATGCATGAGAAAGCACACGAGTTTGATCAATTCCCTTTATTGTTCTGTGCAAAATAACAAAACATTGGAGAGGTGGAGACATGGATAGAATGTTAGTACAGGTGGAACAGATATTTATTTTTACATGATAGTCGCACCTAAAGGTCTTAATCAAGAATCTGATTTCTCTGTATTTTTATGATTACCAAAGAGGATTTCTTTTTAAGTAATAACCACCTATTTGTTGGTAATTTTTTTTATCTTGGTTTTATCTTTTATGAAGTTTGTAATATTATTTCTCAGAGGACAAGCAGGCTGCTTGTTCTCACGTGTGGGTCAACGTCCGCGTCAGCCCAGGAACCGGCATTTTGCAAGCAAAAATATAAAAAATTTGGCGCACGCACAACTTCCTGCCCGTCGCGCGAGCGTGTCACTTAATTTTTCTTTTCTCCCGCGTTGAGGAGTGGTAGGTTTTCATCTGTGCTCCTCTTCAGGCCCAGGAAAGAGTCTTCGCAACCTCTTTCATTTATTTTTTCTTCATTTTCTTAAAAAAAAAAAAAAAAGTACTCGTAGTTTCCCTTTAGACTTTTTCCCTTTTTAAGTTTCTTTGTTTTTTTTACGCAGCCGGCATTTAGGTCGGGTTCTTCCCTTTTTCTTTTGTGCCTTTTTCTTTTTTATAGGCACAATCGCGTCTTTTGATTTCACTGAAGCCGTTTTTCCTTCCATGTCATCGAAGCCACCCAGTGACTTCAAACGTTGTACTCAGTGCAACCGGACCATCTCAGGTACCGATACTCACGTGTGGTGTATCCAGTGCCTTGGGCCCGACCATAGCCCAGCTGCTTGTAGTCTGTGACTTTGTAGGAAGAAATGGACTCAAGCGTCTCAAGAAGCCGAACAAGAAAAGCTTTTTGGGGCTCGGTCCGGTCCTTCAACATCGATATCAGTCCCAAAGGTTGCCTACCTGGGTCACCTGTGTGATCTAATCAGCAGAACAGGCAAACTTCGGTTTTGTGGTTGCCAACAGTGTATCTGCATTATCCTGGCTGTCACAAGACAAAGCAGAGTTGCTTATCTGTCAGTAGTGTAGCCAGACCTCAATTTTTGGGTGGCCCTGAGTGGACACAACCCTACATTTCCTCTCTGCCTGCCTAGGGAACCCTGCCAGCTATACCAATGATGTACGCCACCACTGAGTAGGTCCCTGCCCATGCCCACCCGTGGCTTCGCCACTGTTATCTGTAACTGAAGTTCTCTGTAGATAGCAATATAATGCAGAGACCCTGTCCTTTCCACAGTTTCCTAAAAATAAATCCACACGTACTAAAATAACCAAGAAGAGGAGGCAAATTAGCTTGATATGAACTGAAGAAGGTGATAGAGTAGGTTGGCATGGGAAGGAATCGATGCTTATTGCTACTAAAGATTCTCAGAAGGTTCTAATATTTGGCAAGGTGAATCTCCATCCTGGGAGCCATTGGATGGCATCATAAATGGTGTGTATGTATTAGTCTACAGTCTATAGGTAACAATATCACTTTTTCTCTGTAGCCAGCAGGATTTTGTGTCCTAATTCTCCAACTTCCCCAAGAATTGACTTTTAAGTTGTGTATCAACTGAGGTACCACACAATGAACAGTAACTTGTGAATGGCCACACATTTTCAGCTTTTTCTAGTTAATTCTGATGTTGGAGCATGCTACTCCATTTCAGTGCTGTTGGATGATTTCACCCATTTGTGTATCATATTTTTATCTTGTGCACAGAATATCACCACTCCAGTTAAGTGACTTTGCATTTTAGTGTTGCATAATCCCTCCTGTCTTATGGCAGATGTTACAAGAACTTGCACTTTCTGCTGTTTCATGGCAGGAAACAACTTCATTATTGCCACTCAACTATTTTCCTACATCACATTTCTGAGGTTTCTTCCTCTTCTCCCCTCTCCCCCCTACCCTGTGTTTCTGTAGGTATGCCATTGACTGGCTCCCTAAAGAACGGAAGCTGCTGTACTTAAAAGCCACAGTCGTGTACACACTGTTTGTACAAGCCGGGTACCCAACCAATGGAAGGGTTCAATTGCTGTCTGTAGCAAACTCCAAGGGTTCTGCTGATCCCTCAGTGATTAAGGTGAGCTTAGTGTTGGCTATTCTTAAACAGTTAACATATCACAGGGAACATGGTTTCGTTAAGAGGCAGTATGGAAGCAGTCATTAGATGATAATGAATACTATGGATGAGATTTAAGGATCGTATGTATTGGTGTTCAGAAGAGGCCTGGTTGTGGGTCTTTTATTCAGTACTGTTGCAGGGATGGCTGGGCTTTAGTGGAAGGAGTGTTGATTAATAAAATTTAGGGTTCTTCTGAAAAGCAGCTATTGAAGATTTACATGGCTGTAACTGAGGTGGAAAACCCAAGAATGGGGGAAGGTATCAGAATAGTACAGTTAACTAATTACCTCCACCAAGCAAGCCATGGGGAGTACTATGCAAAGATGAACCAAAATAAATAAATCCTACCTGTTAATCTGAGAATTCTCTTGCAGGTAGTATTTACATTTGATAGAAATAATTGACAGAATTGCTAAGGTTTTATTCACTGCTTCCTGTCCCAGCCCAATGGTATGTATTTAGGTGCATAGCTGACTCTTTGCTTTCATTTCTAGCCACCCCAGGAGAATCCCTCACTGAGCAACTGGCTGGCATATCTTTGTCTTCAGACTTCTGACTAATTATTGCTGGACATGAACTTTTGTCTGGATAGAGTACGCCTCAAAACTGCATCAGAAAACAAAAAGCATTTGGAGCCCATTCTGGTACAAGGAGGAAGACATGCTGAATGCTGAGATACAGTGGATTTTCTCTTTTTTGGTTTCCAGCCTTTATCAAAATAATCTAGAATGTTTGATCTTCAGATTTACCCTCAAGAGTATGTTAAGAATTGTGTTTGGTAGGGTCTTCCTGTTAGTTGCATATTACAACATAGGAGACCTGCCTTTGATGCTTATGCCCGGTTGCTACTTTTCAGGCCAATTGATACCACTATACATTGCTCAACAGCCGTGCTTACTGGGCAGAGTGTATTGTGCTCCAGAGGGGCTTTTCAATTTGGCCAAGGATGATCATTGTAGTGGCTGGTCTAGACAGGAGGGAGCTTAAAAATGAGGGAGGTATAATTGCCAGGTAGTGGCGCATGGAAGGCTTATGACTCCATAGCCCCTGTAGGTGTTAATTTTCATATAGGTGGAAGCTCAAAAAAAGCAACAGATACTACTGAACCAGAAGAAATCAGGGTTGTTGGGACATAAAGATAATTAGCCATTGGTACACTTTGAGGTAGTCCTGATGTTTAAAATAAATAGGCCTTCACTTTAGTATTTGAAAAAGCAGGACTACAAATTCCACAATGCTAATTAGATGGAAATGTAATAAACAAAAGGTGTGGTAATGAGAATGTCCCTGATGGCTCTCAGGTTTTCCTGGTTCTGATTAAAAATACATTAATTGTTGCTGCCTAGCTGTTCAGTAATACTCTGTGGTTCTAAGTATATTCACCTTGCAAGCCAAAAGATTGAATGACTTGATGCTAGAATTTTGAGTTTACATACATTTTATTTTTGTTTGTTTTGCCTTATTTTTGTTACAATAAAATGTTTTCTTCAGTTATTTCTCAAGTATGCACTGCGTTTGAGGGCTCACTGAGTTCCTGAATGTTGTCCCTCCCCATAGGTTTGATCTTAACATGAGGTTAGGTTCATTGCTCTATTTGCTGCTTGCCAGGTCTTTAATGCAAAAATCATTCAATGGATTGGTATTGGCACCAAGAGAAGCAACAAAGATAAAGCCCAAACATTATTTGAACTTCAACATAATTCCAAATCACGGGCCCTACTTTGAGAGGCCCATTAAAAAAAAAAAAAAAGCTATGGGAAAAGCATTTGAAATACTGTCTTCCTTATCCCTTCAAACCAGTCTAGACATGTGGGTTTACTTTGTACTGCCAGCAGGTGCAGACTGAGAAGCACTGATTTTTACATTACCTTTTATATAGGTTCCTATACAGTCCACAACTAGCTAATACTTCTGTCTGTTCCTATACAGTCCATGACTAGCTAATACTTCTCAGTCTCCAGCCGGTAGTAGATAGTAGGCCTGTGCATTCTAGAGTTGCTCAGGTAAGTTACTAGGACAGGGTTTCTTTAGGCTCTATATTCTATTAGGGGTCTGTTGTGCTCTCCCCTACCTCCCTAAAAAAGCTTTTTTTCTGTCTGAGAAATTGAGGCAAGGACCAGCAAAGCTACACTAGACACCTTGGAGGTACCAGGTTTTGTGGAGGTGGTGCCCCCCCCCCCCCCCCCCCCCTCACACTTTTTTTCTGTTTTGCTAATGAGCCCTTTGGTCTTTCTCCCCAACTCTTGGGTGGGGGAATGAAGAAGAGTTACAATCTGAGGCAAGAGCAACAGGGAAAAGGGCCTCGAACAAAACATGGTGCAGCAGACTAAATTTATATTACTACATCCTCCACAGTAAGTGCCTTTTGTATCAGCAGTTAACTATTAATGGCAGTTTATTTTATGTTTTAACTTTTTTTATTGATGTCACAGTGTACAACATGTAAAGGTTAATAAACATGTACTTAATACAAATCTCTGTCTTCTTTAACAAAACCTTTTGACTGAAGTGTCATCAAACTTTTGCTGTAATTTTTCCTCCCTCTCCCCACCCACCCCCCCATCCCCACTATACCCTTGCTTTAATGTTTAATCATTCTTATTAAAGCCATCACATGTTATAAAATAAACGATATCAACTATCAACTAACTTCCAGTCACATCATCAGAATTCAAAGAGACATACAGAAACGTTTTTAAACTTTCCATCCCTCCTCCTCAACCCTCCCCCTCCAACAGTCCCTACCCCCCGCCCCTAATTCGCCCACCACCCTCCCATACAGGAATTCAATCATCCTCGTCCTTCCATCTACCACGTGAGTGAGTTCACCAATAAGCTGCGAGCTCTGCCTGATAGAGCCTGCACGTACGGCTCCCAGACTTCCCAGAAACGTGTTTACTTCTAGGGCTACGGTCATAGCATGTGCTTCATCCGCACCAGGGAATGAAGCAAACTCCTCCACTGCCAAAAAGGATGGTCCTATATCCTGAGTCCAATATTGTAAAATACATTGTTTCCCAATAATGAGTGCCTTATATATGAATAAGCTCTCTGTGTACCGCATGATTGACCTACTCCCCCCCAATCCCAACACTACATTTTTAGGCGTGAGCTCAAGCTTCTTATGCAACATAGCCTCACAGAATTCCAGCACTGGACCCCAAAACTTCTTAATAACTGGACATCCCCAAAACATGTGATACAGTGTTGCTCTCTGAAAATTACATTTACTACAATGTGGTGCTTTCAGTCTACCCGCGTGATAGGCCTGTATGGGGGAGAAATATGCTCTCAGAATGATTCTAAATTGTATCTCCCTATGTCTGGCACTAGTCACTTTATGTACAATCTCCTTCAGTGACTGGACTATATCTCCACAACTAATCTCCACCCTCAAATCCTCAGACCATCGCCGAGCCACGCCTCATAACTTCGGTACGGGGCAATCATACGTAGGTGTTATAAAGTATTGACACCGAAGTCTTCTCCCTTTCCCTGAGGCACAAAATAAAGTCGCCAGTAGCCATAAATCCCTCTATCACATCTTTATGTAAGTGCTCAATATAGCTATGAAGCTGATAATAGTCATACCATGTCACATTTCTCTACTCCCACCATATCCTCTAAGGCCCTCCTAATATAACCTTCCCCGTTTCCTGCATGACATCTGCCACTAATACCACCCCTCCTGTGCCACCTTTATGAATCTCGGAGTGAGCATATCCCTGGGTCAAATGCTCCATTCCCGACTAGTGGGAGGAGATCCGTACACCGTGGGTTTCTTATTTAGTCTCTTTAATATATACTGCCATATACATCGCATTGGATGTAATAATATATGATGACCCCATCCCTTAGGTAGCATTTTACCCTGAACATGTAACATATAATAGGGATGATAAGGTCTAAATAATGCACACTCAGTACTCCATGCCGTATACTCTTCAGTTTCTAATATCCAATCCGCTAGGTGTCGAGCCAAACAGGCCCAATTATATTGTTTAATGTCGGGCAGCCCCAAGCCCCCCTCTGTCCTTTTCCCATAAAGATAGTCCATTTTAACTTTAGCCTTCTTTCCACTCCAACAGAACCTAGACAACATTCCTCTAAGCTTCTTTATATCTTTATTCTGTAAAAGTATGGGCAGCTGTCTTAGTACATAAAGCCATTTCGGAAAGAGCATCATTGCAAACAAACCGACTCGCCCACTTAATGTTATAGGTAACCCCTCCCATACTGCTAACTGATGTCTCGTATACTGTAGTAACTTATCAACATTCTGTCTATATAATCTACTCAAGTCTCCAGTTAGCGTTATGCCCAGATATTTAAACTCCTTATTCGCCCATCGCAGTGGAAACTCTCCCTTCCATTGCTCCCTTACCGTGTTGGTCGTAGGCATTCCCTCAGATTTTGAAAGTTCAATTTAATCCCGAGAAAGCCGCATATTCCTCAAAAACCTCCATCAACACCGGCAACGAGCTCTCCGGTCTAGCTAAATGAACCAAAATATCATTGGCAAAGGCCGAAATCTTAAATTCTCTGGTTCCCAATTTTATGCCTTCAATCTCGGTGTTACCCAAAATTTCCCTGATCAAGGGGTCCAACGTAATAGCGAAGAGTAAAGGGGACAGAGGGCATCCCTGTCTGGTTCCTCTATTAATTACAAGCTTCGAGAGTACGCTCCGTTTACCAACACTCTCGCCATCAGGTTCTTATATAATATAGAAATCGCTTGTGTAAAGTAGCCTTCAAAGCCATACGCCCTTAATGATGCAAAAAGGAATTCCCACTCAACCCGATCAAACGCCTTTTCGGCATCAAAACTGATCAAGAGGGAATCCCCCCCTTCCCTGCGCACTCCCTCCATTGATGCCAATATCAGCCTAATATTTTTCCCACTCTGTCTCCCCTGCACAAATCCTACCTGAGGGGCCGCCACTATTCTCGGTAACACTTTTGCCAATCTCGAGGCTAAAATTTTGGCCAATAACTTGGCCTCATAACTAATCAATGAGATTGGTCTATAAGAGCCTGGTAAGGTCGGATCTCTCTCGGGCTTCAGAAAGACCATTATATTCGCTAGTCGCAAAGACTGCGGAAACTCCCCTAATTCAACTGATCTATTAAAGGCCTTAGTTAAGGGATCCCCCTATGTCCTGTATTAAGATTTTATACAATTCAGCCCTAAATCCATCTGGCCCCGCAGCCTTATGTAGTGCACTGCCTTTTATCTCTCTAAGGACCTCATCCATCTCAATTGGTTTGTTTAGCTCCCTCCTCTGTTGCTCTGAGATCTTTGGCTTAGTAACATTCTCTAGATATATAGCAGGTTCTAATCATCATCATCATTTTTAGCATATAACCTAGCATAGTAATCCCGAACACATCCTGTATCTCTACATCAGCATGTACCAAGCCTCCCGTCTGTGTCTTAACCGCCAACACACTCCTCTGCCCCCTCGCCTTCCTCACTAAACCCGCCATCATCTTCCCTGGCTTGTTGCCAAACCTATACAATTGATATCTATAATATTCAGTAGATTTACTTGCTCGCTGATGCAGCAGGCTCATTTAGGGCCACCTGGGTGGCTAATAATTGTTTCCTCGCCACATGATTTGCGACTTTTGCCCATAAGACCTCCTCAAATGCACCAGCTGGTTCCCCCAGTCTGAGGATCTCACAATCTCTCCGTTTTTTCTTTCTGGCGCTATATGCTATAATCTCGCCCCGTAAAACAGCCTTCCCAGCTTCCCAGAACGTATCGGTGTATCTACATGAGATGCATTATGATATTGTATATTCTTCCCATTTTCCCCTAATATATGTCCAAAATTCCTGATCATAGTACAGGTCCATGGAAATATCCATCTAAACTGTCTACTCTGTGGATTCTGATCTTTAAATTCGATAAATATTGCCGCATGATCAGATATAATCGTAGGGTCAATAGCAGCCTCTGAGATGCCTGCAAAACTTTCTTCATCTATCAGCAGGTAATCTATTCGTGATTGCGTGTGATGGGCTCTAGAATAATGTGTATAATCTTTGGTATTTGGGTTTAGAACCCTCCACACATCAACCACTCCCAAGGCTCCACACACCAAATTTATACCTTTATCCACCTCCCCTACCGCACCTGCTGCAGTATGTGATCTATCCATAGTGGAGTCCGCTACCACATTGAAGTCCCCCCCAATTATCTTCTGCGGAATATTAAAGTGCTGTATCTTACTGATGAGAGTATGGAAAAATTTCTTACTGTACACATTAGGGGCATAGATATTACTAATAAGGCAAGTAGTGCCATTCACCTTGACCCTGTGCCGAAATGTATCTCCCTTCAGGATCAACACACATCTGCCCCACCTCAACCTGGAGGGATTTATGGAACAATATCACCACCCCAGCCTTTTTCCCCACCGCTGGGGCCTCTAACACTGTCCCCACCCACCAGGTTTTAAGCTTTCCATGCTCCTGAGACGATAAATGTGTCTCCTGAAGGAGTGCTATATCAGCCTTTTTCTTTTTAAGGCTATGAAGTATTTTCTTTCGTTTAATGGGAGATGAAATACCCCCCACGTTCCAGGAGTATACTTTAAGACCCATCAATCTCCGGTACCTCTCCCTTGCATCAACATATGTACCACATCCATAGGAATGCAGGCATGGTGTCCCAGCAGCACCACACCTACTGTTCGTCCCATCAGCCTCTCATCCTTCCACTCACTCATGTACCTCTTCAGACCCCATATACCTAATCGAAATCCTGTTATCCCAACCCTGTACTTCCCCCATCCCCCCCTACCTCCCATCCTATAAATCCTCCCTCCCCCTTCCTGTTCAAAGAACTAGTCACTTATTAACACCTGCACTCACCCTGCAGTTACCTCCTACCCATCAATCCCTTTTCAGGCCCAACATCCTATCCATTCACAGCTTTACAGGTCACATCTCATATACCAGTCTTTGTCCATCTTCTTTCCACGGGCCGAAAAATAGTTCCACAATTCCAAACTGGATCTCAGCTCTGCCTAATCATTTAGCCGCATTCTGCAAACAGCTATGCCATGTCCAGAAGCCAACAGAAAATCATACAGTTTATCCCTCCATCCACACCTGTTTCCCAGGTTGTCATATTATGTGCTGTCTCGCCCATAAGACACTTTTATCCTCAGGCTCTGTTCATACCATGCAATAAGTTACAACTCAATCATCAAGTATTCAAGACTTGTAAATCTCATGGCAGCTCCCCTTGTGTAGCTCTCCATGTTAAGGTAGTCCAAAATAATTCACTGTCCTGAATTTAATCACTGTGTGTTCCTGTGATCATATCCTTCTTCCTTGAGGGGCTAATTGCCCCCATGTTGTTGGATATATTCTTTAGCTGCTTCAACTGTGTCAAAAAATTTTGTGACTCCATTGATCGTGAGACGCAGCTTGGCTGGATATAGGAGCGTAAATTTTATTTTTTTGTTGAAAAGATCCGTACATAAAGGCGTGAAGGACTTCCTCCTCATTTGCACCTGATGTGAGTAATCCTGAAAACATAGGATCTTCTTATCCTGATAGGTAAGGGTGCTACCTCCACGTATCGCATCCAGAATATGTTGTTTATGACGAAAATTGAGAGTTTTTAATATGACCACTCGTGGCCAGTTGCTGGCTGTCGCGGAGACCTAACCCTATGAGCCCGCTCCACACAAAATCTCTGTAATTTGTTCTCGATGTGTAAAGACTGTGGCAGCCATTCCTCCAAAAAGGTAGGCAGATCTTTATCCAACAGCGATTCTGGAAGTCCAACCAGACGCAGGTTATTTCGCCTGCTCCTATTCTCCAAATCATCGATCTTTGTCTCCAAATCCTGGACCCGCCGCTCTAATTTCTTATTAATCTCCTTCTACGCTCCCACAGTCTCCTCTATCTCTGATATCCGCTGTAAACCTTCATCTAGCTCCAGAGTCATACTGTCAATACGTTCATGAGCTTCCTCCGTCCGATCAAACAATTGCTGAAGTTTCTTGTCCAGCGCCGCCTCGACCGCTGCTGTTACCTCAGCTGTGATCTCCGTCAGCCATGCGGATCCCACGGCCATCTTGTTGTCGGACGGTTTCGATTTCTCTCACTCTCTCCTCACTGTTTTCGCTGCCATTCTGTTGCTCACCGCCGGATCTTCAATCACTGATCGTTTCTCCTACCTTATGTGTACAAGGCAGTAGCGTTTCGCACCTTGGGCACGCCAAATTAGCAGATTTTCGGGTGAATGTGCGCGGAGCCTAGCTTACCAGCGTCAGCCCCGCACCATGGCGTCACATGACCTCTTAATGGCAGTTATTTTAATTTGAAGACTTCCATGAGTAGGTATTAATCTGAAATTGAAAACAAATGATGGTTAGTGCAGTGTGTTGAGATCCTGGGGAACTGGATTCAATTCCCACTGCAGTCCTTGTGACCCCGGGGCAAGTCACTTAACCCTCTGTTGCCCCAGGTACAAAATAATCTTAATTGTCAGCTCATTAGGGACAGAAAAGTAGTATATGTAAACCACTTACAGAAAGGCTGTATATCGAGTGTGGAATAAACATGATATTGGATTCCACTCTGTCCTTGGAAAATCAGATTTTGATGCTGTCTAGAAAAGCATTTTTGAGTATGCGATGTCTTAGAAAAGATTAGGAGTTATTTGGATCCTGAACTATTTAAAGTAGCAGTGCAAGGTTTAATCCTTTAGTCAACTGGATTATTGCTCTTCTGATTTGTTTACAAAGAGTTGCAAACCTTGCAAAACACAGCCTTAAGGGGTGGTGTATTTGGCTAAAAAGTTTGATAAAGTTACACCTTTGCATATTAAGGCACATTTGTTGCTTGCACAGGCTAGAATTATTTTCAAAGTCTGTACTTTAGGGTTTAAGATCCTTTATGGGCAAGCACCACAGTGTATGACAACCTTGGTAGTTTGGTCATGTTTTCAGGGTTTGTTATGATCAAAATAATTCTTTTGCGCTTTTTAGAGATTAAATTAGTACATTTTTGTGACTAATTTTATATACCAGGCTACGAGGATGTGGAATGATCTCCCAGAGAATATTTGAATGAGTGGAGGAGTGGCCTAGTGGTTAGGGTGGTGGACCTTGGTCCTGGGGAACTGAGGAACTGTGTTCAATTCCCACTTCAGGCATAGGCAGCTCCTTGTGACTCTGGGCAAGTCACAACCCTCCATTGCCCCATGTAAGCCGCATTGAGCCTGCCATAAGTGGGAAAGCACAGGATACAAATGTAACAAAAAAGATTATTACTAATTATGTGTATTGGCTGTTTAGAAAGTTTGTATTATGAAGGCTGTCTGATGGTTTTTGTTTGAGTATGTGTTGATTCTTTCCCTGGGTATGCCAGGGTTTTGATTGTTTATAAACTGCATTGAACTATTTCGTATATGCGAGATACAGTCATAGAGTTAGTATTGTTATTAGGAACAGGAAATTTAGTCTCCCTCTGTGGTGGAGGGGGTGAAAAAGTGAGTTTGACTTTTGTGTGACTGGTGCCATTGTTTGCGCCTTGAAGAACATGGCTGCGCAGCCAAAGCACAACTAGGACTGGGACTTGTGGCTCCCACAACTCAAGTGTGAAGGAGAGCTCTGGCGCAGAATTGGTTGCCGACAAAGGGAAGTCCCACTACAATGGTAGACCCAATTTTGGCAGGAGCTACTTCTGTGTTTCCTGAATCAGCTCAATTGGTAGATCAGGGAGATGGTTTGAGATTTAGAGGTTTTTGGTTCCATGGCTGAGGTGCAGCTTTCTTCAGTATTTAATACACTGGGCCTTCTGTTTAAAATGGGCACTTGGTACTGGGAGAGCCACAGATCAAGAGGGGCCCCTTAAGCAGCAAAAATCTGTTTCCTGGCAGGCAGAGACCTGGAGGATGCTGACTGCATAGACTCTGGAGAGGATGTAGGTCTCGGGGAGGATGCCTTGCCTTTTCAAGAATATTTTAGGGACGGTCCCAGGGGAGGATTCTTCAGTAGTCCACATTTTCCATAAGAATGATCTGCCCTCCCTTAATTTCATAAGTGCTTGCAACTAAAAAATTTCTGAAGTGTCTAGAGGGTATCATAAAGCCCACCAGAGCTTTTCCCATGCATAGGGCAATTCAGGAAATGATAACGGCAGAGTGGGAATATTTCAGACACTGGTCTTAAGGTGGGTAGGCTGATGGCTAAGTTCTATCCAATTTTAGCAGAGGAAAAAGAGGCTTCACATTCCCAAAGTGGATACTCTTATATCAACAGTGACTAAGAAGATAACCATTTCTGTAGGAGGTGGCTCCATTCTGAAGGACCCCCAGGATTGTCGCAGTGAGGGGCTGTTAAAGCAAGCCTTTGAGGTCTCTGGCTTTTGCCTTACAAGCAGCACAAGTGATAAGCCACCTATACTGTGAGCTCTGCATACAACTAACCCACAACTTCTACAGCCTGCCAGGTCACTAGACAGCCTGTATTGCAAGCACTTTGCAACTGGCCCACAGCCTATACTGCTTGCTGTACTGGGTCATTAGGCAGCCTATACTGTAAGCTCTTCACTGCTGGCCTGCAGCCTATTCAGCTAGCCAAGGCTACCATAGTTATTTTTTTTATTTCCCAAAGCTATGAACAGATAACACTCAAACAATTAGCATTGGCAGATAGAACTGCTTAGCTTTTATTTGCATACTGGAGATCAATGTACCTCTGCATACAGGTTCGTTATAAGATCAGTTGCCAGGAATCAGGGGTACAGGACAGCACACATGAACAACAAACTCAAAATTCCTTCCTGTCCATCTTCAGAGCTCTGTACAGCTGCAGAGTGATCTCACATGAGAAGGGTGGTAGGACCAAAAAAAGAGACTTTAAGGTGCAATAAAATGTAAAAACAAAGTCAGAGAAAAGGTGCCCATAAAACAGACAAATCACTGTTGTAGGGCCAAATGAAATAATAACTGGGTAATTCAAATACACCACAGTACACAATACCCAGCACGAAAAATGTCTTTTCCTAAATTCCAACAGCAGGCTTCCATTAGTAGGTTGAAAGACCTCAGCAGTGACTTTTCACAAAACCTAACTTTGTTAGAATTAAGTTTAAGCATGTTATGAGTGGATGGCAGTGGACCGAACTCTGATGCAGCAAGGAACCGAAACATTTCGCATGTCGGCGAATGGTCCGCAATTAATATATTGCTGAAAAGCTAAGTACTTTTTATACAGTCAAGTACATATTTAAATACTAGATGTTTTATAAAAACATAAAAATTATATAAAGCTAGGCTACTGCATTAATAACTGCTACAATGCTAGTGTACATGTATATATGCAAGCTAAAAACAGTTAACTTATTACTTAGGTGATTGCCTAACTTCCACATATGTTGTTCTCTGTGGTTCCTATCAGCAAGTGCCTTCCTGCCTGACACGCAGGCATGGACCCTCAGTCTGTTTTTTCCACGGAGCTAGGAGGTTGCATCTTGATCTCCTCAGTGTCTTTTTTTTTTTTTTTTGCGCCTCCCGAGGCCCTCTTACACCTGAGCACTGAGCTCAATTTGAGGTAAACACCTTTTTGGTCTACCATTGAGCCTTATGATTTAGCTGCTATCCTTTTTCACATGCCCTAGAAGACTCCCAGTGGCTTCAAAAGATGCATCCAGTGCAATCGTGTGATCTCTAGCACTGACCAACACAGTTGGTGTGTGAGGCCTGATCATGACCTATGTAACTGTGTCTTTTATTTTAAAATGCAGAAAAGAACACAAAGCACATCGGGCCTGCCAGAGGGAACTTTTTGAATCCTCAGTCCGGTCTATCAGCATCGGAAGTATCAACCCCAAATGGCTGCCAGGGCATCGCCTGATACTAGGAGTGCGCTGAAATCAAGGAGGTCTCTACCTCCCTTAGTGTTGAGCACTGCTAGCAGGCCCCAGGACCGATCTGCATTAGACCCAACACAGGACACATGTGGATTCAACGTCCTCATTGGTACTGAGGGATCCTGATATCGGGCGAAGGCCAAGAAGCATCGACATCGGTCCCCTTCGACTCACGGTGCTGGGAGCTCCAGGACATCAGCATCACTGGCACCCAAGAAGTGCCTGTGCCGAGAGGACTGCACCTCCTCTGTTATACTGGTGCAATTGCCTCTAACCCCATGCATCCAGGACATCACTTCTGATCCAGCACTGACAACTCAGCAGCTGTCTCCACACTGACACTGGGCCCAGCCTTACCAATACCTGACCTTAATGACCAATTCCAGGCCATGCTGGGAGAGGTGTTAGCAGCTCTACTATAGATACAAAGTGTTCAGGCATTGAGGACACTTGAGCTAGCTGAAATACTCAGCCAATTCAACCTCAAGGCCCACGTCTCATCTGTAGAATGGTCTCTGAAAAGTGTCGGTAAAACTCAACATTGGGAGAGGAAGATCCTTCGAAGTTGAGATGTGAGCAGACATCTCAGTGCCTAGACCCAAAGCCCTGGATGTCCTTCCAGTTAGCCAAGACAGGTGCAGCCTCAGAAGTCCCACCAGGACTATTTTAATGAGTCTAACTCTGATCGGTCATGAGTCTTAGGAAGAGCTAGACTACCTCTCAAAGGAGGGGTTGTATAGCATACCCTTGGACCCCTCTCCACCTGAAGAGAGAAGAAAGTTTCACCTGAGCCTCTCTCTCCACCCGTTTTTGTGAACGAAATGTTGGCCATTCCCTTTAAGTTGGATAGGGAGGAAGAACCTAGGACTGAGTTGTTTCAAGTCCTGGAGTTTGATTCTCCACCCAGAGATACCGTGACAGTCCCTCTGCACAAGATTCTCTGGGATGTACAGATGAAGAACTGGAAGACCTCTCTCTCTCTCTGTCTCTACAAAGTCGTACCGAAAGAGGCAGATTCCATGTATCAGGTTCAAGAAGGCTCATTTCTAGGTCTCGTGCCTCATGACCCCCAGCCAGAGAGGCTCATTTGGGAGGAAAGTTGATCAGGCTTTGTTGTTAGTCTCTCACATCCAGGACTACCAGCTCTCCACAAGCATATACTTGTAGTCCTTGGGCCATAGTGAGGGGCATAATCGAAAGGGACACCCAAGTTTTGCTGAGGACGTCCTCGCAAAACGTCCTGGTGGAGGTGCAGGGAAACCCGTATTATCAAAACAAGATGGAAGTCCATCTTTCATTTCAATAATACAGTCGGGGACGCCCAAATCCTGAAATTTAGGTCGTCCTTAGACATGGTCATCCCTAGACTTGGTCGTTTTTGATTTTTGGTGATAATGGAAACCAAGGATGCCCATCAAAGAAACAACCAAATGCAAGCCCTTTGGTGATGGAAGGAGCCAGCATTCATAGTGCACTGGTCCCCCTGACATGCCAGGACACCAACCGGGCACCCTAGGGGGTACTGCAGTGGACTTTATAAATTGCTCCCAGGTACATAGCTCCCTTACCTTGTGTGCTGAGCCCAAATCCCCCCCAAACCCACTCCCCACAACTGTACACCACTACCATAGCCCTTATGGGTGAAGGGGGGGGGCACCTAGATGTGGGTACAGTGGGTTTGTGGTGGGTTTTGGAGGGCTCACATTTACCACCACAAGTGTAACAGGTAGGGGGGGATGGGTCTGGGTCCGCCTGCCTGAAGTGCACTGCACCCACTAAAACTGCTCCAGGCATAGAAGCCAACTTTTCAAAATGATTGGGGGTGCTGACATTTTTTTTTAACTTTACAGGCAGTGCATCCCCCCCCCCCCCCCCCCCATACCTTAAAATTCTGTCTACTGCAGTCTTCACCTGGGCAGTGGCAGCGCCACTTATAGGCTGCCCGCAACCTGCACCAGGACTTCTTCCCTGAACAGTCCCACCCCTCAGTCCCCCTGTACTGTGCAAATATAAAGAGGTGCAAATTTCAATTGGGGTGGGGGGGGGGAAGCAAAGGCAGAAAAAAAATAATGTTATTTTCCATTTAAGATAAAGTACTGTGGAACTGTGTTAATAAACGTTAATGAATAAAAATAGAAAATGGAAATAAGGTGTTATCTTTTCATTGGAATAATTTTAAGATCTTTTTGACCAACTTTCAGAGACCAAAATCACCTTCCTCAGGTCAGAACAGGATACCATAACAACAGTATACTATCCTGACCTGAGGAAGGGGGGGTGTGGTTTGGCCTCTGAAAGCTAATTGAAAATATTTAGTTCAATAAAATGGTATCATATTTTCCATTTTTGTTTTTATTTGTAAATTTGTAATGCAGTGATTGGAATACGTCAGTTTTTTAAATTTGCATTTCTATCTTTATATTTTTCAAAGTACAAGGGTACATGCATTGCTTTCTCTTTCTCTGGTGTTGCACTGTATGCAAAGTCTGGCTTCTTGGGGGTTCTGTTTAATTTTTATTTATTTTTAGTTCATGGTTACTTATTCTATACTAGGTGAGGGTCTGTGTTCTGCATGTGTGAAAGAGACATGGCTTTCCGTTAGCATTGACTGCAGGATCAATCTGTACTAATCTGGTTTGTTTAGTTTTCCAATTGGTGTATTGATGTTCTAGCGCCCACTGTAGTGCTGTCTTTTCCTAGGTAGGTCCTTGTGTGACTCATGGAAGATGCTATTATGGTATGCTGGAATTGCTCTGTAGGTCCTGAGCAATGTATGTACTGTTTTGTATTTCTTCACATTATGCCTGGTATTGGACTTTGGATTTAGATTTAGACCACACCTTTCTCAGTAATAGTTCAAGGCAAGTTACATTCAGATACAGTAGGTATTTTCCTATCCCTGGAGGGCTTACAATTTAAGTATTGCATATGAGGCACTGGAGGGTTGTGACTTGTCTATGATCTCAAGAAGCATCAGTGGAATTTGAATCCTGGCTTCCCTGGTTCTAACCATTAGGTACATCTAATACAGATAATACCTAATGTTTGGTAACTCAACAGAAATTAAAAGCTAGTAGAACGGAAGCCTGGTGGCCATTTGGCAACCTACCAAAAACATTGATAGGTAAATTATTTTGTGGTTGCCAGTAACCTCAGAATTTCTGTTACAGTCCTGCTGAACATTACTGATCACATGGCTAACTGGAAGATGCTGGACTGGGGAGCTAGGGCTGACTGAGAGCCAAGTGTTAAAGTACTTGCATATATTTCCAGAATACTATAAATATTATTCTGTTCAATATGCTATATCATTTTTCATGCATTATTTTGATTTTTTTTGGTACATAATTCCCTGGAGTGCATAAAGTGTGCATAAAACCATCAGTAACAGAGGTACTGGGGGGAGGCAGCTGGTATAAAGAGTGATGCTCATACAGGGGGAGCAGTGTTACCTTTTAAGTTGTGCTAAACATCCAGTATCTGAGTAAAATTCAGAGTAGCTATAAAGTACAGGCAAACAAGTACATAAGAACATAAGCATTGCCATACTGGGACAGTATCCTGTTTCCAATAGTGGCCAATCAAAGGTCACAAGTACCTGGCAAGATCCCAAAAAATCCCCTGGCATTTCTACAGATACACAGATATGCACACGCATACATACATACATACATACATACATACATATATACATACATACATAAACACTTGCAGGGAGGTTGGAAATGAGCCATACTCTGCATGCTTTCCCTGTGCTGCTGCTCCCTCAAAGTGGCCCAGGAATAGAAATGGACCCCACTCTTTCCTGCCCTGTGCACTGCTCCAATACAAATGGCTGTCAAGACTTCCCATGATTGGAACCAACACAGGCAGGAGCGAGTCCTCTGCCCATGCTGGTTCCAATTGGAAAATGGCTGCTGGGACCTCCTGCAGCAGTCTCAGAGGCTGCTGCGGGAAGTCTTGGCAGCCATTTGAATTGAAGTAGTACACAGGGCAGGAATGAGTGGGGTCCGTTCCTGCCCCTGAAGAGGCCACTAGACCACCAGGGCCACTTCAAGGGAGGAGTGGCATGGAACAGCAACAAGAGGGTGGCTCGTTTATGTCTTCCACCCTATCTATGTGTAGTGTTGGTACTCTTCAGGTGTTAGGGCATTTCAACCTATCTTGGCTCTCGGGTGTTTAAGGGCCTTCCAGCCTATCTAGATGCTCTTATGTTGGCTTCCTTTGGGTATCCTAATGTGCACTTTGGGAGGCAATGACAAAGAACCTAACTCCAAGAAAACGTGAACCAGGTGCACAGGGGGGCTACTGCTGGCCTAACTCTATTCATGAGACTTCAGCTCACTTTGTCACAGTGCATCCTATGCTTTTTATCTAAATCCTACAAAATCTCATTTTAAGCAGTCCATGAATATGTTCCCCAGTCCAGGGGGTCTTCACTACAGATTCCTATGTTGGGACAAATGTTTTTAGTGCCAAGAGTCTAACTTACTGGCTTACAACTTACCTGACTTCACCCTTCTCCTGCTACCTAGTCTCATACAGCCTGCTGCATTGGTCCTCTGGTGCTATTCTGGGCTATCACAGGCAGTGCTGCTGCCCCTTGAACCTATTCCTGTGTTTTTTGGGGCCATCATCATAGTGCATCCTCTGCTCTCTATCTAAACCCCTCAGAACCTCATTCCAAGCAGTGCATGAAATCTAGGACAAAAATCTGTGCCAGAACTCTAACTTGGAGGCATATAGCTTAGCTCATACCACTCCCACTGCCGGGGTGTGAGAAGCCTGTCTTACTGCTGTGTTGGCCCTATGTTTTATGGCCTCCTAACTTACCTTAGTGTGCTGTATTGGCCCTCTTCCAGTGTTCCTGCAAACTCCAGCCAATGTTATTACTGCTTTAACTCACTCTGCCTTGGTTTTGTCAGTGCCTTGCAGTCTTCCTGCCACTGATGGTGCCATTTTACTAAATGCCTTTGTGTTCTTTCTCCATTTTATTCTCTTCCACTACCTTGATGTGTTCATGTCTTTGTGTTGCTTTGCTCTTCTGATGGTGACTTGTAGGCTTCCTGTCAGTGCCCTCTGTCCTTCTGGTGCCATGGGATGTTTGCCTCTTGATGGCTTGTACTGCTGTTGCCTCTGGTCCAGTGGCGTAGCCACAGGTGGGCCAGGGCCCACCAATTTAGGGCTCAGGCCCATCCAACAGTAGCACACGTTTAGCGGTAGCTGAGGGGATCCCAAGCTTGGGCAGCTGAAGACTTCCCCCTGATGGTAATGAAAACACTACTCTCTACGATACCAGCATCTGCGCATTCTCAGTTTTCAGTGCATGCCTGCTGCAGACTGCCAAAGTAGAAAGAAACATTTTCCTGCCAGCTGAGATATTTTTATGGTGGTGGTTGGAGGGATGGAGAACACTTGGTGCCCACCCACTTCTTGTCTAGGCCCACCTAAAATCTGTTGTTTGGCTACGCCCCTGCTCTGGTCTCCATGTCAAACCTGCCTGGCCTTGCAAAAGGAACTTTCTCCTCTGGTGTCTCTCCATTTTCTAACCCACAGCATATAAGAACTACTCGAACGCACCACTCATTTTAGTTATCCTACCCACCATCAGCAACCCCCCCCCCCCCACACACACACACACCAACAAAAACACCACAGCCACACCAGACATACAACCACAGACAGAGACAGGCAGAGAGTCAGAGAGAGAGGAAGGAAAGGGAGAGAAAAAATCAGGTAGACAGACAGAGAACATGAAGGAGTAGAGAGAAAGAGGAGGGAGGGGGAAGAGAGCAGAGCAGAGAGGGTGAAAAAGTAGAAAAGATGATTAAAAGAAGGGCAGAGAAATATGATGAGGAACACTGACTGACCATGAACTTTCAAGCAGATCTCTATCACTGACCCTCCCTCCCTCCATCTGAATACAAGTTGGGTGAATGGAGATAATATGAACGGATGCTTGTTTTTGCTGACATAAGTATGCACTGACATGATAAAATATGTACTGCTTACTTGCTCTACCCAGAACTTGCACTTTCTTGATAGGCACATTTCTTCCTTTATAAAAGAGCACCGCATGCATAATCCTCAATATATGTTTATATAGGCCATTTTTATATGCGTAGTTGGTACTATGGAAGTAGATCTCAAATGCATTTCTTTTGGTAAAACAAACAATGTTTTTCAGTGAAAATGGTTTTTTTTTTAATAAAATTGTGATATGATGCAATATATACAGTGGGGGAAATAAGTATTTGATCCCTTGCTGATTTTGTAAGTTTGCCCACTGACAAAGACATGAGCAGCCCATAATTGAAGGGTAGGTTATTGGTAACAGTGAGAGATAGCACATCACAAATTAAATCCGGAAAATCACATTGTGGAAAGTATATGAATTTATTTGCATTCTGCAGAGGGAAATAAGTATTTAATCCCTCTGGCAAACAAGACCTAATACTTGGTGGCAAAACCCTTGTTGGCAAGCACAGCGGTCAGACGTCTTCTGTAGTTGATGATGAGGTTTGCAGACATGTCAGGAGGAATTTTGGTCCACTCCTCTTTGCAGATCATCTCTAAATCATTAAGAGTTCTGGGCTGTCGCTTGGCAACTCGCAGCTTCAGCTCCCTCCATAAGTTTTCAATGGGATTAAGGTCTGGTGACTGGCTAGGCCACTCCATGACCCTAATGTGCTTCTTCCTGAGCCACTCCTTTGTTGCCTTGGCTGTATGTTTTGGGTCATTGTCGTGCTGGAAGACCCAGCCACGACCCATTTTTAAGGCCCTGGCGGAGGGAAGGAGGTTGTCACTCAGAATTGTACGGTACATGGCCCCATCCATTCTCCCATTGATGCGGTGAAGTAGTCCTGTGCCCTTAGCAGAGAAACACCCCCAAAACATAACATTTCCACCTCCATGCTTGACAGTGGGGATGGTGTTCTTTGGGTCATAGGCAGCATTTCTCTTCCTCCAAACACGGCGAGTTGAGTTCATGCCAAAGAGCTCAATTTTTGTCTCATCTGACCACAGCACCTTCTCCCAATCACTCTCGGCATCATCCAGGTGTTCACTGGCAAACTTCAGACGGGCCGTCACATGTGCCTTCCGGAGCAGGGGGACCTTGCGGGCACTGCAGGATTGCAATCCGTTATGTCGTAATGTGTTACCAATGGTTTTCGTGGTGACAGTGGTCCCAGCTGCCTTGAGATCATTGACAAGTTCCCCCCTTGTAGTTGTAGGCTGATTTCTAACCTTCCTCATGATCAAGGATACCCCACGAGGTGAGATTTTGCGTGGAGCCCCAGATCTTTGTCGATTGACAGTCATTTTGTACTTCTTCCATTTTCTTACTATGGCACCAACAGTTGTCTCCTTCTCGCCCAGCGTCTTACTGATGGTTTTGTAGCCCATTCCAGCCTTGTGCAGGTGTATGATCTTGTCCCTGACATCCTTAGACAGCTCCTTGCTCTTGGCCATTTTGTAGAGGTTAGAGTCTGACTGATTCACTGAGTCTGTGGACAGGTGTCTTTCATACAGGTGACCATTGCCGACAGCTGTCTGTCATGCAGGTAACGAGTTGATTTGGAGCATCTACCTGGTCTGTAGGGGCCAGATCTCTTACTGGTTGGTGGGGGATCAAATACTTATTTCCCTCTGCAGAATGCAAATAAATTCATATACTTTCCACAATGTGATTTTCCGGATTTAATTTGTGATGTGCTATCTCTCACTGTTACCAATAACCTACCCTTCAATTATGGGCTGCTCATGTCTTTGTCAGTGGGCAAACTTACAAAATCAGCAAGGGATCAAATACTTATTTCCCCCACTGTATGTAGATTTATGCATGAACTGTACATTTACAAATAAATTTACCTGGACTGAGGTGATATTCATGGGGTGGGGCAAGGGAGAGATTTGCATTTACGTTCATACTTTAGAAAATTTGACCAGATGTTCCTAAATTAACCGTAAACGTTTGTGAATGCCAAACAGTAGGTATACACGTGTATGCATAATTTCTCGTGAGTAATTTTCAAAGCAGAAATATGCATTACTTTCTGAAAATCAAGCTCAGTCCACACATTACAAGTTTACATGTTAGGCAATTATCCAGATAATGGTGGCTGTAACCAGCACAAATATTTAGCTGGTGCTGCTTGTGGATATTCACCAATATTCTCCTTACAGGTCACCTTGACTGGATGTGACATCTGTCATACCGTTGATGGCTAGGGTTGATGTGGCTGGCTAGGTGGGTGTCTTCTTCCTCCCTCACTGCTCCATGCCTGTTCCTCCTAAAGCTGTGCACTCGGTCGAAGAGGATGACCTCCTGATAGAAGAACCATTCTTCGGTCAAGGGTATACCAGTAGCTATGCCCCCTGTTAGAACTTCCAAACAATGTCAAGACCACCTTGACACTAGCCAGAGAGTGTTATGTGATGTGAGGGTGGACCATTATCCAGAAAACCACCCAGATAAAGTCATGCCAGAAATATTGCTGGCCTATGTTCACGTGGATAGCAGTTTGAATATTCTCTGGTCTCTCGTCAGCACGAACAGTTCTTTCACCTTTTGCTAAAGATTTCCATGGATAGCAGTTGGATGTCTCTGCTATCTGGATAGCTAGGGCATTCCCCGCTCTGCACAGATAATTAGCACCACTTGCTATCTGAATATCAGTGCTGAATATCCCAACTGCAGAATTTAAATACCCAGAATCTATGCATGCACATTCAAGAACACCATATAAATGGCAGCAGTGTTAACCAAGAAACTTGATTTTTCAAAAGAAATCGCATGATTAACTTCCATCTACCATAATACATCCTGTTCAAACTTCTTCTACTAACCTATAAATGTACTCACTCTGCTGCTCCCCAGTATCTCTCCACACTCGTCCTTCCCTACACCCCTTCCCGTGCACTCCGCTCCATGGATAAATCCTTCTTATCTGTTCCCTTCTCCACTACTGCCAACTCCAGACTTCGCACCTTCTGTCTCGCTGCACCCTACGCCTGGAATAAACTTCCTGAGCCCCTACATCTTGCCCCATCCTTGGCCACCTTTAAATCTAGACTGAAAGCCCACCTCTTTAACATTGCCTTTGACTCGTAACCACTTGTAACCACTCGCCTCCACCTACCCTCCTCTCTTCCTTCCCGTTCACATTAATTGATTTGATTTGCTTACTTTATTTATTTTTTGTCTATTAGATTGTAAGCTCTTTGAGCAGGGACTGTCTTTCTTCTATGTTTGTGCAGCGCTGCGTACGCCTTGTAGCGCTATAGAAATGCTAAATAGTAGTAGTAGTAGTAGTAAAAGGGAAAATCATGTATTTTATTTATTTGTTGCATTTGTATCCCACATTTTCCCACCTTTTTGCAGGCTCAATGTGGCTTACATATTGCCGTTAACGGTGTTAGCCGATTCTGGTCTGAACAAATACATGGTACGAATGAATACAAGGTGATGTTGTGATAAATAAGGTACATGTAAGGTAGGTGTAGATTGGGGGAACTTAGAAGGGGGGAGGAGGAAGGGTCTGGTAATGTCCTTTACGTTCTTTGGTTGCATTGTGTCGCAGGTGTCCATGTATTTTTATGTTGGGTCATGGGGTATTTTCTTTTGAACAGGACCGTTTTTAGTGATTTCCAGAAATTAAGGTGGTCTGGCATAGTTTTTACTATTTTTGGCAGTGTGTTCCATAGTTGTACGCTTAAGTAGGAAAAGCTGGATGCATAGGTGTATAACTTTGTACCAGTCTCTGCATAACACTCATTCAAGTGAGTTACCAAAACAAGCACTTCATAACAGTGCTGTACATTCTGATGAATTTAACCGGGAGGAAGCTAGGACATCTGATTTGCCCCTCTGTGTTGAGATTTGTACAGTAAGTGTATTAATGAAAGACTTCTTTGATATATTCTTTACAGTTGAAGAGCACTTTTCCATAAGTCACTCAGTCCATCAGTAGCAGTTTTGAGGAAAATAGATAGTAGCTTTTGGACTGAGTGAGTTTTGCATAGAGTACTCAACATAAAGCCATTAAAATACCATGGACTTAGTGAGTTTTGGCACAGGAATAAGCTACAATAAATGAATCTTGCCTTGATGAACGAAATTAATTGCATAACTCAAAACTGACAAAAAAATGGACTGAGTTTTGGAAAAGTATTCTTTATCAAATTTCTATGTGCAGCTCACCATCTTAACTAATTAATTCTATAAGCCCCCATGGCTAAGGGCTTCTTTTACAAAGCTGCGCTAGCTATTCCTGCACGACAAATGAGAGGAAGCCTATAGGAATTGAATGAGCTTCCTTTCATTTGCCGTACAGAGTATCAGCGCGGCTTTGTAAAAGGGGCCCTAAGCTTGCTGGGACTATCATCTGCTAGACATGCTTCTCCCCTCTAGGTTATGAGCTTTCATATCTACACATGTCCAATTGCTGACGTGTTAATCAGAATTTGGTATCTGCATCTCCCATCCTGACTATTTTGCTGTCTCTGTATTTTCTCTTCCCTTCCTCCCCTTCTGTAATTTCTTTTGCATGCAACTTTTTCAGATGCTTTCCTCTGATCAAGACCTCATCAAAAACTCGCATCCATTTCATTTTGTATTCAGTTATTTTTGGCCATGTCTGTTATCTCACTAAGGGCCTGATATACTAAAATGGTCTTCACTACTAATCCTTGAGGGCACCCAGCAGATCAGGTTTTCAGGAGAACTCTAATGAATATCCATGAGACAGATCTGCATGCCTATTACCTACATTGCACACAGATCTATTCCATGCATATTCATTAGGGATATCCAGAAAACATGACCTTTTGGTGACCCTCGAGGCCTAGCAGTGAAGATGCTAAAAAGCTTTTACCATCTTGGGAATAAATTTATAAGCGATTTGAGCCTTGTGAGACCATGGGGTGGCCCAGCAAGTAACTCAGTCAGACAAGGTATAGCAATGTGAAAGTAAATGCTTTATTCACCTGAGCCCTGGGACCTGTTACCTCACTGGCCAGGAACCTCAGATACAACAGTTTTGTGGCTGACCCGCCCCAAACACAGCCCATAACTTCTCAGGTCTTTTGAGACTCGGGTCTGGCTCCAGTCAGACCTCAACAAGGCTTGTAAGTCTTAACAAGAAGCAAAGTTGGCTTTGCTTCTTCACAAATTGTACACAGCAAATGCAGCCCCATCTGCTGGGGCTCCTAATCTTCCTTCCCTGGGCCTCCTTAACCTCAGCCTGGCCCTGTCTTTTAAACTCCTGGCTCACTTCCTCCTGGGATGGGACCAGTGCTCTTTAGGTAGCCTAGGCTAGATAGGGAGAGACTTTTCTTAAGGGTGAGGGGCAGTGTTCTGTAAACCCCTCACAAGCCTGTAGAACTATTTTACGCTCTCCAGTAGATGCTTATAAATTACCCAGAGGTATAGCACCTACTTTTATGCAATATAGGTGTAGGTGTTGCTGGGGGCAGTGAATGAAGTAGGGCAAGATGGGCACGTTGCATGTGTTTTATAAAATATACACTGTTTGCCAATGAGATAATTTGCATTATTTGTATCTTGATCTTCTTTACTTTTCATAATAGCCTCTTATTGAAAAAGTATCACCCTTGTCTTTTTCTTTTTATCTTTGTTAATCGTTATTGTTCCTATCTGATGCTTGTTACTGCATGTTTTTATAAAATTCAATAAAATGTCATGGAAAAAATATGGAAAATAAACCACTAAAATTCCCTACAATCTTTGGTATTATGTATAAACCCCAACTACTGAGCCAAAGATAAGATACCACTGATGGGACCAATAGCACCTTACTCAAACATATATTTATAAAGTTAAATACACATATATACATAAATTTTGAAGAGAGCCCTCAGACCAACCACCACTTTTAAGGCAAACTCATTTCTTTCTGCCCGGTGGAATAGCACCTCTTTCATCGGGCAATATCTTCTAAATAAACATATGTGCTATTGCATCAACACAACAGTGCTCTAAAGTGCAATGTGCTCCAAAACATAACATAACTCGCAATTCTAAAATACTGAAACGAGAACTTATCTTTAATCGTTGTTTGTTCCCGTAATCGTTTTTTCTTTAATTCTTCCGTGTCTTCCTATCGATGCTAAGGCCCTCGCCACTCTCAGTCCATAACAGTCTATACTTCAAAAGATGTAATCCACGAGGCTTCCCCTAGTAACTCCCGACGCCGCGGGTTTCACTATTTTCTTCAGGGACTTGGGTTAAACGCCCAACGCTACTGTTCAAAGGTAAAAAAAATGTTCATGACTGAGGCATAGTCATCATGGATCTCCAGTGCACTGGTAAAAAAGTCTTGTATGTTTGAGTAAGGTGCTATTGGTCCCATCAGTGGTATCTTATCTTTGGCTCAGTAGTTAATGGAAAAAATATGCACATATATGTTTATGTGCACTCAAACCTTATACCTACCTCAGCTCATAGGTTCATACATTGTTTTTTTTTTTTAAACAGTGCAATATATGCACCCATGTGCTTTTCTTGCTTAGACCACTCTGTAATACAGTTACCCTCCAGGTATCTATGAGAAAAATGCTTAGAACATAGACACCTACAAATTAGTTGAAAGAAAAATAAGTAGTTATAAAGAGATGGAAGGTGACTCCTTGCAGTAGTCTTCCAACCCTAGACCACCAGATAACCCTTTGAGTAAGCCCTGAGGGTTCAGAGCTGCCTGAGGGTGGGAGGAGAGGTCAGACCTGCAACTTTGGCGTGGGGGGAGGGAGCTGTTAACAGGTGGGAATTGTCATTTGGGACAGCCTAATTTGGGGGGATAAATCTTGTAAAGGGGGGCACATGATAATTGGGGATGTTTGGATCGGGGGCATGCTGCTAGGGGGGGCATTCTCATTGTCAGGAGTTAAGGGAGTTATGCTAATAGGGCTGGGGTTTGTCTGTTGTGGGGGTCTATTCCCAGGAGGGGTTTGAGAAATACACGTGTAGGTTGGCAAAATTGCAGCCATCCATGTGTATGTGCCGCCACTAGACTGCTGTTTTGCAACCTGCATGTGTAAGTGGTGCCACATAAATGTTTAAGCCCTGTGCCTGCCTCATTTATGTTTTGTATGTGTAGGTTCCTAAGGGGCCCTTTTACTAAAATATATTAAGAAATGGGCTTAGTGCAGTGTAACATGGGACTTTCTTGCACACTAAGCCCATTTGTAATGCAGATCTACGTTTAGTGAAGGTCCGCCTAAGCAGAGGCATACTGAGATCCCACGACAAAATAACAGGAGTCATGGCTCACTTAGAACCTACGGTGTTTCTACAAAAAGGTGTTTTGCAAGACCATAGTTCTCCATCTTCTTGTATCAATGTTTATTGACCATTTGATGTTTTCGCGTATTTTATATAAAGACTCCTGAAGTCTCCTCGTTTGTTTCTGGTTATCCTGGTCTATTTCCCACTCCTTATGTACTAATGCAGACCTATAACAGGCCTTTGTTCTTTTTTTATTTTTCAGGTCCCAAGTTAATTTTACCATTAGCACACAAGACCTGCAAAAATATTAAATGCAGGAACCTCCTATTTAAAAGATGGTAAGTGCTCCCACATTAAGAGTCCTGTTTACAAAGGTGCGCTAGTGTTCTTAGCACACGCTGTATGGACACCCACAATATTCCTATGGGCACCTACACCGCACTAATTTTTAGCATGCACTAAGGAACGCTAGCGCGCCTTTGTAAACAGACTATATTGTACCATTAATAAACTTACCTCAAAGAAACACTAAATATGAGGCAAGAAACTATTTCAGACTACACCTCCCAAATTGCAAAACTGTCCACTCTGCAGACTTCACTTACCTAGGAACCAAATGATGGATCTCCTTACCACCCAAAATAAGAAATATATAGGAATATACTAGATTCCACAAAATCCTCAAGTCGTTCCTATTCAAACAAACCCTCACAAAGAACGACCATATTTCAAACAATTAATTATTACCTGAATTGGTTACCCTCTACTAGAACCCTCATCCACACTCTTATCACCTCTCGCTTAGACTATTGCAACTTGCTTCTCACAGGTCTCCCACTTAGCCATCTCTCTCCTCTTCAATCTGTTCAAAATTCTGCTGCACAACTAATATTCCACCAGTGTCGTTATGCTCATATTAGCCCTCTCCTGAAGTCACTTCACTGGTTTCCTATCCATTTCCGCATACAGTTCAAGCTCCTCTTATTGACTTATAAGTGCATACACTCTGCAGCTCCTCAGTACCTCTCCACTTTCATCTCTCCCTACATTCCTCCCTGGGAACTCCGTTCACTGGGTAAATCTCTCTTATCTGCACCCTTCTCCTCCACCGCTAACTCCAGACTCCGTTCCTTTTATCTTGTTGCACCATATGCCTGGAATAGACTTCCTGAGCCGGTACGTCAAGCTCCATCTCTTGCCGTCTTCAAATCTAAACTAAAAGCCCACCTTTTTGATGCTGCTTTTAACTCATAACCCTTATTCACTTGTTCAGAACCCTTATTTTATCATCCTCACTTTAATAGTCCCTTATCTCTTGTTTGTCCTGTTTGTCCTAATTAGATTGTAAGCTCTGTCGAGCAGGGACTGTCTCTTCATGTTCAAGTGTACAGCGCTGCGTACGTCTAGTAGCGCTATAGAAATAAGTAGTAGTAGTAGTAGTTATTACTCTACTTACCATTAACTTTGCTTCATGTACAATTTCTCATTCATAATAGATTTTCTAAATGTTAAACATCCATAGCTATCCCAGTATGTTTATGATATTGAATTGTAAAATTGGAGTCTTACAACAAATTACTTTCTTATGCATTATTCTTTGTTATGTATCCTATACTGTTTATTGTAAGCCACATTGAACTCAAACTTGTTTGAGATAATGTGGGAAATAAATGTTACAAATAAATATTTTCTCCAATTCGTTTTAAATTTACTACTTCGTAGCTTCATTGTGTGCCCCCTAGTCCTAGTATTTTTCGAAAGAATAAACAATTGATTCACGTCTACCTGTTCCGCTCCACTCATTATTTTATAGACCTCTATCATATCTCCCCTCAGCCATCTTTTCTCCAAGCTGAAGAGCCCTAGCCACTTTAGTCTTTCCTCATAAGGAAGTTGTCCCATTCCCTTTATCATTTTTGTCGCCCTTCTCTGTACCTTTTCTAATTCCACTATATCTTTTTTGAGATGCGGTGACCACAATATTCGAGGTGTGGTCACACCATGGAGTGATACAAAGGTATTATAACGTCCTCAGTTTTGTTTTCCATTCCTTTCCTAATAATACCTAACATTCTATTTGCTTTCTTAGCCACCACTGCACACTGAGCAGAGGTTATTAGGAAATCTTGGTTCAGTAAAAAGCATTGCAACCTGTGAAATGCCTGTTTATATAGAAGCATTATATATAATGATGACATTTCACTTTAACATTCCTGGCTCTCAATATAAATGCATCTCCAGCAATGTGTGAGCAACAAGAAACAGAAATAATTAGTTCAGAGGCAGGAAGTCAGAGATATCTCCAGTAAGTTGGTGGCTTCTACACAGTCACTATCTACCTAATACCATACGATAAGATTCTTCCTTCCCTTTCGTTATCTCCAGTGTGAATTATCATTGGTCAACTTCAGCATGAGCGCTGCGATATGAATTGATTCCCACACTTTGCAGTCTTGTCAGCATTGTAAGGCCTTGAAAATGTGGGCTTGTGGAACTCCTTTTCTGTGTGCTTCCATGACTATGTCTTCAAGAACGCAGAGCTACTACACGGTGCTGGCCTTGTTTTTTTCACTCTTTCTCTCTCAGGCATGTAAGTAAATATTGTATGATATATTGTTGTTTATTTATTATTGTCTTTGATTATCTGCTTTCTCTCATAAGACCATCAATAGAAATAAAAGAAAGCATAGAAAGAAAAATAAGATGATACCTTTTTTATTGGACTAACAATACATTTTTAAATTAGCTTTCGAAGGCAACCCTGCTTCATCAGATTGGAAATAAGCAAACATTGATAAATAACAGTATATCTACAGTGGTGGAAATAAGTATTTGATCCCTTGCTGATTTTGTAAGTTTGCCCACTGACAAAGACATGAGCAGCCCATAATTGAAGGGTAGGTTATTGGTAACAGTGAGAGATAGCACATCACAAATTAAATCCGGAAACTCACATTGTGGAAAGTATATGAATTTATTTGCATTCTGCAGAGGGAAATAAGTATTTAATCCCTCTGGCAAACAAGACCTAATACTTGGTGGCAAAACCCTTGTTGGCAAGCACAGCGGTCAGACGTCTTCTGTAGTTGATGATGAGGTTTGCACACATGTCAGGAGGAATTTTGGTCCACTCCTCTTTGCAGATCATCTCTAAATCATTAAGAGTTCTGGGCTGTCGCTTGGCAACTCGCAGCTTCAGCTCCCTCCATAAGTTTTCAATGGGATTAAGGTCTGGTGACTGGCTAGGCCACTCCATGACCCTAATGTGCTTCTTCCTGAGCCACTCCTTTGTTGCCTTGGCTGTATGTTTTGGGTCATTGTCGTGCTGGAAGACCCAGCCACGACCCATTTTTAAGGCCCTGGCGGAGGGAAGGAGGTTGTCACTCAGAATTGTACGGTACATGGCCCCATCCATTCTCCCATTGATGCGGTGAAGTAGTCCTGTGCCCTTAGCAGAGAAACACCCCCAAAACATAACATTTCCACCTCCATGCTTGACAGTGGGGACGGTGTTCTTTGGGTCATAGGCAGCATTTCTCTTCCTCCAAACACGGCGAGTTGAGTTCATGCCAAAGAGCTCAATTTTTGTCTCATCTGACCACAGCACCTTCTCCCAATCACTCTCGGCATCATCCAGGTGTTCACTGGCAAACTTCAGACGGGCCGTCACATGTGCCTTCCGGAGCAGGGGGACCTTGCGGGCACTGCAGGATTGCAATCCGTTATGTCGTAATGTGTTACCAATGGTTTTCGTGGTGACAGTGGTCCCAGCTGCCTTGAGATCATTGACAAGTTCCCCCCTTGTAGTTGTAGGCTGATTTCTAACCTTCCTCATGATCAAGGATACCCCACGAGGTGAGATTTTGCGTGGAGCCCCAGATCTTTGTCGATTGACAGTCATTTTGTACTTCTTCCATTTTCTTACTATGGCACCAACAGTTGTCTCCTTCTCGCCCAGCGTCTTACTGATGGTTTTGTAGCCCATTCCAGCCTTGTGCAGGTGTATGATCTTGTCCCTGACATCCTTAGACAGCTCCTTGCTCTTGGCCATTTTGTAGAGGTTAGAGTCTGACTGATTCACTGAGTCTGTGGACAGGTGTCTTTCATACAGGTGACCATTGCCGACAGCTGTCTGTCATGCAGGTAACGAGTTGATTTGGAGCATCTACCTGGTCTGTAGGGGCCAGATCTCTTACTGGTTGGTGGGGGATCAAATACTTATTTCCCTCTGCAGAATGCAAATAAATTCATATACTTTCCACAATGTGATTTTCCGGATTTAATTTGTGATGTGCTATCTCTCACTGTTACCAATAACCTACCCTTCAATTATGGGCTGCTCATGTCTTTGTCAGTGGGCAAACTTACAAAATCAGCAAGGGATCAAATACTTATTTCCACCACTGTAAGTGAAACATCAAAGTATTCCAGTGACAGTCTCACAGGATGAGGGTGGGGTGGGTTAGGTGAGAGACGGGGGGGGGGGGGCTAGGTGGATGAGGGACAGGGAGATATGTATGGTGATAAGAGGGTGATAAAGCAGTAGAATATTATGGTTTATAATGGGCTAGAAAACCCAGATCTTTGTTAAGTCCTGTCTGGAGGGTGTCAAAATAATCATTTTGACTGCAAAGGTCTTACATTCCTGGATTGTCTTAAAGTTTCTTTTTAGTATTCTCACCATAAAATCATTGATACAGTGTTCTGGTTTTGTAAAGTGCTGCCCCACAGAAGTGACATCCTGGTTGGCATTGGCATTTTCATATAATGTCTATGTAAATTAAATCTCTTCTTCAGCATCTGGCATGTTTCTTCAACATAGCACCCTTTGTCACACTTTCTACATTGAATGATATATACCACATTGGAAGATAAGCATGTGAAGGATTCCTTTATGTTGAATATCTTTCCTTTGTGAATGACTGTGGGATCCTGTGAAATGTTTTGGTATAGTTTGCAGCTGGATATATTGCAAGTGTGTGCCACTCTCTTCTTTTTGAGTTTCTATCGGGAGCTTGCTTCTCACTAGTTTGTGTTTTAATTTGGGTGGCTGTCAGAAGGCCAGCACTGGTGGGGAAGGGAATATTTTTTTCAGTAGTTCATCCTCCTGGAGTAGTGGCTGTAGATCTTTTATGATTTTTCTCAATTTTTCTAGCTCGGGTTGTATGTCACTACAAGGGGGATTCTGTCTGTGGCTTTCTTTTCATTGTACTTTAGGGTCATTCCATGCCAAGTGGTCTAAACCTTCCCACCATCATGTCTCCAATTTTGTTCAAATTTTATCTGTTGCGCGAGTCAGGTGTAAAACGAAGTTTCCCAAAATTTGAGGTCTCTAACTGCAGTAGTTGCAGATTTAGACCCCCTTTTCTGAAAGGTTGTCAGTCCATGAGCGCGCGACATTTACCAAAATGCCATTTTTGGGGTCTAATAAAATCCAAACACATTTATAAGAATGGCTAAAAAATTCAAATCCTCTACAGTTTTTGATGCTAATTCCGATGAAATACATTTTAACATTAAGGATGCAAAATCCAGTCAAACAAGTTGACTCAAAGTGTGCATCAAAATTGGTCACGACTCATCTGAAAATATTTGGACCAATATTCAGACCGCAACAACTTCCATGCAAACAAAGATACGGACTTGAAATTTTGAACAACCATTATGCTTGTGCTGGACATAATACAGCCAGATTTGCAACTAACCAGCATCTATAACCACCCTGCAGGATCTCTTCAAAGTTGGCACTGTCAGCGCAAATGGTAAAATGTACCAAAGTTCAAAGCCAATTATTAATAAAGAGTCTGTCTGAATCAGCTTGTGAACAGTATCATCTGAAAGAAAAAACTGTGCTCTACAACACTGATATGTTTTTGTTTTGCAATGCCACCATTAAGTAGCCATTTACTCAGGTCAAAGTATGTTATATTTAGTACGCTTGATGCGCTAATGTTTCTTCATTTCTAGGAAATTGAGTCTTAATAGTCGCTTAAAAGTATTGATATAATTATTTATTCATTCGTATTTTATTCGTTGATTGTCCAATCGTTTATTGTGCACTGTTATCAGTTTGGTCGTGCCATCTCAGGTGAATATTCCAGCTTAATAAATTAGTGATGCTGAACAAATAGATAAAGTCACAAATCTTCAGCCTGGGCAGTATGTTGCTTGCATTTATGGTGGATTGGAAACGTTTGTGAAATGTCAGTTGAACAGAAAGATGCTTTCACAAGCTTTATGCATCCTCATGGTCCCGCTACTTCATTTTATTGGCCGGTAAGACGCGATACTTGCTGGATCCCAGAACAACTTATCATTGCTGTTATTCCAGCTCCATCAGTGACATCTGGTTGGCAATATAGTTTCCCTGAAACTGTTCTCTTGCAGATCAATGATGCTTTCAGAATGATGAAGTAACTGAAGAAGGCAGGCTTGGGAACCTGCAGTAAAGTAACTGAAGAAGACAGGCTTGGGATCCTACAGTAAAGAAACCCACAATCAGGCTTGGGATCCTGTAGTAAAGATACCCACCCGTTGCTGTTACTGCATGGCTATCGGGTGTGGCCCCTATGGCGATGGGGATGCTGGTTTCAATGTGATAACCAGTAATGGCTCAGCCATCATGGACCAACGCAATACATCACGCACACAAAATATAACATACTTTGACCTGAGTAAATGGCTACTTAATGGTGGCATTGCAAAACAAAAACATATCAGTGTTGTAGAGCACAAGTTTCTCTTTCAGACAGTCGCTCAAAAGAGCATGGTTCGGGATAAGGTATCTTTCAAAGATATCACCATAACAGGGAAGATAGAGTATCCTGATAGTGAGGTTGCAAAAGAGATTGTAGTAGATCGGGTATCTTTAAATAACAATAAAAATCAGACAAAAGATTGCCAATTAATACTGTCAAGTACTAAGCATGATGTACTTAGGAACAACAAACATAGTTTGAAATGTCTATATGCGAATGCCAGGAGCCTAAGAAATAAGATGGGGGAGTTAGAATATATTGCACTAAATGAAAAATTAGATATAATAGGCATCTCTGAGACCTGGTGGAAGGAGGATAACCAGTGGGACACTGTCATACCGGGGTACAAATTATATCGTAGTGATAGGGTGAATCGGATTGGTGGAGGGGTAGCATTGTATATTAACGAGAGCCTTGAATCAAATAGATTGAAATTCTGCAGGAAGCAAAACACTCCTTGGAATCACTGTGGATTGAAATTCCATGTGCAAAGGGGAAAAGGATAGTGATAGGAGTGTACTACCGTCCGCCTGGCCAGGACGAACAGACGGATGCGGAAATGTTAAAGGAAATCAGGGACGCAAACAAACTGGGCAACACAATAATAATGGGGGATTTCAATTACCCGCATATAGACTGGGGTAATGTAACATCTGTACACGCAAGGGACATAAGATTTCTTGATGAAATCAAGGACAGCTTCATGGAACAGCTAGTTCAGGAGCCGACAAGAGAAGGAAAAATACTAGACTTAGTCCTTAGTGGTGCTCATGATCTAGTGCAGGGGGTAACGATACGAGGGCCGCTTGATAACAGTGATCATAATATGATCGGTTTTGATATTGGCATTGAAGGAAGTGAAACTAGGAAATCAAGTACGCTAGCGTTTAACTATAGAAAAGGTGATTACGACAAAAGGAGAAAAATGGTGAAAAAAAGACTGAAAGGAGCAGCTCGCAGAGTAAAAAACTTGCATCAGGCGTGGATGCTGTTTAAAAACACCATCCTGGAGGTTCAGGACAAATATATTCCACGTATTAGAAAAAAGGGAAAAAAGACTAAACGTCAGCCGGCGTGGCTAACAGTAAGATAAAGGAAATCATTAGAGCCAAAAACAATCCTTCAGAAAGTGGAGAAGATAACCAACTGAAAGTAACAGGATAGATCATAAGGAATGCCAAGCCAAATGCAAAGCGGAGATAAGGAGGGCAAAAAAGGACTTTGAGAAGAAATTAGCGTTGGAAGCAAAAATACATAGTAAAAACTTTTTTAGATACATTAAAAGCAGGAAACCGGCCAAAGAGTCGGTTGGGCCGCTGGACGAAAATGGTGTTAAAGGGGCGATCAAGGAGGACAAAGCCGTAGCGGAGAAATTAAATGAATTCTTTGCTTCGGTCTTCACCGAGGAGGATTTGGGGGGGACACCGGTGCCGAAAAGAATATTTGAAGCGGGGGAGTCGGAGAAACTAAACAAATTCTCTGTAACCTTGGAGGATGTAATGGGTCAGTTCAGCAAGCTGAAGAGTAGTAAATCACCGGGACCTGATGGTATTCATCCCAGAGTATTAATAGAACTAAAAAATGAACTTGCGGAGCTACTGTTAGAAATATGCAATCTGTCCCTAAAATCGAGTGTAATACCGGAAGACTGGAGGGTAGCCAATGTTATTCCGATTTTTAAGAAAGGTTCCAGAGGAGATCCGGGAAATTATAGACCGGTGAGTCTGACGTCGGTGCCGGGCAAGATGGTGGAGGCTATTATTAAGAATAAAATTGCAGAGCATATACAAAAACATGGACTGATGAGACAAAGTCAGCACGGATTTAGTGAAGGGAAGTCTTGCCTCACCAATCTAATGCATTTTTTTGAGGGGGTAAGCAAACATGTGGACAATGGGGAGCCGGTTGATATTGTATATCTGGATTTTCAGAAGGCGTTTGACAAAGTGCCGCACGAAAGACTCCTGAAGAAATTGCAGAGTCATGGAATCGGAGGTAGGGTATTATTATGGATTAAGAACTGGTTGAAAGATAGGAAGCAGAGAGTAGGATTGCGTGGCCAGTATTCTCAGTGGAGGAGGGTAGTTAGTGGGGTCCCGCAGGGGTCTGTGCTGGGTCCGTTGCTTTTTAATGTATTTATAAATGACCTAGAGATGGGAATAACTAGTGAGGTAATTAAATTCGCCGATGACACAAAATTATTCAGGGTCGTCAAGTCGCAGGAGGAATGTGAACGATTACAGGAGGACCTTGCGAGACTGGGAGAATGGGCGTGCAAGTGGCAGATGAAGTTCAATGTTGACAAGTGCAAAGTGATGCATGTGGGTAAGAGGAACCCGAATTATAGCTACGTCTTGCAAGGTTCCGCGTTAGGAGTTACGGATCAAGAAAGGGATCTGGGTGTCGTCGTCGATGATACGCTGAAACCTTCTGCTCAGTGTGCTGCTGCGGCTAGGAAAGCGAATAGAATGTTGGGTGTTATTAAGAAGGGTATGGAGTCCAGGTGTGCGGATGTTATAATGCCGTTGTATCGCTCCATGGTGCGACCGCACCTGGAGTATTGTGTTCAGTACTGGTCTCCGTATCTCAAAAAAGATATAGTAGAATTGGAAAAGGTACAGCGAAGGGCGACGAAAATGATAGTGGGGATGGGACGACTTTCCTATGAAGAGAGGCTGAGAAGGCTAGGGCTTTTCAGCTTGGAGAAGAGACGGCTGAGGGGAGATATGATAGAAGTGTATAAAATAATGAGTGGAATGGATCGGGTGGATGTGAAGCGACTGTTCACGCTATCCAAAAATACTAGGACTAGAGGGCATGAGTTGAAGCTACAGTGTGGTAAATTTAAAACGAATCGGAGAAAATTTTTCTTCACCCAACGTGTAATTAGACTCTGGAATTCATTGCCGGAGAACGTGGTACGGGCGGTTAGCTTGACGGAGTTTAAAAAGGGGTTAGATAGATTCCTAAAGGACAAGTCCATAGACCGCTATTAAATGGACTGGAAAAATTCCTAATTTTTAGGTATAACTTGTCTGGAATGTTTTTACGTTTGGGGAGCGTGCCAGGTGCCCTTGACCTGGATTGGCCACTGTCGGTGACAGGATGCTGGGCTAGATGGACCTTTGGTCTTTCCCAGTATGGCACTACTTATGTACTTATGTACTTATATGATACTGTTCACAAGATGATTCAGGCAGACTCTTTTTTAATAATTGGCTTTGAACTTTGGTACATTTTACCATTTGCACTGACAGTGCCAACTTTGAAGAGATCCCTCAGGGCGGTTATAGATGCTGGTTAGTTGCAAATCTGGCTGTATTATGACCAGCACAAGCATAATGCTTGTTCAAAATTTCAAGTCCGTATCTTTGTTTGCATGGAAGTTGTTGCAGTCTGAATATTGGTCCAAATATTTTCAGATGAGTCGTGACCAGTTTTGATGCACACTTTGAGTCAACTTGTTTGACTGGATTTTGTATCCATAATGTTAAAATGTATTTCATCGGAATTAGCATCAAAAACTGTACAAGATTTGAATTTTTTAGCCATTCTTATAAACTGCAGGCACAGGCAGTTCCTTGTGACTCTGGGCAAGTCACTTAACCCTCCATTGCCCCAGGTACAAATAAGTACCTGTATATAATATGTAAGCCGCATTGAGCCTGCTATGAGTGGGAAAGCACGGGGTACAAATGTAATTTAAAAAAAAAAAGCTTTTTCAAAGAAATAGGTTTTTTAAGCCCTATAAATATAATTGTTCCAAATATAGCGAAATCTTATTGGATCCTTTTACTAAGATGTGCTAAGAAATTTAACGTGACTCTGGGCAAGTCACTTAACCCTCCATTGCCCCATGTAAGCCGCATTGAGCCTACTATGAGTGGGAAAGCGCGGGGTACAAATGTAAGAAAAAAATATAAATGTGTTTGGATTTTATTAGACCCCAAAAGTGGCATTTTGGTAAATGTCGTGCGCTCATGGACTGACAACCTTTCAGAAAAGGGGGTCTAGATCTGCAACTATTGCAGTTAGAGACCTCAAATCTTGGGAAACTTCTTTTAACACCTGACTCGTGCAACAGATAAAATTTGAACAAAATTGGAGAACATGATGGTGGGAACCTTTTTCAATTTTAGTCCACTTGGCATGGAATGACCCTGTAGCAGATTCTCCCTGGGTATTTTAAGGAAGGAGGCAACATTCTTGGAGATTATTTTGGGGTTGTAGCCTTTTTGCTTGAAGGATTCAGTCAGGATTTTGAGGTGTTTATCTCTGTCCCCTGGGTCAGATCAGATACGAAGGTATCTTGTGGCTTGGCTGTGAATAATGGATTTTTTTTAATGTGAAGGGTGCAAGCTGGAATTGTGGAGGTAACTGCATTTGTCTGTAGGTTTCTTGTATGTAGATGTTTCTATTTAGCCGTTGCTGATTGAAACTGTGGTGTCCAAAAAATTGACTTTTTCTGGGGAGTAGTCAATTTTGAACTTGATTGTAGGATGGGTAAGTATTGAAAGAACTGTAAAATTGTTTTAGAGTTTCTTCCCCCTCAGCCCAAATCATAAAAATGTCATTGATATACCGGTAGTATGCTACCACATCTCATAAGACCACATGGAGGGGCATAATCGAACAGGGCGCCCAAGTTTTCCTGAGGACATCCTCACAGGACATCCCAGCAAAGGAATGGGGAAACCCGTACTATCGAAACAAGATGGGCGTCCATCTTTCGTTTCGATAATGCAGTCTGGGACGCCAAAATCTCAACATTTAAGTCAACCTTAGAGATGGCCGTCCCCGGTTTTCGGCGATAATGGAAACTGAGGACGCCCATCTCAGAAATGACCAAATCCAAGCCGTTCGGTCATGGGAGGAGCCAGCAGTCGTAGTGCACTGGTCCCCCTAACATGCCAGGACATAAACCGGGTGCCCTAGGGGGCACTGCAGTAGACTTCCTCCCAGGTGCATAGCTCCCTTACCTTGTGTGCTGAGCCCCCAACCCCCCCCCCCCAAACACACTCCCCACAACTGTACACCGCTACCATAGCCCTTAGGGATGAAGGGGGGCCCCTACATATGGGTACAGTGGGTTTTGAAGGGCTCACATTTACCACCACAAGTGTAACTGGTAGGGGGGGGGGATGGGCCTGGGTCCGCCTGCCTGAAGTGCACTGCACCCACTAAAACTGCTCCAGGGACCTGCATACTGCTGTCATGGAGCTGGGTATGACATCTGAGGCTGGCAAAAAATATTTAAAAAGTTTTTTTTAGGGTGGGAGGGGGTTGGTGACCACTGGGGGAGTAAGGGGAGATCATCCCCGATTCCCTCCGGTGGTCATCTGGTCAGTTCGGGCACCTTATTGAGGCTTGGTTGTAAAAAAAATGGACCAAGTAAAGTCACCCAAGTGCTCGTCAGGGATGCCCTTCTCTTTTCCATTATCGGTTGAGGACACCCATGTATTAGGCATGCCCCAGTCCCGCCTTCACTACGTTTCCGACATGCCCCGTGAACTTTGGTCATCCCCGCGACGGAAAGCAGTTGAGGACGCCCAAAATCGACTTTCGATTTTGCCATTTGGGCAACCCTGGGAGAAGGACACCCATCTCCCAATTTGTGTCAAAAGATGGGCGCCCTTCTCTTTCGAAAATAAGCCTGAAAGTGAGTTATAAAGCAGTTTAATTTAACTTCAGTTTTGACATTTATAATCTGCTTTACCCTAAGAGCTCAGTGCAGATTACAATATATCTTCCAATTAATACAGTTAAGTCAAAATTAACATTCATAATGCAAGCAAATAAAAACATAAGACAGATCACCAAAAAATGTATAGCAGAAGATGACAATCATTGCAGTCAGGACACAGCTCTTTATTTATTTTTTGTTACATTTGTACCCTGCACTTTTCCACTCATGGCAGGCTCAATGTGGCAATGGAGGGTTAAGTGACTTGCCCAGAGTCACAAGGAGCTGCCTGTGCTGGGAATCAAACTCAGTTCCTTGGTTCCCCAGGACCAAAGTCCACCACCCTAACCACTAGGCCACTCACTCCACTTTATTACTCATTTGCAAACTGACCTAAGAGTGTTAAGTCATTCTTTTGGTTACCCAAATCCTTGAGGAAATAGTCAGCCTTAATAAAGGGTAAACAACTCCTAGAAGGTCTTTTATGGAATTAAATACCATCTGGCAGGTACAAAACAGAATATATATTTTCCTGATACCAGATTTACTGCACGGAAAGCAAAAATTTCTAAAATTTGTATCTCAAGGAGCTTGAGAAAACAGGTCAGATAAGTATTTCATGGTTGCAAATGCAAATAACTGAAAATGACAGATAACACTTTAAACTGGATTCTGGGTTGAATAGGGATCTACTACTACTAATCATTTCTATAGTGCTACTAGACGTATGGAGCACTGTACATGTTATCTTGTGTGGAGGAGTGGCCTAGTGGTTAGGGTGGTGGACTTTGGTCCTGGGGAACTGAGTTCAATTCCCACTTCAAGCACAGGCAGCACCTTGTGACTCTGGGCAAGTCACTTAACCCTCCATTGCCCCCTGTAAGCTGCAGTGAGCCTGCCATGAGTGGGAAAGCACAGGGTACAAATGTAATAAAAATATGCAGGTCCTTTATCTGTCCCTAGAGGGCTCACATTGTACCTGGGGCAATGGAGGGTTAAGTGACTAGCCCAAGGTCACAAGGAGCTGCAGTGGGAGTTGAACCCAGGTTGCCAGGATCAAAGCCCACTGCACTATTAAGCTACATCTTGTAAAATAGTTTAGATGTAAGGTAGTCTCTGCTGTCCTTACCTTCCACTAGTTTAGCATTCTTCTTCTGTAACAGCTGTAGGTGTTTAAGCCCTACAAGTGGGAGAACACCATGCTGGGATTTAAAATAATCTATCCCTCTAGTGACTGCAATATGAACAATTTTACGCAGACCCTTTTTTCCTGGTCTTAGACTGGATGTGTATTTTCTTATACCATAGTATAAGCAAATGGGTGTCTGTCAGAGCATTTTGAGCTCTGTAGGGGAATGCGCTATGGGTGTCCATTATTCCCCTCGCTGCTTGTGCTATAAGTAGAGCCTCTCTTGATATGTCTGCAGCAGAATCTGAATATCACAAGTTGTATAACAAATAGGAAGGAGATCAAATTGAGTGCATTTGCAGATGTTAACCCTGGTAGAATTTATGAAGCGCTCTGGACTGAAGATAAACATGGTCAGATCCTTAGCTCTAGACATCATAAGAGGGGTCCGATGTGGATAGTAGGGTCTCTTTCCATTACAGTAGGTGTAGGACCAATTTCAAAGCTGAGGTTCAGTAATACACAGAGACTCTTCCAGAATATATGGTGCAGATGTACAGCCATTACTCTGAAGAACATCTGAGGCTAAAGGAGAGACTCCCATTTCCTTGAGCGGGAGTGTCCAGCTATTCAAAGTGGTGGTATTCCTATGGTACTTGTATATGATGCAGCAGCTGCCAATGCTCCTGCATAGGGCAAATGAACAGAAATATTGTAGATTCTTACTCAGTTTCTATGGAGGCACAGAAGGCCCAGGATCTCCTTAAGACACCTAATGAATGGAGGTTTGAGGCTGCTAGATACTCGGAATTATAATCTAATGTCTATCATTCAGTATGTGCAATGTATTTTCTATGGGGCCCTGGATTATCACCTGAGTATGATTATGGGTCTCCGAGTAGCCCCTCATGCACCTTGTTTATGTTCTTCAAATACAATAGGTGGATCTTTTGAGCTAGGTAAAGTCTAGTGGGATTATTCAGGGCATCTGAAAGACTTGTGGTGGGATTGGTTAATCATAGCCCTTTTGCCCCTTTGGGAAAATAGAGGGTTTCTCCCAGGATTTCAAGCCAATTTAATTAAGATCTAAGAACACAGAGCCAATCAAATAATTATTTGCTTACTTACTTACTACCTAAAGCTAGATGGAGTACAACAGAGCTACATAATATCAAAAAATATAAAAACAGGTAATCACATTTAAAACATAAAGACAAAGCATTCCCAATTTGTTATCTTCCATTCCACTACTCTATGAAAAATCATGGCTGCAGCTCAGTAGTTTTCACAAGATGTCTCATGTTCTCAGTTCATAAGCCTGGGAAAACAAATAGCTATTAGCCACCTCTTGAAAGCTGTGGTACTGGTCAATAATCTGATTGGAAGAAGATTCTCAAGTCCTACAAGGGAAAACATTATGGATGGAATTGTCAAAAACTGAGCACCCTCTGACTGCAAAGATCTATTGGACTGATAGATTTTTAATACTGCTGACAAAGAATAAGGTGCCTACTGTTTTGGAGTTTTGTGGATAGACATATGAATTTTAAATCCCTTGTATAAATAGTGTGAAGGAGAGGACCTGGGGGTAGATAAGATGGAAGTGGAAGAGGAAGAAGGGAGGCGGCTCACGAGCAGACATAGGCAGAACAGAGCCTTGCCTCCATTCCATCCCCAGAGAGCGAGAGAAGTAGTAATGCCCCCTAGAAAAGGGTGGAGGGAAAAGGACTACATTACCCAGCATCCCCCAAGAGAGAGCAGAGAAAGGTTCGTGACCCCTGTAAAATGGAGGAGAGGAAGAGACTACATTTCCCAGCAACCTCGGGACAAAGCCTGGTACAGAGATTATCTTCCCCAGCAGGAACAGGGGGAGAACTCTAACAAGGAAAGGGTGGTGCCCCTGCAGGGTAATCAAAGGAAAGAGGAACAGCTGCAAAGTGGGTGGGATGGGGAGCCCATGGAGTATCAAGAAGCTGGGCAGAGAGAAAGAGAGGAGAGCGAGGAAGAGCCTATGGACCTCTCAGCCTGGGCTCACTCCTTAGGTAACAAAATAAGGGACCAGGTAACTTCATGGTATGGTAACTGGGCTAAGAGAGGAAAGAGGAAAGGTCATGTGGGAGGATGGGTCAGTGCTTAGAGAGAGTGACCCAGATGGGTGGGGCCTTTTCATTTTCCAGAGCTCAGGCTGTGAATGAACTTTGAGTTTAAAGAGTTCTGGTTGAAGAGGGATGAGAGATTTTCTCGGAGTGGGCTGAGCCCAGCAGGAAGAAGGTGGAGTGTGAACTGTGGCTAAAAAGCCTAAAAGAAGCTGAAGGGGTTTGAGCTGTGTGCTGAAGCCTCAAGAACTGTGTTTTTTTTTTTTTTGTTGGAACTGCTTGCAGTGTTTTGCCCCCTCCCAAGGGAGAGGGGAGGGGAGAAAGAAGACCCAGGGCTATAAAACTGTCTGAAAGGAGCCCAGCTAGGTGCTGGAAGCCTGGGAGTTGAAAGTTGTTTTTTTTTTTTTCTTGCTGTGTTTGTACCCCTGAGAGGAGTAACAGGGGGAATTGTGAGGTTTTTTGTTGATTCAAGTATTGTGTCTTTTTGCACTGCTGGACTGTTGGATCCCAAGCAAAATAAAGAACTTGTTAAGTTTGCTTTGAAGTTGATTTCTTTGAGCTCTGCCCTGTGGACTGCAGTGAACCAGGAGGTTGGGCAGCAAGGGTGAAGGGGAGATCCCGAGGACCCTCAGGCGGAGGGGAGGATCATTTACAATAGGTAAGCAATGCAGGTCTAATTGTGGTGTAATATGTTGAAATTGAGAAACACTAGTTAGTAAACATGGCACTGCATTTTGTACTATTTGAAGAGGTCTACAAGTTGACGCATATAGGCCCATAAAGAGTTACAGTAGTCGAGCTTAGAAAGAACAATATATTGAACTACCGAAGTCTGCAAAAGGTATCATTGGTTTCAATTTGATCATTAATCATAATTTGAAGTCTTTCACCACTGATCACGTATATGGTTTGAGACAGCGTGCAGAGTCCAACACAACCCCTAATTATCAGACTTGTGGCAAGATTGTGATGTCTTGATTATATAGCTTTTTGGCCACATTCAATGCGGATCTGAAGGCGACGAAACAGTGTGACAAGGCGGTGGCCGTAGCTAGAAGGTTGCTAGGCTGTATAGAGAGAGGAGTGACAAGCAGAAGAAAAGAGGTGTTGATGCCCCTGTATAAGTCGTTGGTGAGGCCCCACCTTGAGTATTGTGTTCAGTTTTGGAGGCCGTATCTTACTAAGGATGTAAAAAGAATTGAAGCGGTGCAAAGAAAAGCTACGAGAATGGTATGGGATTTGTGTTACAAGCCGTATGAGGAGAGACTTGCTGACCTGAACATGTATACCCTGGAAGAAAGGAGAAACAGGGGTGATATGATACAGACGTTCAAATATTTGAAAGGTATTAATCCGCAAACGAACCTTTTCCGTAAATGGGAAGGTGGTAGAATGAGAGGACATGAAATGAGATTGAAGGGGGGCAGACTCAAGAAAAATGTCAGGAAGTATTTTTTCACGGAGAGAGTGGTGGATACTTGGAATGCCCTCCCGCGGGAGGTGGTGGAGATGAAAACGGTAACGGAATTCAAACATGCGTGGGATAAACATAAAGGAATCCTGTTCAGAAGGAATGGATCCTCAGAAGCTTAGACGAGATTGGGTAGCAGAGCAGTGGGGGGAAGGCGGGGCTGGTGGTTGGGAGGCAGGGCTAGTGCTGGGCAGACTCCTACAGTCTGTGCCCTGAAAATGGCAGATACAAATCAAGGTCAGGTATGCACATAAAATAGCACATATGAGTTATCTTGTTGGGCAGACTGGATGGGCCGTGCTGGTCTTTCTCTGCCGTCATCTACTATGTTACTATCCAGCTCATTTTCGAAAGTGATCGCCGGCCATTTCCCGACATAAATCGGGCGATGGCCGGCGATTTCTTAAAAGCGACAAAATTGGTATAATCGAAAGCGGCATTTTTGACAGCATCGCCGCTTTTCCGTTGCTTCGCTGGCGAAAGTTCAAGGGGGCGTGTCAGTAGCTTAGCGAAGGCAGGGCATGGGCGGGCATGGGCATGGCTACCAGATGGCCGGCTTTCGCCGATAATGGAACAAAAAAAAGCAGCGTTAAGCAGTATTTCGCCGGGTTTACTTGGTCCTTTTATTTTCATGACCAAGCCTCAAAAAAGTTTCCCAACTCACCAGATGACCACCGGAAGGAATCAGGGATGACCTCCCCGTACTCCCCCAGTGGTCACCAACCCCCTCCCACCATAAAAACACAATTATACACATATTTTGGCAGCCTGTATGCCAGCCTCAAATTCCATACCCACCTCCATGACAGCACAATGTGTTCTATCCTCTTTCCCTGGTTATGATGTGGTTCTCGGGTGAGTGTGACACCTTTTCTGTTAGGTGCACTGCAGAGTCACATCAGCAATGCATTGTGGTGGGTGTAGGGTAGTGGGCTCTACTCCCATGGTGCTTTTCCCCCTGCTAACTGGGTCAGAGTGTGCCCTGTTTTGTTTCCGGTAGTCCATGAGGTAGTGACCATTTTTGTAAGCCAGTTTTAGATCCCTTTCATGTGTTACCCACGTTAGAGACCTTAGCTATTATCTTGAATGTTGCTGAAAGAGGGCATTGTACACCATTCTGCCAGCTCTGACCTACTGCTAATCTCAGTACCAGCGAGACTCTTTGCCAGTGGGGCACAACCTCTGATCTGCAGTTAATTGTGAGTAAATGTGCTTAATCAAATAAAGGACTTTTTCAAAGAGATTAGTCTTCAGGTGTCAACTGGTGTGCCAAGGTTATACAGCAGCAACAAGTCCTAAAGGCTGCATGTCTGCAGGTCCCTGAAGCACTGTTAGTGGGTACCACAGTGCACTTAAGGCAGGCGCACCCATGCCCATCCCCCCCTACCTGTACCACTTGTGCTGGTAATGGGAGCCCTCCAAAACCCACTGTACCCACATGTAGTTGCCCCCTTCACCCCTAAGAGCTACGGTAGTGTTGTACATTTGTGGGTAGTGGGTTTTGGGGGGGTTGGGGGGCTCAGCACCCACAGTAAGGGAGCTAGGCATAGGGAGCTGTTTCTGAAGTCCACCACACTGACCCCTAGGGTGCCCAGTTGGTGTCCTGGCATGTAAGTGCACTACAAATGCTGGCTCCTCCCATGACCAAATGCCTTGGATGTCACCGGGTTGGAGATCGCCGGCATTTTTTTCCATTATCACTGAAAAACAAAACCGGCCATCTCAACCCCGGCGAACTCTGGCATTTGGCCAGGCTAAACCACATTATCGAAAAAAAAAAGATGGCCAGCCATCTTTTTCGATAATACGGTTCCGGCCAGCTGTAGCACCGACGCCAAAATAGATCGCCGGTGACGTTCAATTATGCCCCTCCACGTTATTCAGCCATGAGGCAGCGATATGAATGAAAACCTGTAGAAGTCTGACTATGGCTTCCTCCAAAGACAAAACCCACACAGATTCACTTCACTGCACATAATATGAGAATACTCAACCATAAATAAGTGAAGGAAAAAGTCAACACTCACAATTCTATATCAAAAATAAAGATGGAAAAAGATCTCATGATACTGCGGTCAAATAATATTGTAGAGACACACTGCTCGCTCCGTGGTCCACTTGCCCACAGTAAAACAAGTAATCATATATCTGAAAAAAACCTCCTTTAAAACAAAGTATTTGGAAAAAAAATTGTGTCTGTAAGCGCAAGCACTATATGACATTGAAAGAATAACATCCAAGTGTTGTCAATAAAGCACATAACATAGTAATCCTATGACTTATCTGAGTAGTGCTGCATTTGTGTGATCAGTGGCTGTACCCCAGCAAAAAACAAAGCAGTGTGGTCCCGACAGACCAGTTTCGCATCAGCTTCATCTGGAAACCACACCTGTTGTTGTGCTTATTTCAAGCTCGCTGGTGGAAAGTCGCTACACTGTAAAGCCTCAAGGGTTTTTTCAGATATATGATTACTTGTTTTACTGTGGGCAAGTGGACCACGGAGCGAGCAGTGTGTCTCTAGGATATTATTTGACCACAGTATTATGAGATCTTTTTCCTCCTTTATTTTTGATATAGAATTGTGAGTGTTGACTTTTTCCTTCATTTATTTATGGTTGAGATTTCTCCAAAGACAAGTCAAATCAAAAGTAAAACAGAATGTCATTAGCATATACTCCACTATAGTGAACATTTAGTCCGAGGGCATACAGGTGCTGGATTCTTACCAGAACTTAGGCACTCACTTTGGGCTATCTAGAGCCTACCTCTCTGTATTCTTGCAGGCACATCCCTATTAGGACACCTTGCTCAGGCAAATCCCGGAGTTTTAGTCAATGAGCTAGACGGATGATTTTTTTCTCAGGAGGTGTGGAAGAAGCCTGCATCAGTGTCAGGTGCAGAACCTCAGAGACAAGGTAGAGTTGAGTGCTCTAGAGATGCTTACAGCCAAATGGCAGGTTGAGTGAGAGCTGCAAGTCACCCCAAATACCCTGAGTTGCAACTTTGAGGCACTATCAGGCTTATTTTCGAAAGAGAAGGGCGCCCATCTTCCGATGCAAATCGGGAGATAAGCGTCCTTCTCTCAGGGTCGCCCAAATCGGCATAATCGAAATCCGATTTTGGGCATCCTCAACTGCTTCCCATTGCAGGGATGACCAAAGTTCATGGGGGCGTGTCGGCACCATTGCAAAGGCGGGACTGGGGTGTGATTAAGAGATGGGCGCCCTTGGCCGATAATGGAAAAAAGAAGGGTGTCCCTGACGAGGACTTGGCCGACTTTACTTGGTCCAATTTTTCTTGCGACCAAGCCTCAAAAAGGTGCCCGAACTGACCAGATGACCACCGGAGGGTATCGGGGATGACCTCCACTTACTCCCCAGAGGTCACCAACCCCCTCCCACCCTATGCCAGCCTCAAGTGTCATACCCAGCTCCATGACAGCAGTATGCAGTTCCCTGGAGCAGTTTTAGTGGGTGCAGTGCACTTCAGGCAGGCGGACCCAGCCCCATCCCCCCCCTACCTGTTACCCTTGTGGTGGTAAATGTGAACCCTCCAAAACCCACCCGAAACCCACTGTACCCAGATGTAGGTGCCCCCCTTCACCCCTTAGGGCTATGGAAGTGGTGTTTGGGGGGGCTCAGCACCCAAGGTAAGGGAGCTATGTACCTGGGAGCAATTTGTGAAGTCCACTGCAGTGCCCCCTAGGGTGGCCGGTTGGTGTCCTGGCATGTCAGGGGGACCAGTGCACTATGAATTCTGACTCCTCCCACAACCAAAGGGCTTGAATTTGGTCATTTTTGAGATGGGCGGCCCCGGTTTCCATTATGGCTGAAAACCGGGGACGACCATGTCTAAGGTCGACCTAAATGTTGAGATTTGGGCATCCCCGATTGTATCATCGAAACAAAAGATGGACGCCCATCTTGTTTCGATAATACGGGTTTCCCCGCCCCTTTGCGGGGCCATCCTGTGAGGACGCCCTCATGAAAACAGGCGCCCCATTCGATTATGCCCCTCCACGTGGTCTTTTGGAGAGATGCAATTCAAGTTCTTCTGGCAAAGTTATGTTCTCAGAAGGTGGGTGTACAAGGCAAAACTGGTGAGTAGGGCTAAGTGTAGGAGCATTTTCGATATATCTAAGTCCAACTTTCCAAAATTCAAGTGGGGAATATAGCCATTTTCAAAACAGAAAAACATCTATCTTTTTTTCAAAAATGGCTATTTGCTAGATGTTTTTGTGCTCTGTGCATTTATCTTTTTGGTCCATTTTCGGGAAAAAAATGTCCAAGTGAAAAACACACAAAATCAAGCCATTGGAATATAGGAGGGGTCAGCATTTTTAGTAGACTGGCCACACAGACATCCCAGGAGAGCAATAGAGAACCCTAGGGGGCACTTCAGTGGACTTCAAATAAATGCTTCCAGGTACACATCTCATCGCTGCTCCCTTATCTTCGTTTATCATTTATTGATTTACTATACTGTTACTTATTGTATCAGCAAAACAGAATGGTTTACATTGTAAAAATATACATTTAAAACACACAATACAAACTAAGAAATCCAGTGTTTGATAGGAAAACACAAAAAACAGAAACATCCATACTGAAAAAGTAAACAAATATGATGCCATTCATACTAAAAAACCAAAATTATAATGCTGCATTATGAAATTGAACATCCTTTATATCTATTTTATTTTCTTTCCCTTTGTCATGCGATGTTTTCAAATGTACTCTGAAAAAAATACGTTTTTAAGGCTTTACGAAAGCAAGTAAATGTTTTTTCTAATCGAATTACTTTTGGAAGGCAGTTCCATAGTGTAGGGGATAAGAAAAAGAAATCTGAAGCTTGCGTGGATTCCCATCTAGCCCTTAGGGGTGATGGAATTACTAATCTGTTATCTGTAAGTGACCGAAGTGTACGTGTCGGTGAGTACGGTATAGTGAGATTTGCTAGATATGATGGGGTTGATAAATGTAGAGCTTTATATGTCAAAATGAGGACCTTAAATTTTATTTTGACTTCAATCGGAAGCCAGTGAAGATAGTATAAGAGGGGTGTGATCTTGTCATACTTTGAGGCCTGACAAATAACATGGGCAGCCGTATTTTGAATTGTTTGTAAATGTTTAAAATTGACCTTGGTGAGACCTGCATACATGATATTGCAGTAATCAAGACGTGTTATGATATAGGCACAGGGTACGCAAGGAATCTTTATCGAGTTTCTGATTGAACGCAATTTCCGTAGATGATAGAAAGATTTTGTTACTGTATCAGATATTTATTTGTTAAAGGATAGGGCAGAGTCAATAATTACACCTAGATATTTAAAGGATTGTACTGTAACTATCTGCTTACTAAACAGAGTAGATATTAAAGATGGTATTGGCCCATGACCTGTTATCCAGATCGCTATCCGGATTCAGTACTAAATGATGCTTTGTAAGCCAGCTAGCCACCCCATCACTGTACTTTTGAATTGGTATTAAATCTATGTTCAAAGACTGCACATAATGGATAAGAAGAAAGTCATCCACATATGAATATGAGCTAATACCCAGAGACTGGATAAGTAGCGACAGTGGGTTGACAAATAGATTAAACAATATTGGTGATAGAACTGATCCCTGTGGTACCCCGCAGGAGATGGGATGGGATTTTGAGATAAACTGATTTTGAATAACTTTAAATGAGCAGTTACTAAGAAAAGATGAAAACCAATTATAAACTGTACCAGAGATACCAACTTCTTTCAAACAATTGAGTAATAGACCATGAGCTATCAAATCAAATGCCGCAGATAGATCGAGTGAGATAATCAATGCAATGTAGCCTTGTTCCAGTCTTGAATGTACTTGTCTGCTGAGCCCCCCAAAGCCCACCTCAAACCCACTACCCCAACTGTACACCACTACAATAGCCCTTATGAGTGAAGGGGGCAGCTATATGCGAGTACAGTGGGCTTCTGGTGAGTTTTGGAGGGCTCACAGTTTCCACCACAAGTGTAACAGGTAGGGGGAGGTATGGGCCTGGGTCCATCTGTCTGCAGTGCTCTGTACCACCACTAGATTACTCCAGGGGCCTGCATGCTGCTCTAATGGACCTAAGTATTACATCTGAGGCTGGCATAGAGGCTGTTAAGTAATGTTTTTAATCACATTTTTGTGGGTGGGAGGGAGGCAGTGACCACTGGAGGAGTAAAGAGAGGTCACCCTTGATTCCCTCCAGTGGTCATCTGGTCATTTAGGGCACCTTTTTGTTCCTCGTTCATTATTTTAAAAAAACAGGCCTAACTCAAAACATATTAGTTTTAGTCCTGGACAGTTTTGTTTTGTTCCATTATTGCTGAAAAATGTCCAACTGTTAGGAATGCCCAGATCCCACCCTTAAAACACCCCTGACATGCCCCCTTGTGATTTGAACACACTTCTGTTTTTGTAAAAGCATCCAACTGTAGATTTATGCCACTTTTTGGACATTTTTCTCTTTTGAAAATGATCCCCATAGTAACATAGTACATGACAACAGATAAAGACCTGAACAGTCCATCTAATCTGCCCAACAGTCACACTCATTATCAAAGAAAACAAAGGATTGGAAGGTACCAAGACAACGAGCCAGGATAACCAAAGGTTTGTTTTCCTTCTTTTTGTTTGACTCTCATTATTCATTGCTGGTTTTCATGAATTGATGTGATATAAAATACTTGATCATTGTCTCTCTTTGGCATTTCTGGGACATAGACCGTAGAAGTCCATTTGGCCCTATCCTTAGCTTCCCAACTACTGATGTTGCCATCGAAGCTCATTCTAGCCTATCCAAATCCGTCTTGTCATTTGCAGGACACAGACCATAAAGATCTGCCCTCATGTTCCAAATGGCTGGAGTTTCCGTCAACGCCCTCTCCAGCCAATCCTAAACCAGATTACCATATATGGGACACAGATCGTATAAGCCTGCCCAGTACCGGCCTTAGTTCTTCACAGCCGGAATTGCCATCCAGGTGCTAGTCGATATGCAAACACACATGGCAATCATTTAAGTTTTGCTTTTTATAACAATCATTTTCTAATTAGAGATCCTCTGTGTTCATCCCCTGCCTTTTTTAATTCCACCACTGTTTTATTCTCCACCACCTCCCACTGGAGGGCATTCCAGGCATCAACCACCCTTTGAGGCAGTGATGAGAATTTGGTATGATTTTGTGCAGTCCAAGAAGCTGCTTTAAGTGCATCCAATTCCTGCTTTACTTTACTGAGCTCCTGTTTTAAATTTGCGAGTTGAAGACAGATAGGACAAGCCTTAAGACTCCAGATGATTGGCCTTGGAACTAAAGCACCACAATTATTACAGAGAATAAAAGTCATCCTGATTGGTTGAAATGGGTATGAACAGGTATACTATGATGGGGTTAACAGTCTTCAAGATTGCCTGTGTGTGACTGAGGAGTAAAGTTAATGAGTTTTGGCTTCTCTATATATGACTGGAAAACCCTGTTGGAGTATTGTGTTCAGTTTTGGAGACCCTATCTTGCTAAGGATGTAAAAAGACTTGAAGCGATCCAGAGGAAGGTGACAAAAATGGTATGGGGCTTGCACCAAAAGCCTTATGAGAAGAGACTGGAAGACCTGAATATGTATACCCTAAGTAAGGGACGGAGGAGAGAAAGGAAAACGATAAAAATAGAGGGCATGAATTGAGATTGTGGGGTGGTAGACTTAGGAGAAATGTCAGAAAATTCTTTTTCACAGAGGGTGGTTGATGCCTGGAATGCCCTCTCGCAGGAGGAGGTGGAGATGAAAATGATAATGGAATTCAAAACTGTGTGGGATAAACACAAAGGAATCCTGTTTAGAAGAATGGATCCACAGAAGCTTAGCAGAGATTGGGTGGCAACACCGGTAATTGGGAAGCAAAGCCAATGCTGGCCAGACTTGTACGGTCTTTGCCCTGATAATGGCAAGGACAAATCAAGGTCAGGTATACATATAAAGTATCACATACAATGAGTATCTTGTTGGGCAGTCTGGATGGACTGTACAGTTCTTTATCTGCTGTCATCTACTATGTTACTATCAGCCTTATTTTCGAAAGTGATGGGCGCCCATATTTCGACCCAAATCGGGAAATGGGTGCCTTTCTCCGGTGGGCGTCCAAATTGGTATAATTGAAAGCCGATTTTGGGCGCCTTCAACTGCAATCTGTCGTGGGAATGAACAAAGTTGACGGGGGCGTGTCGGAGGCGTGGTGGTGGGACAGGGGCGTGTTTATCAGCCGAGCAGAGATGGGCGCCCTCGGCCGATAATGGAAAAAAGAAAAACGTTTTTAGCGAGAAGTTGGGTCACTTTTTCTGGACCCGTTTTTCTCACGAACAAGCCCCAAAAAGTGCCCCAACTGCCCAGATGACCACCAGAGGGAATCGGGGATCACCTCCCCTGACTCCCCCAGTGGTCACTAACCCCCTCCCACCAAAAAAAAGAACTTTCAAAACTTTTTTTTCCAGCCTGTATGCCAGCCTCAAGTGTCATACCCAGCTCCATCACAGCAGTATGCAGGTCCCTGGAGCAGTGGACTTCACCCAGGTGGACCCAGGCCCACCCCCCCCTCCTACCTGTTACACTTGTGGTGGTAAATGGGAGCCCTCCAAACCGGCCCCAAAACCTACTGTACCCACATCTAGGTGCCCCCCTTCAGCCATAAGGGCTATGGTAATGGTGTAGAGTTGTGGGCAGTGGGTTTTGGGGGGGATTTGAGGGGCTCAGCACCCAATGGAAGGGAGCTATGGATTTGGGAGATATTTTACTTTTTATTTTAAATTGTTACAAGTGCCCCCTAGGATGCCCGGTTGGTGTCCTGGCATGTGAGGGGGACCACTGCACTACGAATCCTGGCCCCTTCCACGACCCAATGCCTTGGATTTGTTCATTTTTGAGCTGGACGCCTTCGGTTTCCATTATTGCTGAAAAGCGAAACCACCCAGCTCAAATCCGCACACATCCGATGCATTTGCCCGGCACAAACCGTATTATTGAAAAAAAAGATGGCCGCCCATTTTTTTTTTCGAAAATACGGTCTGTCTCGCCCCTTCACGTACCTGTTCTCGGACATAGACGCCCATGGAGATGGGCGTTCGCGTTTGATTATGCCCCTCCACGTTACCAACAGGCTTATTTTCAAAAGAGAAGGACACCCATCTTTTGACACAAATCGGAAGATGGGCGTCCTTCTCACAGGGTTGCCCAAATCGGCATAATCGAAAGCCGATTTTGGGCGTCCCCCAACTGCTTTCCATCACAGGGACGACCAAAGTTTCCAGGGGCATGTCGGAGGCATAGCGAAGGCGGGACTTGGACATGCCTAACACATGGGTGTCCTCAACCCATAATGGAAAAAAAAGGGCGTCCCTGATGAACATTTGGATGACTTTTCCTGGTCCAGTTTTTCTTACGACCAAGCCTCAAAAAGGTGCCTGAACTGACCAGATGATCACCGGAGAGAATTGGGGATAACCTCCCCTTACTCCTCCATTGGTCACTAACCCCCTCCCACCCTCAAAACAGAACTTTAAAAATATTTTGTGCCAGCCTCTAATGTCATACTCAGGTCCATCGCAGCAGTATGCAGGTCCCTGTAGCAGTTTTAGTGGGTGCAGTGGACTTCAGGCAGGTGGACCCATGCCCACCCTTCCTACCTGTTACACTTGTGGTGGTAAATGTGAGCCCTCTTAAACCCACCACAAATCCACTGTATCCACATCTAGGTGCCCTCCACCCGTAAGGGTTACGGTAGTGGTGTACAGTTGTGGGGAGTGGGTTTTGGGGGGGGGCTCAGCACCCAAGATAAGGGAGTTATGTACCCGGGAGCAATTTATGAAGTCCACTGCAGTACCCCCTAGGGCGCCCAGTTGGTGTCCTGGCATGTCGGGGGACCAGTGCACTACAAATACTGGCTCCTCCCAAGACCAAGGGGCCTGCATTTGGTCGTTTCTGAGATGGGCATCCTTAGTTTCCATTATCGCCAAAAATCAGAAACGACCAAGTCTAAGGACGACCATCTCTAGGGACGACCTAAATGTCAAGATTTGGGCGTCCCTGATCATATTATTGAAATGAAAGATGGACGCCCATCTTGTTTCGATAATACGGGTTTCCCCGCCCCTTTGCCAGAGGTCCTGTGCGGACGTCCTCAGTAAAACATGGGCGCCCCTTTCGATTATGCCCCTCTATGTAACACTGACATTTCCATGCATGTGTGCATACATCGGTGTTAGTATTCCAGGGGCGTAGCCACGGGCGGGCCCAGGCCCAGCCACTTTCCCTCCAGGCCCGCCCACCCAACATCCTTCGCTGCTGTTGCTGCCTTTTCTCCCGCGGCTCTGGGTACGTCCTTCTGGGAGGCAGCGTTCAGCGTTGCCTACCTGCCCTGAAATAATTCTTCTCCCCAGGCTCCGCTGCATTGGTCCCTGCATTCTCTTTTTCGCCCGTCGCGCAGCGTTGCTATTCACACAGGCAGCTCCGCTCCCCCCTGCCACGTCCATCTCACCCTACGTAAACAGGAAGTGCATAGAGAGGGCCAGATGGAAGCAGCAGGGGGGAGCGGAGCTGCCTGTGAGAATGGCAGCGCTGCGCAACGGGCGAAAAAGAGAATGCAGGGACCGATGCAGCGGAGCCTGGGGAGAAGAATTATTTCAGGGCAGGTAGGCAATACTGAATGCTGCCTCCCGGACGGCCCTACCCGGAGCCGCGGAAGAAAAGGCAGCTCCACATTCCATCGCCGCTCCGTAGCCTGCAAGATCACCTGCACTAGGCACCCCGAGGAGGCCAGCAAACCCGGAGCTGCTGCCTCTCCCTGCACTACCCTCCTTAACCCATCAGCAGAATTATTATTATTAGCATCTGTATAGCGCTACCAGACGCACGCAGCGCTGAACACCTGACACAAAGAGCCAGTCCCTGCTCAAAAGAGCTTACAATCCCAGCGATCAACTCACCCCCCCCCCCCCCCAGACTTCGTGCTCCCGTTCCGTTTTTTTTTATATTAAAGCCATCCTATTACCTGTACAATCAAGCTGCGCAGGAAAAAACGGAGCACTGCCTGCAACTAGAAGAACAGCCAGTCTGCTTCGGACCGCAGCCAGGTACTTGTCAGTTCCACTCACCAACCTCTCTTTCTTGCCAAATCGTGTTGCCAGTTACCCAGTCCCCAAACCCGCCCAAAAAGTTCACACCCCACCCCCGCCGTCATCCACCCCGCCTCCTCCGTCATCAACCCCGCCCCCGTCATCAACCCCGCCCAAAATGTCATTAGCCCCGCCCCCGCGGCCCCAAAAGCCGCACAAAACCCCCCAAAATAGCCCAAAAAACCGCAACCCAGCAGCGGGTCATGGAAAACCGCCCATCTGGCAACCGTCCTCAGCAACCTTGCTATATATCTCCCCTTTTCCCCTCCTCCCTTTTTTCCTTCTCCTTAACCCTTTCCTTGCTCCATAGCCTCCACCTCCGCTCTCTCTCTCTCCCCCTTTCCTCCCCTCTCCCCACCTCTCTTCTACATTAACCCTCGCTAGCCCTCAGCTCAGTTGTGATCGGCCCCTCCCTAACGGGTTGGCCTCTTTCTTTCTCTGCAGTTATGTGTGTAACATGCTCATAAATGCAAGCAACCACTGAACTACCCTTACAATGCCCCACCACTATTCATATTACATGACTAAAATATAGGACAGTTCATAAGTATCTAGTAATTAATAAAGACCTGATTTTCTTATGAAAATTCTTCAAATCGGTCTCCAATCTTATTGCCAATGTAGTATTTATTTACCACCTTTTTGAAGAGATTCACCTAAGGCGGAGTACAGCAAGAAATAAGTTGAACATAGGCAATACACAGTTACAGCAGTGAAAGTATTCAACTAACAGTGCACCTTATGGTATAGTATGGGGCTCATTTTTGAAACAGGAAAACATCCAAGAAATGGCACAAAGCGGCAGATGGACGGTTTTTTTTTGCAAACATGTCCAAATCACTATTTACAAAACTAATTTTTAAGATGTTTTTCTATGCGGTTTGTCTAAATCTCCAGGGGGTGAGTTGGAGGTGTGTTTTGGATGTGTTTTGGGTGGGACAAGGGCGGGTTTATGATTTGGATGTTTTTTTTCTGTGATAATGGAACATTGTAAAAAACGTTCAGGACAAAAAATTGGATATCTTTGGCTAGACCTGATTCAATAGTGACTTAATTTCCAAAAAGGAGCCCAAACTGACCAGATGACCACTGAAGGGATAAAGGCATGACCCCTCATTAATCCACTAGTGGTTACTGACCCTCTCCCACCCCTCTAAGAGATGAAAGTGAAAGTGCATACCAGGCTCTATGACAGCTGCAGATACAATGGTCATTCCTCTTAGAGAAGCCAGCAGGTCTCTGGAGTAGTTTAGTGGCTGGTACAGTGCACTGTATAGGGTTACCATATTTTGTCCCCCCAAAAGGAGGACACATGCCATGCCCCTTTCACATTTTTCCCTCCCCCCTGTCACACACCCCATCACTCCCCCTCCCCGTCACCCCCCTCCCCTTACCTTACTACTGCCCTGGTGGTCTAGTGACCTCTTTGGGGCAGGAAAGAGCCCCCTCTTTCCTGCCCGGAGTGCTACCCTGCATGCATCCTTCCTGTTGTTGATCTCGGCGGCGATTCAAAATGGCTGCCGAGAGTTGAAGTCTCGCGAGGCCACTTCAACTGTCAGTGGCCATTTTGAATCGCTGCCGAGATCAGCAACAGGAAAGATGCATGCAGGGCAGCGCTCCGGGCAGGAAAGAGGGGGGCTCTTTCCTGCCATGAAGGCGGAAGAGGTCACTAGACCACCAGGGCAGTAGTAAGTAAGGGGAGGGGGAGGCTAGCAATCTGCCCATTTGTCCGGATTTCTGGACAAACGGGCAGATTGGCAAAACACACCCAGTTACCCGGACATGTCCTCAAAAAGAGGACATGTCCGGGTAAATCCGGACATATGGTAACCCTAGCACTGTAGATAAGGGGCTCAGGCCCACACCCCGCTCTAACTGGTACAGCTTTTCCTACAAAAGCACACAACTATGGAACACATTACCAACAGCCGTGAAAACAACGTATGACCACCTAAACTTCCGGAAATCACTAAAAACTAACCTGTTCAAAAAGGCATACCCTACTGACCCAACTTAATTGCCTGAACCCTGCAACACAATGAAACCAAAGCTTGTAATGGACATAAAACAACTCTTCCTCTCCCTAACAAGTCTGTTACACATGAACCTTATTCTACCACAATATCACCTTGTATTTGTTCATACCGGAATTGGTGAATGCCTTTATGGTACTATGTAAGCCACATTGAGCCTGCAAATAGGTGGGAGAATGTGGGATACAAATGTAACAAATACATAAAATAAAATTGTAGTTGTGTACAGTTGGGTATAGTATATTCTTTTGCTATTCCTGGAGAGCTCAGCATACTATATAAGAGGGTGATATGATGTATACCTGGGACCTTTTATGTGAAGTTCAGTGCAGTGCCCCCTAGGCTGCTCCACTGTTCTGCTGGGATGTCTGTGTGGACAGTCTGGTATATCTGCTAGCCCCCCAGACATCCCAATGGCTTGTTTTTGTGTATTCTTCCCTTGGACGTGTTTTGTTTGAAAATTACTCTTAAAGAAAGATGCACTGAGCATAAAAATATCTAAAATAGGGCAATTTTCAAACCAAAAAGATAGATGATTTTCTGGTTTGAAAATGACCATGTTTGGCACTGGATTTTTGGACATGCTTTGCATGCTACTTACAATGTCAATACAATACACAATAAAGCATCTTAATAGACAGCATAAGGTATAAGTGGAGGAGGAAAATATAGATAGATCAGATAGAATAATAGGAGTTACATAGAATATAAGGGTGAGCAACTTAAGGAAAACTTGCACTTGGAGTCAGAAAAGGTACAGGAAAATGATCTCAGCTAGGGTAGGGTGGAAAAGCAAGTCCTGCTATAGTATGTGCAGCTGGTGTTCAACCTTGTGTGTGTAATTACCAAGTTAGTTGCTTCTTCCATTAAAGGCTCAGGACAAGAGCCATGTGTGCACTGTTGGGAAAGAGTGCACCGTCTTCTGCAAGAGTGCAAATTGTTTGCAAATAGGGCACACTCTTTCAAGAGTGTGTGCTCATTCAGAAGAGCACATGCTATTTCCAAAAGAGTGTGCACTCTTAACAACATTGCTCCTGTAATGACCAAATTAAGAAACCCCCCAAAGCAGTTGCGTAGCCAGACAGCCGATTTTGGGTGGGCCTGAGCCCAAAGTGGGTGGGAACAAAATTTTCTCTCTGCCCCTGCCCCCTCCCTCGCCCTACCCTCCACCACTCCTCCAGCACCTCCCAACTCAAAATATGAATACTTTAGCTCAAGAGGATTCCCAAGTTCTATCAGCTGAAGGCTTCCTTCAAAGATGGCCAGAACTCCCTTTTACCAAGCTTGGCAGGCAGCAGCCACAATTCCTCAAGCCACCGATGTTGGCACCCCACACACGTTTAGTTGTCGGGAGCTCAAGCATGCTGCCAGCGTCTGCCAAGTTCTAGTAGAAGGGATTTTTGGCCGCCTTCACAAGAGGTCCTCAGCTGGTGGGGCTTGGGGATCCCCATCAGCTACAGCAAGAGTCAGGGCTGGTGTTAAACATTCTAGGGCCCAGGGTGGAAAATAAAGACACCCCCACACACACACACAATTCCCTTTCCTCCCTACCTCCCCTCCAATCTCCCCACCTGCCATTATAATCACACTGAAAGACCCTCACCCAATACAGAACAAGGGATCACAAATTAGAAATAAAAATATGTAGACAAATTTGAACTGGAAACCTCAGCATATACTGAAACAGTGGAAAAATAAAAACAGAAATGTATTTCCTTTTCTACTGAACACAATAAAAAGACATCCGCTATGCACATTTCCCAAGCTAACATGTTTCAGTTCATAAATTCAAAATAAAATGCCTTTTCTACCTTTGTAGTCTGGACATTTTATTTTTCCATCATGTTGATTTCAGTTTCTCTTTTCTGCTTTCCTGTCTGTCTGTCTTCTGCTAATTCTCCTTCAAATGATTGCTGTCCAATTGTCTTTTCTTCTCTTTTGTTCCATTCCCTCACTACACTTGCCTCTTATATATCATTTTAGGTCTTTCCTCTCTTTTTTTTTTTCTGCCTCTCTGCCCACTCAAATTTCACCCTCTTTCTAACCCCGTTCCTTCTTTTTACTTTTCAGATGCCAATCAAATTTCCATCACCTTCTTTACCCACTAGCCCTCCCATTCCCCATCTCACTCCTTCCCCAGCCTTCCATTCCCTTCCATCTTCAATCTACTCCATATTACTATATTTCTACCTCCATAATCACTATCTTCCTCTCATTTATTTCCTTACCACCTCCTCTCCTTGGCCGCTCCCATATGGTTACACCATTCCCAGTGTCTCCATCCTTGTAGCCCAGCATCTGCTCCCACTTTATTTCTAACCCAGCATCTGTAGTTGATATTAATTAGCAGTCATTATGATTTATGCATGGATCTGCTCTATGCCTTATTCTATAATATGCACACAACTGAAAAGGGGGTGTAGCATGGAAAGGGCATGGGCAGTGTTTAGGCACTGTTATAAAATAATATTTATGCACCCAACTGCCATTAGCTAAGCAACAGCATTTACACCAGGTCTTAGCACATGTGAGATCTGACTGTTGCTAGTGTTCTGCAAAGGGCACTCTGCGTGGAGTAATCATCTTAGCACCTAACTTTGGGTGCCATCTACTGAATTTCCTCCTAACAGCATTGGCACACACTATGTGCCTCAGGGCCCAAGGGAGTAAAATGAACCCCATGGCAGAGTGATGTGATTTCTGAACTTGAAAACTGAAGTCCTAAATCTTAAAATAAATAAGTAGATAAATAAATCAGTGCAAAATATCCTGGCAATATACTCACCTGGATATTTTGCAAGGAGGGAGGATATGTAAAATGAAAAATATTCGTACTATTCTATTCTTTCTTGTAGTGGTATCCTGAATTCTGATTTTTTTCAACCTCCAGTTTTATAGTTATCAGCTGTTGTCCCTGTCTGCCCAGTGCCTCTCTCTCTTCCCTCAGAAGTTCCTGAATCTCTATTTATTGCCCCTCCTTCTCCCCTCAGTGTTCCTGTATCTCTCTTTATTGCCCCTGCTTTTCCCCTTCTGCATCTTTCTCTCTCTGTTCAGCAGTTCCTGTATCTCTGTTTATTGTCCCTGCATTTTTCCTCCTGCTCCCCTCTCTCTCCACCTTAGCAGTGTTGATTTAAGTTCCTGTATCTGTTTATTGCCCCTTCTGCCTCTTTCTCTCTCTTCAGCAGTTCCTGTATCTCTGTTTATTGCCCCTGCATTTTACCTCCTGCTCCTCTCTCTCTCCTTAGCAGTGTTGATGTTTATTACTCCTGGTTTTCCCCTCCTGCCCCTCTCTCTCTCCTCTCCTCAGCAGTTCCTATATCTCTGTTTATTGCCCCTGCTTTACCCCTCCTGCTCTCCTCTCTCTCTCTCTCTCCTCAGCAGTGTTGACTTAAGTTCCTGTATCTGTTTATTGCCCCTGCTTTTCCCCTTCTGCCTCTTTCTCTCTCTTACTACTACTTAACATTTCTAAAGCGCTACTAGGGTTATGCAGCGCTGTACAATTTAACATGGAAGGACAGTCCCTGCTCAAAGAGCTTACAATCTAAAAGACAAATGTACAGTTAATCAGATAGGTCAGACAGATTGGGGCAACCTATATGTTCGAAAGGTTAGGTTCCGAATGCAGCATTGGAGAGGTGACCTTTAAGCAAGGATTTGAAGATGGGTAGGGAGGGGGCTTGGCGTAGGGATTCAGGAAGACTGTTTCAGGCATAGGGTGAGGCAAGGCAAAATGAGCGGAGCCTGGAGTTGGCAATGGTGGAGAAGGGTACTGAGAGGAGGGATTTGTCATGTGAGCGGAGGTTATGGGCAGGAACGTAGGGGGAGATGAGGATAGAGAGGTAGGGTGGAGCAGCAGAGTGAGTGCATTTGTAAGTAAGGAGGAGAAGCTTCAATTGGATGCGGTATCTGATCGGAAGCCAGTGAAGCGACTTGAGGAGAGGGGTGATATGAGTATAACGGTTCTGGCGGAATATGAGACGTGCGGCAGAGTTCTGAATGGATTGAAGGGGAGATAGATGGCTGAGTGGGAGGCCAGTGAGGAGCAAGTTGCAGTAGTCGAGACGAGAGGTAATGAGAGCGTGGACGAGAGTTCGGGTGGTGTGCTCAGAGAGGAAAGGGCGAATTTTGTTGATGTTGAAAAGGAAGAAGCGACAGGTTTTGGCAGTCTGCTGGATATGCGCAGAGAAGGAGAGGGAGGAGTCGAAGATGACCCTGAGGTTCCTGTCAGGGGCGTAGCTACTATGGGGCCACGGGGGCCTGGGCACCTGTAGATTTGGCCCTGGACCCCCCTGCCGCGACCCTCTCGACCCTCCCCCCCTTCCCGCTGCCAACCCTCCCCCACTGCCATCGCATACCTTTGCTGACGGGGGACCTCAACCCCCGCCAGCCGAAGTCCTCTCCTCGGTCTCACGGCGTTGCTTGCTGAAAGATCTGATCAAGTTTCTGTGTGTGCGTCTGACGTCCTGCGAGCAATGCCGCGTGACCGAGGAGTGGACTTCGGCTGGCGGGGGTTGGGGTCCCCTGCCAGCAAAGGTACGTGGTGGGAAGGGGGGGGTCAAGAGGGTTGCGGCGGCGGCGGGCAGGGGTGTCAGCAGTGCCGGGGGGGGCTAAAATGTGCCCCCTCACCTTGGGCTCTGGACCCCCCTCCCATTGAAATTTGGCTACGCCCCTGGTTCCTGTATCTCTGTTTATTGCCCCTGCTTTTTTCCTCCTGCTCCTCTCTCTCTCCCCTTAGCAGTGTTGATGTAAGTTCCTGTATCTGTTTATTGCGCCTGCTTTTCCCCTCCTGCCCCTCCCTCTCTCCTCTCCTCAGCAGTTCCTATATCTCTGTTTATTGCCCCTGCTTTACCCCCTCCTGCCCCCTCTCTCCTCAACAGTTCCTGCATCTCTATTTATTGCCACATATTTTCCCTTGCCTTGTTTTCAGGTGGCGCAAGGGTCCGCTTGGTTAATGGGGACCACCTTTGCTCTGGACGAGTGGAGGTTTTTCATGAAAGAAAATGGTGGCCGGTGTGCGATGACTCCTGGGACAATGCAGATGCGCTGGTCGTATGCAAAGAACTCTCGTGTGGTGAAAGCGCAAAAGCCTTCAGTTGGGCGTATTATGGAGAATCCTTGGAGCACTTCATACTGGATGATGTGAACTGTACAGGGGATGAGGCATCACTGCTAGACTGCCCCTCACAAAGATTAGGGAAACACAACTGCCAGCGTGGGGAAGAGGCAGGGGTGAACTGTACTGGTAAGATGTCTTAGTCCTCTCTGTCTCTTCTGTGTGTGCATATTAACAGTTTGACAGCAAGGTGAAAGCGAAAGAAAGAAAAAACAGGGGGGGCCCTTTCACAAAGGTGCCTTTAGCACTAGCATGTGCTTACTGCAGCAAAGAATGGCTTACTGCGAGGCATGCTCAGGCATCCTGTGGTAATTTGGGGATTTATTTATTTTTATTTTATTTATTGCACTTGTATCCCACATTTTCCCACCTATTTGCAGGCTCAATGTGGCTTACAAAGACCTGTTATGGTATCGCCATTCCAGGGTAGAAGATACAATTGTTATTACAAAGAAAACGAGGATGACATGAAAGATCTAAGCAAACTGTAGTAGAATTTTGATTTTCAGAGTAAGGGTGGAGTTGTGAAGTGTATAATTATTCTATGGGTTCTCGTGATAGGCCTTGCTGAAGAGGTAGGTTTTCAGAGACTTGCGGAAGTTGGTTATGTCGTTGATTGTTTTCACTTTAGTTGGTAGTGCATTCCACATCTGCGTGCTAATGTAGGAGAAGCTGGTCACATCCAAAAAAATATAATGTATATATTATTGCTGGGGATGGAGAGTAGGTTTGTTCCGCACTAATCCGTTAGTTTGTGGGCATTGCTGCGTGCTAAGTGATTAGTGCAGGTTTAACATGTGAATCCTTACCGTCAACAAAATAGGTGGCTGTAGGGAGCTCACGTGCTAGTGGGAAAATATGAACATGGCCATTAATACAAAGACTGCAAAAATCAGCCTTAGCACATGGGAATGACTCATGTAAGGGTGTGCTAAGGTCGCTATTTACTGCTGTTTGGTAAAAGAGCCCCATAGAATGTATAAGAATACTATTAACCCATTAGTGCCCACATGTTCCCACAAAAAGCCATATGGGAACAAATTGATTTGTACCTATATGGGAACATTGGGCACTAATGTAACATAGTAACATAGTAGATGAAGGCAGAAAAAGACCTGCACGGTCCATCCAGTCTGCCCAACAAGACAACTCATGTATGCTACTTTTGTGTATACCCTACTTTGATTTGTACCTGTGCTCTTCAGGGCACAGACCGTATAAGTCTGCCCAGCACTAGCCCCGCTTCCCAACCACCAGCCCCGCCTCCCAACCACCGGCTCTGGCACAGACCGTATAAGTCTGCCCAGCACTATCCCCGCCTCCCACCACCGGCTCTGGCACAGACCGTATAAGTCTGCCCCGCACTATCCCCGCCTCCCAACCTCCAGCCCCGCCTCCCACTACCGGCTCTGCTATCCAATCTCGGTTAAGCTCCTGAGGATCCTTTCCTTCTGAACAGGATTCCTTTATGTTTATCCCACGCATGTTTGAATTCCGTTACGGTTTTCCTCTCCACCACCTCCCGCGGGAGGGCATTCCAAGCATCCACCACTCTCTCCGTGAAGAAATACTTCCTGACATTTTTTTTGAGTCTGCCCCCCTTCAATCTCATTTCATGTCCTCTCATTCTACCGCCTTCGTATCTCCGGAAAAGGTTCGTTTGCGGATTAATACCTTTCAAATATTTGAATGTCTGTATCATATCACCCCTGTTTCTCCTTTCCTCCAGGGTATACATGTTCAGGTCAGCAAGTCTCTCCTCATACGTCTTGTTACGCAAATCCCATACCATTCTCGTAGCTTTTCTTTGCACCGCTTCGATTCTTTTTACATCCTTAGCAAGATACGGCCTCCAAAACTGAAAACAATACTCTAGATGGGGCCTCACCAACGACTTATACAGAGGCATCAACACCCCCTTTCTTCTGCTGTTCACACCTCTCTCTATACAGCCCAACAACCTTCTAGATACAGCCACCGCCTTGTCACACTGTTTCGTCGCCTTCAAATCCTCAGATACTATCACCCCAAGGTCCCTCTCCCCGTCTGAACCTATCAGACTCTCGCCACCTAACACATACATCTCCCGTGGATTTCTATTCCCTAAGTGCATCACTTTGCATTTCTTCGCATTGAATTTAATTGCCAGACCTTAGACCATTGTTCTAGCTTCTTCAAATCCTTTTTCATGTTTTCCACTCCCTCCGGGGTGTCCACTCTGTTACAGATCTTAGTATCATCCGAAAATAGGTAAACTTTACCTTCTAACCCTTCGGCAAGGTCACTCACAAATATATTGAACAGAATCGGCCCCAGCACCGATCCTTGAAGCACTCCACTACTCACCTTTCTCTCCTCCGAGCTAACTCCATTCACCACCACCCTCTGGCGTCTGTCCGTCAACCAGTTCCTAATCCAGTTCACCACTTTAGGTCCTATCTTCAGCCCATCCAGTTTATTTAAAAGCCTCCTGTGGGGAACCGTGTCAAAAGCTTTGCTGAAATCTAAGTAGATTACATCCATAGCTCGTCCCTGATTCAATTCTCCTGTCACCCAATCAAAAAACTCAATGAGATTCGTTTGGCACGATTTCCCTTTGGTAAAACTAATGGGTTAATTAATTACAGTCTGATGTTTGCTTGGGGATTGAGCGGGAGGATCAGCTATTATCTAGATTGTCCATTGCAATCATAAAATTTGTATTACATGCACTACTGGGAGCACACAAAGTGATTTTGCATTTTTGGATATGGGAGAAGCCTCCAACGTATCAAATGTGGCTGACCCACATGAAGACCTTAGCCCATTTTGAACTCTGGTTGTATAGGGAGCCTACTAGCTTGCGTATGTTTTGTTATGTTAAGTACTTGAGGGACTTTTTGCAACGGTATGGCTGTGAAGCACCGTCCTAGAAGGTTTCTCTTGTTAATGTTTATATTTATTTGCACACCCTTGAGCACTATAGGTAGCGAGGGGTTTGTATGTGTGAGAGGATGAGTGGGGGGGGGGGGGTTGCTTGAATGACAGTGTGGAAGAGGTATGCTTGGTGCTTTCTATGGGGGTAGTTGTGTACTGAAAAATGTGTAGCCTTGGCCAATGAGTCCACCAGAGGGGGATCTCTTATGTATCATTGTTTTGAATTACTGTTGTACCCTTCTGCAGGCATTAGTTTTGCAAGTTCTTTGTTGTATGACCAATGCTACTTAATAAACAGATTTGTAAAAAAAAAAAACTGCAAGCAAGCAACTGTGTTTTGTAAGAATTATGCATGGAATCATGCATCTGGTCTGAAAGCTGGTAGAAAAGCAGTAGGCAGGTAGCCACTATTCCCTCTAAGCTGAGCGGAAGTCCTCCAACTACAGACCTGCCATTAGGTGGTGCTGTTTCACTACCACATGTTTAATAGCAAGGGATAGGCAGGCAAGCTCTGCAGGACTCCAGGGAACCTGCCTGTCCCTAGTGACTGAAAACACAATATTGATACATCAGCTCTCACTGGCAGCAATGAAGTTGGAGGACCTGTCGTTTCTTTCTCTATAACATCAACAAAATCCGTCCCTTCCTCTCTGAGCACTCTATCAGAACCCTTATCCACACTCTTATCACCTCTCGCCTAGATTATTGCAACCTGCTTCTCACCGGCCTCCCAGTTAGCCATCTCTCTCCTCTTCAATCAGTCCAAAACTCTGCTGCGCGACTCATTTTCCGCCAGAGTCGCTATGCTCACATTAGCCCTCTCCTCAAGTCACTTCACTGGCTCCCTATCTGTTTCCGCATTCAATTCAAACTTCTCTTATTGACCTATAAGTGCATTCACTCTTACCGCTCCCCAGTACCTCTCCACTCTTGTCTCTCCCTACGCCCCCCCCCCTCGGGTACTCCGTTCTGTGGATAAATCTCTCTTGTCTGTCCCCTTCTCCTCTACTGCTAATTCCAGACTCCGTTCCTTTTATTTCGCTGCACCTCACGCCTGGAATAGACTTCCTGACCCTGTACAACTAGCCCCGTCATTGGCTGTTTTCAAATCCAGGCTAAAAGCCCACCTCTTTGACGCTGCTTTTGACTCCTAATCACTACTCACTTGCCCTATACCCTCTTATCCCCACCTCTTTAATTCCCTTTCCTCTTAGTTGTTCTGTCTGTTTGCCTGTCCTATTTAGATTGTGAGCTCTTTGAGCAGGGATGCAGTACAGCTGAACTAGTTTTATTTTGCTGTAGCAGTTTATATTCATGCTAGCGGACATGAGGGATCTAGTTGGCTGACTAGTGAGATTATCAAGGATGTTTTCTTACTTGAATATTTGTGCATTGGTAGACAGGGCAGAAATTAAGGAATGGATGCCCACCCTCATTTCCATTGCCTTAAAGTGCCCCCCCCCCCCCCCCCCCAAGCTGGCAGAAGAGTGATCTTCATTCTTGTGTCAGGCTCCCCCACTAGCTGATTTCAGTGTTGCAGCTTGGATGTGCATCAGATCCTACATAGGAACAGAAGATATGTTATTTATTTATTTACCGCCTTCTTTAAGAAATTCACTGAAGGCGGTGTACAGCAAAAATAAGTTACACAGTGTGGCAAAACAGGGGATTTTCCTGCTTGTAAGTTGTATAGCTATTTTTATGATGTGCATTTCACTTGTTTGGCCAGCAGGTGGTGCCTTTTTCCCGCTTTTAAAGCTGTTGCAGAAGTGATTGTTTCTTTCAGTTTAAGCTCTGAGGAAAAAAGTAACCTGCGCTGCTGTTGGCCAGAGGCCCCTCAGTGTTTATGCTCTGGGCTCTGATTGAGGCCCAGATGCATCAACCATATGTTAAAAAATCAAAATTGTAAAAGTCCTTACCGAAGTTGAAAAAACGAAGAATGCACTAAAAACAGAAGTCCCCCATGTTCGGTTCAGTATTTGAAAGTCGAATGCATTACAGAAGTGTAATCCCCGTCGTTAATCTGCCCGTAAAGCATGCGCAGAGCAGCCAAGCGTTATGCTGGCTGCTCTGCGCATGCCACAAACGTCAAAACCCAAAACAAAAAAAAAACCCACGTTGAAAATAAAAGGGGCAAAGGCGCTCGTCGCCGCTGCTCCCCGCTTCCGCATGCATTAAATAAAAAATAAAAACAAAAATCCAAAGTTTAGCAGCCCCGGTCCCCCTCCGTTCCTGTCTCTCTCTGTTTCTCCTTCTCCCATAGCTCTGCCTCCCGGCATCCTCCGCCCCTGTGCCCCGCCCCCCTGAGGTTGGCGCCGCCGCTCCCCCCTCTACCGGACCCCCCACTTTACTGGCCCGTGCAGCGCCTCTCACCTCTGTGTGAAGGCGCTGCTGCCTTCTCCGACGTCCCACTGTTCTTCCTGGGCGCGCAGAGGGACGTCGGAGGAGTGGCCTAGTGGTTAGGGTGGTGGACTTTGGTCCTGCGGAACTGAGTTTGATTCCTGGCACAGGCAGCTCCTTGTGACTCTGGGCAAGTCACTTAACCCTCCATTGCCTGCTGCATTGAGCCTGCCATGAGTGGGAAAGCGCGGGGTACAAATGTAACAAAACAAAAAAAAAATTCACTGCTCCCTCTGAGTCTGCCCTGGAACAGGTTACTTCCTGTTCCGGGGCAGACTCAGAGGGAGCAGTGAACACATGCGAATTGTGAACTTGGAAACAGGGCAGCAGGTGCACGCCACCCCCCCCCCCCCCAGCAGTGTGCACCGGGGGGGGGGGGGGGGAGAGGTGTCATTTCATCGGGGGGGGGGGGGGGTTGCGCTGCACCCAGGGGGGGGGGCGCATCGGCGATCCATCCCGGGTGTCAGCCAGCATCGGAATGCCACTGATCTCTACCATTTTGCCCAGCACCGACATCAGGCTCACCGGTCTATAATTTCCCAGATCACCTCTGGAACCTTTTTGAAAAATCAGCGTTACATTGGCCACCCCCTAATTTTCCAGTACCATGTTTGATTTTAAAGATAAATTACGTATTACTAACAATAGTTCTGCAAGTTCATTTTTCAGTTCTATCAGTACTCTGGGATGAATACCATCCGGGCGATTAGCTACTCTTCAGTTTGTCAAATTGTGCCATTATATCTTCCAGGTTTATAGAGATTTCATTCAGTTTCTCTGACTCATCAGCACTGAATACCATTTCTGGCACCGGTATCTCTCTCAAACTTCCCTCAGTGAAGATGGAAGCAAAGAATTCATTTAATCTCTCTGCTATGAGTTTGCCTTCTCTGAGTGCCCCTTTTTCCCCCTCGGTCATCTAGCTGTCCAGCTGATTCTTTTGCCAGCTTCTTGATTTTAATATACCTACAAAAGTTTTTACTATGTGTTTTTGCCTCCAATGCAATCTTTTTTTCAAAGTCCCTCTTTGCCTTCCTTATCAGCACTTTACATTTGACTTGACATTGCTTATGCTGTTTCTTATTATTTTCTGTCAAATCCTTCTTCCATTTTCTGAAGGATTTTCTTTTAGCTTTAATAGCTTCCTTCACCTCACTTTTTAACCATGCCGGCTGTCGTTTGGCCTTCCTTCCTCCTTTTTAAATACATGGAATATATCTGGCCTGGGCTTCCAGGATGGTATTTTTAAACAGCGTGCACCCCTGATGTAAATTTTTAACCTTCGCAGCTGCTCCTCTAAGTTTTGTTTTTTCACTGTTCTTCTCATTTTATCGTGGTCTCCTTTTTGAAAGTTAAATGCTAATGTATTGGATTTCTTGTGTATACTTACTCCAGAGCTTATATCAAATCTGATGACATTATGATCACTGTTACCAAACAGCCCCAGCACCATTACCTCCTGCATCAGATCATGCACGCCACTAAGGACTAGGTCTAGAATTTTTCATCCTCTTGTTGGCTCCTGTACCAGTTGCTCCATAAAGCAGTCCTTGATTTTGTCAAGGAAATGTACCTCCCTAGCATGCCCTGATGATATATTTACCCAGTCAATATTGGGATAATTGAAATCATCCATTATTATTGTGTTCCTCAGTTTGCTAGCCTCCCTAATTTCTGATAACATTTCTACATCTGTCTGTTCATCCTGGCCAGGTGGACGGTAATACACTCCTATCACTATCCTTTTCCCCTTTACACATGGAATTTCAGTCCAAGATGTGTTTTGTGTCCTGCAGAATTTTCAATCTATTTGATTCAAGGCCCTCCTTAACATACAATGCTATCCCTCCACCAATTTGATCCACTCTATCACTAAGATATAATTTGTACCATGGTATGACAGTGTCCCACTGGTTATTCTCCTTCCACCAGGTCTTAGAGATGCCTTTTATATCTAATTTTTCATTTAGTGCGATATATTTTAACTCTCTCATCTTATTTCTTAGGCTTATGGCATATGCATGTAGCCATTTCAAATTATGTTTGTTTTTCCTATTTACATCTTGTTCAGCAGTTGATAGTGATAATTTGCAATTTTATTTATATTTATTTATTCATGATTTTATCCCATTGTATCCAATTTTATCACCGATTGTATCCAAGATCCTGCCATGACTATGTCATAGCAACACGCTGTAAGCCACATTGAGCCTGCAAATAGGTGGGATAATGTGGGGTACAAATGCAATCAATAAATAAAAATAAATAAATAAAACCCCATAATTATCCAAAAACGAGTTTTGGTTCAATGTGGCTTATATTTAACAGTCATTTGAGATTACATTGATGCAATTACAAAGTTGTATGATACAATGTTATTACAGATCTTTTGTCTGCTTTTTATCTAAAGATACCTGGTCTACTATGGTCTCTATTGCAACCTCACTATCGGGATACCCTATCTTCCCTGTTTTGGTGATATCTTTAAAAGACACCTTGTTACAAACTATGCACTTTTGAACCACTGTCGGTCTTCCCACAGTTTCCAGGTTAAAAGCTGCTCTATCTCCCTTTTAAATGCCAATGCCAGCAGCCTGGTCCCACCCTGGTTAAGGTGGAGCCCATCATTCTGGAATAGATTCCCCCTTCCCCAGAATGTTGCCCTTGTCCTTACAAATCTAAAACCCTTCTCCCTGCACCATCGCCTCATCCATACATTGAGACTCCAGAGCTCTGCCTGTCTCTTGGGCCCTGTGCGTGGAACAGGGAGCACTTCAGCTTGGAAATGAGATGGCTGAGGGGAGAGATGATTGAGGTCTACAAAATCCTGAGTGGTGTAGTAGAACAAGTAAAAGTTAATTGTTTATTCTTTCAAAAAGTACAAAGGCTAGGGGACACTCAAGGAAGTTACATGGAAATAGTTTTAAAACAAATAGGAGGAAATATTTTTTTCACTCAACGAATAGTTAAGTTCTGGAACTTGTTGCCAGAGGATGTGGTAACAGCGGTTAGCATATCTGGGTTTAAAAAAGGTTTGGACAAGTTCCTGGAGGAAAAGTCCATAGTCTCTTATTGAGATAGACATGGGGAAGCTACTACTTGCCCTGGGACTAATAGCATAGAATGTTGCTACTATTTGAGTTTCTGCCAGGTACTTGTGACCTGGATTGGCCACTGTTGGAAACAGGTAACTGGATTGGATGGACCATTGGTCTGACCCAGATGACTATTGTGTTCTTATCCATTTAAAATTATAATTGTTATTTATGTGGTCCATCTAAACAGATAACGTATCCATTCAAGATTAGGACTACATATCTGGTCTGTTTTAAATAGATAGGCTGCTTGAAACCACACTTAAATGGTGGCCAGACTGCTGAATACTGAATCCTTCTTGACTAGGCTTCAAGAGGATGTAGAACTCCTTTCACAGGTATCCCAAATAATACTTTCTTATTCTTCTGATTTCCAGATCCAGTTCAGGTCAAGTTGACAGATGGCTCGAGTCCCTGTGCTGGACGGGTCGAGCTGTTACTTCATGGCTCCTGGGGCTCTGTATGTGTCAACGACTGGGACCGCAATAATGCAAATGTGGTATGTCGGCAGCTAAAGTGCGGTACAGCAAAAGATGCACAAGACACCCCCTTCTTCGGGCAGGGCCCAGAACCCGTGATAGGCTCGGTAAACTGCAAAGGAGATGAGACCATCCTCATGCAATGTCAGTTCAACAGGATCCAGCAGAAGGGTTGCATCCATGCTGGGGTCACCTGTACAGGTAAGAAGACCACTAACACCGTCATGATATGTGACAGGTGCCTGTAATTGTGGGATAAAGAAAATACTGGTTAGTACATCAAAAGCAGTTTAAGCATCCCTTGGAAGCACCTTGGATATCAAGAGGGCTGCTTGTGACATCAGACATATACCCAGCACTTGCTTGGGGGTAGGGGTGATGTCATTTATGATATCAGACACCTGGGACAAATTGAATTGCTTAATGTGGCCCTTATTTAAAGGTAAACAAATCACTGGCTTTGAGTCCAGAGCACAGACAGATTATTTCTCTGTAGATGGTGGAATCAAAGCTTAAATTCATAGAAAACATTTCTGGGATACACAGGCCAATGAAATCAAACCTCTCTGAATAAAGTTCCCAATGCAACTGAAAAGGATGTAATTGCACAACTGCACTCTTCTCTACTTGCTCATCCCATTTTGACACCATAGGCGACAAGCTTAAATCTTGCAGTGCTGGCATTGATTGAAAATGTTTACTAGAATCCTGGGTGGAATGGTAGTAATCAAATAGTATCAAATGACCCAGTCCCCAAAAGGCACACCCTGATCTTAGAAACACCGCACCAAATAAGAACTGTTCCAAAGTATTCACTTACTTTCCGTGTTAAATGAGTACTTCACAGTGCAGACTCTTATTCACCTTTGACTTTACCCTCATTCCCTACCAGTTGAGGATCCTATGTGCCTATCTCAGGCTTCACCCCTAACATTCTCACCACTGAGGATCCTCTGTATCTTTGTTCCAAGCTTTATCCCTCACTCTCTCACCACTAAGGATCCTCTATATCTGTCCCAGTGGCATAGCCATGGGTAGGCCCAGGCCCACCCACTTTAGGCTCAGACCCACCCAGAAATGGCGCACCTTTAATGTGGCTGGCAGAGTTCCCAAGCCCCACCAGCTGAAGACTCCTGACATCTCTCCCTCCCCTCCCCTGCAGGAGTTATGTTGTCTCAACTCCACCGTCCAACCCCCTGTACCTTTGAAAGCTTTCATTTCTTTGCTGGCAGTCCATAGCGACTCATAACCACTGCTCACACTGGCCCTGAGCCTTCCCTCTGACGCAACTACCTGTTTGTGCACAGGCATTGGCAAGACCAGGTTAGGAGGAAGGCTTGGGGCTGGTGTGTGCAGCAGGTATGAGTCGCTGCTTGCGTCCAGCAAAGAAATGAAGGCTTTCAAAGATACAGAAGGGCTGGGGGGGTGGGGGAGGATAGAGTTGAGAGACATTCAGTCGCCTGGAGGCAGGAGACAGAAAAATAATGGGCAAGGGGCGGAATTCTCATGCCCATCCAGCCTCACCCAAAATTGGGTCCCAGGCTTCAGCTCTCATTCTCCCATCATTATCTGTATCTGTCCCAGGCTTCACTCCTCACTATCTCTCACCACTAAGGATCCTCTGTATCTGTCTCAGGCTTTACCCCTCACTTCCCACTGCTGGTATTCCTCCCTGCCCTGTCCTGGGCTTTACTCTTTGCTAGCTCTTCACTGAGAATCTACTATGCCTTTCCCAGGATGTACTTCTCCTTCCTGCATTGCTGAGGATCTTCTCTGCCTGTTTGAGACTATACTTTTCCCTCTTCCTCCTCCATGCTTTTCCCAGGTTTTACCTCTCTTCCATTGTGGTAGTTACCTTCTGGACTGATTCTTGGCTGGCTATTCTATTGTCACTCTGCAGTAACTGAGTGAGAAAGTGACACTGGCCAGAGAACTGAGACTAATGTAAGCTAGAAAAAAGAGCAGCTTCACATAGTATATCCATATAATGATCATTAGATCACAGTAGCTTTAATGCATGAAATACCTTGGAGCTTTTCCCTAGAAGAGTACCTAGCAAAAACCCCACATGGAGAGCACAACACTCTTTTTTTCATCTTTTTTACTAATTTCCTCTGCAGGGCACAAGGAACTACGGCTGACAAACAGTTCCCAGGCTTGTACAGGTACCTTGCTTGTAAAAGAAGGCAATTTCAGGTACATCTGCGGAGAGCACTGGACTCTGGGTGATTCACTGGTTGCTTGCAGGCAGCTGGGTTGTGGGGAGGCTTTATCCACCAACAAGGTACCAGCGAATCACAGCTACAGTGTGTGGAACTTTCAGCCACGCTGTACAGGGAATGAGAATAGCCTGTGGCAGTGCCCAACTGAGGCCACGAATGACCAAGTCTGCGCTGACAACCTTGTGGTCAGAGTTGAGTGTGCAGGTAAAGTCAGAAATTTAACTTCCAAGCAACTAATTGTCTTCCAGATTTTCCATACACAAGGGGAATAAATCAGTACAATATGTGGGTGATGTCATAGGACACAGCTAAGAATGAAATATTTAGCTGTCAGAGCTAGAAAGGCCTAGAAAGTATCTCTGCTCATGTGAAGTTAGTACTGCATAGCCGCGTGCTGCTAGGTCCCCTCAGTCTTTTTGGTAGAAGAAGAAGGATACCTTGTTCCTGCTCTGAGAAAATTTTGAACTGATATTCATTCACAAGGTTTTCTCACAGAGGGTTTCTTTTTTTTTGGGGGGGGGGGGGGGAGGGGGGTATTTTCTTTTTCATGTGAGGCTATTTTTATTTTGAAACCTTTTCTTTTAGTTTTACTGACATCACAGCCCACAATAGTCACTGATCTTTAAGGCTTTGATCACCTTGGGCAGAATTTGACCCAGATAGTCAAAGCCCAGGCCTAATCTGGGCACTGGAACTGAATATCTGGGTCTTACCTGGCTGCTGGTGCTGGCTGATATTCAGTCTGGTACCCGTGTAACTACTTAGGCAACGGTAGGTAGGACAACTTTTCTGCTGTCCTAACTTTATCCAGGCACTTACCTGGTTAACAGACTGAAAATCACTGCTAACCAGATAAATCCCAGCTCCACCCAGACTCTGCCCCTGGACTGTCCCAGCACTAATCGGATGAGGATCATCCAATCAGCACAATTTAAAATATTGGACCCCAAATTCCCTGTGCTGGAAGAGAAGAAAACCACAGGGTTAAACTGATGCTCTATATGTAAGTACCAAGAGAAAGGCACAGTGAAGGTGACAAGGTGGATGATGTCAATGAAACTACTATTGGACTCAAAAAAAGTTCACAGCAAGAGTTTATTGATAAAGACTGGACTCGACACGAATCGTGTTTCAGCCGCTCTGGCCTGCCTCAGGACTCCCTAAAATAATACGCAACAATTAAATAACAACATAACTTAAATGAATATTAAAAAAAAAAATATATATATATATATATATATATATATATATATGTATTCATTTAAGTTATGTTGTTATTTAATTGTTGTCTACAATTGTCCACCTTGTCACCTTCGCTGTGCCTTTCTCTTGGTTTTACCATTGCGGAGGTTTGTTTTCTTCAGTGATTGTCGACCTATATGTAAGTACAAAATGTTGATCACTGATTACCACACAGGATGTATCTTTATCTTTCTTAAAATTCTTGTATACTGCATATACCAGCACGAAGGGGCCCTTTTATGAAGCTTATGCACCGGCATTCTATCAGCTGATGGCCGCTGATGTGCCGATGTTCTATCAGCTGATGGCTGTTACCATGCCAGTAGCACCTTGTGCATTGGTGCTGTTCCTTATCCGCCTTCTCTCTTCCGTCTTCTGGAAGCAGCTGACATCACGCTTGACATCTGGACTGTGCCTCTTTCATTCTGGGCTTTGGCTACTGTTGTTCGTGGTGCCTGGAGCTGCTGGTTCCTAGTTCTTTCCCTGCTTCCTGTTCTTTAGACCCTGCTTGGACACTGGACCTCTCTTTGCTGCCTGCCCAGACCCTGCTTGGATCCTGGACCTCTCTGCTGCCTGCCAAGACCCTGCTTGAACACTGGACCTCTCTGTTTGCTACCTGCCAAGACCCGGCTTGGAGACCGAACTCCTCTGCTTGCTATTGCTGGTATCTGCGTGGATTCCAAATCTTCCTCTTGTTGCCTGTTCCGCCCGGAAGTTCTCACTCCTTCCACCTTGCCCGATTCTGGGAAGTCCTGATGGTCACTTGAACCTGGGGGCTCAACTCCCGGGGAGCAGCGGTCAAGCAAGGAGAAGATATCAGGCTTGAAGATTGTCTCTCTCCTTGAGGAGACTTAGGAGCTCACCTTCCTTCCTCTACCTAGGGCGTGACAAGATGGAAGGGGATGGGCTAGAGCAGAACACTCTGCTGCTCTGGAGTCTGAAAGAGGCAGAACTGCGTTCCAGGCCACACCCTTAGAAATTAAGCCCTGTCTGCTCTATACTTGTGGCTTGGATTGGCCATTTTCAGGCAGGATTGCTGGGCTTAGTGGACCTATGGTCTGGCCCAGCATGGCACATCATGTTCTTATAAAAGTAATAGCTGACTTCATATTCAGAATATTTTCCAGACTCTTCTGAACCCCTCTATATTATCAGAGCAGAAAGCTACAACATTCTCAACATCTAATCAGAGAAGGGCTGGATATTAAGTTGAAATAAAAAGTAAACATTCTGAATTGAAATCTGTGAGGTAGAAGGTATCAACTTCAATTAACACAATAATTTTTCAGATTGAGTATGAGCATAACAAGGACTCCTCTTAAGTCCACCCACTCTCTTATACACCTCTCAATGCTCCTTTAGGGTCAAGTGAGAGAATAAGATCAATGAAGGCTAAGAAACATTCTCCAGCTTTGTTACTGACAAAGCTCTCCAGCACTGCCCATGTCCATCGAGGATATCATAGAAGTGTGTTCACCTATAAGACCTAGGCATGAAGCATTCCTGTACCAACATCAACTTTGATACATCCAGATTTACTAATCTAACCACTGACTGGATTCCAATCCCCTCTATGGTTGTTATGACTCTTATTAAAGGTGATTGAGTACATGTAAGGGATCTGGCCTGAGTTGTCTCTCAAGAGTGGACAGAATGAACACCTCTGTGAGGTAGGTTTCACATGAATAATTCAGACATGAATGTAAAAATTAAGACAAGTCACTTGAAACAGCTAAGTTCTTTCTGAGGAAATCACTTAACATAAATAAACAGACCCTACTGTTTCTAGTTATCTTACTTTATACTACCTTACTTGAAACACTATTTGCAAGACACACAAATAAATTTAGGGCTGCATTTTGATTAAAATTTTAATCGCGATTAATCACATGATTAAAGGGGGGGGGGTTCCCACTGCAGCTTCTTGTGACTCTGGGCAAGTCACTTAACTCTCCATTGCCCAGAGTCACAAGGAGCTGCAGTGGGGGGAAAAATACCTTTAATCGCACCATTGATCAAGTGATTAATTGTAATTACACATTTTAATTAAAATGCAGCCCTAAAAAAGTAATGAAAAGATAAGAAATGCAAATTACAAATTGAAAAATTACAAATGAAAGAATCGAAAACAGCAAGCAGAATAGCTATAAGCAGCCTTACAGTTTTCAGAGCCTACTTCAGAAATGCAGCCCTACAAATAATAAATAGCAAATTCATCATAAGACAGTACATCAATAAAATACAAATAAATCACAATTACAATAATGCATTATGATTTAGTAAATGGCGCTCAAAAACTGTTGCTGAAAAAATCTGTGCAGAACGCTATTCTATAAATGGCGTTCCGAGTTGCGCACCATTTATAGAATAACGCATCATGCCTATTTTTTGCCAAACTTTGGGCACAAGGATTTATACCAACTGAAACCTGGTGTAAATCCTGGTGTGTAATTTAGGTGCATATCCCCGGTATTCAGTAATACTGTGCACATTTTTAGTGAACTCCTCTGACCCACCCATGCCTCTCCCATGACCACAACCCCTTTTGAGTTGCATGCCATAAGATTTGCACGTGGATTTTTGTTTATAGAATAGCACTTAGCAAGATGTGTGCACAAATCCAAATAGTTGCCAATTAACGCCAATAATTGATTGTTAGTATCCAATTACTGGTGCTAATTGGCTCATTAGCCAATACAGTTGCACGTGTATCTCAGGATAGTGCACAATTTTGCACGTGGAAATTTGTGCACCCTTTATAGAATCTGGGAGTATTAGTCACTAGAGTTGGACAGCAGTGGCATACCAAGTGGGGGGGGGGGGGGGGGTCCGCCCCGGGTGCATGCCGCTGGGGGGTGCCATGGCGCGCGCCTGCTCCGAGTTCGCTAAACTTCGTCGCTCGTTCGCTGCAGCTCCCTCTGCCCCGGAACAGGTTACTTCCTGTTCCGGGACAGAGGGAGCTGCAGCGAAGCGAAGTTTAGCGAACTCGGAGCAGGCGCGTGCCGCGGCACCCCCCCCCCAGCGGCATGCACCTGGGGGGGTGTCATTTCACCGGAGGGGGGGAAGGTGCCATTTAGTGGGGGGGGGGGGCGCGCTGCACCTGGGGGGGTGCATTGGCGCTCTGCCCTGGGTGCCATCCAGGCCAGGAACACCACTGTTGGACAGAACTACTTCAACACCCATTCAAAGAAAATTAAAACAGCTCTCCAACTGCCCACCAGCCCATCTAACATCCCCAAATTACTAATGCAAGGAGGTCCTAGTGTCTTGTGCACCTTACTAATTACCTATGACACACTTTTACTAAGCTGCATTAAAGTTTTGCAATTATTGAGGTTCCTACGCATAGCGCAGGACATATCTTGGATTCAGTTCTTGCTTTTTCTTCCTCTTCATACTTCTTGGATCATTCTTATAGCTTGGCCCTTCCATGGACTGATCATGTGTTGGTTGGATTTTCATTGGTGATTTCCTTTGAATTTAAAATCTGACCTTCTGCTGTGTGCTTCAGCAGGAACTTGTCTGATTTATCTTCAGAATAGCTTTCTGAAGAATTGGACCTTGCTAGCTGGGATTTTCTGGATTTGTCTGCAGAGGACCAAGCTAAGACATTGAATGAGTCCTTGAGGTAAATTCTGGATAAAATTACATCAGTTCAAATCTTTACAGGTCACTCAGCCATTTGAGAGCCTTGGTATACATTTGGCCTCCAATTGTTACATCAACAATTGAGCCATCATGAGCTGTAGTGGCATAAACAATGCACTCAGGCCAGTTATCAGATGTTTAAGTCACTATCAAACTTTACTGAAATTGTAATGACTAAAAGGGCTTATTATGCCATGCTAATTAGGGCAACACCTAATTCTTCTAGACTGGCATTCTGAAATCACTTGCCCAGCTGGAGGCAGCATTATCCCATTTGGTTGATCATTTCTCTGAGAAAGTGGATACCTTGTAGTGAAAACTCTGTTCTTCTCAGAATGTTGCTTGTGCTTTAGCGATTCCTGTGCTCGCTGATCAGCAGTGTCCGTAACGTCCATGGATCTTTCTAGAGAACTCCTAAGCACAGCTTGCTTGACAAGGTCTCTTTTCCATTTCTGCTGCTGTTTAACAAGGTGGTGTGATCACCTTATGATCCGATTCCATCATATTTGCTTAAGAGATTTGACACATTGTTTCTGCCACTTCTCTATCACATGGTTTCAACTAGTCTCACTAATGGAGTAGTCCTAAAGCCTAGAAGGATACTTGTATGTGTCCTTGTTTAAAAGATAGCTCTGTATCACAATAGCTTCCGTTAGACTATCGCCTGATCTCTAATCAGAGAGGGAGTGAAGGGGAGAGAGTTGCTGGACTTGGGAAGGGAAATGTGCAGGTGCTGCTCTTCAGGATTGGTGCTGGACCCAGGAAGGTGAGGGAAAGGAAAGGATAGGTGATGGACCAGTGTGTGTGGGGGGGGGGGGGGGGGGGGGGGGGGGGGGGGAGAGACTGGACTGAGGGAAAAGAAAAGAAGGGGAAACATACTGCATGAAAGAGAGGGGGAGAGACACTAGACCATGGGGGTGAGGAGTGGGAAGAGAGAGGGAGAGATACTGGCCCCAGGATTAGGTATACAGGAGGAAGGGAAGGGAGAGATACTGGCCCCAGGGTAGGGGTACAGGAGGAAGGGAACAGAGAGAGAAGGTTTAAGCAGGTAAAGAAGAGATGCTGGTCTGGGACATAGGAGGGAGTGTAGAGACAGAGATACAGAGGGACAATGCTGGACAGAGAAGAGATAGGGATGAACAGGGTTAATGCTGGAGATGGGGGGAGTGGATAGAGACACACATGGTCAATGCTGGAGACGGGGGGAGTGGATAGAGACATATAGGGTTAATTCTGGACAAGAGGGGGGGATAGGGAGATATAGGATCAATGCTAAATAAGGGAGGGTGGATAGGGAGATACAGGGTCAATGTTGGACATGGGGGGATGGGGACACTGGGGAAATGCAGGACAGGTCAAGGTACAGACACATTGGAGAGATAGTGATTAAAGGGGAGGATAGGGACACCAAGAGGGTAGATGCTGAACATGGAGGGAAAGGTAAGTAAAGGATTACAGAGGGGAGATGCTAGACAGGATATATAGGGACATAGAGGGAAAATGGATGGTGGATATGGAGAGAGAGGAAATGTCAAATGGACAGAAGACCCTGTAAAGACAATTAAAAACATAGAAAAGCAGAAAAGAACCAATAAAATTATCAAAGGTAGAAAAAGTATTTTGTTCTGAATTTATTAATTAGAATATGTCAGATTTTGGAAATTTGCATCTCTGATATTTTGCATTTTAATTTTAATTTCTCTAGTATTGTATATGCAAGTCTGACATTTTGAGATTTCCAGTTCAGTTTTTTTGTCTTCATATCTCCATTACTGATCTGTGGTCCCTTGTTTGATATTTGTTGAGTGTCTGTCTATGTTTTATGTGTGTGACCAAGGTAGTATTCTGTTAGCTTGTGGTGTCTATGTAGAGATGTTATTGCAGTCCTGTTTGTTTTGTGGGGGGTTTTTTCACTAGATGGTGTATTGGAGTTTTAGAGCCCGGTGTAATATTTACAGTGCTGTCTTTTTATGCATAAAGTTATTGCTCTTTGAGCCTTGGGAGTTAATGCTGTTATGATATGGTATGGTTCTGAGTGTGTTTTTACACAAGGTTTGTACATGGTGTTTTGCAGTGGATTGTTTTGTCTGTTGGCTTTAATGAGGTGACATCAAACTTTAATTTTAGTTTGTCATAACATCAGACATGGTTTTAGAAAATTTTGCAGGATCTGATGTTTGTTGAAGAAGTTGTCTTTTTAGTAGTCTTGATCATGTTTAAATTATGAGATGTTGCCTCTTGAGCATAGTAAGCATAGTAGATGACGGCAGAAAAAGACCCGCACGGTCCATCCAGTCTGCCCAACAAGATAAACTCATGTGTATACCTTACCTTGATTTGTACCTGTCTTTTTCAGGGCACAGACCGTATAAGTCTGGCCAGCACTATCCCCTCCTCCCACCCACCAGCCCCGCCTCCCACCACCGGCTCTGGCACAGACCGTATAAGTCTGCCCAGCACTATTCCCCGTCTCCCAACCACCAGTCCTGCCTCCCACCACCAGATCTGGCACAGACCGTATATGTCTGCCCACCACTATCTTCGCCTCCCCACCACCAACCCCTCTTCCCCCCACCGGATCTATACATACAGTTGAATTGTTTCCATAGATGAGTATGTGTTTTAGTGTTGGTAAGTGTTTGAAATAAATGAGTTTAAAATATATAATGTCATCTATGAAAACAGAAATCCATCATTATGGGCATATGAAGACATTGTTTGTCAGTAAGAGAGATTAAACAACCATGATGAAAATAGTGAAAATGTACAGTATAAGTAAGAGATGTGAACTGAAAGATCATGGGGCTGAAAACTGAAGGGTGTAGAGAGACAAGAAACAAGACATAGAAAAATCAATGCCAGTGTAAGAAAGGAAGAAGATAAGAGGAAAAATCAACGTCTAGGAGGCCAAATATATTTCTTTGAACCTACTCTATTTTGCTGTGTGATAAAACATGTTTGCTCAAACTGTCTCCTGCTCAGGTTGTTTCTGCAGCTGCAAAATAAGTTAATATCCTTGGATTGCATTGGTGTATATATGTTCATTTTTCTCTTGCAGTATTTAGTATTGGCATTAGTCTCCCCTGATTTTGTGAACTATTATTTATTTTATTTATTTGTAGCATTTGTATCCCACATTTTCCCACCTATTTGCAGGCTCAATGTGGCTTACATTTGCCGTACTGGCGGATGCCATTTCCGGGTATCAGAATTACAAATGTTATTGCATTAAGGAGCATACATACATGGTAACATATATGGAACATAGTGTATATGGAACCAATCGTGGTATATATATATGCCATGAGAATACATACATGGTAAAGAATACGTTATGGTAGTGCAAGAAGGTTCCTGAGTAATAAATTAGATTGTGACAGACATTAGGTCATCGATTATAGAGAAGTCCTATTCAACATAGTCATTAGGTTGTAGATTGTAGAGAAGTCCTATTCAACATAAGGTTTAAAGTGGTAGTGCTTGATCATTAATAGCAAAGAGGTTAAGCAGTCATGTGATAAAAAGTTCGGATTTGTATAGATCGTGTATAATGTTAATATTTAGTATTTAAGATGGATGTTTATGGTAGGCCTTCTTGAAAAGATCTGTTTTCAGTAGTCTTCGGAAGATGGTTAGGTCTTGCATTGTTTTTATGGCCTTTGGTAATGCGTTCCATAGCTGCGTGCAGATGTATGAGAAGTTGGTCGCGTATATGGATTTGTATTTTATCCCTTTACAGTTAGGGTAGTGGAGATTGAGGGATGTGTGTGATGATCTTTTTGTGTTCCTAATAAGCAGGTCTATAAGGTCTAACATGTAGATCGGGGCTTCTCCGTAGATGATTTTGTGAACCAGGGTGCAAACTTTGAACGCAATTCATTCTTTTAGTGGGTGCCAGTGTAGTTTTTCTCTTAGGGGTTTGGCGCTTTCATATTTCATTTTCCCAAATATGAGTCTGGCTGCTGAGATTAGCTGGCAAATTTGTTTCCTTTTCTTTGGAAATGAATAAATAATAAGTAATTGATGAATAAATAATATAAAAAATGTAATGCCTAGATGAGAAGAATACATAATACAAAGTGAATTTTGCGGTTGAAATTGGAATGTGCGTGTCTTCTCTCGTATTTTGCACAATACAGGAGGAAATGTATTTCTGTTTCTATTTGTCCAGCGTTCCACTGCATACAGATTATGCCTTCTTGGGATTTCCAGTTCAGTTTTTGTCTGCATATTTGTATTTCTAATTTGTGGTTACTTATTCTGTATTTGTTGAGGATCTATGTTCTGTGTGTGACTGAGATCTCCAGCCATGCACATTACTAATTATAAAGTACACATCATCAAAATGGTGCATACATTTCTGCTAGTTGGTGTTCTGTAAGAGGTGATTTATGTGCATTCCTGCTGCGTAAAACTAGGTGGTTCCTTATAGAATACTGTATGTGCCAAGTTGAGTAACCCCCAATTATTTTGAAAAGTCGGCCCCTATACTTCTTAGCATTCCAGTTCCTCTAGCAGCTCCTGCAAACGCTTAGGAAAATTAAGAGGAAAAGGGTCTACTTGGGATCAGGAGAGTTAGACCCCCAAATATTTGATGGATTTATTCACTCACAGAAAAGAGTACTTTCTCTGGAGTTTCTGTAGAGATGTCAAGGGTGAGGTTAAATTAAAAATTTCAGATTTAGTAATTTTAATGCAAAATCCTGACACTGCCCCATATTGATATAAAGCATTTCAGCCTTCCTCAGGATTCCATAAACCATACAATAATGATGTCTAGAAAAGGGAAGCTGTATCAGGTACTAAATTAACATGAAATGCAATCTTCAGCACCGTGTCCTTAGTTTGACAAGCTTGGTATCATGCCAAGACCTATTTTACAGTAAGGAGTTGCTGTAGATGGACTATCTGCTCATTTGTTTGGTACTTCCTAATGTACTTTGTCAGTGTTTGTAGCTCACCTCAGTTCGTCCTCCACTGAGGACATTTGTAGAATAATTATGTGGTGTTCCATCCATACATTGATTTACTTCTCTTTATTGCCTTGATACTGACTCTCATCATGAGAACAGATGTATAAAGTAAGTAGTATGGAATCTTTTTTTTTTTAATGTTGTTCCTTTTCATCCAAAGACCTGACTTGGAGAAGAAGCGATGCCCTACATGTACTCAAGGTTCTAACCTAGTGGTTAGTGCAGTGGACTTTGATCCTGGGGAACTGGGTTCGATTCCCACTGCAGTTCCTTGTGACTCTGGGCAAGTCACTTAAATCTCCATTGCCCTAGGTACAAGTAAGTACCTACATAAACTGCTTTGAATGTAGTTGCAAGAAACCATAGGTGGTATATCAAGTCCCATTCCCAGTTGGGATAGCACTGTGGCTAGGACCAAATGAGCAGACTGGATGGGCTAATTGGTCTCTATCTACTATGTTATGTGCTGAAAGCATTGATGATTGGGGCAGTCTCCCCTCTTGTGCAGTAATCTTGCTGTGTTTGTCCTTTAACAATCAAAAAATAGCTCAGCATCTTGTAGCTCTTGAGAAATTCTTTATTTTCCAAATGCTTGAAAGCTTTTACATATATAATGCTTCTTTAGCTTTATAAGCTGATTTTATAAAACTAATGAAATATTATACATGTAAAAGCTTTCAAGCATTTGGCAAATGAAGAATTTCTCAAGAACTACAAGACGCTAGGCTATTTTTTGATTTTTGGGCAAGTTTTGCCCCGTCATTTGTGAGGAGATGAACGTTTGAGTGGTTCCATTTGAAGTTGATTTATCATGTTTGTCCTTTATGCAGGTAACATCAGCGTGAGGCTGGTGAATGGAGGACACCACTGCATGGGTACGCTGGAGGTGATGGAGGCCGGACACTGGGGAACAGTGTGCACCCGAGGATGGAATCTTATCAACGCCAATGTAGTATGCCATGAGCTAGGGTGTGGGAAGGCTAAGTTTGTGCCAGAAAGAGGCCAGCTGCCCCTCAGCTCCCAGACCATGCTGATGAATAATGTGGACTGCAGTGGGAAGGAGCAAGTCCTATGGCACTGTGGATTTAATAGGCACACAGAGGCCTGCAGAGATAGTCAGGTACAAGTGGTGTGCCAAGGTGAGACACCATCCTTCCATGGCAAGTATAAAAGTCCATTATAATACAGCTACTCCTCGCTCCTAGAATTACATAGTAGATGACAGCAAAGAAAGATCTGTAAGGTCCATCCAGTCTGCCCAACAAGATAAACTCATATGTGCTACTTTATATGTATACCTGACCTTGATTTGTATCTGCCATTTTCAGGGCATAGACTGTAGAAGTCTGCCCAGCCTTAGCCCCGCCTCCCAACCACAGGTGCTGCTTATATGGAGTGATGCCCTCATTATAGTATCCCTGGATTAAAGTCCTTATACACAGGGATGTGTAGTTTGTTCATTATTAATTTTCATTTCTGTACCACCTCCCAGACACCTTAGGGATGCTGAAAATGATTTACAACATCAAAATACAACAAACAGGTCAATGCATAAAACACATCAGTGTTCCAGTGCTGGAGATCAGACATTGAAACTCTGTGTCCTGGTGCCAAGAAGAGTTATTCTTTTGTCTTTTGGCAGGTGGCCTAGAGATCAGACTAGTTGGTGGGGGCAGTCCATGTGCTGGCCGATTGGAGGTTTTGTATAATGGAATCTGGGGAACTGTGTGTGACAAACCAGCATCTTTTTATACTGCTAATGCTGTCTGCCATGAGCTGAACTGTAAAGAGAGCAACCCATTTGAAATGAACTGGTTTTATGGAGCAGGGACGGGTAAGATCTGGTTGAGCAACGTCCAATGTAAACAATCATCAGACTCCCTATGGGACTGCGAGAAATCCTTCAGTACTGGGCACTGCGACCATTCTCAGGACATGTCAGTGACTTGTAAAGGTAAGCCTCCCTTTCTTCTTAGGCCTCCCAGTGCTCTCATGACATAGCAGTTGATGATAACGTAACATAACATATTATTTCTTACACATCTTTCCATGGCACTCATGGAATAGCACAGCAACAAATTAAGAAAGGGCTAGAAGTAAAAAAAAAAAGTAAAATAAGCTTAAAAAAATGATTTTATGTCCTGCTAAAGCAAGAAAAGAATGCTCAGTTCTATTTTTCAATCTGGATGTACAAGATAAAAAGAAATTTGACTGCATTTCGTAGGAAATCCTATGGGCAGAAATTATCGGTGTAGTTTGCCTGCCTATTTTTACTACTACTACTACTTAACATTTCTAGAGTGCTACTAGGGTTACGCAGCGCTGTACAAAGGGTACGGAATTCATATTGGCAGTGGGAGGGGAGGGAGGGACCAATTCAGTATCAGCATCCACAGCGTTTGTGTGTGGGGGGAGGGGCACTAGTCAATGCCCACTCCAAAGAACATCTGTGCAGCAAATTTTGTAAAGGGTTGTACAGATGGTGTGATCCATTATTATCCCCATTCTCTTTCCTCCATCCCCTTCACTTTATCTTCCTTTCTGTCCTTCCTTCTGCTTCTTCCCCTCCATCTCTCCCCACCCATCCCAGATTCTTCACCAGTCCCCTCCCATTCTCTGCCACCACCATCAGGCTATTCTCTGTCATTTCTACCAATACCTGTTACATTTATATTCATATCTCTTCTTAAGTTCCTCTCTATGCCCTCCTTTCCTTTCAGGTTTCTCTCCCCATATTCCCCTTCCTCTCTATCACCCCATTCCCAGGTTCTTCTCCATCTCCCCATTCTGTCTCTCAGTTTCTCTGGACACAGTACTATAGTGGCAATAGGCCAGCGGTGTGGGGACATAGTGAGTTTATGCATGTTGCCCCCCTTCACTTCTCTGTTCCCAAGGTGAGCTATTACTTGGTAATCATGAGGAAGCATTGAAGGGAGAGGAGGAGATGCCGCACAGAGTCCGGCAGTCCATGCTTACTGGGTCCCCGTGCTGTTGACCTGTTATCACTGCTGCTGTTCTGACAAGGAAGAGGGGAAGCAGAGCAAGCCCAGCCTGTTAAACACGGCATTATTTGGTATGGCTTTTACTAAGGACTGCCGTGCATTCTAGGGATGCCTCAATGGTCAGCCCGGTGCTGTATCTGAGGAAAAGAAAACAATAAGAAGGTAAGCAAGGGCTAGCCCGGAGGCTCAGATGATAAGTGCTGCATAACACCATGCGCTGCTTCAATTCCTGGGTTGGGACTTCTGCTCCCTGTGTCAGGGAAAGGGAATGGGACTTAATATTATTGATACTTATTTGTACCTGGAGCAATGGAGGGTTAAGTGACTTGCCCAGACTCACAAGGAGCTGTAGTGGGAATCAAGCCCAGTTCCCCAGGATCAAGGTCTGCTGCCCTAACCACTAGGCTACACCACCACAGCTGTGAAGGCAACATTTACAACCCATAAGGAGGGGCATTGTGGTCATTATCCCCCTAATTCTAAGCTGTTTGTGCAATTTATAGAATAAGGTCAGTTACGCGCCTAAGTTAATGGCTTAATGAGATGCTAATTAGCTGTAACAACCAATTATTGGTGTTGATTGGTGCTAATTGGCAATGAGGTGTGTAACTGGCCTTAGTTGGTATTCTGTAATCTGGGCGCATAATTTCCATAGTGCACAACTGCAAGGGGAGCATGAACCTGGGAGGGGCACAAGCAGGTCAGGGGTGTGCCTAGGAGTTACACGCACGGGTTATAAAATACTAGCAGTTACGCATCTAACCGCCTACAGTTAGGTGTCAGCATTTACACCCGCCTTTTGGCTGAAAAGTTCTCATGCCTAAAATTAGACATGGAAGTGTGGGACTTATGCAAGTTTTCTATAATGGCAGTTCCTCATGGAATTGCTGGCTATAGAAGTCGCACTTAGTGTGAATCATCCTGGCACCTAAATTTTGGCACCATTTCTTGAATTTACCCCTATGAGGGAGAGAGGTCTAGATGGCTAGCATAGAGGTACGTTGGGGAGATCAGAGGGAGGGGCGGCACCCTCCAAATGCTCCAGGTGCTGGTACTGAACTCAGTCATCTCCCCCGATGCTAATCTGACCTACCTATTCCTTGTGCCCCACCCCCAAAACTAAGCACAGAAGCTGCACTGGAACAGATTATAACTTACCTATTTAGAAAATTTGTATTAAATTATGTTAAATAAAATATGTAGCTCAAGGATGTTCTGCTTTTGTTAGGTTATGTTTTGTTATTCCTGGAAATGTCCAGTCTTCTTTAATGTGTGATCCACACTGAACTGAAAGGTATATGGCGGAATATAAATTTATTGTTAATGTTAATGTTGGAGTCAGAGCCCATGGCTGTAAGGTTTTGAAAAAAGTCCCTGACCTAGGATAGTCACTGCAGTGACCCAACTTAATAGATTTGGTGGGGAAGAATTATAAGAATAGTGGGAAAAAATTGATGGGTATTGTGAATAAAAGATTATGGCACCAGATTCAGCCTGAACTGGAGAGAAAAGGAGCAGGAGAGAACTGTTGGGTCAAAAAAACAAAAAGAAAAAAGTAAGTATGAAATTGTTCATGAACTAAGGAAGACTGTCAGGATCAATAGCAAAACAGCAGGAGGTGCTCTGTAACCAGTACAGCTACTGCCTATAGATCAGGAGGTACCTGGCCCCTTTTTTCATCAACCTGGTGAGTGCTCTGAAACTTACTTTGATTGTCAAGTGGTGATTCATTCTTCCTGGCCTTTCTTCCTCTCTGCGGAATAACAGATCACAGGGAACTGAGGCTGAAGGGAGGGCCATGCTTTGGCCTGCTGGAGGTCTTGAATGCATACCCAACTGTCTGGCGTCCTGTTTCTGTCACATACAACTATAGCACAGCCATCAATAGCACCAACATTGCCAATGTTATCTGTCGGCATATGCAATGTGGCTATGCCAAAAACTATACTTTCCAGATGCTGAGCAACAAGCCATCAGTTGCCATCAATTGTCAAGGCAATGAGACGAGTGTGTGGAACTGTGATATCCAGTATCTACCAAAGGAAACTGATAATGCATATGAGGAGGAATACAGCAGCAGCGGAGACATGTCTCCATATACGTCGCCGATCATGCCTCCCACAGAAAGGAGTGTCAGCCATGAGTTCATCAGTGTGACCTGCTCAGGTAGTGATATCCATTATTTATTCATTTATCTGTGACATTTCTATGCCAGGAATCTTGAGTTCAATATGGCTTACCACATGAAATCAGTATAGCAGTGGAAGGATTAAGATGATTAAGATGATTATAAGTTGAATAATTAGGAGGATATAATAAGGATGTAGAATGACATGTTGACTTTAATGAACAGCAAAGAACAATCATAATACTGAGAGAATAGACAATAACAACAGTGTGATAGACAAATTAGTAATTAATTATAAGCACCATACAATTTAAGTTAGTGCAAGGATTATAGTTGTAAGTACAATACATTGAGGGTCCCTTTTACTAAGCGGCGGCATATCCGGCGCTACAAAAATATATTTATTTTCATAGTGACGGAGTGTACCTGGCGGTAATCGGGAAGTGCCAATGGGTGGCGGTAAGTGCTCCCCCTCCCCCCCCCCCAAAATGGTCATGCGGCAAGTGCTTTACTTGCCCCTTTTACCCGCTGAGGTAAAAGGGGGCCTCAGCAAGCGTGAAAAACACACACCGATGCCAGCGCAGTCCCTCTTTTGCTGAAGCTTGGCAAAAGGGGCCCTGAGTGATTAAAGAATTGATCTAATGTAAACTTAAATTATATTATGGATACACTTCACATAGTTTGACATTATAAAGAGATTAAACACAGGTTCGTTTTCTGTCAACAAGAATTTGTCAAAGAGATGTGACTTCAGGGATTTGCAGAACTGTAGATAATTATATTGGTGTTTAATTAACTTTGATAGTGAATTCCACCATTTAGTAGGTGAAATCAGTTGATAAAACAGATTTATAGACTATCTTTCTACAACTGGGGAAATGTAATGTAAGATAGTCTCTTGCTCCAGAGACTGCATTACGTAGGGGAAGTTCTGTTAGTGACTACATGTAATTTGGGGCCATTCCATAAATAATTAAATGACTAAAAGTAAAGATCTTGAAATAGACTGTTACCTGAGTTTGTCAATAAGTCTGTCTTTTTCTATAGCACTAAACTCTCTTCTTCCTTGAACACTCTCACTTCTCCCATTTCCCTTCTGTAAGGCTCCCAGCTTTGACTGACCTCCAGAATTTGCTACCAACATTTCTGAGCTCATTCTGCAGAACACCTTTGGTTAAAATCCCACACATATGCTGACTTCATACATTTCAAATTTTTGCTGATCTCTTGCCAGTCTGCTGTTGCATGTGCCAAACTTGTCAATAGCAGGTTTAATGAGGAGAGCATATAAAGATGTGATGTCCAGGACCTGCTGGAGGAAACCAGGAATAATTACATTAATAAAATCTCTTGCCTCCAACCCTTGCCATCTCTTTGCCACATTGAACCTCTTCAAAATGCCTCCATCTCCACCTCCCCCCTCTTTCGCTTTCTTTTTTTTATGTTTCAATCATTTTTATTCAAAGCTTAAGAAGAAAAGTTATTCTTTTTTTTTTTATAATACTTTTATTTATATATACAGTGCTCAAGTACAACATAATCACCTGCCAAGACTATGGTTGAGTACTTCCATAAGGACCACAGGGTTAATCTTGAGTTCTCCACCAAGTCACCTACATTAAATTGGACTTGGGAAAATATTTCTGGGATAAGCAGCATAAAATGTTTTGTACTTTTTTTTGGATCTTACCAGGTATTTGTGACCTGGATTGGCCACTGTTGGAAACATGATGGTGGGCTTGATGAACCTTTGGTCTGTCCCAATATGGAAATACTTATGAATATCCCCTTCCTCCTCTTTACTTTCCTATCCTTCCTTCAACCCTTGCTACCCTTTCTTATCTAAAATCACAGAAGAGAAAACTGCACATCTTCTTTCCTCCAAACTCAGAACTTGTTGCTCTGATTCTATTCCCACCCATCTTCTTAGCTCTGTCTTCCCTACTGTCATCATTTCCATCTCACATATCCTCAATCTATCACTTTCCACTGCAACTTTCCTGATGCCTTCAAACGTGCTTTGGTTATAGCACTCCTCAAAACACTTTAGTAGTATAACTTAGACACCATTTCAAACTAATTTATTTTAACAGGTGCCATATCCAGTTCTGTGTTATCAACCAATCAGAATTGAAGATCTGCCCAAACCATACCCACTCTTTCCCTAAGCCATGCCCATACCCCATCCTGCCCCACCTTTTTTGCACAGCTCCACCCAAACCCTGCCTTTTTTGCAAAACCTCACTCATTTTGCATAGCTTTGCCCCAAACCCTGCCCCTTTTGGTGAGGTCATGGGAAGTGACACCATAACTCCACCCAGGCCAGCATCTTTTTGAGATGGCAGCGAGTAGTGGATGCCCCTATGGGCACTTCCTGTTTCACAGTAGTCTCTGGCATCTTCGATGAGTCATGTGATGGGAAGTGAGGTTAATTTTTATGTCACTCACCCAACACTGCCCCCTTCAGCCTGGGAGAAGCATGCATAGTTTAATTTTCCCTTGCCCTCTTAAACCGTTTCTTTTTTTATCCTTTCACTGATTTTGTTTTCAGCCCTGTGGTTTTTACAACACGTGTCAGCAGGGAGATGTCCATTACAGCTAAAATCCACAGCTCTCTCTCTCCTTGCAAGAGAAGGCAGAACAGCCATACATGTGCCAGCAAAAGTTTGTGTGACCATCTTAAAAGGCTTTCTTTGTTTTACTCAGTGCTTTAAAAACTTCATGGCTTGTTATCTCTCAGGAGCCTGTCTTAAAGAGCTTTTGATTAACCAAACGCTTGTCTGACTATGTTTCTCAGCAGTTGCCTCCCCCAGAGTCAGAAGCATAAACCATACCCCTCCCTCTACCCTCTTTCCAAACACTCCTGCCTCCTCTCTCCTTGTCAAAAAAAGCAGGGCAGCATGGAATACACAGCAAAATAAAAATCATGTTTTGTAGAACTCTGTAAAATAAAAACAGTGTGTGCATATAAAAAGTTATGCTCACTCCTTTTTTCTCTCTTCAGTGTAGTGAATTCTGCACTCTCTTACATTTCAGAAGCCCTTGTCCCCCAACCCCATCTGTGCACCCGAAGCTCAAAAGTAAACACGGGTGTTAGTCGCCATTAGCGTTGGACTAGCACCCGCGTTCACTGATGCAGGATTTTTAGTTTGGGAACCACTGCGTTAGGGTTTGTGAAGCAGTCCAGTCGTCACTCAAGCCCTGGTAGTCCATTGGACCCAAACTCCCCAGCCCCCAAACACTCAAGCCCTGGTGATCCGGTGGACCCCAGACCCCTCCCCCCAAAAAAGATAAACCCCTGGTGGTCCAGTGGAACCCCTGGCCAGGACCATCCCACCTCCTGAAGACCCCAGTAGACTACCTTGAAGAAATAGGAGGGAAGGAGTCCTACTCTCTCCTGCTGAGCGTGTCATCAAAATGGCGGTGCCCTGCCTTGCCCGGTGGGTATAGTAAATAGTGTGGACTTTATTCACTATACCCACAATATCCTTAAAGAACACTTATTAAGGAGGAAAGACCTCAGTGGCTGCATATGTCCATAGAGCAAAAAATACTCAAAGGAATACAATAAGCCTCACAATAGCTTCACCATCATCGGTTAAAAAAGCCTCCTTATTTCTATCAATATCTCTCATAACACCCAATGGCTAAATATATCATATCACCACGGACACAGGGAGTTGTGCCAGAGGAGGCAGAATAAAGCAGACAGAACACTGCCGAGGCCAGCCAGAGGCAGGTTGCTTTCGTTTTTGATGCCGCCAGAAGCCTGCAGGAACACTGCCGAGGAGAGGAGGAAAAGACGAGAGAGATACTGAATTGAGTGGGGTAGCTGGGAGAATTTAATGCTGGTTTGCATTTGTGCCACCCCATAGCAACATTTATGGCTAGGCCCCCCTTGGAGGCCAGACCTGGAGGAATCTTGCCCCTCCACCTCCCTCTCGGTGGCCCTGCGGAGCCGTCCGTTTCACTTAAATAGGCTTCTTCAGGAGCTCAGCCACCAACATTGCCATAAAATTGCTGTGCTAAAACACAAAAAACAAACACAGTACATCCAAAACCTAGTAGGACCAGGCTGCTGGCGTCAACTTTTAAAAAGGAAATAGAGCAGCTTTTAAACTAGAAACGGGGGGGAAGGCCGACAGTCGCTCAAAAGCGCATGGTTCAGGATAAGGTATCTTTTGAGGATATCACCTAGACAGGGAAGAAAAGGTTACTTGTAAGTAAGGATGTCAAAGAAATCGTAGTAGATCAGATGGCCTTAAATAAAATTAATAATGACCAGACAGAAGATAACATATTAATAATACCATGTATTAAACGTAATATAAAACGGAACAACAAGCATGCATTGAAATGTCTATACACAAATGCCAGGAGCCTGAGACATAAGATGAGAGAGCTGGAGTACATTGCACACAATGAAAAATTGGATATTATTGGCATCTCTGAGACCTGGTGGAAGGAAGATAACCAATGGGACACAGTCATACCGGGCTACAAATTATATCGTAGCGATAGGGTGGATAGGATAGGAGAAGAGGTAGCACTGTATGTAAATGAGAACCTTGACTCAGGCTGCAAATATTGCAGGAAACCCCTATTGGAATCTTTGTGGATTGAAATTCCAAGTGAAAAGGGGAAAAGGATGGTGATAGGAGTGTACTACCGTCCACCTGGCCAGGACGAGCGGACGGACGCAGCAATGTCAAAGGAAATTAGGGAAGCGAATAAATTGGGCAATGTAATATTAATGGGTGATTTCAATTATCCACATATGGTTAATGTAACATCGGTACACGCTAGGGAGGTGAAATTTCTTGATGAAATCAAGGACAGCTTCATGGAACAACTGGTTCAGGAGCCCACAAGAGAAGGAAAAATACTAGACTTAGTCATTACTGGCGCTCATGATCTGGTGCAGAGGGTAACGGTGCAAGGGCTGCTTGATAACAGTGATCATAATATGATCAGTTTTGATATTGCCATTGAAGTAAGTGAACTTAGGAAATCAAATACACTAGCATTTAACTTTAGAAAAGGTGATTAAGACAAAATGAGAAAAACGGTGAAAAAAAGACTGAAAGGTGCAGCTCGCAGGGTAAAAACTTGCAGCAGGCGTGGATGCTGTTAAAAAACACCATCCTGGAGGTACAGGACAAATATATTCCGCGTATTAGAAAAAGGGGAAAAAAGACCAAACGTCAGCTGGCGTGGCTAAACAGTAAGGTAAAGGAAGTCATTAGAACCAAAAAACAATCATTCAGAAGTGAAGAGAACCGACTGAAAGTAACAAGATAATACATAAGGAATGCCAAGCCAAATGCAAAGCGGAGATAAGGAGGGCAAAAAAGGACTTTGAAAAAAAGTTAGCGTTAGAAACGAAAATACGTGGAGGGGCATAATCGAACGGAAACGCCTATCTCCATGGGCGTTTATCTCCGAGAACGGGTCTGTGAAGGAGCGGGCCGAACCGAATTTTCGAAAAAATGGACGTTTTTGAGCTGGGCGTTTGTTTTTTTTAGCGATAATGGAAACTAAAAACGCCCAGCTAAAAAACGTCCTAATCCGAGCCATTTGATCGTGGGAGGGGCCACGATTCATAGTACACTCGCCCCCCTGATATGCCAGGACACCAACTGGGCACCCTAGGTCAGTGCGGTGGACTTCAGAAAAAGCTCCCAGTCGGTGGCCCAACTGTTTGGGGAGGTTAAAGGGGGCGGGGTTAGGGGTGGGGCTTAAATCCATAATTGTCTGATAACAGAAAAAAAAAATAAAAGTCACAATACCTTTTATTAAATTTAGATATTAGATATGTATCATATGTCAAAGAATAAAGTGGTTGCTCAAAGCATATACTAACCACAATCGCTCAACTGCAAAACACTATGCACAACTTTGTGCAAAAACACACTCAGAACCTTACTATACCATAAATATTACACTGGGCAGAACCTAATACACCAATATACCACCCACACGGAAAATGCAGACTGTCAACAATATGAAACAAGGGATCATAATATCACAGTTGTCATGTAGAGCCACAAAACACCCTAATTCATGTTTAATGTGGGATAAAATGCCATAAATAAGTAAATAAATTTAAACTTTTAATGTTGAGCACCTAATTCTCAAAGTGGACATATTCCAAACACTGCCCTCCCCTCCATCCACCCATGTCCAGCAACCCTCCGCTCCCCCATGCCCTCCCCTCCATCCACCTATGTCCAGGAACTTTCCTCTCCCTTCCCCTCCATCCACCCATGTACAGCAACCCTCCTCTCCCCTCCCCTCCATCCACCCTTGTCCAGCCAGCAACTCTCCTCTCCCCTGCCCTTCCCTCCATCCACCCATGTTGAGCCAATAACTCTTCTCTCCCCTGCCCTCCCCTCCATCCTCCCATGTCCAGCAACCCTCCTCTCCCCTCTGCCCTCCCCTCCATCCAGCAATGTTAACTTCCAGCCCCCCCCCCCAATTCCTGATCTCCCGCTCGTCCATCCCGTCTGCCCTCAGCTCCCCCCTAGCCCTCATTTGCTTCCTGCCGCTGCCCTACCTTTAAATATTGCATTTTTCTTCCAGTCGCGGCGCCATTATTAAAAGCAGAAGCAGGCTCGGCTCCAGCCTTCCCTCGCATGCCTCCGCCTTCGCACAAACAGGAAATACGTCAGAAGAGGGCGGAGCCATGCTTTTAATAATGGCGCCGCAACTGGAAGAAAAATACAATATTTAAAGGTAGGGCAGCGGCAGGAAGCAAACAAGGACTAGGGGGGAGCTGAGGGCAGACGGGATGGACGACCTGGGGAGCGGGGAAGCGGGGTGGGGGCAGCAGGCAAAGAAGGTCACAGTTGGGCTGGGGAGGCTTAGCCTCCCCAAGCCTCTTATACGGGGCACCTATGCTCCCACATGCATAGCTCCCTTACCACGGGTGCTGAGCTCCCAACCCCGCTCCCCCAAAACCCACTACCCACAAATGTACAACACTACCGTAGCTCTTAGGGGTGAAGGGGGCACCTACATGTGGGTACAGTAGGTTTTGGAGGCCTCCCATTTACCAGCACAAGTGTTGCAGGTGGGGGGGGGATGGGCCTGGGTCCACCTGGCTGAAGTGCACTGCGGTACCCACTAAAAGTGCTCCAGGTACCTGCATACACACAGGCCTCTAGGACTGGTTGCTGCTATATAACATTGGCACACCAGTTGACACTTGAAGACTAATCTCTCCGAAAACGTCCTTTATTGGAATAACCGCCTTTACTCACAGTTAACTGCAGAGCAGAGGTTGTGCCCCACTGGCAACGAGTCTCCCTGGTAGTGAGATGAGCAGTAGGTCAGAGCTGGCAAAATGCTGTACAATGCCCTCTTTCAGCCACATTCAAGGTAAGAACTAAGTTGTCTAACGTGGCTACCACAGGAAAGGGAACTAAAACTGGCTTACAAAAATGGCCACTACCACATGGACTACAACAGGAAACACAACAGGGCACACTCTGACCCAGTAGGCAGGGGGAAAAGCACCATGGGAGAAGAGCCTACCAATTACCAACATTGTGAGACTGTAACACAAGCTAATGAAATCACGGAGCCCAATACCCTACACCCACCACAATGCAATGCTGATGTGACCCTGTACTGCACCCGAGAGCCACATCTGACCCAGGGAAAGGCTGTGACAGGATCGAACACATTCTGCTGTCATGGAGGTGGGTATGGCATTTGAGGCTGGCATAGAGGCTGGAAAAAAAGTTTGTAAAGTGGGGGTTTTTTTTAGTGGGAGGGGGTTAGTGACCACTGGGGGAGTCCGGGGAGGTCATCCCCGATTCCCTCCAGTGGTCATCTGGGCGGTTGGAGCACTTTTTTGGGACTTGTTCGTGAAAAAAAAGGGTCCAAAAAAAGTGACCCAAAATCGCGGTAAAAACGCCTTTTTTTCGATTATCAGCTAAAGACGCCCATCTCTCCTCGGCTGATAACCACGCCCCAGTTCCGCCTCCACCATGCCTCCGACACGCCCCTGTCAACTTTATTCGTTTCCGCGACGGAGTGCAGTTGGAAACGCCCAAAATCGGCTTTCGATTATACCGATTTGGGCGCCTTTGCGAGACAAACGTCTATCTCCCGATTTAGGTCGCACTATAGGCGTTTTTCTCTTTCGAAAATAAGCTGGATAATAAAAAATATTTTAGATACATTAAAAGCAGGAAGCCGGTTGGGCCGCTGGACGAAAATGGTGTTAAAGGGGCAATCAGGGAAGACCGAGCCGTAGCAGAGAAATTAAATGAATTCTTTGCTTCGGTCTTCACCGAGGAGGATTTGGGAGGGACACCGGTGCCAGAAAGCATATTTGAAGCGGGCGAATCGGAGAAACTAAACAAATTCTCTGTAAACTTGGAGGATGTAATGGGTCAGTTCTGCAAACTGAAGAGTAGTAAATCACCAGGACCTGATGGTATTCATCCCAGAGTATTAATAGAACTGAAAAATGAATTTGTAGAGCTACTGTTAGTAATATGCAATCTATCCCTAAAATCAAGTGTGGTACCGGAAGACTGGAGGGTAGCCGATGTTACGCCAATTTTTTAAAAAAGTTTCCAGAGGAGATCCAGGAAATTATAGACCGGTGAGTCTGACGTCGGTACCAGGCAAAATGGTAGAGGCTAATAAAATTACAGAGCACGTACAAAAACATGGGTTGATTAGACCAAGTCAGCACGGATTTAGTGAAGGGAAGTCTTGCCTCACCAATCTACTGCATTTTTTTGAGGGGGTAAACAAACATGTGGACAATGGGGAGCCAGTGGATATTGTGTATCTGGATTTTCAAAAGGCGTTTGACAAAGTGCCTCATGAAAGACTCCTGAGGAAACTGGAGAGTCATGGGATCGGAGGTAGGGTATTACTATGGATTAAGAGCTGGTTGAAAGATAGAAAGCAAAGAGTAGGGTTGAATGATCAGTATTCTCAATGGAGAAGGATAGTTAGTGGGGTCCCGCAGGGGTCTGTGTTGGGACCGCTGCTTTTTAACATATTTATAAATGACCTAGAGATGGGAGTAATTAGTGAGGCAATTAAATTTGCAGATGACACAAAATTATTCAGGGTCGTCAAGTTGCAGGAGGAGTGTGAAAGGTTACAGGAGGACCTCGTGAGACTGGGGGATTGGGCGTGCAAGTGGCAGGTGAAGTTCAATGTTGACAAGTGTAAAGTGATGCATGTGGGTAAGAGGAACCCGAATTACAGCTATGTCATGCAAGGTTCCGCGTTAGGAGTTACGGACCTAGAAAGGGATCTGGGAGTCATTGTTGATAAGATGTTAAAAACGTCTGCCCAGTGTGCTGCGGCGGCTAAGAAAGCGCACAGAATGTTGAGTATTATTAGGAAAGGGATGGAAAACAAACACGAGGATGATATAATGCCGTTGTATCACTCCATGGTGCGACAGCACCTGGAGTATTGTGTCCAATTCTGGTCACCACATCTCAAAAAGGATATAAATGAATTAGAAAAGGTGCAGAGAAGCGCGACAAAAATGATAAGGGGAATGGAATGACTTCCCTATGAGGAAAGGCTGAGAAGGTTAGGGCTCTTCAGCTTGGAGAAAAGGAGGCTGAGGGGTGTTATGATAGAAGTCTATAAGATAATGAGCGGAGTAGAGCGGACAGATGTGAAGTGTTTGTTTACATTTTCAAACAACAACAAAACTAAGGGACACAAGATGAAGCTAGAGTATGGTAGATTTAAAACAAATAGGAGAAAGTTTTTCTTTACTCAGCGTGTAGTTAGACTCTGGAACTCGTTGCCAGAGAATGTACTGACAGCAGCTGGCCTTACAGACTTTAAAGGGGGTTTGGACAGGTTCATGAGGGAAAAGTCCATTGAACATTATTAATTTTTTTTGTTTTCTTTTTTTTTGGGGGGGGGGGGGGGGGTTGCCAGTTTCTTGAAGCCTGGATTGGTCGGGGTTTTGCCGGTTTCTTGAAGCCTGGATTGGCCGCTGTCGGAGACAGGATGCTGGGCTTGATGGACCCTTGGTCTTTTCCCAGTATGGCAGTGCTTATACAGTGGGGGAAATAAGTATTTGATCCCTTGCTGATTTTGTAAGTTTGCCCACTGACAAAGACATGAGCAGCCCATAATTGAAGGGTAGGTTATTGGTAACAGTGAGAGATAGCACATCACAAATTAAATCCGGAAAATCACATTGTGGAAAGTATATGAATTTATTTGCATTCTGCAGAGGGAAATAAGTATTTGATCCCCCACCAACCAGTAAGAGATCTGGCCCCTACAGACCAGGTAGATGCTCCAAATCAACTCGTTACCTGCATGACAGACAGCTGTCGGCAATGGTCACCTGTATGAAAGACACCTGTCCACAGACTCAGTGAATCAGTCAGACTCTAACCTCTACAAAATGGCCAAGAGCAAGGAGCTGTCTAAGGATGTCAGGGACAAGATCATACACCTGCACAAGGCTGGAATGGGCTACAAAACCATCAGTAAGACGCTGGGCGAGAAGGAGACAACTGTTGGTGCCATAGTAAGAAAATGGAAGAAGTACAAAATGACTGTCAATCGACAAAGATCTGGGGCTCCACGCAAAATCTCACCTCGTGGGGTATCCTTGATCATGAGGAAGGTTAGAAATCAGCCTACAACTACAAGGGGGGAACTTGTCAATGATCTCAAGGCAGCTGGGACCACTGTCACCACGAAAACCATTGGTAACACATTACGACATAACGGATTGCAATCCTGCAGTGCCCGCAAGGTCCCCCTGCTCCGGAAGGCACATGTGACGGCCCGTCTGAAGTTTGCCAGTGAACACCTGGATGATGCCGAGAGTGATTGGGAGAAGGTGCTGTGGTCAGATGAGACAAAAATTGAGCTCTTTGGCATGAACTCAACTCGCCGTGTTTGGAGGAAGAGAAATGCTGCCTATGACCCAAAGAACACCGTCCCCACTGTCAAGCATGGAGGTGGAAATGTTATGTTTTGGGGGTGTTTCTCTGCTAAGGGCACAGGACTACTTCACCGCATCAATGGGAGAATGGATGGGGCCATGTACCGTACAATTCTGAGTGACAACCTCCTTCCCTCCGCCAGGGCCTTAAAAATGGGTCGTGGCTGGGTCTTCCAGCACGACAATGACCCAAAACATACAGCCAAGGCAACAAAGGAGTGGCTCAGGAAGAAGCACATTAGGGTCATGGAGTGGCCTAGCCAGTCACCAGACCTTAATCCCATTGAAAACTTATGGAGGGAGCTGAAGCTGCGAGTTGCCAAGCGACAGCCCAGAACTCTTAATGATTTAGTGATGATCTGCAAAGAGGAGTGGACCAAAATTCCTCCTGACATGTGTGCAAACCTCATCATCAACTACAGAAGACGTCTGACCGCTGTGCTTGCCAACAAGGGTTTTGCCACCAAGTATTAGGTCTTGTTTGCCAGAGGGATTAAATACTTATTTCCCTCTGCAGAATACAAATAAATTCATATACTTTCCACAATGTGATTTTCCGGATTTAATTTGTGATGTGCTATCTCTCACTGTTACCAATAACCTACCCTTCAATTATGGGCTGCTCATGTCTTTGTCAGTGGGCAAACTTACAAAATCAGCAAGGGATCAAATACTTATTTCCCCCACTGTACTTATAATCCCCTTAAAACAATAATCTTACTTACTAATGGGTGCCTGATCTTACACCCCAACTGCATGAAAATGCAAAATGGCGCTGAAGGATATAAAAAGCGGCAACAAGTTGGGAAACCTCGGAAGTGACGTCAAACTTACGTAGACAACAACAGGGAACTCAAATTAACTTCTTGCGTTAGCTAATGATGATATATTTTACACTGAACTTACTTCTACCAAAATAACAACCAATCAAAAAGTTTTTGAACAGTTCCCTTTATTGAGAGGAATACTTTACAGTCCACATAGACATCTCTACAGCATGTAATCTATTAATCCAGCGCTGTTCAAATGCTGTATTAATGCTTTTTTATCTTAGAATCAGTGAGATGGTGGCGCCCACAGTGTCACTTCCTGGTTTTCACTACTTGCCACCATCTTGGATTTGTTTTCTGGTCTTCTGCAAATATGGTTGTGGTTCAGGCATTGTTTGCTCAGTTGCAGTAGATGTTGGCTGACATTGGAATAGTAACATAGTAACATAGTAGATGACGGCAGAAAAAGACCTGCACGGTCCATCCAGTCTGCCCAAGAGATAAATTCATATGTGCTACTTTTTTATTTGTATTGTCCTCTTCAGGGCACAGACCATATAAGTCTGGCCATCCCCATCCCCGCCTCCCAACCACCAACCCCGCCTCCCACCACCAGCTCTGGCACAGACTGTTTAAGTCTGCCCAGCACTATTCTCGCCTCCCAACTACCATTCCCGCCTCCCACCACCAGCTCTGGCACAGACCGTATAAGTCTGCCCAGCACTATCCCCGCCGCCCAACCACCAGCCCCGGCACAGACCGTATAAGTCTGCCCGGCACTACTCCCGCCTCCCAACCACCAGCCCCGGCACAGACCGTATAAGTCTGCCCGGCACTAGTCCCGCCTCCCAACCACCAGCCCCGGCACAGACCGTATAAGTCTGCCCAGCACTAGCCCCGCCTCCCAACCACCAATGATTAAATGAAAGTATTACAAATCAAATGAAAGGATGAGCAGAGACCAAAACTGTTTCAAAATGTCATACACGAAATGTGGACATGTGACATTCAAGTGTTTGTTGGTAGCAGCATTTGTGTGTGGTAAGCAAAAACTTCAATCTGCACCTTGATTTGATTCCCTCCTTTCCCATTTGACAGGGTGTGTGGGGAGAGGGTAGGGGTGGGGGTTATGCATCTGATGGGGAGGCAATCGCTGAGAAACACAGACAGATATGCATTTGGTTAAGCAAAAACTTTTTAAGACGGGCATGTCCTTTCGCTCCTGAGAGATAACGAGCCATAGTTTCAAAGCACTGATTAAAACAAAAAAAGCCTTTTCAGATGGTCACATACACTTTTTCTGGCACAAGTACACCTGCTCTGCCTTCTCTTGCAAGGAGAAAGACATCTACTTATTGTAAAAACCAGAGGGCTACTAAAAAAAACAAACAGGGAGTGAAAGGATAAAAAAGAAACAGTTTAAGGGGCAGGGGGAAAATACAATGTACACACGCCTCCCAGGCTGCAGGGGGTGGTGTTGGACGATCAGTATAACAATTGATGTCACTTCCCATCACGTGACTAATCCAAGATGCCAGCGAGTAGTGTGAAACAGGAAGTGCTCATAGGAGCGTCCACTATTCACCACCATCTTGAAAAAGGGCACAGCTTGGTAGAGTGATGACATCACCAAAAGGGGTGGGTTTTGGGGCAGAGTATGCAAAATGGGTGGAGCTTGGGGCTAGGTTATGAAAAAAAGGCAGGGTTTGGGGTGGGTCTACACAAAAGGGATGGGACTTGGGTAGGGCTATGTCATTAAAAGGGTGGGGCTGAAAAGCCCTAACCTCTTTAGCCTTTCCTCATATGAGAGGAGTTCCACCCCCGTTATCATTTTGGTTGCTCTTGTTTGAACCTTTTCTAATTCCACTATATCTTTTATGAGATACGGTAACCAGAACTGAACGCAATACTCAAGGTGTGGACGTACCATGGAGAGATACAAAGGCATTATAGTATTTTTCGTCTTATTCACCATCCCTTTCCTAATAATTCCTAGCATCATGTTTGCTTTTTTGGCTGCCACTGCATACCGAGCAGAAGATTTCAGCATATTATGTACAATGACACCCAGATCTTTTTCTTGTGTGCTGACCCCCAAGGTGGACCCTAGCATCAGGTAACTATGATTCAGATTATTCTTTCCAATGTGCATCACCTTGCATTTGTCCAAATTAATTTTCATCTGCCATTTGGACACCCAGTCTTACAATTTCCTATATACATACATAAATACATGCATATGTGTGTTAAAAGTTATATATATATATGTATATAAAATAGCATACTAGTGAAAAAAGACAAAGAGACAAGCATGGTGTACCATCAAAAACAAACCCATATACAAGGTCGCTGAGGAGTATAGGAATCTCTGGATAAAAGTCTGTAAATAAAATACAAAGCATGTTGTAAAACAATAAGTGAATGGAAGACAGGGGAGCATGTATCAACCTATAATGGAGGAAGGCCATATATAAATGAGGAAACCGGGTAACAGCGTGGAGATAGGATAATCTATGCAAAAGAGGAGCCCAAAGCAAAAAGTGTAAATATAATAGTAAGTGCAAAGTGGTACTGTGTGAGTGAGGAACATGAAACAAAAAAACTATGTATGAGAGGTGCTAAAGAGTGAACAAAAAGTAAATGCAGTGCATAAACGTGATAAAGAGAAGTGCTCGATTTTCAAGCCTGATCCATGTCAAAAGAAAGTTAGGGGCCCTTTTACTAAGACGCGTAGGTGCCTACACATGCCCAACGAGGGTCAAATTAGAACTACTGCCTGGCTACTGCATGTTCCGGTTGGTAATTCTATTTTTGACGCGTGTCCAAAACATGTGGCAGAAAATATTTTCTATTTTCTACTGTGTGGCACTAACTGGGCTGTAATTAGCAGTGTATGCGTGCTGACAATTACTGCCCAGTTAACATGTGAAACCTTACCACTAAGTCAATGGGTGGCAGTAAGGTCTCAGGCTCAAAATGGGCATGCGCTCATTTTAATTTTGACGCATGTCCATTTTCGGCCATAAAAAAGGCCTTTTTGCAGGCACGCTGAAAAATGGACCTGTGCGCATCTAATACATGCGCCTATTCCAGCATAGGCCATTTTTTGGTGCACCTTAGTAAAAGGGCCCCTTAAAGAAAAAAGTGGTTGAGATGAAACTATGAAAAAAACAGCGTAAAGCAGACCGCAAGAGAGGCACCTAACCTGCACTGGAGGAAACAGTGGGGATGGCCCATACACGGACCACTGCTAGAAAAGCATGCGCCTATAAAGAAAAGACGAAGGACTGTGGCTAAAAAAACAGTGCAGATGAAAAAAGCAGCTATGGCTTGAAAAATGGATGTGGCTGAAAAAAAGAAATAGGCAGTGCGGAGACAGAAAACAAAAAACAAAAAATAAAAATAAAGAGGCAACAGCATGACAAAACTGTGCAGGAGGAGGCAAAGACAAAAAAGACCGTGGGAAAGTATAGCACATCTGGTGGGGAAAGTGTACAGAAAACATGAAAGGCAGGTAAAAAGCTGGGAACACATATGTGAAACTAGAGAATCCAGATTAAGGAGGGCGAAATAACGGTAAAAGATAGTGAAGCTGGCCAAAGGCATGCCAGAAGCGAAACTCAAAAATACAATACCTTGATAAAGACTCAGATCCAAAAGTAGAAGGCTCAGCATGTGCTGCAGAAAAAAGCAGGGTATTAGCTTAGGAACAAGAAAATAAAAAGGAAAAAAGGTGCCAAAAATAGAACGAGAATGCAATGTGTACAAGCAGGGAACGTGAGGATGATGGCCGTCATGATGGGAAAAGGGATCAACCCCCAAAATAAGAAGAGCACGTAAGTGGAAGGAGAAGTGGGGAAGAGGGTAGGCTAAAAATGGAAAAGAAAGATCAAACTGTGAAAAAAACCAGGATGAGGTCCAAAAAAAAGGGGGAAGGTAGTGTGAGAAAAGGAGGAAGAGACAGGAAAGAAATCCTGAAGATACTATGTAGAGGATATGAAAAAGTTGAAAAGAGTGAAAAAAGGACATGCACAAAAAAACCCATGCATGTTACTGGATACATTCACCATGTGTGTCACTAGTACCTGAATGTGGTGCCAAAAGTACATTGAGAAGAATAGAAAACAAAATAAGGAGAGTGTACTACCGTCCGCCTCGCCAGGATGAGCAGGTAGACACAGAAATGATAAAAGAAATCAGAGACGCGAACAAAATGGGCAATGTGATAATAATGGGTGACTTCAATTATCCAAATATAGACTGGGTAAATGTAACTTCGGGACACGCTACAGAGATACAATTCCTTGATGAAATCAAGGACAGCTTTATGGAGCAACTGGTGCAGGAGTGGACGAGAGAAGGAAAAATTCTAGACTTGGTCCTTAGTGGAGCGCATGATCTGGTGAGGGACGTTATGGTACTGGGGCCGCTTGATAACAGTGACCATAATATGATCAGTTTTGACATCGACCTTGAAGTAACTGTACACAGAAAGTCAAATACGTTAGCGTTTAACTTTAAAAAAGGAGACTATGATAAAATGAGAAGAACGGTAAAAAAAAAACTTAGGGGGGCAACTGAGAGAGTAAAAACTGTACAACAGGCGTGGATGCTGTTCAAAAATACCATCCTGGAGGCCCAGGCCATACATATTCCGCAAATTAGAAAAGAAAGACGGAAGTCCAAAAGACACCCGGCCTGGTTGAAAAGTGAGGTGAAGGAAGCTATTAGGGCTAAAAGAAACGCCTTCAGAAAATGGAAGAAGGAACCGTCTGAAAATAACAAGAAACAGCATAAGGAGTGTCAAAGCAAATGCAAGGCACAGATTAAGAAGGCCAAGAGGGAGTATGAAAAAAAGATAGCTTTAGAGGAAAAAAAACATAGTAAATTTTTTTTTCGGTATATTAAAAGCAGGAAGCCGGCAAAAGAATCGGTTGGGCCGCTGGATGACCGAGGGGTAAAAGGGGCGATCAAGGAAGACAAAGACATAGCGGAGAGACTGAATGAATTCTTTGCTTCGGTCTTCACCGAGGAAGATTTGGGTGGGATACCGGTGTCGGAAATGGTATTTCAAGTGGACGAGTCGGAGAAACTTACTGACTTCACGGTAAACCTGGAGGACGTAATGGGGCAGTTCGGCAAACTGAAGAGTAGCAAATCTCCTGGACCGGATGGTATTCATCCTAGAGTACTGATAGAACTCAAAAACAAGCTTGCGGAGCTACTGCTAGTGATATGCAACTTATCCTTAAAATCGAGCGTGGTACCGGAAGATTGGAGGGTGGCCAATGTAACGCCCATTTTTTAAAAAGGCTCCAGGGGAGATCCGGGAATTTACAGACCGGTGAGTCTGACGTCGGTGCCTGGGAAAATGGTAGAGGCTATTATTAAAAACAAAATTACAGAGCACATCCGAGGACATGGATTACTGAGACCAAGTCAGCATGGCTTTTATGTGGGGAAATCTTGCCTGACCAATTTACTTCAATTCTTTGAAGGAGTGAACAAACATGTGGACAAAGGGGAGTCGGTTGATATTGTGTATCTGGATTTTCAAAAGGCGTTTGACAAGGTACCTCATGAAAGGCTACAGAGGAAATTGGAGGGTCATGGGATAGGAGGAAATGTCCTATTGTGGATTAAAAACTGGTTGAAGGATAGGAAACAGAGAGTGGGGTTAAATGGGCAGTATTCACAATGGAGAAGGGTAGTTAGTGGGGTTCCTCAGGGGTCTGTGCTAGGACCGCTGCTTTTTAATATATTTATAAATGATTTAGAGATGGGAGTAACTAGCAAGGTAATTAAATTTGCTGATGACACAAAGTTATTCAAAGTCGTTAAATCGCGACAGGATTGTGAAAAATTACAAGAGGACCTTACGAGACTGGGAGACTGGGCGGCTAAATGGCAGATGATGTTTAATGTGAGCAAGTGCAAGGTGATGCATGTGGGAAAAAAGAACCCGAATTATAGCTACGTCATGCAAGGTTCCACGTTAGGAGTTACGGACCAAGAAAGGGATCTGGGTGTCGTCGTCGATAACACACTGAAACCTTCTGCTCAGTGTGCTGCTGCGGCTAAGAAAGCAAATAGAATGTTGGGTATTATTAGGAAAGGTATGGAAAACAGGTGTGAGGATGTTATAATGCCGTTGTATCGCTCCATGGTGCGACCGCACCTTGAGTATTGTGTTCAATTCTGGTCGCCGCATCTCAAGAAAGATATAGTAGAATTGGAAAGGTGCAGCGAAGGGCGACTAAAATGATAGCGGGGATGGGATGACTTCCCTATGAAGAAAGACTAAGGAGGCTAGGGCTATACAGCTTGGAGAAGAGACGGCTGAGGGGAGACATGATAGAGGTATATAAAATAATGAGTGGAGTGGAACAGGTGGATGTGAAGCGTCTGTTCACGCTTTCCAAAAATACTAGGACTAGGGGGCATGCGATGAAACTACAGTGTAGTAAATTTAAAACAAATCGGAGAAAATTTTTCTTCACCCAACGTGTAATTAAACTCTGGAATTCGTTGCCGGAGAAAGTGGTGAAGGCGGTTAGCTTAGCAGAGTTTAAAAAGGGGTTGGACGGTTTCCTAAAGGACAAGTCCATAAACCGCTACTAAACGGACTTGGAAAAATCCAAAATTCCAGGAATAACATGTATAGAATGTTTGTACGTTTGGGAAGCTTGCCAGGTGCCCTTGGCCTGGATTGGCCGCTGTCATGGACAGGATGCTGGGCTCGATGGACCCTTGGTCTTTTCCCAGTATGGCATTATTTATGTACTTATGTACTTATGAGAGAAAGCTCTGGAGAAACAGAGGGTGCAAGGAACAATGAAGCTGTATAAAATAAAAGAAAGGGAGGAAAAAACATATAGAGTATCCCTCCAGATAAACTATGAAAGGTAAAGTAATATTATAGTCTCCATATGTGATGAGATGCACCCTGTAGGAAGGTGAAGGATAAGGAAATGTGAAAGTGTGAAGGTGAACCATGAGACGATTCAAAATACCAATATTCTAATCAGGAAGAGCAATGGTGCTCATTGATTCAATTCTGAAAAATAGGAAATGGTAAGAATCCTGTCTCTAAAAAAAGGCCTGGAATTGAGGGTGTGAAATAAAGAAATGGTCACTTGCTATGCTTTATAAGAAAGGTGTGTAGTCAATTTCAAGGTTTAAGCCCAGAGGAGATAGGTTTGAAAACTAAAAATCAAACGTTGTTCCTCTTGTAATAAAATTCTGTCTATATCAGTTCTTCTCCAATTTGTCTTGACAGTCTTAAAAACAAAAAAACTTGAGGTCCTCAGGTGTATGTCCAGCTTTGAGCCAATGTGATACGAGTGGTGCTGATTGATGGTTACAATTAAGATTGATGCGATGTTCTATTACCCTTGTTTTAATCTTCCTTTGGGTCTTGCCGACGTATAATAAATTGCATGGACAAATAATAATGTAAATGACATAGGTGCTATTACAGTCAGAGGAATGTGAGAGTGTATATACTTTGTTAGTACGTGGATGTACAAAAGAGGTCATTTTTATTGCATGTTTACACACACTGCACTTGCCACATTTATAGTGACCGAAGGGATTCACATCAGGTTCAGGGTTTGGAAGAGTGGGGAGTAAAGAAGGAACTAATTTTTCCCGTAGGTTTCTATTTCTGGAGTAGGCCACAATGACCTTTTTTTCCTTTAGCATTCATGATTTTCGAGAATGTGCCAGTGTCGTCTGATGCTCTTCTGGATCCGGCCTGATAAATGTGAAAACTTTAGAGTGCAGACAAAATCTGGTCCAGGTTTGTCTTCTTTGGGTTGAGGAAATCCACCTGGTCTGTAGAACTGGCTACATTGTATTCTGATGTGATTTGCTTTGCTGGGTAACCTCTCCTATTAAATCTTGTTCCCATAATTCTTGCTTGTTGGTTGAACTCTTCTTCTTTTGTGCAAATTCTTCTAATTCTTAGAAATTGGCATAATTGAAGGGTGGCTTTGAGGGCTCTCTGATGAGCATTGTGACCTATAGTTTTCCTATACAATATTATTTTGAAGGTATTAGTATCTCTGATAATCATTAAGTCCAAAAAAGGAATCTGTTCATGATGATAATTCATTTTGAATTTTAAATTGGCATCTCTTTGGTTCAACCATCCAAAAAATTCTTCCAATATAGAGGCTTCCCCTTTCCATATAATAAATATGTCATCAATATATTGTCTGTACATTACAATATAGTTACTAAACGGATGATCAATTAAATGAAGTTTTTCAAAATGTGCCACATATAGATTTGCCATATTAGGGGCCATGGATGCCCCCATTGCAGTTCCCTTGATTTGCTGGAAGAAAACTCCTTCAAAGCAAAAGTAATTGTTGGTGGGAGCGATGCTAGCTAGAGTAAGAATCAGGTGGTTGGGAATACGTCTGTAAGCATCTCTTCCTCTAAGTGTTTCTTCCACTATGGTGAGGGTGTCTAGTTGAGGAACGTTGGTGTAAAAAGATTCTATGTCAAGGGTGACCAAAAAGGTGTTATTTAGGTCACACCTGAGTTCCTGAAGTAATTGAATCATATGAGAAGAGTCTCTCACATAAGATGGAATGAGAGGTATGATGATCTCAAAAAGAAATCAATGAAGACAGATAGTGGTTCCAAATCTGATATGTTAGCAAAGTTATTTACAGACTTAATCCTGAGATTCCTATACTCCTCAGTGACCTTGTATACAAGGTCTCGTCTCTTTGTCTTTTTTCACAAGTATGCTATTTTATATACATATATATAACTTTTAACACACATATGCATATATATATAGATAGATATGTATCTTTATTTTATTATTATTTATATATCTTTTTTATATTTTTGGATTGTGTTTCATATGTGACATTCTTTTATCAAATTATGACATCATAGATCATTTACATGGAGTTTTCTTATTTGTTCATTTATTTGCCTTTTTATTTGTTTTGGTTTTTTATGTATTTTTACTGGTCCTCCAATATATTATTATCTCTATGGACTATTTATCATTATTTTTTTAAATATATTTTTTCACATGTGTTCTTAATATATTTATATGTACTTGGATACAACTTTATATTTATTTATTTATTTGTTACATTTGTACCCCACATTTTCCCACCTATTTGAGGCTCAATGTGGCTTACATGGTACCGGAGAGGTGTTGATAGACTCCGGAGTAAAACAAATACAAATAATGGTTAAGTTGAGGTAGGAAGGGTAGGGACCACATGAAGGAACATGTGGTGGGACTATAAAGAGGATAGCAAGAACAGATGCGATTGTTTGGTGATCAGTACGGACTGTGGTGTTATAATGTCGCGGAGTTCAGGTATTTAAGTTGGGTCAGTGGGGTAAGCCTTTTGAAACAGGTGGGTTTTTAGTTTTTTCCTGAATTGGAGGTGGTCGTACGTGGTTTTCACAGTTTTTGGTAGTGTGTTCCATAGTTGTGTGCTGATGTAGGAAAAACTGGATGCGTAGGTTGATTTGTATTTTAGTCCTTTGCAGCTCGGGTAGTTGAGGTTTAGGTATTGTCGTGCTGATGCGGATGTGTTTCTGGTTGGTAGGTCGATCAAGTTCGCCATATATCCCGGTGCTTCACCATAAATGATCTTGTGAACCATATGTCAGATATTGTTCGTAGACACCTGATGTAGGCTTTCTGACGAAACAGTGCTGTATCGGGTCCTGAAGAAATAAAGGTTTTACTTATTATATTCGTCATCCTTCTGTTTTCTTCACGGGAGAGCCCTGCTGATTACACTACTCCTTTTTCTGATTTCTTGCTGTATAACATCACCAACATTTATCCCTTCCTTTCTAAACACATCAGCAAAACCAGTATCCATGCTCTTTACCTTCAACTTAGATTACTACAACCTGCCCTTCACAGTTCTATCCTTAAACCTTCTCTCTCCCCTTCAATCTGTTCAAACTTCTGCTGCACGACTTCTGCCAATGTCATTACGCTCACATATCTCCAAATCTCAAGTCATTTCATTGGCTCTCTATTTGTTTATATTTACAGTTTGAACTCCTTTTAATGACAAGTGTATTCATTGTGCAGCTCCTCAGTGTCTGTTATCTCTTCCTACACCCCTCCCCGGGAACTCCATTCTTCAGGTAAGTCACTCTTATCTGTGCCCTTCTCCGCCACTGCTAACTCCGGATTCTGCACTGTATGCCTGAGTCAGTACATCATGCATCATCCCTGGCCCTAATCAAATCCAGCACTGCATATGTCTAGTAGCACTAAAGAAATTATAAGTAGTAGTAGCAACTGCTCCTCTTTTTCTGTCCCCTCACAGCCTTCTTCAACAATAGTCCTTCCACCTTCCCTATTATACGGCAATGCTGAAGACCACACAGCATCGATGATCTTCCTCCTTTCCATTATTATCCTCCCTTTTCTTCTCTTCCACTGTAAAGCAGTATTGAGGAGCACACAGCATTCTAATATTATCCCCCCCCCCCACACACACACACACACTTCCTCTCTTCCACATCAATGATTTCCATTCTTTCCACAATACTTCTTCCCATTCTACTTATACAGCAGCACTGAGGAGAACACAGCATCAATTATTTTATTTCCTCCATTTTAATTCCCCTTCTTGCTGTCTACTCTCACCCCTATATAGCAGAGCTAAGGAGCAAACAGCATCAATGATCTCCTCCTTTCCACAATATTCCTTCCACCTGCTCCTCTTTTGTAATGTACAGCAGCACCGAGGTACAAACAGAATCAATGATCCTCTTCAGAACTTAATGCTTTGTTGCCTTTTTAACTTTATCTCGTTACAGAGAACATCACTCTGAGGTTGAAAGGTGGTGGGCATCGCTGTTCAGGGATGGTTGAAGTGTACTACAAAGGAATCTGGGGCGCTGTTTGCAGCCAAGGCTGGGATATGATAGCAGCAAACATAGCCTGCAAGGAGCTGGGGTGCGGCCAGGTTGTGTCACATGTGAAGACTGACCTGCTTCCCCCTGTCTCTGGTCATGCCTGGCTGAACAATCTGCACTGCAGAAACTCTATAGAGTCTCTATGGCACTGCTCAAGCCAAAAGCGGGAAGACGTCACATGCAGCCAGCAGCATGGAGCTGAGGTCACCTGCTCAGGTACGACCCCTTTCTTATCTCCACCCAGATTTTAACTCAAACTTGCAGTCTTTACAGCCGAAACTCCGACTGGTTCAGAGGTGATGCTGACTTTATTTCTCAGGTCACTGACACTCACATCATGAGGACAGTTTTAAAAGTATTCCTTTAGGCAAAACAGTGTTTCGCCCATGGAACTGGGCTGTGCACACAGGTAAAAATATGTGTATTATTCCACATTGACTGCATTTACAGTAGGCATGCCTGGGGCAAGGGGAAGGCAGAGACAGCAACAATTAAAGTGAGTTTTGACTGGACAAATGCCTGCTGAAAGAGGGGTACAAGTCTTAGTAGATCATTTTTTCTTCAGCATTTTTCACATTGAAAGCCTGTGGGTACTCTCCCTTTTAAAACTGGTACAAAATGCACAGATGAAATGTACCCCTGGACTTTGCACCTATGTGACCAATATGAAAATTGCCAAATTGGCCCGCTGTGTTTAAATATTTGTAATATGCAAAAATATTTGTTCTTAAAGGACAACCCAAGAGTTAAAATAATTCTGAGGACAATTTTAAGCCATCTAGTTGTGAAAATGGGGTTAATGCAGCTCTACTGCCCTTTTTGAAAAATGCCTATCTTAGTTTACCGAAAGTATGCAGAACTTTCACAATGTGCATTTTAAGTCGCATTAAAGGGAGGTGTCCTCAGGGCTCGGAAGAAAAAAAAGGTACTTACCTGTAGCAGATGTTCTCCGAGGGCAGCAGGCCAATTATTTTCACATCTGGGTGATGTCATCCGACGGAGCCCAATGCGGATGCTGACTAGTGAGTAATGTAGAGGAGGTGACATAATGTAGAAGGCATGCGCTGGTGCCTTCCCACCTGACACGCGAGTGTGGGTCCTCCAGTCAGGTGAAAAAGCAAAAAAAGCCTATAGTATACAACTAAATTCAACTCTTAAGAGAGATGGGAGGGTATGTGAGAATAATCAACCTGCTGTCCTCGGAGAACATCTGCTACAGGTTATCTTTGCTTTCTCCGAGGACAAGCAGGCCTTCTTATTCTCAAAAACAAGAAAGCTAGGACAAGTGAGTCTTGAAACGTCAAGACCAAAATTTCAATCGATCTGAAACTATATACATGCTAGCTGTGGAGGTGCAGCCTGGCACAGAATAAAATAGGGTCTAGAAAGGTGGAGTTGAATTCTAGACACCGAACAAATTCTGCAGAACTGCTTGTTCAAACCAACTATCACTTAGAGTATCCTGATCAAGACAGTAGTGAATGTGTGGCTCTGACATGACCCTCTAGAGTCAGCCCAGCCTGGGCATTAGCAAAGGAGAGACAATCTGCTATCCAATTTGAAAGTGTGCATTTGCCGATGGCCACCCTCAATCTGTTGTGGTCAAAAGAAATGAAAAGTTGTGCGGACTCGGTTGTGATGAAATTTAGTATACAGTGGATGAGCTACCAGGGCCTGGAGCTCACTGACTCTGCGAACTGAAGTGACCACCACCAGAAACACAACTTTCCAGGTCAAGAACTTCAGATGACAGGTATCCAGAGACTCAAAAGGAGCTTTCATCAGCTGGGTGAGGACTATGTTGAGATCCCATGACACAGTGGGAGGTTTGGTAGGGGGCTTTGATAGCAATAAACCTCTCATGAAGCAAACAACTAAAGGCTCTACAAAGGTGGACTTGCCTCCTATACAATGATGATAAGCGCCAATTTCACCAAGGTGAACCCTTACAGAGTTGATTTTCATACCACAGAGGTGTAGGAGATACTCAAGCAGTTTTTGTGTAAGACAAGAGAAGAGATCTAATTCCTTGCCCTCACACGAGATGGCAAACCTCCTCCTCTTAGAAGAGTAATATCTCTTAGTAGAATCTTTCATGGAAGCCAGCAAGATATGGGAGACACCCTCAGGAAATCCCAGGGATTCGAGTTCTAGGCTCTCAACATCCAAGCCATGAGGATCAGAGATTGGAGGTTGGGATGCAGAAGAGAACCCTCGATGAGGGTTGGAAAACAGTCCAATCTCCATTGTCATACCATGGTACAAATCATATCGCAATGATAAGGTGGATTGAATTGGTGGAGGGGTAGCATTATATGTTAAGGAGGGCCTTGAATAGACTACAAATTCTCCAGGACATAAAACAGATCTTGGAAATCCATAGGATAGAAATTCCATGTGTAAAGGGGAAAAGGATAGTGACAGGAGTGGTCTACCATCCACCTGGCCAGGATGAACAGACAGATGTAAAAATGTTATCAGAAATTAGGGAGGCTAACAAACTGGGCAACACAATAATAATGGGTGATTTCAATTACCCTGATATTGACTGGGTAAATGTAATATCAGGGCAAGCCAGGGAGTTAAAATTCATTGATGAAATCAAGGACTGCTTTATGGAGAAACCAACAAAAGGGAAAACAATTCTAGACCTAGTCCTTAGTAGAGCGCATGATCTGGTTTAGGAGATAATGGTGCTGGGGCCGCTTGACAACAGTGATCATAACATGATCCAATTTGATATAAGATCTGAAGTACACACAGGAAATTCAATATGTTAGCATTTAACTTTCAAAGGAGACTATCCAGCTTATAATCGAAAGTGATCGCCAGCCATCTTCCGACACAAATCGGGAGATGACCGTCGATTTCTTAAAAGCGGCAAAATCGGTATAATTGAAAGTGGCATTTTTGACAGCATCGCTGCTTTCCCGTCGCTTTGCCGGCGAAAGTTCAAGGGGGCATGTCAGTAGATTAGCGAAGGCGGGACATGGGCAGGCATGGGCGTGGCTACCAGATGGCCGGCTTTCGCCAATAATGGAAAAAAAAAAGCGGTGTTAAGTAGTATTTCGCCGGGTTTACTTGGTCCTTTTATTTTCATGACCAAGCCTCAAAAAGGTGCCCCAACTGACCAGATGACCACTGGAGGGAATGGGGGATGACCTCCCCTTACTCCCCCAGTGGTCACCAACCCCCTTCCATACTAAAAAAATAAAACTAAAAACCTTTTTTGCCAGCCTGTATGCCAGCCTCAAATGCCGTACCCACCTCCATGACAGTAGAATGTGTTGTATCCTCCGACAGCCTTTCCCTGGTTGCGATGTGGCTCTCGGGTGAGTGTGACACCTTTTTTGTTAGGTGCCCTGCAGAGTCACATTAGCAATGCATTGTGGTGGGTGTAGGGTACTGGGCTCTACTCCCATGGTGCTTTCCCCCCCTGCTAACTGGGTCAGAGTGTGCCCCGTTTTGTTTCCTGTTGTAGTCCATGCGGTAGTGGCCATTTTTGTAAGCCAGTTTTAGTTCCCTTTCCTGTGTTACCCACGTTAGAGAAAGTAGTTCTTACCTTGAATGGTGCTGAAAGAGGGCATTGTACACCATTGTGCCAGCTCTGACCTACTGATAATCTTAGTACCAGGGGACTCTTTGCCAGTGGGGCACAACCTCTGATCTGCAGTTAACTGTGAGTAAACGTGGTTATTTCAAGAAAGGACTTTTTCAGAGAGATTAGTCTTCAGGTGTGAACTGGTGTGCCAAAGCTATACAGCAGCAATAAGTCCTAGAGGCGGTATGCAGGTCCCTGGAGCAATTTTAGTGGGTGCAGTACATTTGTGGGTAGTGGGTTTGGGGGGCTCAGCTCCCAAAGTAAGGGAGCTATGCACGTGGGAGCTTTTCTGAAGTCCACCGCAGTGACCCCTAGTGTGGCTGGTTGGTGTCCTGGCATGTCAGGGGGGCCAGTGCACTAAAAATGCTGACTCCTCCCACGGCCAAATGCCTTGAATTTGCCCGGGGTTTGAGATGGCCAACATAACTTTCCATTATCGCTGAAAAACAAACCCGGCCATCTCAAACCCAGCGAACTCCACGGCATTTGGCTGGGCTAAACCATATTATCGACAAAAAAGATGGCCGGCCATCTTTTTCGATAATACAGTTCCGGCCAGCTGTAGCGCCGCCGCCAACATAGATCGCCAGCGATCTATTTGGCCGGCGATGTTCGATTATGCCCCTCCATGATAAAATGAGAAGAACAGTAAAAAAATACATCAAGGAGCAGCTACAAAGGTCAAAAATATACATCAGGTGTGGATGCTGTTGAAAAATACCATCCGAAGCACAGGCCAGATATATTCCATGTATTAAAAAGGAGAAAGGAAGGCCAAACAACAGCTGTCATGGTTAAAAAGTGAGGTGAAGGAAGCTATTAGAGCTAAAAGAAAATCCTTCAAAAAACTGAAGATGGATCTGACTGAAAATAATAGGAAATACCATAAAGAATGGCAATTAAAATGCATTGTACTGATAGGGAAGGCAAAGCAAGACTTTGAAAAGAAGATTGCGTTGGAGCACAAACACATAATAAAAAAATTTAAGGTATATTAGAAGCAAGAAGCCAGCAAAAGAATTAGTTGGACCGCTAGATGACCAAGAGATAAAAGAGGCATTTGGGGAAGACAAAGCCAGAGCGGAGAGATTATATGAATTCTTTGCTTCGGTCTTCACCTAGGAAAATGTGGGAGAGATACCAAAGCCAGAAATGGTATTCAATGCTGACAAGTTAGAGAAACCGAATCAAATCTCTGTAAACCTGGAAGATATAATGAGGCAATTTGACAAATTGAAAAGTAGCAAATCACCTGGACCAGATGGTACATATCCCAGAGTACTAACAGAATTGAAAAATGAACTTGCAGAACTATTGTTAGTAATATGTAATTTATCTTTAAAATCCAGCATGGTACCGGAAGATTTGAGGGTGGCCAACATACCGCCAATTTTTTAAAAGATTCCAGAGGTGATCTGGGAAATTATAGACTTGTGACCCTGACTTCAGTGCTGGGCAAAATGGTAGAAACTATTATAAAGAGCAAAATTACAGAGCATATACATAAGCATGGATTAATGAGACAAAGCCAACATGGATTTAGTGAAGGGGAATCTTCCCTCAATAATCTACTACATTTCTTTGAAGGGGTGAACAAACATGTGGATAAAGGTGAGCCGGTTGAGGAAAAGTCCATAAACCATTATTAAAATGACTTGGGGAAAATCCACTGCTTGCTTCTGGGATAAGCAGCATAAAATGTATTGAAGTTTTTGGGGATCTTGCCAGGTATTTGTGACCTGGATTGGCCACTGTTGGAAACAGAATGCTGGGCTTGACGGACCTTTGGTCTGTCCCAGTGTGGCAATACTTATGATATTGTGTTTCTGGATTTTCAAAAGGCATTTGACAAAGTACCTCATGAAAGACTCCTGAGGAAATTAGAGAGGCATAGGATAGGAGGCAATGTCCTATTGTGGATTACAAACTGGTTAAAAGATAGAAAACAGAGAGTAGGATTAAATGGTCAGTATTCTCAATGGAGAAGGGTAGATAGTGGAAATTTGCAGGGGTCTGTGCTGGTACCACTGCTTTTTAACACATTTATAAATTATCTAGAGATGGGAATAACTCGTGAGGTAATTAAATTTGATGATGACAAAGTTAGTCAAAGTTGTTAAATTGCAAGAGGATTGTGAAAATATTGCAAGAGGACCTTATGAGACTGGGAGACTGGGCATCCAAATGGCAGATGACATTTAATGTGAGTGAGTGCAAAGTGATGCATGTGGAAAAAGGATGTGATGCAAGGGTCCACATTAGGAGTCACTGACCAGCAGATTGGATGTAGGTGGAACTTGGGGTAGTTGATGACAAACCCCCAGTAGCTCCAGCATCTGAATAGTTAGTCACATGGACGCCATGTCTCCTTCTTGAGATATGCTCTTGACCATAAGTACATAAGTAGTGCCATACTGGGAAAGACCAAAGGTCCATCTAGCCCAGCATCCTGTCACCGACAGTGGCCAATCCAGGTCAAGGGCACCTGGCACGCTCCCCAAACGTAAAAACATTCCAGACAAGTTATACCTAAAAATGCGGAATTTTTCCAAGTCCATTTAATAGCGGTCTATGGACTTGTCCTTTAGGAATCTATCTAACCCCTTTTTAAACTCCGTCAAGCTAACCGCCCGTACCACGTTCTCCGGCAACGAATTCCAGAGTCTAATTACACGTTGGGTGAAGAAAAATTTTCTCTGATTCGTTTTAAATTTACCACACTGTAGCTTCAACTCATGCCCTCTAGTCCTAGTATTTTTGGATAGCGTGAACAGTCGCTTCACATCCACCCGATCCATTCCACTCATTATTTTATACACTTCTATCATATCTCCCCTCAGCCATCTCTTCTCCAAGCTGAAAAGCCCTAGCCTTCTCAGCCTCTCTTCATAGGAAAGTCGTCCCATCCCCACTATCATTTTCGTCGCCCTTCGCTGTACCTTTTCCAATTCTACTATATCTTTTTTGAGATACGGAGACCAGTACTGAACACAATACTCCAGGTGCGGTCGCACCATGGAGCGATACAACGGCATTATAACATCCGCACACCTGGACTCCATACCCTTCCTAATAACACCCAACATTCTATTCGCTTTCCTAGCCGCAGCAGCACACTGAGCAGAAGGTTTCAGCGTATCATCGACGACGACACCCAGATCCCTTTCTTGATCCGTAACTCCTAACGCGGAACCTTGCAAGACGTAGCTATAATTCGGGTTCCTCTTACCCACATGCATCACTTTGCACTTGTCAACATTGAACTTCATCTGCCACTTGCACGCCCATTCTCCCAGTCTCGCAAGGTCCTCCTGTAATTGTTCACATTCCTCCTGCGACTTGACGACCCTGAATAATTTTGTGTCATCGGCGAATTTAATTACCTCACTAGTTATTCCCATCTCTAGGTCATTTATAAATACATTAAAAAGCAACGGACCCAGCACAGACCCCTGCGGGACCCCACTAACTACCCTCCTCCACTGAGAATACTGGCCACGCAATCCTACTCTCTGCTTCCTATCTTTCAACCAGTTCTTAATCCATAATAATACCCAGCCAATAATAGACCAGCCAATCATCCAGGTAGGGAAACACATACACCCCCAGTCTGCATAGACTAGTCGATACTGCAACATTGTTGTCTTTTCGGGATATAAACTGGCCCAGGGCACCCAATGCACCAATTCGGCGGGTCCATGGCAGAAATCATCTGTCTACATTGGGCGCATCTCTTGAAGCCACTGGGGTCTTCTGAGACATCGAAAAAAAAATCTCGACCAAATTAAACTTTTCAATCTTGATCTCTCAAAAAGGGGCACATTCAAACTGAGGTCAGCCACACCCGAAAATAAATAAAACTTTTAAAGGGCTGAAAAAATCCTAACAAAATACAAGGGGTTGAGAAACAAAAATTGAGAAAAAAATTAAATAAAATAAGAAAGAAACCCGCACGGGAAGGCATTTGATTAAAAAATTAGCACAGAGTGAGAAGAGAACACGTAAATGCGACATCTTAGCTCCTCGGAAAAAAAACAAGACTGAATGGCACGTGCTCATGCATCGGTGGACCCTGCTAGAAGCTTCTACATCAGTTAGCGTCCACATCGGGCTCCATCAGATGACATCACCCAGATATGAGAATAAGAAATCCTGCTTGTCCTCAAAGACAAATATCTGGTTACACTTTGCTCACATCTCATCCATAATCCTACCCAAGGTAGGTGTCACGTCTGTGGCCGTGACCACCCTCAGACTTACCCTGTTTCTGGGAGTCAGTGGCTGTGCTTGCTTCTGCTTGTCTCTGTGTCTGTGTCTGTCTTAGTTTCTCTCTGACTCTGTGTGCTGATTGCCTTACTGGACCTCACCTGTGTGGGCTATGCCTCTTCCAAGATGGCTGCCGCCTCCTCCTCTATGCCAGTATTCAAGATGGCTCCTGCTTGTCCTTCCTGTGGGCTCACTTCCTCTGTGTGTCAAGCCTCTGTTTGGAGGCAAGGAACTTCCTGCTTCTGTCCTGCTGGTGGTGACTCATCAGTGAGTTCCTTTATAAGGAAGGCCTGTGCTTGCAGTCAGTGCCTTCGCATGGTGTCATTATCTGGTGTCATGCCCAGAGGCCGACAGGTTAGTTAGTGTTTTGCTGCGCTGCTTCTAACACTGTCTTCTGTGTGGGCTTCTTGCCCTTCTGTCTGGTACTTGTGGGCTTCTTGCCCTTCTGTGTGGGCTTGCCCTTCTGCTCAGTACCTGTGGGCTTCTTGCCCTTCTGTGTGGGCTTGCCCTTCTGCTTAGTACCTGTGGGCTGTGTGAAAGGCTGCCCTGTCTGTGCACCTGCCATGTCCTGAGGAACTGTGGAAAGGCCTTCCTCTTTCTCCTGCTGCCCTGCCATGAAGAGTTGTGAAAGACTTTCCTTTCTTCACACTTGCCCACTCCAAAAACAGTGGGAAATCTGCCTTCTTTTCCCAATAGCTCCTGCTCTGAAATGTGGGATGGCCTTCCATGTCCTCTTGCCCCCACTTGCCCCACCCTAAGGAACTTTGGGAAGGCCTTTTCCACTTTCCCCAGGACTAGCATTTAGAGGGGGTGCAAACAGGGCAGCTACATGCAGTGGCGTAGCGAGGGCGGCTGACACCCGGGGCGGGTCGCCGCTGTGCACCCCCCCGGGTGCAGCACGACGCACCCCCCCCCCCTGGAGCACATTCTTACCACTGGCGCTCACCACCTCCCTCAGGGCGCACAGGACTTACTGCTGGAAGCTCTCCATCACCACCAGCTCCGGACGCAGCTCAGTACTTTCTCCTAGCAACCAATGCCAGACTCTCATGCCACAGTTGCGTCACTTCCGCCCAACACCGGAAACCGCTGCTCGAGTCGAATGATTGGGGCCAAAGCGGGTGGTGGTACTGCAAAAGCAGTTTCCCTGCTCTCTCTGCCCCGGAACAGGAAGTAACTTGTTCCGGGGCAGAGAGAGCAGGGAAGCAGCGGAGCCGACCGACACCCCCCCCCAGCGGTGTGCACCCGGGGCGGACCGCCCCACTGCCCCCCCCCCTTCCTACGCCACTGGCTACATGGGGCCTCCAGATTACAAGGGGCCCCAAACCTGCCTAAATCTGAAGGAAACAGAGCCTACTGATAGGCTTTGAGTGGCCCCTTTTACATTTCTGCCCTGGGCTCCAGTATGTTTAAACACCGGCCCTGACATGCCCTGTCTTGTGGGAAGGTCTTCCTCTCTCTTCACCTGCTCCAGTCCCTGAAATATTGCAGCCAGGTACCCAACCAGCTGCAGATGAACAGCAAACCGTTGTATGTAGTTAGTAGTAGGGACCCAATTTTAATTACACTGTACATTTTATCTTATTTAGATTTTTAAAAATGTATTTTTATTTTTAAAGAAGTGAAATAATTCCAGTCAAAGCAGCCCCAAAAAGGGTCAAATCAAAGATGGCCTATCTTTAGTTTTCTTCAGGTGGGATTTAGTAATTTTGGTCCTCTTTCACAAGCTGTATGGCAATGCTAATGGAGCACATTCAAAGTGAATGGGCTTTGTCAGCAGTGCTGCACCAGGAACCAGGAACAGTTAGCATGGCTTGATAAAAGAGGCCCTTAAATAGGCCCAACTACTACTGAGTTATAAGCGAACATACATACTAACATAAAACATACATAGCTTAACTGTATTCACATATGTATCTGCGCATGTTGTTGAAAGAAAAGCACATTTCTTTCTTTTCTTCCTGCCTTCTCATTCCCCTCTTATATGCAGAGAAACTCAAATGGTAAAAAGAAAATGCTTTACTTTACAGACCAGAACCTTCAGCAGAACCCTGGATTTAATATACATATTCAGTTATTATCAGCCTGAGATGACTTTGTTGGATTATTTGTAGTAAATAATTAGCAGATTTTAGTACACACAGCTTCAGCTTTAGAAATGTTAATTTCTTTCTTCATCTCTCTCTCATTCACCCCTGAATAATTCACTGCTGAGTCACTTTAAAGTTGAAGTAACAAAACATCTGTTTACTCACAGTTTGTAGTTAGATTATAATCAGACAGGCTTATATATACATATTACTATACATTTGTATTATCAGCTCCTTCCATGTGCTTAGATGGTAATGGATGCTCACACCACCATAGATCCTCTCAGGTTAGGAGAGATCATGAGCTCCATGTGCTCCATGTGCTGCATGTGCTGTATCTGCTGTGTCTATCCCCCACAGGAAGTTGCATAGCTGTGTGACCTCTCTAAGTAATTCACATCAGAGGTCACAGAGTAATCACAGAGAAATAATAGGTGACAGGCAATGCATGTAAAATACAATTACATTCCAACAAACCCCTTCTCATGCATAACTGTCATGCAATTATTTATTCATACAAAGTCCAAGCTTTATACGCAGATTCACAAAATGTTCTCTGGGTAACGGTTTGGTCATGATGTCAGCTGTCATCTCACTGGTGTGACAATAGTGTAGACTGATGACCCCTTCTTTCGCCAACTCTCGCACGTTGTGGTATTTCGTTGCGATGTGCTTGGTGCGTGACTGAACCTTGTCATTCTGTGACAGTCGGATGCAGCTCTGATTATCTTCTTCAATGATCCTTTCTGTGTCTGCTTCCTCTGCCTGTTCCTCGTTAGATACAGGTGAGTTGCTTTCAGACATCTGCCTTGGTATGGCATTTATATACACTGGCATGTCTATTATGGTTCTAGTTTCATATTCTGGATGATAAGGCTCATCTGGGATAATCCAGCCTTTATCAACCCTCTTGTTTTCATCAAAATATGTAACATGTCTTATGCCAACAATGCCAGTTTTCAGATTCAAAATTCTATATCCTTTGTGTCCTGGAGCATAGCCAACTAAAATGCCCCTTTCTGTTGTGGAATCCAGCTTATGCCTTCTTTGCTTTGGTACATGAGCATATGCTGTACTTCCAAATGTTCTTATGTGTGACAGGTTTGGCTTCCTACCATGCCATGTCTCATGTGGTGTGCGCTCAGCGCCTTTAGTTGGCATTCTGTTTTGTAGGTACACTGCTGTGAGAATGGCTTCCCCCCATAGTCTTTTAGGGAGATTGCTATCTGACAGCATACATCTGGTCATTTCCACAATTGACCTAAATTTTCTTTCTGCAACAGAATTTTGCTCTGGTGTATAAGCTACTGTTGTGATATGTTGAATGCCTTCTTGTTCTAGAAATGTGCGCATGCTTTGTGAAGTGAACTCACCACCATTGTCGGTCTGAAGAACCTTTGGTTTTCTTTCAAATTTATTGCCCACCATGGCTACGTATTTCTTCAGCATGTCTGTGACTTGACTTTTTTCTTTCAGCAAATAGGCCACACAATATCTAGAGAAATCATCCAAGAATATTAGCACAAATCTGTTGTTTCCCAATGATGGGATATTAAACGGTCCACATAAGTCACTGTGTATTAAGTCCAGTACTTTATTACTCCTATTTCCTGTGTATGCAGGAAATGAGGGTCTCACACCTTTTTGAGTAACACAGTCTATGCATTTCTCCATATTACCAGCATCTGCACTTATCTGAATGCCGGTGGCCAGTTGCTTACTGTAAAGATCCTGGATCACCTTAGAATCACGATGTCCCAGGCGGCGGTGCCAGATTTCCAGACTACATTTACCATCATTCTTCCTTACTTGCGCCATATGTGAGGCTTCACCTGAAATGTTCAGCTTATAAACATCATTATGCATAAAAGCTTCAGCATACACTTCATCATTTTTAGAGATTGTGCACTTACTGTTTTCAAAATGAATCACAAATCCCTTCTTATCTAATGTAGATACACTAAGCATATTACAAACTGCTTGGGGAATATACAAGACATCACTTACAGGAATTTCTTTAACTTCATTAGACACTTTGCATTTTAAGAATCCAATACCTTTTGCTTGGATCTTAGCAGTCCCTGCGTTTGCAGTTTTAAGAATACCTTCCTCTGGACACATTTCCTGAAAGAAATCCTTACAATTGGTTAAATGGCATGTGCTCCCTGAATCCAAAATCCAAGTACTTTCATTTGAATTATTATTTACCATAGTCAAAGATTTTTCTGCCATTAGAAAACCCTTGTGTTTATCTTTGTCCTTCATACATTTCCTGGTTTGAAAATTCTTTAGTTCCATTGGCTTAGGTGAGCTAGAGGGAGTGTTTTGTGTTTCCTTACACCATTTAGATACATGTCCCTCCTTTCCACATGAGTAGCAAATCAGCTTGCCCTTGGGTGGAGTTTTCCCATAGCTCCGCCTTCCTCTGTTCTTTGCCAAGAAATTTGTTTCATTTCTCTCTGACTTGCTTTGAGAACACATCTCCTCAGAATCATTTATTATGCATTCCTGCCTTAGTTTTGATGTTGTCTGTTCAAAAGATTGCCCTTCAATGGCCTCATTTACAGACCTAAAAACATCAAACTTCTTTGATAGTGAGGTAAAAAGAAATGCTCTTTTCAATGCATCACACATGGGAATTCCAGAAAGTTCTAACTTTTGAAATGAAGACATAAGATGCATAATGTGATCATTACATTTACTTTTATCCCTTAATTTGGTTTCATTCAACTCTGCCAGCCAAATTGGTTGCTGCTTTGCATATGTAGTTGCATACATAGTTCTCAGTTTATATAAAATGTCCTTTGGTGTATCTTTTCCCTCCACTAATATGGCTTGTTTCTCTGAGAGAGCTTCCAAAAGCATGCACTTCACATAATAGTTTGCATTGTCCCATTCAGCCATATTTTCAGCTGTTCTGTCTTGGTCTAAGCATATATTTAATCCTTTTGCTCGAAGGAGACATATAAATCTTAGTTCCCACTGCTGATAATTAAACTCATTTAATTTAGGCACCTTGAGAGAATAGAAAAATGGTGAATTTCTTCCCTCAGCCATTTTCTTAGCCTTCTGTCTGCTGTGTGGGGGGGGAGAGAGACAGACTGAATCTTTCCTTTAAAACTTAAGAGAAAAATGTGGCCTTTTTTTCTGCCTGGTAATATTTCTCTTCTTTTTCAATTCCTGGCCCTGGGCCCATAACCCTTTTGTTGGATTATTTGTAGTAAATAATTAGCAGATTTTAGTACACACAGCTTCAGCTTTAGAAATGTTAATTTCTTTCTTCATCTCTCTCTCATTCACCCCTGAATAATTCACTGCTGAGTCACTTTAAAGTTGAAGTAACAAAACATCTGTTTACTCACAGTTTGTAGTTAGATTATAATCAGACAGGCTTATATATACATATTACTATACATTTGTATTATCAGCTCCTTCCATGTGCTTAGATGGTAATGGATGCTCACACCACCATAGATCCTCTCAGGTTAGGAGAGATCATGAGCTCCATGTGCTCCATGTGCTGCATGTGCTGTATCTGCTGTGTCTATCCCCCACAGGAAGTTGCATAGCTGTGTGACCTCTCTAAGTAATTCACATCAGAGGTCACAGAGTAATCACAGAGAAATAATAGGTGACAGGCAATGCATGTAAAATACAATTACATTCCAACAGACTTTATCTCTCTCTCTCTCTGTCTCCTCTGTGTTGCCCTTCTCCCCTCTCTCCCTCTGGCTGTCTTTTATCTGTCCTTTTATGTTTTCTTGTCTCTCTCCATGGTTAGAGAGCCTGGATTTCCGCCTAGTGAGGGGCCAGAGTCGGTGCTCTGGGACCTTGGAAGTGTTCTACAATTACCAGTGGGCGACGGTCTGTAAAAGCACCTGGCACCCAGAGGATAACGCCAGACTCTGCCAGAGGCTGGGATGTGGAAACAGTGGTTCACCAACTCCAGGGGAAAAGCCAGAGCATGATGAAACCTGGCTGATCATTTCATGTGCGAACAAGGATACATTCTTTCTGGAGTGTGACTGGGATGAGTGGAAGAAATCCAGTTGCAAAACCGAGGCAGTTGCTGTCATCTGTTCAGGTTAGAAGGGAGCAATGGGCTTGTCTGTCCATGTTCTGTTTAAGCCACATACAAAATGAGAGCATAAATTTTAATCACTCCTGTATCCCATAGGCTTAATGAAAAAAATAAGTCTTTAACGCCTTCTTAAACTGAGCAATATTTTGCACTGCACGAGGCTGAAAAGGCAAGGTGTTCCACAGTTTAGAACGAATGACAGCAAAGATGAATGGCCTATACTCTTCAAGTTGTAATGTACGGTACATAAAATATAAATACATAAGTATTGCCACCCTGGGACAGACCAAAGGTCCATCAAGCCCAGCATCCTGTTTCACAAAAACCTGGCAAGATCCCCAAAAAGTTCAATACATTTTATGCTGCTTATCCCAGAAGTAAGCAGAGGATTTTCCTCAAGTCATTGTCACAATTGTGGTCTTGATCCCTCTCTGACTCACCTTATGTCCGGATGGTCAGCTGCTGTGCTGGCTACTGTCTGCATTATTTCTTTCCTATGTGTTTCAAGCCTCACTTTGGGTTCAGTGTATTTCCTGCTTCTGTCCTGTTTATAAGGAAGTGGTGCACTTTCATTCAGGGCCTTTGCAATGCCAAAGGTCTCCAGGTTAGTTCATGTGCAGTGTAGCACTTCTGCCTTGTTCTAGTCTGTGTGCCTGTGGGCACTTCTGTCTTGATTTCTTATTGCCTTGTTCATAGTCTGTGTGCCTGTGGGCACTTCTGCCTTGATTTCTTGTTGCTTGTTCATAGCCTGTGTGCCTGTGGGCACTTCTGTCTTGATTCCTTGTTTAGGGTGCTTGTGTGCACTTCTGCTTCTGTCCTTCTTGGTCTGTTTGTGTGCTAGGTTCAGCCTTCAGCCATAGTTCTGTTGTTTGTCTGTGTGGGTCAGCTTTGTGTCCTGCCTAGTCTGCCTTGCTTTTTCTAGTCCCCTCTACCTTAGCTTCAGCCTTAGTTCTGTTATTTGTCTGTGTGGGTCAGCTTTGTATCCTGCTTGTGTCTGCCCTGTTTGTCTTCAGCTCCAGTCCCCTTCCTGCTTGTCTCTGCCCTGTTTGCTTTCAGCTTCTGTTCCTGCCAAGCTTGTTTGAGTATCCTGAATCCTGTTCCTGCCAAGCATGTTCCAGTATCCTGAATCCTGTTCCTGTCAAGCCAAGTCCGTCCCAGCATCCGGTTCCAGCCAAGCTAAGATTGTTAGTCCAGTCCTGCTTGGGGGTTTTGCCTCCTGCTGGCGCTCGATGACAGTAGGCCAAGGGCTCACGTTGTTCCAGAGTTCATGACTGTTTGTTTAAAGCCTGGGATCGTGACAGTCATTTTAATAATGATCTATGGACTTTTCCTTTAGAAAGTCATCCAAACCGTTTGTTAAACCCCCCTAAGCTAACCACCTTTACCACATTCTCTGGCAACAAATTCCAGAGTTTAATTACACATTGAGTGAAGAAATATTTTCTCTGATTCATTTTAAATTTACTACTGTGCAGCTTCATCACATGCCCCCTAGTCCTAATATTTTTTGAAAGATGGCAGATCAAGTAACAGTTTCTGGGAAGACCTCAGCGTACATACAGGCTGGTAGAATAGTGTAATACAGAATTGGGGGGGGGGGGGGGGGAATGTATTGATTGAGAGCTTTAAAAACAAGCAATAAAATGTTGAATCTGATTCTATATTGAATGGGGAGCCAATGAAGAGATTTTAAAACTGGGGAAATATGACTAAAACAAGAGGTACCGGTAATAATTCTAGCAATTGAGTTTATGTAATCTGAAGCTTACCAATAGCATTCTTCTTAACTCCAATAAGGAGGCCATTGCAATAATTCATTATTGGGCAGACAATGAATTGAACAATCTTGAGAAAATTGTCAAAAGTATCATAAGGTTTTACACGCCTCACCAGTCTCAGTTTATAAGAAACTTTACGAACAATACTGAAAACTTGGTGTCTCGTAGAAAGGGCTGAGCCCAGTTGCACTCCTCAATTCCTAATTAAGGATTGGAATTTCAGCGATGTCACACATAAATGACAAAGGAACATTGTCACAAACTACACTAGAAAAGATACAGTTTTGAATTTTAGAAATGCTCAATTAGCCCTCATCCATTGACTGATATTGCTGAGATAAAATCTTGACATATCAAAACTCAAGAATCAACAGGAACTAAAAACTGAATATGTTCTACATAGATTTTATACTGCAAACCAAGACAACGCAGCAAAAGACAAAGAAAGAAAAGAAAAAGATTAAACAGTACCACAGAGAGTCAAGAGCCTGGGGGTGGGGGGGCACACTAGTAAAACAAGATTTGATTTTGGATCTTCTTACTCCATCACATACACAAAAACATCCATCTGATTAAAAAAAGAGTGAAACCACCCAACACTATACCATCCAACCCAATTGCTTGTAAACAATTCAGCAAAATCTCATGATTGATGGTATCAAAAGCTGCTGATATATCCAAAGTGACCAACAGAAAATGTTTACCTTCATCAAAGCCAGTTTTAACACCATCAAGGAGTGAGATTAATAACATCTCTGAATTGTGATGGTCACGAAAGTCAAATTGATTTTGGTCCCAAAATATCATTTTTTTGCCAAATGTTCTTCCAGTTGCATCAAAACAACTCACGATTAATTTAGCAAAAAAAAGGCAAAAAAGAAATAGGTCAAAAATTTTCCACTACAGAGGAATCCAGTTTGAAATTTTTAATCAATGGTTTAACTGCAGCAGTCTTGAGACCTAACGGCATGTCGCCCTCACTAGTTCCCCTCCCCCCCCCCCCCCCCCCCCCATTTACAAAGCCGCACTGCTGATGTGCTAATGCCAACACAGCCCATTCACTTTGAATGGGCTGTGTCGGCATTTACCACACCAGCAGCCGCTAGCACAGCTTTGTAAACAGGGAAGAAACTATATATAAAATTCAAGAAAAGAGCTCTTCAAGGCTTTAACAATCGATGGATGGATTATATCCAACCAGCAACAATGAGAGTTATTAATTTTACCTAGAACTGTTTCTAGTTGAGCTACACTCACCACAGAGAACTCTGACTAAGGCTCTAATCCATACAGAGGTTAAAAAAAAACTTCTGTAAGAAAAGGGACACTGTCAATCTGAGACACCAATTTCTGTACTTTTAGACAAAAACCATTAGCAAAATCCTGTAATAAAAGAGTATTAACCAAAAAATCAGAATTACAACAGAATTATTTTTTAAGTTGCAAACTATTGCAAACAAGTCCTTTGAAGAGGAAGGAACTTCATCTTTCTTTTTAGTAAAATAAGCTTTTTTGAGCATTAACTTTAGCAGAACTATAAGATTGCAATTGCAAATTGTATAATTCTAAAATAGGTCTACATGGAGAGGAACACCATGCCCTTTCAGCCTTTCTCAGCTTGCATTTTTTTTTAATTTTATTTATTAATTTTAACAAGCCTTACATCTTGTAAAAGTAACACAGAGTTAGAAATTTGTTTTAAACAAAAAGTTTTCCACAATACAAACATCAATATTATTAATCTCTTTCTTAGACCTCAAAAATGGGGGTCGTTTCATAAAGATAAGGAGATCACATGTAAAATCATAAAGGAATCGGCCTAACTCAAATTCACTTTCTTAATATATTAATCAGCTGTTAAACTATTCACTGGGATCCACTGGAGAGCCTTTTTTTTTGATCCAAGAAACTTTTAAGTTGCTCAGGCTCAGAGAAAACATATTTAACATTCAGATATTTTACAATACATTTACATGGATAAGACAAGAGAAATGCGCTCCCATTGCCCTAGTTTCCTCTCTAAGTGCAAGGAATAATTTCCTCCTGTCTTGAGTATTTTAGTCACATCCGGGTATATCCAGACCCGGGATCCACAAAAGATTTTCTTGGAATTTTTAAAATATAGTTTTAATATAGCACTGAGATCTTGTTCAAAAACTAACGATATGATCAAAGTTTGCCGCTGAGTAACCACTGAAAAAGATTGTTCCAGAAACATTGAAAGATCTTGTGTTTTTTTTGTTCACTCCCTCCACAAACTGCCTGGTCTCCGATTTCTTTCACTACCCCATCTTTCTTTTTAGACATAGGGATATAGTAAATTTTATTTACTGGAGGAATATGAGATGGGGAGTATTGTAAATTTTCAATCAAATACTTTCGAAATAATTCCATCGGGCTCAGGCCATTTATTACAGGAAAATTCAATATCCTTAAATTAGGACGTTTATTAAAATTTTCCATTTGTTCAATCTTCCTCAGTATCGCCAGCTTATCTTTAATCAAAGCCGTGTTAATCGTTTTCAGTGTTGCTACTTCCGATTGAATCGAATCAATTCTTGTTGTTGTATCTGTTTTTAAATTTTCCACAGTTTCAGTTAAGGCATTAACTTTACTCACAAGTGATATGGTCTCCCGGGCCGAATTCGCTACCGTCTTTGTAAGATCTTGTATGGCTTTCCAGATCAATTCCAGCGTCACCACCTGGGGAGCTTGTAGCTCCAAGAATGATTCCTCTGCTCTCGTTGGGGGGGAGCCGCCATTTACAGATCCGTCGCCCTCGTCTTCCGAAGCAATCGGATCTGACCCCCTCTCCCGTTGATGAGCTGGACAAGGTGGGGGATTAACCTCCGGCGGCGAGAGAGTTGTTTCTATTGACTGGTGGGCCGACGCTTCTTCGTCAGCACTCACAGCGGCCTGCTGAACGCCGGTATCTTGTGTGAAATTTGTTGTAAAGCGGTCAAGCGTCGTCTGGATAGGCGAAGAGGTGCGAACCGTTGGCGGTAGGTTCTTTACCGCTCCTTTCCTCTTGGTATGAGGCATTTTAAGTAATAAACGAGGTAACAATTCTTAATCCAGAGTAGCTCGATCGCTCACATTCAACATCGAGTCGCCATCTTGGAAATGCCCCAGCTTGCATTTTAAGAGTTTTAATTCTTCAGTAAACCATGGTGCAAAATTAGATCTAGTAAATTGAAGTGTTTGCAAAGAAACAAGTTCATCTAACGTTTCCTGCAGACTAACAGTCCATCTATCCAAACAGCAAGGTACAATTTAATTTGTAATTAACTGTGGTTGATAATTTCTTTCCAAGTACAGTTTTCAAATCCGATCATTCGTAAGGTTTACAAAATTGGGAAGATCTATGCCTAACTCTCTGCAACTGAGACTGATTCAGCTGTAGTTGGAAATAAATTACAGCATGGTCTGTCCATGACATAAACTCTATATTACGAAGAGTGAAAGCAGAAAGTGGTAAGTTGTTATCCAAAACTAGAAGGCCAAATAAATGGCCACCTGTATGGTTAGGCCCTTTCATTAATTGCAACCAACCAAGAGATTCTAACAGAGAAATAAAATTATAGACAGTGTCATCAAACATGATATTGTCAATTTTGTAAGTTAAAATCCCCCAGAATAATAGTATTATTTACAGGCAAATTTAAGTCCACTGACAATTCAACAAAAGGAAAACATTCAAGCCTCAAGATACCAGGGGCACAATAACACAACAGAATGTTAATCTTTGAAGGGGTCAGCTGTAACAGATCCAATCCTTCAATAGTTGACAAGACCTTCCTAACAAAAGTAAAACAGTCTTTAAATAGAACAAGAACCCCACCTCCAAATTTAGAGGCCCTTATACTAAAGGGTTGGCATGCAGCAATAGGCTTGCTGCACGCCAAACCGGAACTACTGCCAGGTTACTGCAGCAGCCCAGTGGTAATTCCGCCCCCAGCGCACGCCATTCCCGATGCTATGGAAATTAATTTACGTATTTTAATTGGGCAACACTACTCGTCCGGCTACCGCCACCTCAATGGATAGTGGTAAATGCTTCCCCCAAAATGGCTGCACGGCAAGTGCGAACTTACCACATGACTATTTTTTTTCTGCCTTTTTACCCTCTATGGTAAAAAGGGCCTTGGCGCATGGCAAAAACACATGCTCCCTCTAGCATGGTAAAGGGCCCCTTAGCTGAGGCTGAGAATTGGCAGAGTAGGTACAAGGACAAAGTTGGTTTGAAATAACTGAATCTTCCTCCACTAACCAGGTCTCAGTAATACATAGGGTATCTGGTGAAATATTAACCAAAAAAATCATAAATTAAAGCCATTTTATTCCTTACAGACCTGGTATTAATTAAAACTATATTCAGCAGAGAACTCCTTAAAATGCTTCTATCAATTGACAACGGTATTTCTTTAACATAGTTAAAATCATGATGATATTTTTTTAGGTTGAAGATCACCATAGCAGCCACGTGCGGTAGCAGGAATTCTGCTAAAACACATTTTCAAAACTTACTCAAACCAAATGACAACCAACAAAAATAATTCCCCACTCTGGGTCTATCCTAAGTCCACTCTAAGGAGCACTCAAAGGACCTCCTTAATCGCGCTCCTTTGCCTGAAGACAAGAGGGCGCTTGCTGTCCAGCGCTAGCCTGCCCTTCTTCAGCTCACGCCGTAAGTGACACCACCCGAAGGGTCAAGTCAGTAGTAGTCTGAAAACCAGGCAGCAGCAGCTGGAATACAGCGCCGGAGGGGTCCCGAGGATGGTATCAGGACCAATGAAGCTAGATGGTAAAAGCTCTGAGAGCACAGACTCTTCTCACACACCTCTGGAGCTAGCCTGCCCTTCTTCAGCTCACGTCATTGAATGATGCCACCTGAGGGGCGGAGCCAGTAGTAGTCTGAGGGTCAGGCAGCAGCTGGAATACGAGAGACAGAGCCTTTTATATTTACTTCCAAAACACAGGAGGTGACACCCCCTGTCCATTTAAGGGCAGTTAGACACAGCCTCCATACCTCAGACTGCATAGCAGAGTCAGAATGGGAACAGGGTTCCAGAATGTTCCTCTGTGTAGCAGGGGCATAGCCAGAACTTGTTGTGGGGGGGGGGGGGGGGGGCAGGGAGCAGTGTTCCTTCTAAGCTGAGAGGGAGTCCTCCAACTGAACTGCTGCCAGTGGGTACGGTGCTTCAATATTATGTTTTCAATCTCTAGAGACAGGCAGGTCTTCTGGAGTCCTGCAGAGCTTGCAGTGATAGTGAAACAGCACCACCCACTGGCAGGACTGTAGGTAAAGGAATCCGGCTCAGCTTAGAGAGAACACTGCCAGGGGGTCCAGGCATTTCCTCTCAATCCCCCTCCCCCATCCCACCGTCGATGCAGACGCCAAATCCTACCTTTGCTGGTGGGGTTGCTCAAACCCCACCAGCTGAAGATTCTCTCCTGAGCTCCTGTTATAGTACATAATTATTGCCATACTGGGAAAAACCAAAGGTCCATCAAGCCCAGCATCCTGTTTCCAACAGTGACCAATCCAGGTCACAAATACCTGGCAAGATCCCCAAAAAGTACCAAACATTTTATACCTCTTATCCCAGAAATAGTGGATTTTCCGCAAGTCCAATTAAATAATGGTCTATGGACTTTTCCTTTAGGAAGCCGTCCAAACCTTTTTTACACTCTGCTAATCTAACCACCTTTACCACATTCTCCGGCAATGAATTCCAGAGATTAATTACACGTTGAGTGAAGAAACATTTTCTCAGATTCGTTTTAAATTTACTACATTGTAACTTAATCACATGCCCCCTAGTCCTAGTATTTTTGGAAAGCATAAACAGACGCTTCACATCTACCCATTCAACTCCACTCATTATTTTATAGACCTCTATTATATCTCCCCTCAGCCGCCTTTTCTTCAAGCTGAAGAGCCCTAGCCGCTTTAGCCTTTCCTCATAGGGAAGTCATCCCATCCCCTTTATCATTTTCATCGCCTTTCTCTGCGCCTTTTCTAATTCCACTATATCTTTTTTTAGATGCAGTGACCAGAATTGAACACAATATTCGAGGTGCGGTCGCACCATGGAGCAATACAAAGGCATTATAACATCCTAATTTTTGTTTCCATTCCTTTCCTAATAATACCTAACATTCTATTTGCTTTCTTAGCCGCAGCAGCACACTAAGCAGAAGATTTCAACGTATCATCAACAACGACATCTAGATCCCTTTCTTGGTCGGTGACTCCTAATGTGGAACCTTGCATGACGTGACTATAATTCGGGTTCCTCTTTCCCACATGCATCATTTTGTACTTTTTCACATTAAACGTCATCTGCCATTTAGACGCCCAGTCTCCCAGTCTCATAAGGTCCTCTTGTAATTTTTCACAATCCTCCCGTGATTTAACGACTTTGAATAACTTTCCTGCTTATTTTCGGAGGAGAAGGGTGCCCATCTTCCGTCACAAATTGGGAGATGGGCGTCCTTCTCGGTCACCCAAATTGGCATAATCGAAAGCCGATTTTGGGCGTCCTCAACTGCTTTCCGTCGCGGGGATGACCAAAGTTCAAGGGGGCGTGTTGGCAGTGTACAGAAGGCGGGGCGGGGGCGTGGTTAACAGATGGGCATCCTCGTCCGATAGTGGAAAAAAGAAGGGCGTCCCTGATGAGCATTTGGCCAATTTTACTTGGTCCATTTTTTTTTCACGACCAAGCATCAAAAAGGTGCCTGAACTGACCAGATGACCACCGGAGGGAATCGGGGATGACCTCCCCTGACTTCCCAAGTGGTCACTAACCACCTCCTACCCCGAAAAAACAACTTCAAAAGCTTTTTTGAGTATGTCCTTCGCTATGCCTCCGTTGGCAGTTGAGGATGTTCAAATGTGGATGTTTCTGTGAGAAAGACATCCATGCCTTTAATATGCCTCTGACACCCTTTTATTTATTTGGATTTTGGATCACAAGTAGCAGCAGTGGGATTTGAACCAGCCACCTCTGGATTGCAAGACCAGTGCTCTAACCATTAGGCCACTCTGCTACTCCGCCATGCCACTCCCTTGAAATTTGGCCATCCCTGGGGGGGGCAGTATGCAGGTCCTTGAGGGGGGGGGGAGGTATGTGTGTGTCAGCAGAGGCATAACAAAGGCGTGGACATCCTTCTTTCAAACATTTTGGATGTCCTCAACTGCCCCCCATAGGGATGGCCAAATTTCAAGTGACTGGAGTAGAGTGGAGGAGTGGCAGAATGGCCTAATGGTTAAATTACTGGTTTTGCAATCTAGAGGTGGCTGGTTCAAATCTCACTACTGCTACTTGGGATCCAAAATCCAAATAAGTAAATAAACAGCGTGTCAGAGGCATAGCAAAGGCATGGATGTCCTTCTCACAGAAACATCCACATTTTAGATGTCCTCAACTGTCGTCACTTCCCCTCCTTAGGAAGGAAATCATGTGCAAATGAACTAACAGCGAGCAGCTCATTTGCATGCAATTTCCTTCATGCATTCCCATTCCTTTCCGGATCTCTCGGCGGCCAGTTTCTCGGCGGCCCTGTCCTGTACCAGTTGCTCCATCCTTTTCCATTCAGTTAGTGGGACCAGTGCACTACGAATTCTGGCTCCTCCCAAGACCAAATGGCTTGGATTTGGTCGTTTCTGAGATGGGCATCCTCGGTTTCCATTATCGCCAAAAACCAGGAACGGCCATCTCTAAGGTCAACCTAAATTTCATGATTTGGGCATCCCCGACCTTATTATTGAAACAAAAGATGGACGCCCATCTTGTTTCGATAATACGGGTTGCCCGCCCCTTTACAGGGCAGTCCTTAGAGATGGGCGTCCCCGTTCGATTATCCCCTTCACTTGTCATCAGCAAATTTAATTACCTCACTAGTTACTCCCATCTCTAGGTCATTTATAAATATGTTAAAAAGCAGCGGTCCCAGCACAGACCCCTGGGGAACCCCACTATCTACCCTTCTCCATTGAGAATACTGACCATTTAAACCTACTCTCTATTTTCTATCTTTTAACCAGTTTTCAATCCACAATAGGACACTACCTCCTATCCCATGACTCTCCAATTTCCTCTGGAGTCTTTCATGAGGCACTTTGTCAAACGCCTTCTGAAAATCCAGATACACAATATCAACCGGCTCACCTTTATCCACATGTTTGTTCACTCCTTCAAAGAAATGTAGTAGATTGGTGAGGCAAGATTTCCCTTCACTAAATCCATGTTGGCTTTTTCTCATTAATCCATGCTTTTGAATATGTTCTGTAATTTTGTTCTTTATAATAGTCTCTACCATTTTGCCCAGCACTGACGCCAGACTCACTGGTCTATAATTTCCCGGTTCTCCCCTGGAACCTTTTTTAAAAATCGGCGTTACATTGGCCACCCTCCAATCTTCCGGTACCACGCCCAATTTTAAGAATAAATGACATATTACTAACAATAGCTCCACAAGTTCATTTTTCAGTTCTATCAGTACTCTGGGATGAATACCATCCGGTCCAGGAGATTTGCTACTCTTCAGTTTGTAGAACTGCCCCATTACATCCTCCAGATTTATAGAGAATTCATTCAATTTCCCAACTCATCAGCTTCGAATACCATTTATGGCACCGGTATCTCACCCAAATCTTCCTCGGTGAAGACCAAAGCAAAGAATTCATTTAATCTCTCCGCTACGGTTTTGTCTTCCCTGATCGCCCCTTTTACTCCTCTGTCATCTAGTGGTCCAACTGATTCTTTTGCTGGCTTCCTGCTTTTAATATACCTAAAAAATTTTTTACTATGTGTTTTTGCCTCCAACACAATCTTTTTTTCGAAGTCCCTCTCAGCCTTCCTTATCAGCGCTTTGCGTTTGACTTGACATTCCTTATGCTGTTTCTTATTACTTTCAGTCAGTTCCTTCTTCCATTTTCTGAAGGATTTTCTTTTAGCTCTAACAGCTTCCTTCGCCTCACTTTTTAACCATGCTGCCTGTCGTTTGGTCTTCCGTCCTCCTTTTTTAATACGCAGAATATACTTGGCCTGGGCTTCCAGGATGGTGTTTTTGAACAGCATCCATGCCTGATATAAATTTTTGACCCTCGCATCCGTTCTTCTCATTTTATCATAGTCTCTTTTTTTTTAAATTAAATGCTAACGTATTTGATTTCTATATACACCATAATAATGCCTCAAGACATTACCTCACGTACTCCATTTCCCCGTACTCTCTCCCATTCAATAATCCAACCACAGATAAAAACTGTTATACCCCATCGCTCTCTTGCTATTATTCGATCACCCTAGTAATCCCCCAACGTCATATCCTATAGTTTCTACGCCCAAAGATGATTGACCTGACTCTGTCTTCTTTAACTATTCACAATGTAACCCATAATCGTAATGTAACAAACTGTATTTCCATCATTTACAATGTATTGTAAGCCACACTGAGCCCGCAAATAGGTGGGAAAATGTGGGATACAAATGCAACTAAATTAAATAAAAATAAAAAAATGTATACTTACTTCAAAGCTAATATCAAATTCGATCATATTATGATCACCGTTATCAAGCGGCCCCAGCACCATTACCTCCTGCACCAGATCATGCGCTCCACTAAGTACTAGGTCTAGAATTTTTCCTTCTCTTGTCGGCTCCTGTACCAGGGCTGCTGAGATGGGGGGACAGGGGGGACAAAATTCCCAGGGCCCGGGCCTCCAAGGGGTACTCTGCAGGCTTCTGTGCATCTGACGTCCTGCACCTGCAGGACGTCAGACACACAGAAGCCCTGCAGTGTACAGCGAAGATCAGCTGAAAGGAGCGCGTCTGTGTGGGCCACGCAAGCCGGAGTCAGAAGATAGCACTTCTGCTGGCGGGGGTTCGGGTGGAAGGGGCCAGGCCCGGTGGCAGAGGCGGGTAGGACTGTGGCGCTGGGCCCCCCTCAGGGGGGGGCGACAACAACCTGGGGGGGGTGGCAGTGGGGGCGGGGCCCAGGGGACGGGGGCCCGGGGGCGGCCTTGTCCCGGGCCCGGCCCAGTCTCTCGGCGGCCCTGTCCTGTACCAGTTGCTCCATAAAGCAGTCCTTGATTTCGTCAAGGAATTTTACCTCCCTAGTGTGTCCCGATGTTACTTTTACCCAGTCAATATCAGGGTAATCTAATTCACCCATTATTATTGTGTTGCCCAGTTTGTTTGCGTCCCTAATTTCCTTTAACATTTCTGCATCCGTCTGTTCATCCTGGCCAGTTGGACGGTAGTACACTCCTATCACTATCCTTTTTCCCTTTATACATGGAATTTCAATCCATAGTGATTCCAAGAAATGTTTTGTTTCCTGCAGAATTTTCAATCTTTTTGATTCAAGGCTCTCCTTAATATACAATGCTGCCCCTCCACCAATTCCATGTACCCTATCACTACGATATAATTTGTACCCCGGTATGACAGTGACCCACTGGTTATCCTCCTTCCACCAGGTCTCAGAGATGCCTATCTATATATATAAAAGGCAACCCCAACGTTCTATGAAGCCTCCAGCCGTAAGTGTGAAGCGCCAGAGATATCCGGTTTCCCCATGAGTGAAGGAAAACAGCACAGCACGAAATCCCTCTCTCTGTAACAGTGAAGGACTCAGAGGGGGGAGGAGAGAGATGCCCTCACTCTCTCTGTAACACAAACACAGCACAGCAGGAAACTTAATACTGAAGGACTGGACTCGGAGGGGGGAGGGGGAGGGAGAGAGGGCAGAGGGCAGAGGGCAGGGACACTCCCACATGCACACTCTGAAGAAAACCTTGCTAGCCCCCGTTTCATTTGCATCAGAAACGGGGCTTTTTTACTAGTTATATCTAATTTTTCATTTAGTGCAATATATTCTAACTCTCCCATCTTATTTCTTAGGCTCCTGGCATTCGCATATAGACCAAACTATGTTTGGTGTTCCTATTTACATCATGCTCAGTACTTGACAGTGTTAATTTGCAATGTTTTGTCTGATTTTTATTTTTATTTAAGGACGCCTGATCTACTACGGTCTCCTTTGCAACCTCAATATCAGGATACCCTATCTTCCCTGTTTTGGTGATATCGTTGAAAGATATCTGATCCTGAACCATGCGCTTTTGAGCAACTGTCGGCCTTCCCCCATTTCTAGTTTAAAAGCTGCTCTATCTCCTTTTTAAATGCTGATGCCAGCAGCCTGGTCCCACCCTGGTTAAGGTGGAGTCCATACTTTCGGAATAGGCTCCCCCTTCCCCAGAATGTTGCCAAGTTCCTAACAAGTCTAAAACCCTTCTCCCTGCACCATCATCTCATCCACACCAGGGGCGTAGCCAGACACCCAGTTTTGGGTGGACCTGGGCCCAACATGGGTGGGCAAAAGAACTCCGCCCTGTCCGACAAGTAATTTGGTCTCTCCTTCTCTCGCCTGCATACCATATGGTCTCTCAAACATCCCCCCTCCCCCACATAACTTTTAAGTAGCAGATTTTCACCAGCAGCGAGCAGCAACTAATACCCACTGCTCATGTTGGCCCCACAGCCTTCCCTCTGATGCAATTCCTGTTTCTGCATAGGCGGGAATACATCAGAGGGAAGGCTGTGGGGCCAGTACGAACAGTATGTATCAGTCGCTGCTTGCTGCAGGCAAAGATCTGCTATTTACAAGGTATGCAGGAGGGACAGTAGTTGAAAGTTTTCGGCTGGTGGGCCTTTGGGATCCCTGCCAGCCACATCATAGGTGTGCTGCTACTGGGTGGGCCTGAGCCCAAAGTGGGTGAGCCTGGGCCCACCCGGGCCCACCCTTGGCTACTCCACTGATCCACGCATTGAGACTTCGGAGCTCTGCCTGTCTCTTGGGCCCTGCGTGTGGAATGAGTAGCATTTCAGAAAATGCTACCCTGGAGGTTCTGGATTTGAGCTTTCTACCTAAGAGCCTAAATTTGGCTTCCAGAACCTCTCTCCCACATTTTCCAATGTCATTGGTACCCACATGTACCAAGACATCCAGATCCTCCCCGGCACAATCTAAAATCCTATCTAGGTAGCACATGAGGTCCACCACCTTCGCACTAGGCAGGCAAATCACCAGGCGATCCTCACATCCACCAGCCACCCAGCTATCTATATGCCTAATGATCGAATCACCAACTACAACAGCTATCCTAACCCTTCCTTCCTGGGCAGCACTTGGAGACATATCCTCGGTGTGAGAGGATAGTACATCCCCTGGTGGGCAGGTCCTGGCTACAAGAGTACTTCCTACTTCACCAGGGTGATGCTCGCCTTCTAAGAGACCTCTCTCCTCCAAGGTAGCACAGGGACTACTAGACTGGAGGTGGGACTTCTCTACAATATCCCTGTAGGTCTCCTCTATGTACCTCTCTGTCTCCCTCAGCTTCACCAAGTCTGCTACTCTAGCCTCAAGAGAACGGACACGTTCCCTGAGAGCTAGGAGCTCTTTGCTTCGGGCACACACATATAACCGCTCACCAACTGGGAGAAATCATACATGTGACACTCAATGCAAAGACTGGATAGCACCCCTCTCGCTGCTGGAGTGCTGACTCCATCTTAGTATTTTTGAGTTTTTCAATAATTTAAAACTTGCTAAAGTATTAAGGATATTAGCCTAATATAAAAATGTATTTTAGTTTATATGGTATATTGTGTGATTTATTTAGTGTTTCCTTCTTAGATGGTAATGGAATGTATTTGAAACTCTGTAAGAGCACTCCTTCCTTGTTATCCTAATTACAATAACTGACTATAAATGAAGAGTTGTCCTAGGGGTGGGCAAGTGTTGGGGACAGTGGGTGGGAAGACTAAACTAGATCCTGCAGTGCCTGCTAGAGGCTATCTGTTAATGCTGTGTTACAAGTTCAAGTTTTAAAACTAAGGGGGAAAGACTATGGAGATTAGTTGATAAAATTTGCTTTTTTCTATGTTTATTCTACCTATCACTAACCTACAATTCCTCCTTTAAATCCCAATCTTTAAGTTCCCAAAGCACAAAGCAAAATAGTGTTCACTTACCAGAGAAATGTCCTCTTCTCTCAGAACTTCTCAGAAAGAAAGTTCAGTGGGACCTTTCCTCTTTATATAGTTTTGAATCTAAGGGGCCTTTTTTAAACAGGCTCTTTGAAGCTAACTCAGCAACCTATGCAAATATTCTACTTCCCCACACCTTAGTTAACACCTAATTGAGGTCACTGGACGTGCTACCTCTCCAGCAACCAAAGAACAGAAAATAACTACCTTTTAGAACAAGAGTTTTTGGCTGTTAAGTTTCTTCCTCTAGAAACTAAAACTAAGGGAAAAAGACTATGGAGATTAGTTGAAACAATTTGCTTTTTTCTTTTTTTTATTCTGCCTATCACTAACCTACAATTCCTCCTTTAAACCCCAATCTTTAAGTTCCAAAAGCACAAAGCAAAATAGTGTTCACTTACCAGAGAAATGTCCTCTTCTCTCAGAACTTCTCAGAAAGCAGAAGCAGTGAAAGCCAGTAGAATGCTCCAACCTTCTGATGCTAGCAGTTCCGCATATGCTCAGTTCAAATGCTGGCATCATGGGCGGAGGCTCAGACCACGAATCTTCTTTGGCAGGGCTTGATCATCCACCCCAGCCATGAATCTGGTGCTGCAATTCTTGAGGGGGGTCTGAGCCCAAACTGGGGGTCCTAGCGCCCCCCCCCCCCCCCCCATGGCTATGCCATTGCTGTGTAGAAAATAAGGGACGATTTGGATTTCCTGCTAAGATGGTTAGTTAAGGCCTAGAAAATCAAAAATTTCAAAGTGGTATGACATAGAGTCCAGGGGTAATTTCTTCCCTAGTGTTTTCCCATCAATAACAAATAAGATTTTCAGATAGAAAATTGAATTTTAAAGGCAAATCAGCAAGATTTCAAGTTTTAAAAAAATTGGCTATTTTTAATGTAAAAATTCAGAGCTCAAGTTCATTGACTAACACACACAACAGTGTCTTTCAGGCCCAGATGCTCAGAACTCCGGCACTGTAAGGATCAGTGCTAGAAAACACCGGCCCAAACACTGAAGAAACATTACTGTACAATGCTCAACACTAACAACACACAAATTATATGCACACTGTTAGTGTTGAGCATTGGAAGTTAAAGGGGAAAGAACGTGCCTGGCGCATGCCCACATGAGCTGTGCAGTAGGCACACGACTCTTCTGCACATGCTCAGTTAAGAGGGAACGGCTGTGGTATCTGGAGCAGAGCCATGGGCACAAAGTAAACCAGACAGGAAAAATGTAAAAATATACAAGTAAAAAAAGTTTAAATAACCCATAACACTGCAGAGCTGCTCACAGAACTACAGCTTTCCTGTACCTGCAACTTTACGCTTCAGGAACTAGAGATCAGCGGGGGATCCTGAGATTAAGTAAAGATCAGTTTCCCTCATCCCTCCCTCTGCTCCCAGGGACTTCTCTGTCACTCTGCACACTCACCCTAACACCTGCTTAGAGCTATCGGTAGTATGCCGTTTCTCTGAGCATTGGAGGGAATTGCTAATGGCATCATTTACATCACATTTTAATACTAATGAGCTCATTTGCATAGAATCTTCAGTCACTGCTTCCGTGTACAATAAAAGCAGCACCAAAACCTTTTGTGCATTAGGGGGTCTTTTACAAAGGCGCGCTAGCATTCAAAAAAAAAATGTATTTATTGTTTTTCAATTTTACTAACATATACGTTTGTAAGGAAATACAGAGAAATCAATATAAGAGGAAAAAAAGAAATATTTATCAAATGTAACATTTTACACTCTTCCTCAGACCACTAAATTGAGGCTCTTAAGGGAAGAGGTTTAGCAATATAAGGAGATTATCACGCTAACATTTTTAGCGCTCACTAATTATTAGCATGTGCTAAACACTAGAGATGCCCATGGCATCTCTACTGTTTAGCACACGCTTATTTTTAGCACACTCTAAAAACTCTAGTGCGCCTTTATAAAAAGGGTCCTAGGTACATAATGACTGGCTAAAACCAGTCTAAATGAAATGTTGCACACCCGATTAGCCTTGAGCATTGGGGCCTCAGAGTTAATGGAAAGCACGTTGACCAATAAGAATTTCTTTCCATCCAGAGCACAAGGAGTTACGTCTGAAGAAATCAGAATCACCATGCTCTGGTCAAGTGGAGATCTACTATCAGGACAAGTGGAAAGTGTTGTCAGGCAAAAGCTGGGATAAAAGAAACGCTGATGTGGCCTGCCGTCAGGTGCACTGTGGCACTGCACTAAGTTTCAACGACAGCGCATACTTCAGCAAGCAGAGTCCCTGGGGAGAGGAATTCCACTGCACTGGCAATGAAAGTCGCCTCTGGGACTGCCGCACAGCTGCCCTGGAAGGTGCAGATAGCCTGACCCACAGAGTCGCCACTGTGCAGTGTTCAGGTGATTTCTAATCCTTTCACATGGTGTAACTGCACTTTGCTTTCACTTTGCTACTTGGCACATTTTGTTCAGAGTTTCCTTGGTTTTCACCTCAAAGGGGCAAATTTTCACTTGGTGTAGTGACCAGCAGCGGCACTTAATAAATAAATAAATAAATAAATAAATAAATAAATAAATAAATATACAGTATATATTCAGCGCTACTATTTAAATAGGCGGTGGTTCTTATATATGCAGTAGGGTGACCATGACAACACTATGGACCCCTTTTACAAAGCCACACTACTGATTCCCAGTGTGGCAAATGAGAAGATGCTGCCACGTGGGAATCGCCCTATCTGCCTTATCCATTTATCCCTTCATTCTTTCCCTTTGCTGTCATGTTTAAGGTTTTCCTTTCTTATTTCTAATTAGTGTGTACAGAGCTTTGCTGTGGCGATGCTAAAGGCGGTAGACTACGTCCTTAATAAACAATAAATAATCACATAACATGGCGTTTAAATGTACATGCCGACTGTACACACAAATTCATACACGGTGTCCGGAAAAAAACGGGATCCCTTGCATAGTTTCAAAATACTTTACAATCGTTTAAACATTTACGGACCCTTTTTCCAACCAGCGCTAAGCAGTGGCCTGCGGTAGCCTCAATGCACGCTGAGATCACTGTTAGTGCCGCTGGTAAAAGGCAGATTTTTCTATTTTCTGATAATGGCCTTCTGCTAATTTCCCCATTAGCGTGTGAGCCCTTAACCGTCACCTATTTTGTAGACAGTAAGGGTTCACATGATAATAGCTTATAATTTATTGCAATTTACTATACCACCCTAACTGACAGGCAGAGCAGAGCGGTTTACATACTACCAATTAAGAAAAGGAAAGGAACTCCATCAGGAACGATAAAACTATCACACAAAAGGAAAGAAAAGTAAAAACAGGGATAAAAGAGGTGAGAGAGGAGGTAAAAAGGGTGAGGGAGAGAAGAGAAGGTAAAGGCTAATCCTGCGCTAAACAGCACGCAGCAGTGCCCGCACACTGATTAGCATAGCCACACCCACTCTCTGCCCCCCCCCCCCCCACCACGGCCCAATGCTAAAAATTTAATTTAAATTTTTAGGATGTGGGTAGCATGCACTGATTCCAAAACTACTGCGGGACGCCTGAGTGCGCCCCGCGGTAAGAACGCGTTAGTGCTTACTGCAGGTTAGTAAAAGAGCCCCTTAGTATGACCTTTGAAAATACATTAGTATAATGTGATTTTTTTTTCTTAGTTAATTCATAATTTCTGTTCAAAGTGTCCTGCTTCAACCTTGACACATTTACAAAGTCTTCAGCACCACTGAGCTGTTGGCTCAATGAATTCTGGGATTTCATTAATTAAGAGGGTGTTTTACAAAGGTGTGGTAGCATTTTTAGTGCGTACTAAACACTAGAGATGCCCATAGGAATTTTGTGGGCGTTTCTAGCGTTTAGCGCATGCTTATTTTTAGCGCACGCTAAAAACGCTAGCATGCCTTTGTAAAAGGCCCATTAAGAGCACAACTATTTTGCAAGCTTGATGCGCTGGAGCTTCTCTGTTGAAAACTAAAGTACTCAGAAATGTCTTGAATTTGAGTATCTCTTGGTTGGGCAGAGCCCAAGCTATCAACGTGGTAGTTTTGCCCAAGTTGCTTTGCAGCATTGCCCATTCCACTTTCAGAACCTTTTTTTAGGATGCTCCATACAACAGTATTTCAATATATTTGGCAACGAAAGCCCCTAAGGGTGCAGTAAAAATTTTTTATCCCAGTTTAGGGCTCATGGGTCCCTAACTTTAGATTATATTATCAGGCAGCTCAACTTAAGTACATGCTTCATTGGAAATGAGGCCACCAGAAAGCTGAGTGCGGATGGAGCAATCTCTGATAGTTGATATTCCGTTGTGGGTGCTCCTTTGGCTCAATTTGATACAATTTCGAGTGCTCTGTCGTTCTGCCAATCCCATTTTAAGATGACACTGACTTGCTGGTTGAAAACCTGATCTAAATTCCTGAAGCATAGAATATACTTTCAGGTGACACCTCTACACTATGCAGAGGGATTTTTCCCAGGAAAAGTTGACAGTTTATAGGATCTGGGAGGTGAATGGTTTAGAAACACTGAGAGAGCTGGTGGAAAATGAGAACCTTGCTGAGTTTGCAGATCTTGCTGAGGAATATGGGTTGGGGCAATGGGATAGATATTCCTACAGACAAGTCACAGATTTTTTGAGAAGGAGGGCCTAGTGTGAACTTCAACTGGAAAAAACCTTCTTGAAAAAGCCATAAATGGGGATAGTGGTAGATGCAGCATAATTAGATTCTATCAAGTACTCTTAATTCAAATTCCTTACCCCTGTTAAATATATTGCTAAATGGGAAGGTGCCCTAGGGGTACAATTTGCACCTAAAGACTGGGGAAAATGTTAAGAATTTACAGCAGGTTCCATAGCCAAGTCCTTTGATAGAAAATGTCTATAAAATGTTTTATCAATGGCACTATACACCTGTGCATCTTAAATCTATCTATGGATCAGGTAGTGATCTCTGTTGGAGACAGTGTGGGGGTTGGGTTTGGGTTTGAGTTAGGAGGAATGTGGGCTTATGGCGGTGGAGGGGAGAAGATTTTTTTGTTGTTGTTGATGTGTAGTGAGCTACTTACTGAAGAGACACAGTAAGTTATATGCAGTTATGGAGATTTGTTTTACTAGCTTGATGTTTTTGTTTGTTTTTTCTTGTAAAATAAAAAAGAAAGAAAAAAAGTGTAGTCAACATATGAGTGAAGTGAGCAGATAAACTGAGTACAGAGAAAATGGGCACAACCTAGTTACCAACTTTCATGTTGAAAATGGCATTTGGTAATGATGATGATACATTTGTGGTGTAGTTCTAAAAGCACTCATGTAGAATGTAATAATATTTTGTTGGGAACATTTGTGTCTTCTCTTCCACAGAGGAAATCCAGATGAAGCTGGTTGGTGGTAGGCACAAATGTGCTGGAGGGGTACAGCTGTTCTATCAGAACCAGTGGGGGACAGTCTGCAACAAGTACTGGAAAGACAACATAATGTATGCTGATCTTGTCTGTAAGAATCAAAAGTGCGGCCAGGCAGTAACACAAATGAAGAATGTGGATATGGGCTCAATCCCAGTTTGGGTGAATTTCCTGCGTAGGAATTTTTATCCGTTACACCTGTGGCAGTGCCTGAGCTCTGCACCAGAAAATAATGTCTGCAAGCAACATGCTGGTGTTATCTGCTCAGGTACAGAGAACCACATGGGCTGCCAAACAGTGTGATTATGCTTTGACATTTGAGTAGGGACTGAAGAAAAGATTGCCACTGTTCAGTCTACCAGAAAAGAAACTGGGCTGTTTGGTGGTTGTGAAATGTGTAAATGCTCCAACAGTACTTGTTCTATACTTATAAAGATTATTATCCTATAGAAGCCAGCGTTTAAGAGCTACGTTTGAAAGAGGGATAAATGATCCATGGTATGATCTGATCAATTCATTCATCATGCTGTAGACCAGTCAGATCCAGTATTTGTGATGTCACATTCCTCTTGCTAATATAACTAAAGAATAGGTAGAATTCGTAAATATGTGAAAGGCAGTTTCAGTTGTTCGTGCTGGTTAGGTTTGTGTGTCAAGCAGCCATTCTGAGCATGTGCAGGACAGACATTGGGATGCAGGGGAACTGTGGCTCAGCTGGTATCATCTTGAATTTGCCAGTTGGCATTGCAGGAGTAGCTGGGCATTGTCCCTGCCCCTGAAGGCAATATCTCACTTTGGAATAAGAGAGGGGGAGATATGGAGAACGAAGAGTTGGGAAAGCTGGTTCAGAGACCAGGTTCCTGAGGGGGAGAATGAGTTTCTGGATGTTTTTTTTGTGTGTGATGGATAGTGGCTTATACCAGCACAGGTGGTAGGGGACCTATGGTTGTACTTGTCATTTTAAGACAGGCTTCACTACTATTTTTGCAAATACTCGTAGTACAGGCTTCATAATATAGCACAGAAATGAAAGTTAATCACTAATAATAACATAAAATATAAAGTGATAGTTTTTTATTCAACTAATGTGGAGAGTAATTTTATAACAGGAAACAACAGCGGGTTGGCAGATTTTGGATTTTACATTTCACTATCTTGACGTCTTATGCATTATAGTTTTGTATTTTATTCCCTTTTAGTATTTTCTTTTATACTTTGTATTCTGTATTTTTTATTGATCATATTCTCTGAATTAGTATTTTTATGTATTTAGATGCCTGAAGCAGGCTCTATAGCCGAAACACAGCTCATGTTGCGTCAAGCCTCTGTTGAAGTGATAAAGTTTGTGTGTGACGACCACTTGTTAGTTGTTGCTTCTGTCAAACCTACTGTTGTTTGACCTGTGGTGGATTTTTTTCTTATGTTTGGTTTGTCGAGGGTAATTTTATAACAGGTTACCTATGAGTGAAGACCACATAGGTGCCTATTTTTTATGGGCACCTACCTGTATGTGTCTTCATAAAATACTAGCAAAGATCCTGCAGAAACAGCAGCTATTTTGAAGCTGCAGAAATTAATGCCTACTTACTCAAACTCCTGTCTTGAACATGCCATCTCTATAGCCTCACATGATTGTAGGCCAAGTTGTACCGCATGTACCTTTACACATGAAGCAATTTTATAAATCCAAATCTTTTATAAAATGATCTCTTTCTTGGCTAGCAAGCTGCCATCTATTAAAGGGCCCTTTTACTAAAGGGTTGCCACATGGCAACCCAGAACTACCAGTAGCCCAATGCAGGTGCCAGCGGTAGTTCCACCCCCAGAATGCACCATTTCTGGCACTAGCAGAAATATTGAAAAAATATCTCCACAGGGGGTTACCCGGTGGTAATCACTGTCTGGTTACCGCTGGTTTAGCACGGAAGACCTTACTGCCACCACAATGGGTGGTGGTAAGTGCTCCCCCCAAAATGGCTGCACAGCAAGTGCAAACTTACCACATGGCTATTTCATTTTTGCCTATTTTTACCCACTGTGGTAAAAGGGGCCCTGGAGTGTGGCAAAAACAGCTGCTGCCACTAGTGCAGGATCCCTTTTACCGCAGCTTAGTTAAAGGACCCCTAAGTTAACCCAATAAAAATGTATCGCCTTATACATTTTGGGATCAATTCTATATAGTGTGCCACAATTTAGGCACCAAAATGCAGCGTGCTGTGGGCGCCCAGATTCTGTTATAGAACACTAGCATAAGTCGGCATTTATGCGTTAATATTTAGACACATCTACTTATGCCATGTCAATAGCAGGCATAAATGTGTACACCTAAATGTAACACTTTAGCACTTAAATGCCAGTATCCTACATCCATGACCTCTTTATCTCTTGTACTCTCCATCTGCTTGCCCTAACTGAAACTTGGCTTTACCCTGAAGACTCTGCTTCAGTTGCAGCCCTATGCCATGGAGGTTATCTTTTCTCCCATACTCCTCGTCCAGTTTTATTTATTTATTTGTAGCATTTGTATCCCACATTTTCCCACCCATTTGCAGGCTCAATGTGGCTTACATTTGCCGTTATGGCGATTGCCATTTCCGGACATGATTTTGCAATCAAGTGCGTACATACATGGTAGAAGAATGCATTGTGTGCTTGCGTACTTGTTAACACGTGTTTTTGCAATCAAGTGCGTATGTATGTGGTAGAAGAATACACTGTGGTCTTGTGTAGGTGTCGGCTTTATGTAGTTGCTCAGATGATGGTATTATGGTGAGAGTAATAGTGTTGGGCAGTGGTTATGTCGTTTCGGTCTTATTCTTCGTTCTTGTTGTTTAGAAGTTAGGACGATTGTTGTATGCTTTTTTGAATAGGTCCGTTTTCAGTAATTTACGAAAGATGGTTAGATCTTGCGTTGTCTTTATGGTCTTCGGGAGTGCGTTCCATAGCTGTGTGCAAATGTAGGAGAAGCTGGTTGCGTAGATGGACTTATATTTTAATCCTTTGCAGTTGGGGTAATGGAGGTTGAGGAATGTACGTGCTGATCTTTTAGCATTCCTAGCAGGTAGGTCTATGAGGTCTGACATGTAGGCCGGAGCTTCTCCATGTATAATTTTATGGCCCATGGTTCATACTTTGAACGCAATTCGTTCCTTTAGTGGAAGCCAGTGTAGTTGGCTGTGGAGGTGGTGTTGGGCTACTACTTTCACCCTCTTGTAGATTTCAACCTCTTCTACCTCAGTCTCACTGTTTTTCTTCCTTCGAAGTCCACTCCATCCGTCTATTTGCTCCTCTGCCTCTCCGAGTTGCAGTCATTTATCGACCCCCTGATAAGTCCCTTTCTTCCTTTCTCACTGACTTTGATGCTTGGCTTTCCTTCTTTCTTGAACCTTCATCTCCTTCCCTCATTCTTGGGGATTTTAACATTCATGCTAATGATCCCTCTGACTCTTATGCTTCGCAGTTTCTTGCTTTAACATCCTCTTTCAATCTTCAACTGTGCTCCACTGCCTCCACTCACCAGAACAGCCACTGTCTTGATCTTGTCCTCTCCACTAACTGCTCACTCTCCAGTTTCTGTGCCTCAACTCTTCCCCTCTCTGACCATCATCTGATAACTTTCACACTTAAACACCCTCCTCCCAATCCCGTCCAATCTTAACCAATACATTTAGGAATCTTCAGGCTATTGACCCTTCTACTCTGTCCTCCAATGTTTCAAATCTCTTCTCTACCACTATGTTATCGAGGTCTGTCAATGAGGTTGTCTCTTCCTATAATACTATTCTCTCCTCTGCTCTGGATACTCTCGCTCCTCTCATTCCCCATTCTGTAAAACGTACCAAACCCCAACCTTGGCTGACCTTTAGAATCTGCTACCTACGTTCCTGTGCCCGCTCTGCCAAATGCCTTTGGCTGAAATCCCGTGCCCATGCTGACTTCATACATTTCAAATTCTTGCTGTCTTCCTTCCAGTCTGCTCTTTTACTTGCCAAACAGGACTATTACATCCAGTTGACTAATTCTCTTGGCTGAAACCCTCGTCGTCTCTTTGCCACACTGAACTCTCTCCTCAAAGTGCCTTCACCTCCAACCCCCCCCCCCCCCCCCCTTCACTCTGGCTGAGTTCTTTCATGAGTTCACAAGATTAAACTTGAATTCTCAACCAGGTCATCTCCACCTCTCCTTCCCTTAGTCCATTCTCTCAACCCTCCAACCCCTGCCTCCTTTTCTTCCTTTTCTGAAATCACTGAAGAGGAAACTACACATCTTCTTTCCTCCTCAAAACTAACTACCTGTTCCTCTGATCCTATTCCCACCCATCTGCTTAATACTATCTCTCCTACTGTCATCCCGTTTATCTGTCATATCCTCAATCTTTCACTGTCCACTGCGACTGTTCCTGATGCCTTCAAACATGCCGTAGTCACACCACTCCTTAAAAAAACCTTCATTGGACCCTTCCTGTCCTTCCAACTATCGCCCCATCTCCCTCCTCCCTTTCCTATCCAAGATACTTGATTGTGCTGTTTACCGCCATTGCCTTGACTTTCTTTCATCTCAAGCTATTCTTGATCCACTTCAATCTGGCTTTCACCCCCTTCATTCAACTGAAACAACGCTTGGTAAAGTCTCCAATGATCTGTTCCTAGCCAGATCCAAAGGTCTCTATTCTATCCTCATCCTTCTCGATCTATCTGCTGCTTTTGACACTGTTGATCACAGCCTGCTCCTTGATATGCTGTCCTCACTTGGATTTCAGGGCTCTGTTCTTTCCTGGTTTTCTTCTTATCTCTCCCAGCGTACCTTTAGTGTATACTCTAGTGGATCCTCTTCTTCTTCTAGCCCACTGTCAGTTGGTGTGCCTCAGGGATCTGTCCTGGGACCTCTTCTCTTCTCCATCTATACTTCTTCCCTTGGTTCTCTGATCTCATCCCATGGTTTTCAGTATCATCTTTATGCTGATGACTCCCAGATCTATCTCTCCACACCAGAAATCTGAGCTGAAACCCAGGCCAAAGTATCAGCCTGCCTGTCTGACATTGCTGCCTGGATGTCTCAGCGCCATCTGAAACTAAACATGACCAAGACTGAGCTTCTTATCTTTCCCCCTAAACCAACCTCTCCTCCTGCCCCATTCTCTATTTCTGTGGATAACACTCTCATCCTTCCTGTCTCATCAGCTCGTAACCTTGAGGTCATCTTTGACTCCTCCCTCTCCTTCTCTGCACATATTCAACAGACTGCTAAAATCTGTCGTTTCTTTCTCTAAAATATCAGTAAAATTTGCCCTTTCCTTTCTGAGCACACTACCAGAACCCTCATCCACGCTCTTATCACCTCTCGCTTAGACTATTGCAACTTGCTTCTCACAGGTCTCCCACTTAGCCATCTCTCTCCTCTTCAATCTGTTCAAAATTCTGCTGCACGACTAATATTCCGCCAGGGTCGTTATGCTCATATTAGACCTCTCCTCAAGTCACTTCACTGGCTTCCTATCCGTTTCCGCATACAGTTCAAACTCCTCTTATTGACCTATAAGTGCATTCACTCTGCAGCTCCTCAGTACCTCTCCACTCTCATCTCTCCCTACATTCCTCCCCGGGAACTCCGTTCACTGGGTAAATCTCTCTTATCTGCACCCTTCTCCTCCACCGCTAACTCCAGACTCTGTTCCTTTTATCTAGCTGCACCATATGCCTGGAATAGACTTCCTGAGCCAGTATGTCAAGCTCCATCTCTTGCCGTCTTCAAATCTAAGCTAAAAGCCCACCTTTTTGATGCTGCTTTTAACTCCTAACCCTTATTCACTTGTTCAGAACCCTTATTTTATCATCCTCACTTTAATATTCCCTTCTCTCTTGTTTGTCCTGTTTGTCCTAATTAGATTGTGAGCTCTGTCGAGCAGGGACTGTCTCTTCATGTTCAAGTGTACAGCGCTGTGTACGTCTACTAGCGCTATAGAAATGATAAGTAGTAGTAGTAGTAATCATATAACCTACACATGCAAATGTTTGGCACGCCCATGTCCCACCCTTCTCCCCTTCACACCTCCCTTGCATTTACATGCCATGCAACTTGCATGCTCATATGCTCATACCACTTGCACACATAAGTGCTGTAGTATTGTAACCACGCAAATAGTACTTACATTTAGGGCTAAGGTTACAGAATTAGATAGTTGTTTATTTATTAAGTTTTATTTTTGTACATTCAAGTGGACTACAAAAGTAGCATAAAAGTGGAAGACACCAAACACAAGGTCCAGTGGATCAAGAAGAAATTTATTGTCCAATAAATACAAAGAAAGCGCTGACAAACCCAACCCAACTCAACTTTACAATTGATTGAGACCCCTTCGACGAAGGCTGGAGTGCCGAAACACAGCCTGTGTGGGGTATACCAGCGCTTTCTTTGTATTTATTGAACAATAAATTTCTTCTTGATCCACTGAAGATTGTGTTTGGCATCTTCCACTATTGTGCTACTTTTGTGTTCCTCTGTGGAAGACTCTTCTTGCCTTCTGCTTCATTCAAGTTTGAACAAGGTTTGTAATTGATACACGATGAGTCATTTGCCTGTGCTCTTCTTGTGCAGTATGTACAGAGTACGGGCAAATAGGATGACTCCCTGATGGGAACAAAATGGGAAAAAGCAAGGAGAAAGGCCTTGCATGAGTGCCTGATGAGATCTAGATAGGAAGGAAAGAACATGACTTTTAATGCGCCCTTGATAAAAGCTGTGTAGAAAGGAATAAGGCCGTGGAGAGGTGGGGGAGGGGGGAAGACAACCACTAGTAAAGATGAATAAATATTAATGTGGAACCTGTGTAGTGACTGAAATTCTTCCTCTTGGGTCACAGAGTCGGTGAAGATCAGGCTGACAGGAGGGAATAGCCGATGCGATGGGATGCTGGAGGTCTCCTACAATGGTACCTGGGGAAGTGTTTGCAGCAATGGCTGGGGTGCAATGAGTGCCCAGGTTGCCTGCAAGGAGCTGAATTGTAGCACGGTGAACGCCACCTCCCATGGCAACTTCACTGGGAACAGCAGTGGTCTGACTATGTGGCTGACCAATGTGAAATGCAAAGGCAGTGAGTCATTCCTGTGGGAATGTGAAGGAGTCTGGGATCCTGGTGATATTTGCTCAAACAAGCCACCAGCCAGCATGGTTTGCTCAGGTAAGTTTTTGCTCTTAATATGGAATGATGATGGGAAATAGACCACGGGCCAGTTTCGTACGTAGCAGAGCAGCTACCTCGGTGCGATCTATTGAAAGTCATTCCTTGAGCCAAGCTTTTGTCCCACCTGCCCGCGCATCCCTCTCTCTCCCTGGAGGGAGGCAGCAGGCACGCCTGGCAGAAGGGTGAGCCCTCCGCCAAGGGAGCAGCTCACGTCGCCAGGCTCCTTCTCCCTTCCCGCCCGCGGCCCGGAGAACCAGATAGCTCGGGCGGAAACGGGGCCGAGAGCCCAGCCACTCGGGGAGGCACCAGATGGCCCGGGCAGAAACTGGGGGCTAAGAGCCCAGCCGCTCGGGGAGGCACCAGATGACCCGGGCGGTGATCAGAAATGGGACCAAGAGCCCAGGTGGCCGAAGGAGCACCACATGGACCTTCCGAGGCCCGGGGGACCATATGGCCCTTCAGATGCCTGGGGGACCAGATGGCTGAAGACCCTGCAGGGCTGAGCTGGCTGAACTCAGAGAGTCGTAGCGGTGAGGGGAGGCTTAATAGTCGGATCGATGCGGGACCATGGGCTACAGCTTAATAGTCGGGGCTGTGGAGCTCATTCACTCAGCCCTTCTCATGGAAGCCTAAGATGGGCAGAATGGGGTAGAAGGAGATAGGGACCAGAGTCACCCACTCCACAGTGCACTGCACTGACCGTTACACTACTCCAGGGAGGGAACCTGCATGCTGCTCTATTAGACCTGGCTCTAACATTTAAAGCTGTCATAGAGGTTGCTAAATCATATTTGTACAGTGTAATCCGCTTAAGTGCAAGGGTCTGGGACTAAAGAAATACATGCAGTTAACTGGAGCATGCACTTAACCGTTGTGACCCAAAGAAGCTTGACATCTGGTAAACATATGTACAGTACTGTTTATTATACGTACAGTATACAGTCTCCGTTAACTGACGTTAGGCTTACTTGAAGTAATCAGTCATACTCCTCTGTACACTCTTGTGTCTGTGAGTTCCATAGACTACGTCTGCCAGACGGTAAAAACTGTCATAGCACTGACATCCAGTGGCCTCCAGATAGGCCCGCACGGTGTTGAGACTCTCCAGTGCTCTTGCAAAAGTGACAGGAGGTTGTTGAATTTCGTCAGCATGGGCCTTGCTGCTCATTTCATCATCTGTTTCATCATCAGCCGTTGCCTGCGTGTAGGCACATATCTCGACATCAGTGCTGTTGTCAGCTGTTTGTAGATCGTAATCTACAGCTATGTAGTGATGAAACTCCTCGCAAGCCAAACCACCACAAGGGTGGAGGTACACAAATTCCTACGAAAAGTAGAATCTGAGGAAAGGGGGAGTAGGAGGAGTAGGCTCTTGAACAACACTAGTAGGCGACGTAGATTAGGAACAATCTCTTTATTTAAATATACACTCGACTCAACACAGCTGTGTTTCGGCGCTACAGACGCCTTCTTCAGGAGTCTATGAAATAAAACCAAACAATGGTAATATAACAAACATGCAGAACAAATGTAAAATAAGTGTAGAACGTTAAATGTGTGATAAACATAAATTTCATGTAGAATTAAAAAATTAATAAAAACATTTTTTATAAAAAACATTTTTGTATAAAAAAATTATTATTAGTATTGCAGAAATGCTATAATATATATACACATATACATACATACATATATATATATACACATATACATACATATATATACACATACATATAAAATCCATACATGTAAAAATACATATACTCAAACATATATGCATATATAGTTTTCAAATATATAATAAATACTTAAATTATTAAATTATTAAAAAATATTAGATTATATATAACATACGATAAAGGTGTTGTATTTTACCAATCAAAGAAGGATGACATCTAAAAATTAGCAGAAAAAACATCAAAATGAAGTATAACGAAAAAACTCAAAATACAGTGAAATAAATAAATAAAACACACTTACAACCAATTAGTAAATAATATATGATATATATGATGTAACCATATAAGTTAAGTATCATAGATAAACTGACCTTGTGATATATAAATATACGAATATTAAGCTCAAAGAGAATGAAAGCAAGGCTTCTGCTACAATTGTAATCCTATAGATAAAGCAGAAAACGCTCAGTTATGTATGGCAACATGGCAGGCTTAAAGAATGTTTTGAATATATATATATATAAAGGGTGTATATGCATATATCAGAAAATCAATGCATAAAGTTTAGTATCAAACAATATCTGCGCACATCCTATCCACAAATATACCAATATTCCAAAAAAGTCTCAAGAAAAAAATATATATAATATGGCACAAATGTTGAAAAAAACTAATTTGTAAAAATTAATGCATAATTTAGTGAGCACACAGGACCTCCGTTATTCTGTGCTCAGAAAAGATATAAATATAATAAAAAATAAATAAATAAAAGAGTCTGTGATGCGAATACCCAAAATAGATGGTGCAGATTTTATCCTGTGCTGTTTAAAACTAAACATCATAATAGATGCAGCACCTGATGTTAAAAAATAGAAATACAAAGACAAAGAATCCACTCTTTAGATGTATATTCGCAGGATCAGTAAACTGTAATGAAGGACTTACCACTGCCGATGCAGGAAAAAAAGCTCAGCGTATTCAATTGCACTTCTGTGAGGTCAAAAGGGGCGTGTTCACAGTAAGTCCCTTTTATAAGAGAAAAAGCCCGCCAAAAGGAGCAATCAGCTGTGCAGGCTTAAAGTATAATGAGTAGTACTCAGTATGACGTATCTAGTTTGAAAAAAAACATCAAAGACAGTATAATTTTAAAATGTAGAACTGATGCACCAGTACTATGGATAAAGAGAGTGACAAACAAAATGGATATATCATTTCAAAATGCCAAAAGATAAAAATAAAAATGAAAAAATTTAAATAAAATAAATAAATAAACATAGGGCAGCAGTGGGATTTGAACCAGCCACCTCAGAACTACAAGCCAGATGCATTAACCAGTGGGCTATTTCTCCAGTGACATGAGAGTAATAAAAAAAGTCTTTAAAAGATGAAATATACATGTATTAGTATAAAGATCAATGCTGAAAATGTAGAAGTATATGATTATATATATAAAAAAATATATAAATTTGGATTAATTCATTATGCACTCATCACTTTCATATTTAAATAGCAAAGGAATTTTTATAATATCAAAAATAAATATCAAATGTGAAAAATGATGGTGAAAATACAATATTGGAAAACGTTAGATAAGTCAAAAATAAATAATAAAATAGACCAAAAAAGGAATAATAATAATAATAATACTAAAACCGAAACAAGATATAGTACAAAAAATGAATGTGAACTTTAAAAATGAGTAATATAAAACTGCATATATCCCATTAAAAAAAATCACAAGAAATGCTTGTATTCTATCTCTATATTTAATCCAAAGGGTTCTAAAGCCTGTAAATTAAAAATCAACTTCTGTTCTTCCTGAAGTAGCATATTATCTGTGATGTTCCTACGCCAGTTCTTCTTGAATGTTTTAATAACAAAAAATTTTAAGTCCAATATTGAATGATCCTTCTGCTTCCAGTGTGCTACCAAAGGTGCTGATACAACTTCTCTCCTCAAGCAACTGCGGTGTTCAATAATTCTGGTTTTGACTGGTCTCTTGGTCTTACCAATATAGACCCAAAGACAGGGGCATATAATGGCATAAATAACATTGGAAGTGGTACAATCTGAAACATGTCTCAATGTATATATTTTTTGTGTACTTGGGTTCAAAAATTCTGTAATCTCCATGGTGTGTTTGCAAACGCTGCATCTTCCACACTTCTTATGTCCCCAGGGTACACTGTCTGCATTATATGACACTGTCTCTGGAAGACACGAGGGAACCAAAAATTCTCTGAGATTCTTCTCCCGGGAATAAGCAACAACTAGACGTTTGTCTTTAAAGCATTCGTGTCCCTCTAAAATGTGCCAATGACGTCTGATAGAGGATTGAATGTGTCTCGCCAGATGTGAGAACTTAACTGTACAAATAATGTCAGGGGCTTGTTTGTCAGGTCTGGGGGCAAGTAGAGCATCTCTGTCTTCAAACACTGCTCTCTGAAAGCCAGTTTCAATATGTTTCTTGGGATAGCCTCTACTTTTAAAACGCTGTGCCATCTTACTGGATTGAACTGTAAAGTCATCAAAGTCTGCGCAAATCCTTCTGAGTCTTAAAAATTGACATAATGGTAGATTCTTCTTCAATGTGTGATGATGATAACTGTTAAAATGTAAAAATGCATTGCGATCAGTAGATTTTCTAAAAAGAGAAGTAATAAAATGATAATTATCTTTCCTAATTAATTAATTAATTAAAAGCTAATTTCTTTTTGGTCGTATTGCATTTTAAAATGGAGATGTGGATCCTGTGTATTTATCCACTCAAAGAAAAGGTTCAATTCCCGTGCGTCCCCTTTCCATACCAGGAAAATGTCGTCTATGTATCGTTTATACAAAATAATATTATGTTTATAGGGGTGTTCCTCCAAAAATTGTTTTTCAAAATGTGCTACATAGAGGTTAGCTATGTCCGGAGCCATGGGAGATCCCATGGCCGTGCCTCTAATTTGTTGATAAAAATTATTTTGAAAACAAAAATAATTATTGGTTAATGCGATACTTGCGCATGTCAGGATAAATCTATTAGGTATTCGTTTGTAGGTTGTGCGATTCTTAAGTGTCTCTTCAATGATCTGCAAGGCTTCGAATTGAGGAATATTTGTATACAATGCTTCAATATCAAGAGTAACCATAAGAGTGTTATCAAGATCACTGTCAAATTCTTGTAGTAAATTTATCATATGCGTAGAATCTCGTACATATGAGGGTATTTGTGGAACGTATGGTCTTAAAAAGAAATCAACAAATACTGATAAAGATTATAGAACAGAGCCATTACCTGAAATAATGGGTCTACCAGGTGGTTGGGTCACTGACTTATGTATCTTGGGTAATATGTAAATAATTGGAATTGTGGGATCTGAGATCTTAAGAAAATTAGATTCTTTGGAGGTGATATATCCTGCTTTTGTGGCAAAATCAACAACCAATTCAATTTCCTTTTCCAAATCTGATGTGGGATCTGATGGTAAGGGTGCATAGTAATTTCTGTCATTGATTTGTTTTTCTATTTCAGCAACATAATCTGATCGATCCAAAATCACAATTCCACCCACTTTGTCAGCGGGTTTAATCACTATTGCAGTATTATTAGCCAGGCCTTTAATTGCAGATTTTTCTTTTTTAGTGAGGTTATAAAAACGGGGTCTCTTCCATTGCTCAATTTTTCGCAGGTCCTGTTCAATACATGAATTAAATGCATGTATTAATGGATCGATGGGGCCTGATGGACTCCAAGCAGAGGGTCGTTTGACGACAGATCGGTCTGTATTTGTGGGTTGATTAGAAAAACATTGGATAATCTGAAGTTTCCTAGAAAATTTAAACAGGTCTACTCTTGTTTGAAATGCATTATAAGGTGCAGTTGGTACAAAGGTGAGACCTTTTTGCAAAACTGATTTTTCAGTGCTATTTAAAGGATAATTAGATAAATTAAAAACTGGAATATCTACCTCCAGCTCTCTCGTCGTGATCGCTGGCAAGTATGGGCGACTGAATCCTCTCCCTCATCCTCTCCAAGTTCCCCTCGTTCCCAATGTTGTCTGTATATGGAAAGGTTCTTGTGTCGGATGAGTCGCCCTGTACATCTGATTTTGAAACCGTGGAGGAATCTCCCTGGTGTCCTTGGGCCAAATCTTCTCTAAAAAAGATGTCTGAGAGGACTGCACATTCTGGGCTGGTGATGATCTCAAAATACCCTGATTAGGCAAACCCTGTGGAATAGTTGACTCGATAGGACTGTTAAGGGGTGATGTAAAAAGATCCCCCGAATCACTCCTGATGCGTTTTCTGCTTTGTTCTACAGGATTCTGCACACTCATACGAGGTACACGTAGAGTACCTTGATTAATAGGATTATTCCTTTTAGAAACAGCTGGGATGTCAATAGCCTGTTCATCTGACGCGTTTGCAACAGCTGCATCTGTTTCGTCCCTCTCCACATCCTTAACAAAGCTTGCCCGCTTGTAGCAGTTCAAAATGGTTGCCTGTGTGACATGATTCCAGGCTTCTTTCTGCATATGTAGGGAATCCAACAGTGATAGATTATGAGCCAGTTCAACAGCACGTTTATCCTTGCCAGTCTGGTCATCCATAACGCTCATCAGACGACGTAGCACAAGAGCCCGATAATGTTGTTTGAAATTGGCTATTATGCCCTGATCCATAGATTGGATCAGAGAGGTAGTGTTTAATGGCAGGAAGACCACCTTGACATTAGACAGCCTGACATCATCACTGTGTGCAACACAATTATCACAAAGCAACAAAATCTGACGCTTTTGTGCCCGCATTCTAGTGTCTAACTTCTTTAACCACTGCTTCCAAATTTTCCCAGTCATCCTTGAATTTGCATTAGCCTCGTATGACACAGGAAATCGCTTAACATTCTTGAAGCAACGGGGATATTTGCTCTTTCCATTGACGAAGGGTTCCAACTTCTCACTCCCATCCATATTGCAGCAAAGGAGGATCGTCAGTCGGTCCTTCGATGTTTTACCTCCTGTAGCTTCGACTTCTTTGAATGCAAGTGTTCCATCAGGAATCGCTCGCCAGTAGAGACCGTTTTCGTCAGCATTGAAAATGTCACGAGGTGCAAACTTGTTCAAGATGGTAGGAAGAACTGAAACAACCCAATTTTCAGCACCAAAGTCATCAGCGTCTTGTTTTTCATCATGCTGTTCCTTGAATTTTATGTTGTTCCTCTCCTTCCATCTTTCCAACCATCCAACAGTGACTTTGAATTCAGTTAGTCCAAGACTTTCAGCTAGCTGATTAGCTTTCTCCATAAGCAGTGGACCACTGACAAGAAACTGTCTGCTCCTGACTTGAGAAAACCACCGAAGAAGAGTATCTTCTACCTCCTCAGCTTTCCCCGCCTGTTTTCGTTTCCTGTGTGGATTTGTATTGTTTTCCCAGTCTTCCAGAAGCTGATCTTTCTGCTTCAAGATACGTGAAATTTGACTGGGATTGACACCATATTCTTTAGCAATAGATACTTGACTTTGTTTGTTTTTTAATTTTTTAAGAACTTCTATTGGTTTAGCCAATGTTAAAGTCTTACAGTTGCGTGACGACGATAACGACGACTCCAGTGTACACTCTAAGAACATTCTTTCGCTTATTCTGCCTATGGCAGTTAACCAACGAGATTTCAAATTTACCACCCCTTTGTCACGTGCCAATCAGCTTCCATATTCCATGCGTGCGCTTATGCGGAGTCTTTCCTGCAGAGTAGTGGTCTTAAACCATGCATATAAGCAAATCTTACACTTATCAGTGGTGCGCTAAACCAAAGTTTGTCGCCATAGAAATTGATGGCCGCCCAAAATGGAACCAAAGTACGGCATCCAGTTAAACAGAGCATGCGCTTATCCGACGTGCACTTAAATGGAGTGCACTGTATATGTAAAAGCAAATGTAATGTATATATTTACAGCTTAATAATAATACATCACCACAATATGTTTCTACATCCTGGCGTCAATCACTTTATTCAACTCAAACTGGAGGGTCGCTTCGTTTAGTGGGTGAAGTCAGGAGTAATATTGTGGGAAGCCCAGCGAAATGTCTGGCCTGGTGCATAAGACTCCAACTTTCAGACCCCCACAGTCCAGTTAAATAATAGTGTTTCTTCCTCATTCATATCCTGTTGTCTGGGTCACTGGCACAAAACCCAGACAGCCATGCTTTGCTTGTATTGTTTTTATGGGTCTCCCTTTCAGTAAACATTCAGTGTCTACAAGTTTGCTGCATGATCTGAGCAAAACAACTTATATAATACATAGCTATTAAGCATGTGCAAGATACCAGGGTCATTTACAGAACAGAAGATGTTCTAAGAGTCAGCTGACCTTAGAGTCCCGGCAGCCATTTTGAAGAAGCAGTGGTAGCGGGGAGGTCAGTGGCAGTGGGCAGGAAAGAGCGAAGTTCTTTCCTGCCCACAAGAGGCCACTAGACCACCAAGGTATGTTATGGTAGGCATGGAGGGGAGGGGGAGAGAAGGCCAGCCAACCCGTGCATCTGTCTACCCGCCAACCAGCCAGCCCAGAAACTCAGACAAACAGACTGGCTGGAAAAAAACATCCAGATCCCCAACAGTCCCCTGACAAAAAGGACATGTCCAGGGAAATCTAGATGTATGGTAACCCCAAGTATATGAATAAGCCTCCTTTGAGGAAAAGTCTTGCTGAAATACTACATCTAGCAGTTCACTTTGCTATTACTGGCTAAAAAATACCCACCCCTCCACCATCCAGAATAAAAATCCCTTTTATAAAAATGTCTCTAAAACACAGAAAGGGAACACTCACTATTATAGATTGGCATCATAGCCCATTTGTCTTCACTGTCAGTCCTCAAAGCCTGCCAATGGGTCAGGCTTTCAGGATATCCCTAAAAAATATGAATAACACAACTTATACACTGAGTAACTCAATTCCAATCTAGTCACACTTAATATATTGCCATTTCCAGGTAACTACAAAAGTTTTAGTAACAACTTCACCTTTGTTCAATAACAATGTACAACAATATACATTATCCATAGGAGCCAACTTTTCAAAATTATTGGGGGTGCTAAGGCCAATGGAAATAACCCCTCCCTGGACACATACAAGGAATTTTCTCAATATTGGGGGTGCTCAAGCACCCACAGCGTTGGCTCCAATGCACCCAATAATATAGCATACTACCATTCACACCAATCTCTTTCATGCACAAATCCCAACACCTCCCCAAGAACATGAGTATCTCAACTTTCCTCAGTTTCTGTTAATGTACTCAGTTCTCGAAAGAATCGCACAAAAGGACTGCTCCACAGGTTATTTTCAATATGTCAATGTTCAGCTCATAATCGCAAGCACAAAGGAAACGTTACTGAATAACCTTCAATGATCTTTTCTTGATTGTTATGTCAATCATACATCCTCACGTCTCAAAGGAGATGTATTCAAATTGTATAAAAACAGCATCTATATATCAAAGTCCTCCAAAAGGTCCAACAATTCAATTTTTTCTTGATCTATTCTGTCTGTAGTTGACTCATTTACCCCGCTTCTTACAATGTCAAACCCAACACAGTTCTCTGTTTCGCTCTAGGTGTCTTCAGTGGTTTAACTATAACATACAAGTTAATATTAAAAGGAGAGTCATACCCTTTCTAACTACCACTTTATTGCTTAAAACAATTACATACTTCATATCTCTTGAACTTATTTCAGACCACAAAACCAGAGCGGACCTCCGTCTGGCAGCAGGAGCAATGGCACCTCTGCGCTCGAAAACGCCGGTTCATGTGCAGTGTAAAGATTCTAATTAAACTCTGATTGATGCGTCTCACAACTAGATCCCTAACCACTCCATTTCTTTACTTAAACTGGATGGAACAACAGTTTTCCATTCAAATATATTGCTTATGGAACATTTTCTGCATAACATTACCACCATCCTGCAGATTAAATTGAATCAAAACGACAAATTTCAAATCACTCAAATCGTGGCATGCCATGACCCATAGGAGCCAACTTTTTTAAATGATTGGGGGTGCTGAATTTGGGTTTTTTTTTTACAGGTGGTGCATTCCCTCTCTCCCCTCCCCCTCTCCCCCTCCCCCTCCCCGTCTCCCTCCCCCTCTCCCCCATCTCCTCCTCCCCCTCCTTCTGAGTCCCAGGTCTGCCCCCTCCCTCCCTCCCTCTCCTCCGAGGTCCAGGCCCCCCTCTCCTCTGAGTTCCAGCCTGGCCCCCCTTCCCTCCCCTCTGAGTTCCAGGCCCTCACTCCGAGATCCATGTGAGACCTTACTGCTAAGTCAATGGCTGGCAGTAAGATCTTAGACCCAAAACGAACACGTGCCAATTTTGACTTTGGCGCACGTCCATTTTCAGCAAAAATAAAGGCATTTTTTGCAGGCACGCTGAAAAATGGATCTGCTCATGCCCAAAACACGTGCCTACACTACCACAGGCCATTTTTCAGCGCACCTTAGTAAAAGGACCCCTAAATAAATATATGGCCCGACATTAAATTTTCAGGCATAACGCTGGCAGTGGTCAGCAAAACAGTGAGTGCTGCCAGCTGAATATTGGGCTCCAAGGTTTTAGCCCACCTCCATTACACCGCTTCATTAACAGCACAGACAAGGAGCAGAGACTAGAGAAATTTCCTCATGGTAAATGACAGCAGAACATTTTGGGGCCCTGCTAAACATGTATAATCTGTATGATTTATCTACTGTAGTTTGTTCTCTCCTTGCTTCTGCTCTAATTCTCATTTCATTTTTCAGAGGGTTTCATCCCAAAGATTCCGCCATCCTATCCTACGAACCTCAGCTCCATACTTGTGCCTGTCTTACTGGTTATACTGGTTGTGCTGGGAATCATAATCTGGACGCGCTGGGGCTCCACTAAGAAACATAAAAGTATGTTTTATTTTCTATTTGTGAACAATTCCATTATTCATCTTCTGTAAAAAAAAAAAAAAAAAAAAGTGGGGCAGGCAGTGGAAGAATAAGGTCAAAAAACAGAGATCCAGGAACTGCTGAGGAGAGAGGGAGGAAAAGAAGGGACAATGAACAGAAAAACAGATAATGCTTGAGAGGGACAGGGGCAATAGACCGACACTGGAACTACTGAGGTGAGGGACAGGAGCTGGCAAAAAGCAGAGGTGTGCCAAAACAGAGATTTTTTTTTTTTTTAAATGCTCATTGTGATTCCTTATTGTGTCCTGAAACTTGTTTTCCCCAGTAAAAACTTCTTCCCCTTGTAAACACTTAAGTAACCATATAAATAACTCAAACGTGTGAAACAATTCTTCCCCGAGGGAAACATTTCGCAACCTGATACAATCAATGGTACTAAGCCATGCAGACTATTGCAATGGAATTTATGCAGGATGCAAAGAGCAAACCTTAAAGAAACTTCAGACCGTTCAAAACACGGCAGCAAGACTCATCTTCAGAAAAACAAGATTTGAAAGCGCAAAACCCCTCCGCAAAAAACTACCCTGGCTCCCAATCAAAGAACGCATTACCTTCAAAATCTGCACTATGGTTCACAAAATTATTTACGGTGAAGCACCAAGATAAATGACAGACTTGATCGACCTCCCAACAAGAAACACATCTGAATCAACACGAATGTACCTAAATCTCCACTACCCAAGCTGCAAAGGACTCAAATACAAATCAATTTAAGCATCCAGCTTTTCATACATCAGCACAAAACTGTGGAACGCACTACCAGAAGACTTGAAAACCACATACGACCACTTACACTTCAGAAAATCACTTAAGACCCACCTGTTTAAAAAGGCATACCCTACCGACCCAACATAAGCGCCTGATCTCAGCGACACAACAACACCAAAGTTCGTAATGGCCGTCACACAACTCTTCCGCTGTACGATACCTTCATGTGGTCCTACAACATGAACCTTATCCTTCCACAACATCACCTTGTATTTGTTTACTCCGGAGTCTGCAAACAGCTCTCCGGCACTATGTAAGCCACATTGAGCCTACAAATAGGTGGGAAAATGTGGGATACAAATGTAACAAATAAATAAATAGTATTCTCTAAGGGGTCCTTTTACTAAGATGCACCGAAAAATGGCCTGTGCTGTTGTAGGCGCGTGTATTGGACACGTGCAGGTCCATTTTTCAGCGTGCCTGCAAAAAATGGCCTTTTTGGGGGGGGGGGGGGCCGAAAATGGAGATGCCTCAAAATAAAAACTGGCGCGTGTCTATTTTGGGCCTGAGAACTTACCGCCACCCATTGACTTAGCAGTAAGGTCTCACGCATTAACAGGGCAGTAATCGTCAGTGTGCCACTGCCAATTTCCGCCCAGTTAGCGCGATGCAGTTGAAAATAAAAAATATTTTCAGACGCACATATTGGATGCGCATAAAAAATGGAATTACCGCCCGAGGCACGAGGTAGTTCCAAATTGATTCACGTAGGCGCCTACACACCTTAGTAAAAGGGCCCCTAAGTCCTGGCAGAAGAGAGGCTCTTCTTTGTGTCAGTTAGGCTGAGATAGCTAGAGCTTGCCCAGGAAGTTGTAATATTACAGTGTTTTGTGAGTGTTGAATGTTTATTCACTATTATTGTCAACAAGTCAGTGTCCTGGGTTGGGACAGGTTCTGCAGCACCAGCTCCAGAGAGACCTGGCCCAGAATTTGCCAGAAATCTCACTCCTGAGTGAGGTGTGGTGCCAAACCAACCTGTGGTAAAAGCAAATAAGCAGATCTGAAGAAAATCTTATATTTAAAAGGATTTTCTTCACTACAGTAGATAAAAGAAGCAGATGCCCAACGCAGACCATGTTTCACTTTTGCAGGGTTGCATCAGAGACAAAAAAAACTGTTAATAAACATATAAAATCACTGTTGGTATCAAATCATAAGAAACAAGTATAAAAGTAAATAAATACATCATACCACAAACCTAAATAAGACCATGCAAATAAGGAACCGCAATACTAAATGTAAAACCACTAATAAAGGATATAAACACTGTATTAATTACAGGTAGTTCATTAAATAAATATGTATGAACAAAAATAATACATAAAATAAGTAAACAGTTAAAAACATGGGCATGAAATGGGAGTATATACTCACTAGGAGTAAAGCACAGGTATCGCCTATGTGACATAATAGCTGGGAACAAATGAAAAACAGACACTGTGAGGAAATCCCTTGCAGTTCATAAGGAATAACAGTACAAACTTGCTAGCTCTCTATGCAGCCATAGTGAGTCTGACAAGAAGGTCTTCATAGTGTTCTGTATATTTAAAGCACCGGTCAAAAGTGAGCTTATCAAACAGAAGAATAAAAATAAATAGGAGCCATACCTCATCAACCAAAACTACATAGTAAAAGAGATAAGACCTTTAAGAAAAGATTTCTAAAATCAGCATTTAAAACAGCAGCACATGAGGAGTATTTTAAAACAGCAAAAGGCATACTTCCAACTCTCTCTCCAGCACGAGCTGCTGCACAATTTGCAGCTGTGGTGAATCAGACAGACACTTTCTCATAATGCCTTTTTATACTTTACTTTAGGTCATAAGTGACCTAACCATTAGGAAATCTCCTACACTTCATAAGATATGGCTGGCTCTCTGTGCACAACCGAACAACAGAAGAACAGAAACCCTTGTAGCCTTGCAAACAAACGGTCACAACAAGGGCGACGGAGGGAAAGGGGGACAGTAGACGATGTTAAAACTTGCACTTTATTAATCATCCAGGACTCGACACAAGCTGTGTTTCGGCCCTCAAGGGCCTTCCTCAGGAGTCACTTGGATTGGATGTATATTGATGAAACTAGAAGGTTGCAGCTATGTTCAATATTTGAATCAAGGGTAAATCCTTTTAGTCTGTCTACGAAAACACCTCAAAAATTGTGTTGGACTCTAGCAAGTACAAACTGCTTCCTTCTAGTTTTAACATCGTCTACTGTCCCCCCTTCTTTCCATCGCCCTTGTTGTGACTGTTTGTTTGCATGGCTCTCTGTGCAGCCACTCCTCATAGTATATATACTCCCCATAGTGTTGTATATATTTAATGCACCAGTCAAAAGTGGGCTTACCATGCAAACCAAAAAAATAAAAACTAAATAAAAAAAAATCAGGAGCCATACATTATCAATCAAAACTATATATAGTTAAGAAACAAAAAACCTTTAGAAAGGGTATCTAAAATCAACATTTAAAACAGCAGCACATAAGAAGTAAAAGGCAGACTTCCTAGCTCTCTCTTAACAGCAAAACTTAGTGAATCAAACATGGAGGGGCATTTTCGAAAGAAATGTCCAAGTTGCGATTTGGACATCTTTGCAAAATGTCCAAATCCAGGGGCGGGAAAACCCGTATTTTTGAAACAAGATGGATGTCCATCTTTCGTTTTGAAAATGCTATCAGAGGCGTCCAAATCCTTAGATTTGGACGTCCCTAGACACGGACGTCTTTGACTTTTGGCGATTTTCTAAACCAAAGACGTCCATGTCAAAAACGTCCAAATGCAAGCCATTTGGTCATGGGAGGAGCCAGCATTTGTAGTGCACTGGTCCCCCTGACATGCCTGGACACCAGCTGGGCACCCTAGGGGGCACTGCAGTGGACTTCATAAAATGCTCCCAGGAACATAGCTCCCTTACCTTGTGTGCTGAGCCCCCCAACCCCCCCCCCCCCCAAAACCCACTCCTCACAACTGTACACCACTACCATAGCCCTTACGGGTGAAGGGGACACCTATATATGGGTACAGTGGGTTTGTGGTGGGTTATGGAGAGCTCGCTGTTTCCTCCATAAATGTAACAGGTAGGGGTGGTATGGGCCTGGGTCCACCTGTCTGAAGTGCACTGCAGTGCCCACTAAAACTACTCCTGGGACCTGCATGAGTATGACATCTGAGGCTGCCACAACATATTTTTTAAAGATATTTTTTGAGGGTGGGAGGGGGTTAATGACCACTGGGGGAGTAACAGGAGGTCATCCACGATTCCCTCCGGTGGTAATCTGGTCATTTGGGTCACCTTTTTGTGCCTTATTTGTAAAAAAAACACGTCCGGGTGAAAATGTCCATGTGTTTCGTCAGGGACGTCCTTGCTTTTTCCAATTATGGGTCAAAGACGTCCAAGTGTTAGGCACGCCCAAGTCCCGCCTTCGCTATGCCTCCGACATGCCCCCTTGAAATTTGGACATCCTTGCGATGGACTGCAGTTGGAGGTGTCCAAAATCGGGTTTCGATTATACCGATTTGTATGTCTCTGGGAGAAGGACGTCCATCTTCCGATTTATGTCGAAAGATGTCCTTCTCTTTCGAAAATGAGCCCAATAGTAACATGGAGGGTATAATCGAACGGGGGTGCCCATCTCCAGGAACAGCCCCAGGAAGGGGCGGAGCCAACCGTATTATCGAAGAAGATGGGCGTCCATCTTTCGTTTCAATAATACGGTCAGGGCCAGCCAAATCTCAACATTTAGGTCAACCTTAGAGATGGTCGACCTAAATGTTGAGATCGTCGGACTTAGAGATGGCCGACCTCGGTTTTCGCCGATAATGGAAACCGAGGCCGGCCATCTCAAAACCGGCTAAATCCAAGCCATTTGGTCGTGGGAGAAGCCAGCATTCGTAGTGCACTGGTCCCCCTCACATGCCAGGATACCGACCGGGCACTGCAGTGGACTTCACACTTTGCTCCCAGGTGCATTTCTCCCTTACCTTCTATGCTGAGCCCCTCAAACCCCCCCAAAACCCACTCCCCACAACTGTACACCACTACCATAGCCCTAAGGGGTGAAGGGGGACACCTAGATGTGGGTACAGTGGGTTTTGGGTGGGTTTTGAATGGCTCACATTTACCAGCACAAGTGTAACAGGTGGGGGGGGGGGGGGACTGGATCCGCCTGTGTGAAGTGTACTGCACCCACTAAAACTGTTCTATGGACCTGCACACTGCTGTCATGCAGCTGGGTACGACATTTGAGGCTGGCAAAAAAAAATTTTAATTTTTTTTTAGGGTGGGAGGGGGTTGGTGACCACTGGGGGAGTAAGGGGAGGTCATCCCCGATTCCCTCCAGTGGTCAGTTTGGGCACCTTTTTGAGGCTTGGTTGTGAAAACAAATGGACCAAGTAAAGTCGACCAAATGCTCGTCAGGGACGCCCTTCTTTTTTCCATTATCGGCCAAGGACGCCCATCTCTTAAGCACGCCCCAGTCCCACCTTCCCTATGCCTCCGACATGCCCCTGTGAACTTTGGTTGTCCCCGCGACGGACTGCAGTTGAGGGTGCCCAAAATCGGCTTTCGATTATGCCAATTTGGGCGACCCTGAGAGAAGGACGCCCATCTCCCGATTTGTGTCAGAAGATGGGTGCCTTTCTCTTTCGAAAATGCCCCTGATAGGATCCCCAAAGCTTCAGAAAGTGAGTTTTACGTTTATAGGAACCTCTTGCCTCCCTCGCTTCCCACGTTACCAATTGATGCAGCTGATTGCGCCAGTGCCAATATTCAGGGGATGCATCCGAAACCCAAGTCTGCAAAATGCATTTACGTGCCAACAAGTAAGCCTTCCGGAGCATCATCTTCGATTCTACCAAAGCTCCCCTCACTGACCCAAAACAGTCCAGCAGCAAAAGGGACGGAGACTTCGTCACCCAACGCCGAATGATCGACAACAGATATGCAGTGACCCGATCCCAAAAGCGGTGGACCCGCTCACATGTCCAAAAAGCATGATAAAATGTATTGTCTGATTTGTTGCATTTGGGACATATTGAAGAGGACAACCCCCCACATGAACCACCTGAACCCTAGTGAAATAGGCCCTCAGAAGAACCCAAAATTAGCACTCTCTATAAGAAGCACTTCCTGTGAGCTTTGGAATACTACGTATAGCAAAGAGCATATCCCACAATTCCAAGTTCAATCCCGTGTCAAGTTCCCAGCGATGTCTGATAGCCTCCAGCTCCTTATGAGTACCCAGGTTTCAAAAAGCTTTATGGATTCCTAAGATAGAAGTGGAAGACTCAGATATCGTGTCAAAAAAGTTATGCACTTGAGCTCCAGTACCTTTACCCAGGGACTCCTCCCGCAGTGTTCGAATGTAATGCTTTAACTGACAGTGTGCATAGACATCTCCCCATTGTATGTTCCCAGGTCCTTTCAATAGCTCTAAAGACTTAAGCCCACCGGCGGTATCCCAGACATGTTCCAGTCTACTAATTCCCCCAAGTTCCCAATTTTTGAAGGCTTTATTATCAAAACCGGGGAGGAACGATAGGTTGCCCCATATAGAGAGGAGTTCGGTAATCCACAGTTTCTTTATCAAATATCTCCAAGCCTCCCGCAAAGGGTTTAAAAGCACAGAAACCTTCAATCGAACAGGTAACAAATGACGATCTGCATGAAGCAGGGAGATCAAATCATAAGGAGCATAGTACCCTTGTTCAAAAAGCAGTGGTGTAAAATGGCTTTCTGAGTAAAGCCAGTCCCGCACATTGTGCAAAAGGCACACATAATTATATAACTGTAAATTGGGCAGACCCCCCCCCCCCCCCGCACCCAATTGCCCAATAGCAGCTGGTAACGTGTTTTGGGTTTCCACTTGGCCCAACAAAATCTGCTAACCAACCAGTTAAATTGCTGTACATCTTTTTTTTAACATTCGTAGGGGCAAGGTTTGCAGAAGATACAGCCATCTGGGCAATATCACCATGGTCAGATAATTTACCCACCTTTACCCACAAGTTAAATAAGGCAGTCAATGGGTCAACAATAGCCTCCCCTAGCAATTTGTAGAACTCAGCCCTTAGACCATCCAGGCCAGGAGCCTTGCCCAACATACTCTTACTAAGCACCCATGAAACTTCATCTGTTTGAATAGGCGCATTTAGATATGCATGATCAGACTGTGACAGGTGTGGGAGACCCAGACCCTCCAAGTAGAGGCAGCCTGGCAAATCATCAGTCCCTGGGGGAGTATATAAAGTTCAATAAAAGGTTCAAAAGAGTTCGCAGATGTCTCTATCAGTATGGACCTCCCTGCCTTGAGCATTTCTGATAGTAATTACAGACTTGGAAGCCTGCTTTTGAGCGATTAGCCTCGCTAACAACTTTCCACACTTATTCCCATGTCTGCACAATTGAAATTTATAGTAAATTTGTGACTTAACTGAACGTTCATGAAGTAGCGAGTTAAGCGCCGTCTGCACTGATAAAAGCTCTTGTTTCAGAGCTGCAGTGGGTGACCTGCCATACGAACGACGCAGAACCAGCAGCCTCCGTTCCAGACGGAGAAGCTCCCTATCTCTCGCTTTTCTAAAATCTCTGACATAGCTAATGGTTTCACCCCGCAAGACAGCTTTAGCAACCTCCCAAAATATGGACATATTATGTATACTATCCTGATTAAGCTGCGCATATTCGGTCTAACTTTGTAGTAGTGGCTCCCTAAATTCCACATTATGATACAAGTAAGCCGGAAAAGTCCAGGGTTGAGTTGGCCGTTCAGCCCCAGTAGTCAGCCACTCCAACCAGACAATCGCATGATCCGAAATAACACATGACCCTATCTGCGAATCTTTAACAGCATTCAAGAGGGGTTGGGATATCAGCAAATAATAGATCCGTGATTGTGTACCATGTGCCCAGGAAAGATGTGTATAATCTTTATCAAGCGGATGCAAAACACGCCAAATATCTAAAAGATCCAACAGCTCACAAAGACCAGGCAACCCCCTTGTTGACAAGGCCCTTTGGCATGGTGAAGGGTGAGATTTGTCCAACTCAGGGTCCCAGGCCATATTAAAGTCGCCACCTAATATCATGGGAATAGAAGAGAGTCCCAAAAGTGTGTGTGTGTGAGGCATTTATAAAAGGTACCATCCCATTGGTTGGGGGCATAAATACTGCCCAGCAAAACCGATTGTCGGGCTATCAGGGCCTGGCAAAAAACAAAGCGCCCTCCAGAGTCTTTCACAACCTTTTGGACTTGAACACCTAATCCCGCCCTAAAGAGAATGGCAACTCCCCCTTTCTTACCGCCAGCTGGTGACGACACACATTCACTCACCCACCAGCGGGCAAATTTAGCATGCTCCTTTTCAGATGAGTTTCCTGTAGAAACACTACATCAGCCTTGATACGCTGCAGATATTGCAAAATTTTTGATCATTTAATAAGAGAGTGGATGCCCCCAACATTCCAAGTTACAACTTTAACCATAATAGCAGAAAACGCTTAGGCAAGCTCACAGTTAAGCGTTTTAGTTTGAAGTAGAGAGACCGCCCCAGCACACGGCCTCCCTCCACATATAGTACCCCGTGTTTGTTAAGTAAGACCACAATATTGTAATTGCTGAAGGCACAATATTGAAACACCTAAGTTCCGACTCCATTGCAAGATGAAAATGGTACCTGATCCCACCCTCCTCAACCCAAAGACCCCACCCTCCTTACCCTACTACCCCTTTTCATACTGTTCCCTTGGGAACTAGTCACTGTTCAAACGCCCCCTTCCCCATCCAACCCCTTAACAGCCAGATACTCCTAACCCCAACCTTACAGATTACATGCATTCTTATCAGTTTGTGTTCTTGCTCTGCTTCTACTTTTTATAAAAAAATTTTTACAAACACGCATTCATACACACCCACACACTCCCTGATCCATCCTCTTATCCTTAAAGTACCCATCTTATGCCCAACCAATCCCGTCCCAAACTATATCCTAATTAGCATCCCATCCCATGATACACAGTTGGAATAAGTGCAACATGCTCTGTACTAATAGGTACAGGAATTATGAGAGAAATTTGTCCCACCTGTGCAAGGCAAAGAATACCTGTAAAACATAATAGCAGTGGCGTACCAAGGGGGGTGGGGGGGTGGGGGCGGTCCGCCCCGGGTGCCAGTGGGTGGGGGGTGCTCCGCTCCCGCCGCCTCCCGTGGCCGTTCCCGCGGCGCCGCACATTTAAAAAACCGGCGAAGCAGCGTCGCAGGCAGCGCCTCATGCCCTGCTTGTAAAAAAAAAAAATCAAATCTCCGTCCCCTCCTTCTCCTCCTCGTCTTGACGTCTTGACGTCTTGACGTCGATTCGGGCCTTCCAATCCGATTGGAAGGCCCGAGTCGACGTCAAGACGAGGAGAAGGAAGGAGATTTGATTTTTTTTTACAAGCAGGGCACGAGGCGCTGCCTGCGACACTGCTTCGCCGGTTTTAATGGAACTGAGGTGGGGAAGGAGAGGGGCGAAAGGGACTCGGGTGGGGGTGTTCAGAGGGGAGAAGGGGACTGGGGGTGGGGGTCTCAGACAGGGGAGGGGAGAAGGGGACTGGGGTGGGGATCTCAGAGGGGAGAAGGGGAGGGGAGAAGGGGACTGGGGTGGGGGTGTTCAGAGGGGAGAAGGGGACTGGGGTGGGGGTCTCAGGGGAAAAGGGGAGGGGAGAAGGGGACTGGGGTGGGGATCTCAGACAGGGGAGGGGGAGGGGAGAAGGGGACTGGGGTAGGGATCTCAGAGGGGAGAAGGGGAGGGGAGAAGGGGACTGGGATGGGGGTGTTCAGAGGAGAGAAGGGGACTGGGGTGGGGGTCTCAGACAGGGGAGGGGAGAAGGGGACTGTGGTGGGGGTCTCAGACAGGAGAAGGGGAGAAGGGGACTGGGGTGGGGGTGTTCAGAGGAAGAGAAGGGGACTGGGGTGGGGGTCTCAGACAGGGGAGGGGAGAAGGGGACTGGGGTGGGGGTCTCAGACAGGAGAAGGGGAGGGGAGAAGGGGACTGGGGTGGGGGTGTTCAGAGGGGAGAAGGGGGCTGGAACTGGGGCTGAAAAAAGGGGCAGAGAGAGAGAGGGGACAGATCCTAGATGGAAGGGGGAGCGAGAGGGAGGGCAGACCCTGGATGGATGGGAGAGGGAGGGCAAATGGTGGATTGAAGGGGCAGAGAGAAAGGGCAGGCAGTGGATGGAAGGGACGGCAGAGAGGGCAGACACTGGATGGCAGAGAGAGAGAGAGAGAGAGAGTGAAGACAGATGCTGGATGGAAGGAAGACGGTGAAAAGAAGATGAGGAAAGCAGAAACCAGAGACAACAAACTGTAAATAAAATATATTTTTTTATTTTTTTTGCTTTAGGATAAAGTATTGTAGATGTGTTAAATGTTTATAATAGAACATGTAAATAAGGTAATCTTTTTATTGGACTAATTTTAATACATTTTGACTAACTTTCGGAGAACAAAACCCCCTTCCTCAGGTCAGGATAGGATACTGTAACAGCACTATACTGTACTGACCCGAGGACGGAGGTTTTGGCCTCTGAAAGCTAAATGTATTAGTCCAATAAAATGGTATTATTTTACTTTCTATATTTGTTTTATTTCTATTTGTTAATTTGTAAAGTGGTGATTGGTACTTGATAGGTTTTTTTTTCAAATTTACATCTGCTGTCTTTATATTTTGCACAGTACTAGGGGACAGTTTCTGTTTCTGTGGTGTTGCATTGTATGCAGAGTCTGGCATTGGGGGGTTCAGTTTAATTTTTGTCTAAATAGAAAGTTTATGATTACTTATTCTATAGTGGATTAGGGTGTATCTGTGTTTGTGAAAAAGACATGGCTTTCAGTTGGCATTGACTGTGCAGGATCTACGATCTGTACTATTCTGTCTGGTTTCGTTTTACAATAGGTGAATTGATGTTCTAGTGCTCACTGTAGTGTTTAAGATGCTTTCCTTTTCCTTGTGTGACTCGTAGAAATGACTGCTTATGGTATGGTAGAATTGCTCTATAGGTCCTGAGTGTTTTGTATTCTCGGCATGCCTAGTACTGGATTGGGGGGGGGGGGGGGGTTAAAAAATGACCGGCCCCGGGTGTCAACTACCCTAGGTACGCCACTGCATAATAGGCTAATGAAAATAACAATAAACCCACTCACACTTCCTCCACCCAAGCTCCCGCCCTAAGAACATTATCTGATGCACACATGTCCGTTTGACGTGAGAAGAGAGAAAAAAAATCCAAAGCTGAGAGTTATATTCCACTAGTAAAAAAGGCCCATTTCTGACACAAATGAAATGGGCGCTAGTAAGGTTTTCCTCGGAGTGTGTATGTTTCAGAGAGTGTGTGTGAGAGTGACTGTGTGTGTGAGAGAGAGAGAGTGAATGTGTGAGTGTGTGTGTGTGACAGAGAGAGAGTGAGTGTGGGTGCGAGTGTGTCTGTGAGTGAGAGTGTGTGTGAGACAGAGTGTGAGAGTATGTGTGCGATACACAGACTCTCTGTGAGACCGAGAAGAGTGTATGAGATCGAGAAAGTGTTTGAGAGTGACTGTGTGACACATAGAGAGTGAATGTGTTACAGTGTGAGACATAGAGCAGTGGCGTTCCTAGGGTGGCTGACACCCGGGGCGGATTGCCGATGCACCCCCCCCCCCCGGGTGCAGCGCGACCCCCTCCCCCCCCCCCCCGGCAAAAGGACACCCCCCCGGGTGCAGTGCGACCCCCCCCCATGGCGAAAGGACACACCTCCCCCCCGGCGAAAGAACACCCCCCCCCCGGGTGCATTTTTACCTGCTGGGGGGGGGGGTGTCGCGCGCCTGTCTGCTTCGCTCGTTCCATGCTCCCTCTGCCCCGGAACAGGAAGTAACCTGAGCATAGCGTCACGTGACCAAAAAAAATGTTTTTTTTTAACATCTCCCTTCCTGTCAGTGTGAGACAAAGGGGGACATCTTCCTCTCGAAGCAAAAAAAACAGCTGCATATTACCAAAGTGGTGTGCAATTTTTTTCTGATTGTGCACATTTTTTAACACTGAGATAATCTGCATGCATTTAGTTTACTCCATAAGGCATAAAAGTGTTTTTAGCATTTGTGTTAGAATGCTGGGTGCTGAAGCTTAGCGTGTACTACATTGACACCTCTGTGTGACACTAGTTGCTAGTTTGCAAAATGTTCTTAGGAAAATTATAGCCTCTGATCTGAAGTCTTTGATTTGACTGGTGTTAGCCATATGATCTGATTATGTGTGGCATGTCTAGAGTTCCCCAATAGTGAGAGAGCTCTCTGCATCCTGCAGGTGAGAGAGACATTGAGCCAAATATTTATGATGATGTGGAGAACATTCCCATGAACAGCGAGAAGAAGGATTCATTGGCCAGCAAAGACAGTAAAGAAGCTGACATGGCAGGTGAGTAGACAAGGAGCGGCCGTGGATAGAAAGGCTTGGAGGGGATGATGGTTGATGATTTATTAGATGTTAATATACCACCTTTCCTGGGCAAATAGCAAGGCAGTGGACTTATATTAAGCCATAAACAAAATGTAATACTGAAAGAGTAAAAGAATGCCATTCTAGACTGGAGAGATGACAATAGAAGAGAAACTTAGAAAGTAATCTGCAAACAATCAGAGGTGATAGAGGAGTAGACACAGAATGGGAAGTCATTCATTCATCAAGCAATGCATAAGAGTAGCCATACTGGGTCAGACCAATGGTCCATCTAGCCCAGAATCCTGTTTCCAACAGTGGCCAAGCCAGGTCACAAGTACCTGGCAGAAACCCAAATCGTGGCAACATTCCATGCTAGAGTAATCAAAAAATTATTTCAATTGTCTGGAGTGCAATAATATACAACAAAATAAAAAATTCACTCCTGCTGTATGCTCTGTAGGTTGATGCAAAACCATGAACTATAATATATAATATATATGTATCAAATAGCCTCAATAGCCCAGGGAACCTTAAATTAGGACTCCACTGAATTGGCCAGCATCATAGGCTCCTCCTACCTTCCGAAAAAACCTCACAAGTACCAAAAAAACTCCCTATCTTGGGGAGAAAAAGGTCTTGTGAATCAAAAAACGGAAAGTGGAGTATTTCAATTAATTATTAAGAAGTCCAGATAAATGCTCATCACTACAGAGAATACTAAATAGAAGAAAAGAACTTATATAGTCACTTCAGAAAACCTTTTAGTAGTGTGAAAAAAGTTGTTTTAAATGGAAACACAATTATATAGTGGACTCATCAATTAGAATCCACTCCAACATTCAAAAACAAACACTTATCTTGAAACGTAGATGCTTTTGTCTCTTCTATATCCAAGATGACCTGATTCCACGTTATCAACAAGTGAGAAGTTCATTTCCTATGTTCAATGTATTAAATCACACATGACTCCGGTTATAAAGTTGAATCATTTAAAAGTGGGCAATACTAGAAAGTATTGCTCTCACTCGCGTTGTCTTACTAAATTTCCCGACAGCTAGGGACCCACTGTTTCGCAATCTTCGTCAGGAGAAATATTGAAAAACAAAAAATATGTTTCCTTTCAATCCATCGCGAACAATGGTTCAGAAAATGGCGAATGGTAATATAGGACGCCAACTGTGTAGCTCCACCCAATGGGTGTTGCGTCATTATCTCTAGTGTCCAATCGTCTGGCTTCACTCCTCATTTCAATTAACGCACCACTAATCTCGAAAAACCTTAAAGAGCTAGTGTTAGAGGAAAATTTTTATATATTAACATACTGTTCAACTCGAAACATTCAGTTGTTAGAAAGGGACGCATTCTCAATTTATAAAAATGCCTCCCATTCCATAGGTCCGTTTAAACCCTTCGGATGAATAGTTTGTAGATGGTAAATCCATTTCTGTTCTTTTTGGTGAAGGACCCGTGAAACATCTCCTCTTCTGTTATTATTAGTAAGCTGTTCTATTACTAAACATCGCAACTGACTGAACTCATGATTATTATCAGCACAGTGTTTAGCCAGAGGCATATGAACCTTTCTGGACTGTATAGCGTGTTTGTGTTCTGAAAGTCTGACTTTAAACATTCGTTTCGTTTGCCCTATATAGCGCAAACCACATGGGCATGTGATCATATAGACCACTGCTTTTGATGTACAGGAGGTTTCTCCCTTCAAATAGAACCAATCTTTTTTCGTTTTGTCCCAAAATTTGTTAGTTTCCTCCATCACTACACACATGACACATCGCCCACATTTCTTGTGACCAGGCATTACTTCTTTGTATTGGTGAATGCCCGTTCTAACATCCGGATGACATAACACTTCGGATAAATTGGCACGTCTCGAATATGATATCAAACATTTCTGTCTAGCAAACACTTCATGGGCAGATAGTATTTTCCAGTTCTTATATATAATATTGGCAACCCTAGGTGCCATCGATGTGTATTGCATGATGCAAACAGTTTTTTGATCTTTCACTTCTTGATTGTTCTGAGGTTTAGATCCCAATAAGTGTTCGCGATGGTTGTACAAAGCTCTTTTGTACGCATGTTTCACGATTTTGGTGGGATATCCTTTCTCAATTAATTTATCTTTTAATCGGACGGCAGAGTGTTTATATTTCTGTGAAGTGTCACAAATGCGTCTGTAGCGTAGAAACTGTGCAAATGGGAGATTATTCCTAATATGTATAGGGTGCATGCTGTCATAAGACAATAATGAATTGCGATCTGTAGGTTTCGTGAAAACATCAGTTTCAAGTTTGTCTCTATGTTTAATGATTTTTACATCTAAAAAACTAATTTCATTTATGTGAACTGTGTGTTGGAATTTAATGGTAGAATGGCATGCATTCAGGTCTATCAGAAAAAAATCTAACATTTCCAATGTTGATTCCCATATTATAAAAATGTCATCGATAAACCTCCACCAGCATTTAACATGCTGGTATCGAGGCAGCTTATAAATGTAGTGATGAGCATTTATCTGGACTTCTTAATAATTAATTGAAATACTCCACTTTCCGTTTTTTGATTCACAAGACCTTTTTCTCCCCAAGATAGGGAGTTTTGTTGGTACTTGTGAGGTTTTTTCATATACTTTCCACAATGTGATTTTCCGGATTTAATTTGTGATGTGCTATCTCTCACTGTTACCAATAACCTACCCTTCAATTATGGGCTGCTCATGTCTTTGTCAGTGGGCAAACTTACAAAATCAGCAAGGGATCAAATACTTATTTCCCCCACTGTATGTGTCTGCATCTTTTGTCCCATTCTGAGAGGTAATATATGGATTCCGTTTTTGCTGTCCAATCGTTGTTGTATATCTGTTGCCAGAAAGTATCCAGGTCTATTTGTCCTCTCGTGGTATAAGTTGTGTGTTCTCGTGTGTGGGGAGAACCCCTTTTTCGCCATTTTAGGGCTAGGTTTAATTTGTAATGGTCAGTCCATGGTGTTTCTGTCCAACTAGTTTGTGTTATGGTTAGGTTCTGATCAGTGGACAATTTGTATGTGATGAGGTCGAGTGTGTGACCCTTCACGTGGGTTGTTTGCATATTTGGCCATGTAAGGCCACATAGGTGAAGGAAGTCCTTGCAATCTCGTGCGTTGGTAGAGTTAGGGTCTTCAAGGTGAAGGTTAATGTCTCCTAACACAAGTGTATTGGAGTTAGATATACATGTATTTGAAATGAAGTCCGCCTGGCTTTCGTTCCAATTGCATGGTGGTCTGTAGAATAGGATGCAATTTAGGTGGTCGACCAGGGTTTTATGGTGGATTTTGATTGTGGCTATTTCGAGGTGGGTTGTTATAGATTCCACAGTGGTTTCAATTGTTAGGTGAGATCGTTATATGAGTGGTATGCCCCCCCTCTTTTTTTCTTTTCTGGTCCAGTGGGTAATTTTGTATCCTGGAGGACATAGGTTTAAGATGATAGGGTCCTTCTGGTCGTGGATCCAGGTTTCAGTGATGAAGAGTAGATCAAGTTTCTCTGACGTGATCCAGTCTGTTGTTATTGTTGTTTTGTTTACTACGGATCTGGCGTTAACGTAGCCTATTTGAATTTTTTGGTATGGGTCATCTACGTTCGGTGTTATGTGGACTTTTGTTAGTTGTCGTTTCTTGGTTTGTGTGGGGTTTTTATGATCTTTCTTCTCATTTTGTTGAGGTTGTACGTTTGTTGGATCTTTTCCTTTGTTTTGGTTTATGTCGGTTTGGTGTGATGTGGTATGTCTGGTCAGTATTATTATTATTATTAGTCTGGGTATATTGTTGATTTTTGAAAGTGGGGTGGTCATTGTTAGGTGGATCATGGATAAGGAGTAGATTGTAAGGAGCAGTTTGGTGGTGTTCATTATGGTATCATTTCAGTAGTATTTAAAAGTAGATTGTTGTTGTATTCAGCGTTGGAAGTTATTTTCCTGGGCCCTCATATTTACATAGCAATCTTGACCTCCTTAAGAGTTGTGAAGTCTCCGTCTTGCGAAGGTAGCATTATGTCACAGGGGTGTACTCATTGTTAACAGAATACTTGGCCTTGGTCACACATGCAGAATACAGATAGACCCTTTCCAAATACAAGGTAAGTGACCACAAACTAAAAGTAGAAATATGTAGACAGAAAAATTTAAACCTCAAAATGTCAGACTCTGCATGCAGTGCAACACAGAGGAACAGAAAGGGCCAGACACTCAGCCAATGGTAGTCAGAATTTTCAATGCTGGGCCATGTCCACAGTGGCGTAGGAAGGGGGAGGGGTGGTGGGGCGGTCCGCCCCGGGTGCACGCCGCTGGGGGGTGTCGGCGCCTCGCTGGTTCCTTGCTCTCTCTGCCCCAGAACAGGTTACTTCCTGTTCCGGGGCAGAGAGAGCAAGGCACCAGCGAGGCGCCGACACCCCCCCAGCGGCGTGCTCTCGGCGGATTGGCCCTCCCACCCGCCCCTCACCGCCTTCCAGGTATGTTCTCGCGGGCGGGGTGGGGGGGGTGTTGCGCTACGGAGGGGGGAGGGTGCGTCGTGCTGCACCCGGGGGGGGGGGGGGTGCGCAGCGGCGACCCGCCCCGGGTGTCAGCTGCCCTCGCGACGCCACTGCATGTCCAAATCTAGCCAGTTAAGTGGTGGGGAATTAGACTTGTTACTTCACACATCCAGGGGGCCCTCTTAGGAATGAGCAATAAATGTTTGCGCTTACCCTATGTTAACTGCAGAAGATAACACAAGGGAAGTGCAAAGTCGGTGCACTATATGCAGGGAGCATGCCCAGCATTTGCCCTGCATGCACTGCACATGACTTTTACTGCACCCACTTCAGCCAGAGCCCCCATTAACCAAATAGCTGCGGTGGTACACCCACCACACTAACATCCCCATCTTGGCGACCTTGCAGGTCAAAAGCCCCCTCCTACTCCTCCCCAACAAGAGTACCTGTGTCCCCTCCTACCCCTTAGTGCCAATCCTCCTAACCGCCCGTCATTGAGTGTCAGTTCTCCTACAGAAAACTCTGCCGTAGATGAAACAGCTGTGGCCCCCTCAAGATCTCCCCGCCTCCTCCCACCTCCCCAGAACCTACCCAAGGTGTAGATTGAGCCTGTCAGTGTTCCCAGGCAGCAATGGTCCCCTTCTGCTTCTGCCTAGGATGGTGCCTGTGCCTTTTAGCACTGCTAGGAGGCAGAGGTGCCAAGCTATATACATTTGCCCTTCCTGGCAACATTGGAGGGGGGGACTGCTGCCACCCAGGAACACTGACAAGTCCAATCTATACCACAGGTAGGTCCCAGGGGTAGAGGAGAGTATGGCTTGTGGGGGGGGGGGGGGGGGAAGAGGCTGCAGCTGTTTCATCCAGGGCAGGATTTTCTCGGTGGGGGGGGGGGGGGGGGGGAGAGAATCAGCACTCAATATTGGGGGGGGGGGGGGCGGGGTCAGGAGGTGGATGAGCACAAATAAGGGTCAGAATGAGTGACAACCAGGGCCAATGTGAACATCTACATTGCTGTTTCACAGTATAGACATCTGTGTGCTGTGAAAAGGGATGTCTATGTGCCTGCTTTATTCCCATCCATATTTTGGATGTTAATTTTTTTTCCTAAAATGGATGTTCCTGCTGCACCTAGTTGGCTATAGACATCCACTTCACTATGTATTTTAGAACAGGCTCTATGTCAGCAGATCCTGTTCTAAAATACTAGTGGAACTCAGAGCTTCAGATGTCCTGACTTGGACGTACGATTTCCAATTTGAACACCCTTTCTAAAATGCCATTCCACATCTCCATCAGATTTAAGCATGTTTGGGGGTCCCCTGTATCATGGGGGCCAGGACCAATGCCCTGTTTGCACACTCCCTAATGTTGGCCCTGTCACCAAAGCAGTGGTGTAGCAAGGGCGGGGCGGTGGGGGCGGTCCGCCCCGGGTGTCCGCGGGTGGGGGTGCTCCGTCACGTCTCTTCTCCTGCCACTGCCTGCCTTTTTCTTTTTCTTTTAATCCGTGCAGCCACGCAGGCAGCTCTTCGCGTCTGCCCTGGGTGTGCTGTGAAAGAAGTAAATCGCCAGCGCTGGCGTCGGGCCTTCCCTCGATGTCCCGCCCTCTTGTGAGGTAACTTCCTATTTCCTCGAGGGCAGGACATCGAGGGAAGGCCCGACGCCAGCGCTGGCGATTTACTTCTTTCACAGCACTCACAGGGCAGACTCGAAGCGCTGCCTGCGTGGCTGCACGGATTAAAAAAAAAAAAAGAAAAAGGCAGACAGTGGCAGGAGAAGAGGGCTCTGTGGCTCTCAAAGGAGGGGGGACGGGACTGGGTCGGGGGGAGCTCAGAGGGGAGAAGGGGATTGGAGAGGGGGTGGGGGAGTTCAGAGGAGGGGTGCTTAGAGGGGAGAAGGGGATTGGAGAGGGTGGGGGTGCTCAGAGGGGAGAATGGGGATTGGGGAGGGGTGGGGGTGCTCAGAGGAGATTGGGGAGGGTGGGGGAGCTCAGAAGAGTACTCAGAGGGGAGAATGGGGATTGGGGAGGGATGGGAGAGCTCAGAAGGGTACTCAGAGGTGAGAAGGGGATTGGGGAGGGGTGGGGGAGTTCAGAGGAAGGATGCTCAGAGGTGAGAAGGGGATTGGGGAGGGTGGGGGTGCTCAGAGGGAAGAATGGGGATTGGGGAGGGGTGGGGGTGCTCAGAGGGGATAAGGGGACTGGGGAGGGAAGTGCTCATGGGAGAAGGGGTCTCAAACTGGAACTGGGGGCTGAAAAGGGGCAGGGGCTGAAACTGTGGGGACTGGGGGCTTTAAAGGGGACAGGGAGAACTGGCTGGGGCTGAAGCTCGGGACTGGTGAGAGAAAAGGGCTGGGGTTGAAACTAGGGGCTGAAAAGGGGACAGGGAGAAGTGGCTGGGGGCTGAAGCCCTGGACTGATGGGAGAAAAGGGCTAGGGACTGGTGGGATAGTGGGGCTGTAAAGGGTGGCTGGTGGGAGATGTGGGCTGGAACTGGAACTAGGTGCAGGTGGAAAGAGGGGGCTGAAAAGAGGGGGCAGAGAGAGGGGACAGACCCTGGATGGAAGGGGGGGAGCATGAGGGAGGGCAGACCCTGGATGGATGGGAGAGGGAGGGCAGACAGATCGAAGGGGCAGAGAGAAAGGGCAGATGGTCGGTGGAAGGGGGAGAGAGAAAGAGGGCAGATGGTGATGGAAGGGGCAGAGAGAGAGGACAGACACTGGATTGAAGGGACATTAGAGAGGGCAGACACTGGATTTCAGAGAAAGAGCGAAGACAGATGCTGGATGGAAGGAAGACAGTGAAAAGAAGATGAGGAAAGCAGAAACCAGAGACAACAAACTGTAAATAAAATATATATTTTTTATTTTTTTGCTTTAGGGTATAGTATTGTATCTGTGTTTATGTGTTAATAAATGTTTATAAATAGAACATATAAATAAGGTAATCATTTTATTGGACTAATTTTTAATACATTTTGACTTAACTTTCAGAGAACAAAACCCCCTTCCTCAGGTCAGGTCAGGATAGGATACTATAACAGCACTATACTGTATTGACCTGAGGAAGGAGGTTTTGGCCTCTGAAAGCTAAATGTATTAGTCCAATAAAATGGTATTTTATTTTCTATATTTGTTTTATTTCTATTTGTTAATTTGTAAAGTGGTGATCGGATTTGTTAGTTTTTTCAAATTTACATCCATTGTCTTTATATTTTGCACAGTACTAGGGGACATTTTCTGTTTCTGTGGTGTTGCATTGTATGCAGAGTCTGGCATCGGGGGTTCAGTTTAATTTTTGTCTAAATAGAAAGTTTATGATTACTTATTCTATAGTGGATTAGGGTGTATCTGTGTTTGTGAAAAAGACATGGCTTTCAGTTAGCATTGACTGTGCAGGATCGACGATCTGTACTATTCTGTCTGGTTTCGTTTTACAATAGGTGAATTGATGTTCTAGTGCTCACTGTAGCGTTTAAGATGCTTGTGTGACTTGTAGAAATGACTGCTTATGGTATGGTAGAATTGCGCTATAGGTCCTGAGTGTTTTGTATTCTCGGTATGCCTACTACTGGATTTGGGGGTGGTGTTAAAAAATGACCGGCCCCGGGTGTCAACTACCCTAGCTATGCCACTGCACCAAAGCCCTAAGAGATTAAATTTAAGGACCTAAATATGTATAACCTAGACAAAAGGTGAGATGGGAAATATGGTGGAGACATTTAAGTACATATAAATATAAATATATAATAATGCAAAACAGGCAAACTTTTTTTTTTTGGATAAAAGAATACTCTAGTTTAAAAAAGGTTTGGACAGCTTCCTAAAGAAAAAGTCCATAGACCATTATTAAAGTGGACTTGGTGAAAATCCACTTTTTCTGGGATAAGCAGTATAGAATGTTTTGTACTTTTTGGGGATCTTGCCAGGTATTTGTGACCTGGATTGGCCACTCTTGGAAACAGAATGCTGGGCTTGATGGACCTTTGGTCTGTCCCAGTGTGGCAATACTTATGTACTTATGTAGAACAAGAAGTTGTAGTAAGAAGCTCCAAGAAGATAGATTTTAATAAGTTAAAAAATAAAATAAAGGTTCAGAAGCAACAGCAGACAGTATTCTTTCACAGAAAAGCTGATGGATGCATGGTTGGCCTCCTGGGCAAAATAGTGGAGACAACAGTAACTGAAGTCTGGAAAGCTGGGATAAGTATAGAGGATCTCTAGTGGTGAAGTGAAGCTAAAACATAATGCTTAGCATTGTACCAGGAAGTAAACAGATAGACTAGATGAGTCTTCTAGCCCTGATCTGCAATCCTTTTCTAGGTTTCTTCATGACATACCGATTGTACATTACATGACTCTGACATACGGTCAGCTGACAGATTAGGTAGCCCATAATTTTTAGGTGAAATTCAAGCTTGCTATCATGAAGGCACTAACCTCTATGCCCTTTTCTTTCTCTCACCACAGCATCTGAGCAACATATTCTCCCTGGGGAAGAAATGAAGATTCTACCCAGTGACAGATCCATGAACCCAACCGAGGAGAGCCAGAGCAATCTGGAAGCCATATTGTTAGAGACATAGAAAGGTCAAAAGTTGACAGACGGCAGATTTATTCCCTCTATGATTCCCTGTTTCAAGATGTACTAAGCTTATGTACAGCGCTGCGTAACCCTAGTAGCGCTCTAGAAATGTTAAGTAGTAGTAAGTAGTAGTATGTAATCCCCGTAATGATTTTGTGGCATACTATAAGTCTGAACCTTTTCTTGGCATATGTATGTAAGCTGTTTACATATTTTAAGGCACCAGTTTGCCCCTGTGTATTCCTGCCTCTTGATTGACGTGGAGGGGCATAATTGAACGGGGCGCCCAAGTTTTCCTGAGGGCGTCCTCGCAGGATGTCCCGCGAAGGGGCGGGGAAATACGTATTATCGAAACAAGATGGGCGTCCATCTTTTGTTTCGATAATACGGTCGGGGACGCCCAAATCTCAACATTTAGGTCGACCTTAGAGATGGTCGTCCTTAGAGATAGATGGTCGTCCCCCTGACATGCCAGGACACCAACCGGGCACCCTAGGGGGCACTGCAGTGGACTTCAGAAAAAGCTCCCAGGTACATAGCTCCCTTACCATGTGTTCTGAGCCCCCCAACCCCCCCCAAAAAAAACCCACTCCCCACAGCTGTACAACACTACCATAGCCCTAAGGGGTGAAGGGGGGCACCTACATGTGGGTACAGTGGGTTTCTGGTGGGTTTTGAAGGGCTTGAATTTACCAGCACAAGTGTAGCAGGTGGGGGGGGGGGATGGGACTGGGTCTGCCTGCCTGAAGTGCACTGCACCCACTAAAACTGCTCTAGGGACCTGCATACTGCTGTCATGAAGCTGAGTATGACATTTGAGATTGGCATAGAGGCTGGAAAAAAAATTAATTTTTTTAGGGTGGGAGGGGGTTGGTGACCACTGGGGGAGTAAGGGGAGGTCATCCCCGATTCCCTCCAGTGGTCATCTGGTCAGTTTGGGCACCTTTTTGAGGCTTGGTCGCAAGAAAAAATGGACCAAGTAAAGTCGGACAAGTGTTCATCAGGGACGCCCTTCTTTTTTCCATTATCGGCCGAGGACGCCCATGTGTTAAGCATGCCCCAGTCCCGCCTTCGCTATGCTTCCAACACGCCCCCGTGAACTTTGGTCATCCCCGCGATGGAAAGCAGTTGGGGACGTCCAAAATCGGCTTTCGATTATGCCGATTTGGGTGACCCTGGGAGAAGGACGCCCATCTTCCGATTTGTGTCGAAAGATGGGCGTCCTCTTTCGAAAATAAGCCTGATAATTATCAACCTTCCAGCATCCAAGATTTAAATGTGTTCTGTCCTCTGACAGCCTCACACTAGTTTATAATGTGATCCTAAAATGTGTGTAATGCTTTTACGGTTATTCTCATTTCTAAGGACTATCATCGCTGCAGTTCGCACTGCAAAGATACGTGAGCAAGGCATTGTGTGTAATGTAGTTCACAGGCAATGCAGCCACCACACTTGTCTGCCTGTATAAGAATAGTTACCACTGGTTGTGAGGCTGCCCAGACCTTCTCTCTCTCTCAGCCAAGCTTGGCTCCTTTGTCTACCTGCTGTCATTTCCTGGTCATTCTTGCTATCTCTGTCCTGAGAGGTCAGCCAGGTATGACCTTTCCCTCCAATTGAAGGCCGTTCTCTAGCACCTCCCTTGCCACCCAGTGGCAGGCTCTGTCCCTATTGGTCCTTACCTCCTCCTCCCTGGGCCTGTGTGAGGCTTCTTGACCTCCTTGTCCCTTTCGCCATGAGGCATTCACCATCTTGCTTCAGACAGCACTGTCCTGCTTAAACTCCTTGGAATGAACTTGGTTTTTTACCTTGAATATATCTTTCTAATAAGATATCGCACCCTCCAGTCACCCAACTCTGAGATACTTCAATCTGCTCAACTATTTTTCACTTCCAACCACTGAAACAGCTCTCAGAATTATTGAGTCTCTGTGCCCTGGGGCAGCACTTCTGAACATCTGTGAGTAAATTATCTGTGATTTATTCAATAAAAGAGACTTCAGAAAAATAATAGAGACTTCAGGTGTGTCTGGTGTGCCAAGGTTATACTCCAAGATATCAAGACTTTACAGTAACAAGTCTATGAGAGTTTTGACACTAAATATTGGGCCCAATGCGTTCAAGATATAAATAAGTTTTACATGTGAAAAAAGGTTCACAAATAGAAAAGGCACAATAAAATAGTTTAGGGGGTTTTTTATGCTTCTGAAAGAATATAGGCAGAGTGGAGGCAGCATTAGGACTGTGTTCAAAGGAATTTGCCCAAGTAATTTAATAGTTAATAGGGTAAACTCACTGGGCTGAAAATTTCTCTTCACTGAACTTCTTCATTCCAACCCAGATTTTGAAAAGGAAGCTTTATTTATATGAGACTGTCCTCACCAGAGACACAGACACATCCATAAGTTTGTGCACTTTCTAGGTCTCTTTTCTAGTGCTGTCTTGCTGCTCATGTGCTCATTCAGGCAGTGCCCCCACCCCTCCAGGTCGCCCCACCACAGGGTTACCATATTTGGGGAGACAAAAAAAAGAGGACACAAAAAATAAAATGCCACCCTACCCTTGGCCCCTGCCTCTGTCGCACCTCACAGACACCTTCTTTGACCCCCCAAGAAAGCCAGATTCTTTAAGCAGTGAAGATACTGGTAAAAGTAACAAATGCATTTTCTTCTGTACTCTGTTAAATACAAAATTAGAAAATATGTACATTGCCAAAAAAGCAAACATCCATGAGCAGTATGTCCTCCTTTCCTTTCCCTCCCATCCATGAGCAGCACGCCCCCCTCTCATCTCCTCTCCATCTCCTTCTATCCATGTGCTGCATTTCTCTTTTCCCTTCCCTCCCCTCCATGTACAGCATGTCCCCATCTCCTCTCCCTCCCATCCATGTGCAGCTTGCCTCCTCTCCCTCCCATCAATGTGCAGCTTGCCCCCCTTCTCTTCCTCCCATTCATGAGCAGCTTGCCCCCTTCTCTCTCTCCCATCTATGTGCAGCATATCAACTCCCTTCCCCTGGGCCTACCTTACAGCCCTGGTGGTCTAAGGGTCTCTTTGGAGAAGGAAAGAACCTCACTCTTTCCTGTCTGCTGTCGCCACTTCTTGAAAATGGTTGCCAACACTTCAAGAGGTGGCCTTGCAAGGCTTTTCATCAAGGCATGCCTTAATCCGGCTCTGCAGCAAACCATTGATGATATATCCTATTGCACCACATGGTTGAGTTACCATTGCTGCAAGTACAGCAAAACACCGCCGTCATTTCTAAGCTGTCATGTTCCCTGACTGTTCAGGATATGGGCATTGAGGATGGGGCGGCCATCTTGGATTTGGGTATCTCCAGGATAGGGCGGCCATCTTAGAGGTGGGCGTCTTAAGTTGTGGCAGTCATCTTGGAGATGGGCAGTTTCAGGACGGAAGGCCATATTTGGACGTAAGGGCGTCTCCAGTGTTGACAGCTGCACATGTTTGGGCCTAATTCCTGTTCTATTTAAAGCCCGACTACCAGTCCTTCCACGCTTCGGCTTCTACTCTGTTTCCTGGGTAGTTGCAGTGCTTCTGGATCTACTTCTGTTTGCTGCCTGGTATTGACCTTTGCCTGTTCCTGGATCTGCTACTGTTCGCCGCCTGGTATTGACCTTTGCCTGTTCCTGGATCTGCTACTGCTTGCTGCCTGGTATTGGCCTTTGCATTCTGTCACGGTCTCAGGTTCAAAACAAACAGTCACTAGAATGTGAGGCCTTGGACCACTGCCAAGGGTCGTCAGGTTAGTCGGCGTGCTGTTGCACGGTTTTCCTAGCCTTGTTCTGTGGGCTCTTGCCCTTCTGCTTTGTCTTGCTCCTGTCTGTGGGCTTCCAGCTCTTCTGTTTTGTCTTGTTTATTTATTTTATTTATTTATTTATTGCATTTGTATCCCACATTTTCCCACCTCTTTGCAGGTTCAATGTGGCTTACAATACATCATGAATAGTGGAAATGAGAAGAGAATAGACATTTGGTGTTACAGAAGGATTTTGGGTTTCATGGTAATGGAATACATGATAGTAATATAATAGAAGGCATTATTGACATTTCTGGATATATGTGGGAGTTTCACATGTTTTGGTCTTTGTGGTATATCTTGTCGAAGAGATGGGTCTTTAGTAGTTTACAGAAGTTGGTCAATTCATAGGTCGCTTTTAGGTTACGTGGCAGTGTGTTCCAGAATTGCATGCTCATATAGGAAAAGGTTGATGCGTGCATTAATTTACAGTTAGGGAAATGAAGATTAAGGAATGTGCAAGATGATTTTTTAGCATTCCTGGATGGTAGGTCTATCAGGTCTGACATGTAGGCTGGGGCATCGTCATGGATGATTTTATGTACTAGGGTACATACTTTGAACGTGATGCGTTCTTTGAGTGGGAGCCAGTGTAGCTCTGTTTGTGGCTGCCTTGCAGCCTTCAGCCTTGGTTCTTCTGTCTGTGCCTATGTGTTCCTGTTTGTGGCTGCTTGGCAGCCTTCAAGTCTTGGTTCTGTTCTACTGCCTGTGTGTGGAGCTCTGGTCTGTCATTCTGAGTGTCTGCAGTAGCCAGCATTGTCCCTAATTAGCTCTCTGCTGTGCAGGTGGTCTGCTCCTGTTCTGTCTACCCTGTCTGCTTTCAGGTTTCTTCCCTCTGTTTGGAACCCCTGCTTCTGCCAAGCTTGTGTGAATATCCTAAACCCCTGCTTCTGCCTAGCTTGTGTGTACATCCTGAACTCTGCTTCCACCTAGCTTGTGTGTACATCCTGAACCCTGCTTCTGCCTAGCATGTGTGTATATCTTGAACCCTGCTTCTGCCAAGCTTGTATGTATGCCCTGTCAGCCTAGTCTGTCTGTGAATCCTGATCCAGTCCAGCTCCATCCTGTAAGTCCTGTAGGCCGCCCGCACCCAGGTGCTCAACCTCTGGGGAACGGCAGTCAGTGCAGGTGAAACCTGGAGCTGCTCCAGTCTTGTTTGCCTCCTGTTATCCCAGTCCTGTGGTTCCAGCATTGTCTGCCTACAGCCGCAATTCCAGTCCTGTAATTCTGGCCAAGCCCATTCCAGATTCCAGCTCCAGCCTCGCTTGTTTGCCCAGTCCCAGCTGGGGGTCTTGCCTGCCGCTCCTCGGCAGTGGTCCAAGGGCTCACGTTCTAGTGACTGTTTGTTTTGAACCTGAGACCGTGACATAAGCTAAAAGAAGATCTAGATGATTTAGTTAACTGCAGGCGTAGGAATAACATTCGGATCCTTGGTCTCCCAGAGGGGGCTGAGCCTGAGGGTTTGGATGTTTTTATATTTTTGACAAATTGGCTTCTGAAATTCCTGGGTATAGACTCCTCACCTGCAATGGAGACTGAAAGAGCACACCACACTACCTTGAGGCTACAACAGGGCGCCAAACATCCTAGGCCCATTGTGGCGAAATTGCTTCATTATCAGCATATTTTTTGTTGTTACATTTGTGCCCCGCACTTTCCCACTCATGGCAGGCTCAATGCGGCTTACATGGGGCAATGGAGGGTTAAGTGACATGCCCAGAGTCACAAGGAGCTGCCTGTGCCTGAAGTGGGAATCAAACTCAGTTCCTTAGTTCCCCAGGACCAATGTCCACCACCCTAACCACTAGGCCACTCCTCCACTCCTATATATCATTACATACTTGCAATTGATATTGACCTTACTGCTGGGTTGATATATAAACTTGGTTATAAATTTGTATTCCACATTTTACTCTTGTTGAGTACTGTATTGTTTCCTTTTGGCTATTATGAGGTGAATTAGTTATTTTGATTTTCCACTTTGGCGGGTTCAGCTTGATTCCGGCTGCCTTATGTTTCAGCCTCTGGTTAGTCCTTTATTTTTCTGCTTAGTCCTTTAGGAATGTTTTTAATATGCTTGCACAGCAATGTGTGAAATGTCTACATTTTTAAATCTCTGTTCTTTTGCAGCTGATTCATGGTGTTTCATCAATGCATCCTTATTATATAAATTGAACTATAGTTTCTTGCATATATACAATATTTTTTCCCTTTAAGCATACATACCTAATTTAAATGTTGCCTCCTGGAATGTTAACAGTCTCAATTACTCTATTAAGAGACCTAAGACTTCAGATTATTCTCAGAGGAAAAACAGAGATATTATTTTCCTGCAAGAAACTCATTTAAATATTGATGATTGCACCAAAACCAGCATTTCTTGGGCTGGTATACATTTATACTCTTCTGCTCAATCCAAAAAGAGAGGAGTCTCGATTTGTATTTTAAAAAATCACTGATTGCTAGTG